>NC_141690.1:112257632-112857632 GCF_964263255.1 Lissotriton vulgaris | reverse complement strand
TCTTTATTCTTGTCTTCCTGGACTCCACCACCACTACTGAAACCTCTTATTTAGTGTTAGTCTTATTCTCCCTATTCTTATTAGTATTAGGAGTTGCTTTGCCTCCCTTATCTCCCCCCTTAGGCACACCCACAACCATACCTAGATGGTCATATTGTCTCATTGTCACGATACCATGGCCTTTGCATGCTGTTGCGATATCCCCGCCAGCGCTCCTAGTTCTCTTGCTTCTCTCCTCCAGACAGTCCCTGCTTCCTCTTCTCTGGCTCTCTTCTCCTACAATGAGCGGGAGACTCAATAACTCACACTCGCCCCCAGGCACCCTGGTGAAACAGTAGGGATCAGAATGTGAACCTTGGCAGGGCAGTAGTTACACACACCACGGAAGGGGAGGAGGCAATTGGCGGAGGTGTGCAGGCATGTTAAACCCCCCACCCTCGGCTCCCTTCTTACCCCCTCCCCTCCATCCCTATCCCGCATAATACTTACACTGTATGGTTGTTACTAGTAGGAACTAAATGTTAATGCTATGGGAGCACACCCAATGTTGCATCGGAAGGGAGATGATCATGTGAATGTAACCAGTATTTGTGTATGCACAAGTCTACCTCTCTTTTATGCTTGTTTGTTTGACTATTTAATAAAAAACTTACAACACAAAAAAAGAAAGTGGGCTGTTGGGGACCAGAGGTTTAACATGTGAGGAGCTGTTGTTGGTGCTATATAATCTCAATAAATATTAGCTTAATCCACGTTTAATACAAAAAAACTAAATAAAAAAACATAAAAATCATATGTTGGGTTCTTCTCATTGGATGTTTGTCATTTTGGTGTAATTAAACTTTACTCTATTTTTCTGATTCGGTTTGCAATTTTTATTGTTTTGCCTTTCAGCTTTATTACTGTTTTGGAACCTCATAAATACTTTACAAAGTGCCCTAAATTAAGCTTGAATGCTCTGTTTCATAGCAGGGGAGTTGAGCTCAGGTTAAATTAGTGACCTTTGGGGTTCACTATGACAAGGGTTCTGATTATTCCTTGGGTAGTCATTCATCCTAAATAATAATCCGGTTTCTTACAGAAACCTAGTCAAAGTTTCCTGTGCCTAAAATAGTTGGATCAACTGGTTTTGAGAAGGGTTCTCTTCAAGTTGGAAAAGATTTTTTGCAGTTATGGTGTACCCAACTAGTTGAAGGCGGACAATGGCTGTGAATTTTGACCTATGGGATACACACTACCCACAGATCACTCATGGGTACAGGATCCACAGAATGCATCAGAGACTCAGCAATGAAGGATGACCAACAAGAGTCAAGCCAGCTGCAAAACACGGCCCTGAAGTTTGGAGACTGGGTCTCGATCAAGGACAGGAATTCAGAAAGTAATTTCTGCACTCTGTTTGAGTGCCAACCGTGGAGATTTGTTGCTTTGAAGCGGAATCCCCAAGTACCATTGTCCCATCAAGCAAGGTTGGTTATTTCCCATTCTATACTGGAGGTGACTTTCAGATGTAGCCCACGGTAGTCCCCATGCAACAAAGTCTATGTTTTGCCTTAAGAGTCAATGCTAGCAGCATTTAAGTACTACGTTCATGCAGGTCCCCAACAGGCCAGAAGGACTGGAACAGTCACCCGGTGGCAGCCACAAATCACAAAACTGGAGTGCTCCTTTGAGACCTCCATTTTCCTGATGCTGAGAGACCGCAACCTCTTGCAGTTTTTTTCCCAGTGACGTATTGTCTCTTTAGATGTCCCATGTCAGTGTTGGACATTCTTGCCTAGCTCCTGTGGTAATTGATAAGTGATCATCCTGTCTTTCTTGGCATAACAAACCAGGGCAATGGCCTTGTCCCACAGTGGCCCTCCCCCCAACTAGTCACTAAAGGGGATCACTAACCTCGACCCACACACTGGCAACTGCCTTGTCTTCACAGTGACCCTCTTCCTTGTGGCATGGGGGTTACAGACCCTGACACAATCATGAGTGAAGGCTTGCCCTTAACAGTGGCCCCCTTCCATGTCACACGGGGGTCTCAGCAAGCCCACACTCCTGCAGGGTCCCTGACCAGACCCAGCGTCTCACACTTCACTCACTGGGATCCACTTTATAAGATTCCTGCTGGTCCTGGGTCCCTCAAGGCACTCTCCTCCTTCTCACAGGATTCATTGATTATGGCAGGGAGTCAGAAGGCTGGTGCTCAGGGCAAATGGTCATGACTTCCCGGGTAATGGTCCCTCACCCAGCAGGGAGAGTTGATACTTAGTCCTGGAATCAGAAACTAGACATACTTGATATCTTCTATCTCCTGATGAGGAGTGCTGTTCAATAATTTCTTGGTGTCATGCTCCCACCTTTATATACAAATTAGGGGGCGCTAGAGGGCGCACAAGCGGAATGGCTGCTTAGTCCTTGGCCATTTATCCGTTAAATATCCTCTGCCACAGGGTGAGAAATCACCGAATTCACCCCCCATCTGCTGCAGGGGGGTGCCCTCTACACTTGACCCGAGTTTGGGGCCGCTGTATGGTCCAGATCCGGTGGCGGCGGCATTTGAAGTTTCACCGCCAGCCTGCGCGGTGACCGTGTGCGGAGGTGCCCGGCTGTGGAGGACAACGCGATCCCACGGCTGGCCACGAGGAGATGGGCCAGACTCGCGGATGCATGCTCGGAGCCTGGACGGCCTCTGCGTGGGACCTTGAGGTCGTCGTGCGGTGACATTATCCTTCCGTGCGCCTCGCCCCCAGGCTGGAGGACTGACTCGAGGCCCCCTGACCAGAGGTGAGACGTTGCGCAGAGAGAGAGAGCTCGGAGCGGTGTGGCGGCCCCTAAGGCTGGGGCGGGGAGTCGGACTCGAGCGGCGCCGTCCACGGAGCGGCACAAGCTGTGAGGTGCCTGAGCCGGGGGGAGACGGCCGCTTCGACGATCCCTGTGGACGGCGGAGGAGCCGAGGGCGGCCGCGCTTACCAGCACTCCGGACTGCGTGAGGACCTCCTGCCGACCAGCTCTCTCGCGCGCTCCCTGCATTGTGCTGGAGGTGGCGCTGACCCCCGGGGGCCTTGTGGTCTGCTTCACCCCTCACTGGCGGATAGAGGAGCCTGGCTGTGTCCTGCATTTGGGCTGCGGGGAGGACTATGACTCTGTTCTGATCACAGTGGGCGCTGCCTTCCACACTTGCCGCGAGCTGACGGCCTGTGCACCTACCCTCGCGGTCTGGGGTTGACTTTGGGGCCTACTTCTCCCACAAGGTGACGGTCCCTATACCACTGCTGCCACTGGGCCTCGTAACCCATCCCCACCGAAGAGACCACAGGCGCGAAGACTATTGGACGGCCTATAACACCCCCGAGGTGTGCTCACCATGCAATAGAGGAGCCTCGTCTGACAAATACCGCGCGGCATTGTCTCTGCACATTTGCGCGCCTCTTTTTTGAGATTGTATCGCCACCCCCTCAGCGGACATCTGGGCGCACGGCAACGTTTGGGTGCACGGTGGCGGAGAGGCCGCGTCCAGCCACCGACATGGTGCGACCAGAAAATCGCCAAACGAAACTGAGCTTTGATGGCGCCAAAAAAGGTGCAAAACCGGTGCCTGCCGATCCTGGGACCAGTGATACGTCCTCGAGGGCCGCTGCTACTCCTACTAAAGATCTTGACTTACATAGCCTGTTTCAGGAGATGAGGCAGGGGTTTGCCACTGTGGTGGAAAAGGTTGACGGCGTCACCGCCAGGCTAGATGCCCTGGTTCATAAAGTGGATCGTCACGAGGAGCGGCTGACAGCTACGGAGCAACGCATATCCGATAACGACGATAACACTTAAACTCACACTACACAATTGGCCAGGATGGACAATTTGCTCAGAGTCATAGCGGCCAAGAACGAGGATTTGGAAGCCCGCAGCCGACGTAACAACATACACGTCATGGGCATTCCAGAATCCACGGACACGGGCAGGATGGAGCTCTATGTCGAAAAACTACTCAAAGGCTCGATCTGAGAAGACGCCTTCTCTCCTCAATTTATCATCGAGAGAGCACACCGATCATTGGCACCTGTTCCCAAGCCCAGACTGCTGCCTAGGCCAATTATCGCTAAATTGTTAAATTATCGAGATCGCGATGTAGCGCTAAGAGCGACCCGCTCTAAGCAGACCCTACAATACAATGGCATTAGCTTCTCCATACATCCGGACTTCACCCCCCTGGTGCAGGAAGAGCGACGTAAGTTCATCCCTGTGAAAAAGAAGCTGCGAGAGGCTCAACTGGACTATGCCCTACTCTACCCGGCAAAGCTGCGGATCACACATCAGGGGAAGCAACGTTTCTTTACGAACCCTCAAAAAGTTGAAGATTTCCTGAAGTCGATCCGTAAAGCACGTAGGGAGGAACTCAATGATGCGGCGGACCTGGAGGACGAAGACCTATCTTCGGCAGCGGACGGACACTGAACGCTTGTATCTACTGAACTCTTTGGTTTACCTGCGCTGTCATACACTGACTCTTGCTTCGAGTGCACGGAAAAAGAGACGACCACACACGATGGACCCATGCTGCCTCATCACTCCTGTGGTAACGTAATCCAAGGACCACTCTCCTGACCCTGGCCTCCACCAAGGGAGGTACAGACTCGGAGGACATGGGCGGATGAAGTGGATGTGCCTACTTTATGTTGTATCCCTACAGGGTGTTCCCCATGCAAATCTTTATGTTGTTGACGTTGTTGCAGAGGTTGGGGGGAGGGGGGAGGAGGGAGGGACAATGTGTGGGGAAAGGTGGCTACTGGCATGATTGGGATGCTGCGGTGGGAGGGGTGTTGGGTTGGTTCCGAAAGAGGCTCCTATCGCTTGGAATGTTTGTTCGAATAATGCATTGGCATGAGTATTTATATCGGCTACTTAGAGTAGGCTCTATCTCATCGCACAGGCTGGAACTGGTACAATTGCTATTCTTCTATGTAGGCTGCTTTGAATGCTGACGCGCAATTGAACTGTATGTCATGGAATGTTAGAGGTCTCAATGATGCTAAAAAATGTCGCAATGTCATCGCTTATCTCAATAGACACCGTGTCCAGGTGGCCATGTTGCAGGAAACCCATCTGTCACCACAGAGGAAAAACACATTTGCGAGCAAGTGGGCTGGAGTCCGCACCTTCTCCTCATACTTATACATATGCGAGAGGAGTCACCATCCTTATAGCGCGTAGCGTGCCGTTCCATAAATGCGGGGTTCTGGTGGATGGCGAGGGGCGGTATGCTTAGTTGTGGGGCAGACTGGGTCGGGACACCTTCACATTTGTTGTCAGCTATGCCCCTAACGTAGATACACCCGCTTTCTTTACCACATTATGGGGACGGATCATGGATGTAGGCTCGCGCCATGTTATCTGGGGTGGGGATTTCAACCTAGCGTTGGTACCACATCTAGATAGGGCGGATGGAGTGAGCAACTATAAGCCCAGGGCGCTCGAGGCGCTGGAGGGAGTGATCAAGGAGGGCGAACTGATGGACATATGGCGGCACTTACATCCCCGTGGGAGGGAAGGCACACACTTTACCTCACACACGGGTACATGGGCGCGACTGGATTTTTTTCTCCTTACCAGAGGGATTACCACAGAAGTGTTAAGGGCGACACACTTGCCAAGAACATACTCTGATCACAGTCCTGTTCTACTACACATCCGCGTTCCTGGGTGGGATAGCCCCAGACCACCTTGGAGACTCCGGCCTGAGATCCTGTTGGATAGTCTGTTCCGAATTGAGTTGGGCGAAGAGATAGCTGCCTTTTTCCCCAGGAATAAGAGATCAGTAGATTCAGTCGAACACATCTGGGAAGCTTTTAAGGTGACCGTTAAAGGATACTGCATTTCCAAAAGCTTTGGGGTCCTGAGAGATATTAAAAACACAATTCACACACTAGAGAGGGAGCTGCGAACACTGGAACTCCGCATGGTGGCGGACGGTAGCCCTGACTTACACGCTGCTTTTAGGGAAACATTGTCACAGTATGAGGAAGAGGCTGCTAGGGAGGCTAAGTTTTGTGGGAAAGACTGGCAGGCCAGAAAATACTCTGAGGGAGATAGGCCTGGTAGGGTCCTTGCTACACTCACGCGGGCCTCACGGAAACGCAACACCATACTTGAACCTACTGACACACACGGGACCACGGTCAGGGACTCGGACGAGCTGCTTACTGCCTTTACATCTCACTATCACACACTTTATACCTCTGACACTGTGCCCGATACATCTTATGCTGCCTTTCTGAGGGATGTGGCGCTCTGCTGGCTCAGCGATGGGGATAGGGCGTTTCTGGTGGCTCCCTTTGAGCTGGACGAAATTCGCGAGGCCATTATGTCCCTCAAGAACGGCAAGGCCCCCGGCCTCGATGGCATCCCTGCTGAATTCTATAAGGCATACATAGATATTAAGGCCCCTGTCCTCCGAGAGGTTTCCGAAGAGTCGCTGTGCGATGGCGTTCTCCCTGGCTCCATGCGAGAAGGGGTTATTACTTCCCTCTTGAAGCCCGACAAAGATCCCGGCTCCTGCAATTCTTATCGCCCGCTTTTCCTCCTAAATTGCGATGTCAAGATACTCGCTAAGGTCCTGGCTACCCGTCTCTCACTACTCATGTCCCGGATCGTATTGCCTGATCAATCTGGGTTCGTGGCTGGCCGCTCCACCTCACATAACCTCCGCACTTTATTCTCCCTACTCCGCACTGTGCACCCCAACATGCCGGTCGCAGCTATCTTCCTCGATGCTTCCAAAGCATTCGACTCGGTCGAATGGCCTTACTTATTCTCTGTATTAGCTAGTATGGGGTTCCCGAAACTCTTCATATCCTGGGTCCGCCTGCTCTATACTCGTCCCATGGCGAGAGTACTAATCAATGGCTGTCTATCGCAGCCAATCGACATTACTAGAGGCACGCGCCAGGGATGCCCCCTATCTCCCCTCCTATTTGCTATAGCCGTTGAACCTCTTGCCTGTCGCCTACGTCAACTACACCGGGAGGGGGCGATACAATGCTTGCAGCGGCAAATCGATGTGTCCCTTTACGCGGATGACATCACGCTTTATGTTAAACACCCTGAGGTGCACCTTAACCCCCTACTCCGTGAATTTGTTGTGTTCGGCAGAATGTCGGGTGTACACATTAATTGGTCCAAGTCGCATTTTTTCCCTTTAACGGAGGCGGTTACCGATTTTCCCCTTGACTTTCCGCTGGAGTGGTGTCGGACCGAACTACGATACCTGGGGATACAAATTTCCCAAGATAGGAGCAAAACTCTGCGATCCAATTACGGAGTAGCAATCACTAAATTAGCTGCCACATTTGATCGTTGGATAACCCTGCCGCTTTCCATGGCCGGTAGGGCATCCCTTATAAAAATGGTGATTCTTCCCCGCTTCCTCAATATCCCCTATTATCCTGGGGCTTTCTTCTTCAAAACCTTGAGGTCGGAACTGCGTCGGCTGTTCTGGGGGAGTAAGAACCCAGGGTTGAAATGGTCCATGCTCACTCTTCCATATGACAAGGGAGGCTTTGATATCCCTGACTATCAATGCGCACAGGCACAATTTGCATACCACTGGCTAGCCCCTACCCCTTTCATTCCTCACATCGCGGTGGAAGATTGGATTGTACATCCTATTCCGCTCAGTGGGCTGCTTCACTGCCCTGAGTCGTCCATACCTACATCGAACACCTCGGTATCGTGTACGCTTGACGCGTGGCGTCGTATTGCCAAAAGCCTGTCCTGCCGCCTGCCGTATTCACCCAGGCTGCCGCTGACTTTTCATCCTGATCTCGCCCTGCTTCAGGAACAGGGTTTTCGCACCCTATGTGTGAAGGTACGAATTGCTTGCTGGGGTGACCTATTCTCTAACGGCCATTTCAAATCTGCAGAGCTGTTTTTTGCATCTCATAGCCGCACTCCACTTGACGTTTTCTATTATATACGCCTGCGCGCGGGGATGAGGGACATCTTGCCTGATTTCCCCGAAGAACCCGGAATCCTACTCCCACTACATTTCCTACTCTGCTCGCAGGATGGGACACATCTGGTCTCTGGCCTATACCGTCAGCTTGCGGCTGCGGCTCCCATGCCTGTGACTGGTGCCCGGGAGCATTGGAGTGCTGAGCTGACTGCTGAACTCACCGATGAGCAATGGCAATATTGCTGTACCCTCACGTCTCGTATCTCCGCAAGCAGCAGACTGAAAATCATACATTACAAATTCCTACAACGGATATATTATACACCTGTGCGGAAACACAGATTCGGACTAGCGGACGATGATCGATGTGGGCGTTGCCGCGCCGAACACGCAGATTTTCTGCACTTGGCGTGGGGATGTCCTTAAGTACTGCATTACTGGCAGCAGGTAACGGACCCCCTCACGGCAATGACGAAGGGAACCGTGCCTATGGGCCCCCTGCTGGCACTCCTTGGGCATACTCCGCATCTTGTCGGAAATTTGTCGATACTGCATTGCTCTTGGCTAAGAGACGGGTGGCGTGCCGATGGGGCCGAGGTAGAGCGCCTAAATTTAAGGATTGGCTAGCAGACTTGACCTATTGTCAAGAGCAGTATACTACCTACGCTGAACTATTACCGGTCATGAGTCGGCCTAAAGATATCTGGGGCCCCCTAGTGGGCTATTTACTTGCACAGACAGATGATGGCGATGCCCCCGAAGGGAACCATACTAGTACTTAGCGACGCTACGGAGATTCCAAGTATGACCAACAATACTCGTTCATACATATGCATATCCCCTCTGTGCTGATGGGGGGTATCTCCCTGTTCCCCAGCCGTGAGTTCCCGCCCTGCCCAGTGCACGCCATATGTTGCTTACAACCACAGACCTCCCCATCGGTGACGCCTGTCCCCTTTGCTCTATCTGGGGCCCTTCCATGCTACCTATGACATATGCTCGCCCCTTACATATTCACTGACACTCCGCGACACCATACATGTTGCTCACTATAGCGTTGATTATATACCGCCAGATCTCTTGTTCTGTGACTGTTAAGATGAGTGCGAACTTGCCTATCTATATTAACCTATTGGCTCGGGCCTTCATATCCGAGCGTGTCTATAATGCCTCTTAGTTTGTTGAATTTTGTGAAGTTTTATCAACCTAAAAACTAATAACTGAAAACACTGTTCTGCTGCAGTATATCCTTAAGTGCCTAGCGATGCCGGTCGTGCTGCTACTATCGCCTGATCCTATGCTATGCTGCCGGGCCTCCGGGATGCCGGTCACAAGGCTGTGTTCTATTTGATTGTCACGCTGCCAGCCTCTGGGTTGTAGGCACAAGAAGCTGTGTACTGTCTGTTTTCCTATACAATAAGGCAGTTTTGAACACCAAAAAAAACCTTTAAATACGAATTACAGACACAAATGTGATTTAGTATTTTATAATTCGAAATTCAGATGTGAGTGTCAGCTGCTTTGAAGTGCTCTCTCCTATGCCCTTTTCTTTGTCAAAGGGGCAGACTTCCACAGCAAGAGTGGCCCCAGTTCTGAATGACCCATAACACAGGCCAAGGGAGTAACTGGGGATCACACCTGGCTGTCAGCCTTGAGTAAAATATGCTTCATAAAGGTGCCCAAGTCTATGCCTTCCTTTCTATCATGATCCCTTGGACCACAGCACCAACATTATCACTTCCACCATCTCTCTGACTGTGAACGCAGGCCTCATTGACCAGTAACTCTTTCTGGAATCACAGAGACCTTTAATTGGCACAAAGTGTGCTCTGCTCCCTTTCCTTTGGTGTGTGCCTCCACTCCAGCACTCAGGAATGTCAGCAATACTCATTTCATGTGTGTGTGTGGGGGGGGGGGGGTGCTCTCCTCACCCCTTCTAACCTCCCTAGGCCCTACATTTCCATAACAGAGCCTACAGACCTTTATGTTATGTATCATACACAAGCACACACATATACCAGCACAAACACAGAAGTATTTTATGCTGCCTGGCACTGCACACCATCTTTGCAGACCAAAGGGGAGTTAAGTACACAGCCAGTGAAATTTACACGAGTGGACCACTAGGCATCACTCCATGATACAGGTAAAAAGACATGTTAACACTACTCATCACAATGAAATACAAAACAGGCATGCTGCCACGTCATGGTCCAACAAGACCTCATTACCAGGGGCAGAGCCTCACGACCAAGTAAGATGGTGGAGTCTTCCTGAACTCCGTGCTGGTCAGGCCACCACATGACCTAATCTCTTTACACTGGGGCAACTCATTAGGGATTAAGATGGTGAAGTGAGGCAGAAGCAGGAGCAGATGCAGCAACATACATCTCGCTGCTCCAACTGGTACTGGGCTGATGAACTTCCTCAAAGAGTGCCAGCCTGCTGACCAAGCTCTGGTGATACCACACAGGGAGAGAAACCGGATACAGTCACCAAATAATTGCAACTTGGACTTACCTGCGACCGATTTCTAGAGGGGGTGGGTGGGCTGGAGATACCAGCGCACATGTGCCTGATTGCGATGAGTGACGGCGGTATTATAGAACTTGAGTCATACTCCTCGTGTAGAGAATACTTTACAAAATCAGTTTACAATTATGGGTGGTTAGGATTCTTAGGTTGCAACTTTGGTCTGTGAGCTACTGTGGAACCAAATGGATGGGTCAGGTGTTACACTAAGGCCTGGGCCAACCCCTTCATCAAAAGCGTACTGACACAAAGCCCTCTTCTATGCAGATGATATCCTAGTAACCCTTTCAGACCCACACCAATTAATAGCCTCCCGAATTGGCCTGATCTCACAGTTCCAAATTTCTCTTGATATCAAAGCAACTGAAATAAATATGAGTCCCATTCCCTGACCCCAACAACATCCCAGAAATCACTAGTGGATTTCTCATCATGCTGGACTACTCAAAGCCTCGGATACCTGAGGATCAGTTTGAATATACCACTACAAAGTTTGATGCAAGAACAACTGGGCTCACTTATTGAAGTTATTCTAAGGGCTATCACCTGCTGGTCTCTACAGAATTGCTTTCTTTGGGTCAGAACTCAAATAATCAAAATGAACATTATGCCCCATTTGAACATTTGTATTTGCAATGCTCTTACTCTGAATCCTGTCCAGCCTACAGCAAACCCAATCCAAACTATGGAAATCATTCCCGTGGCATAGAAGGAAACCCAGACATAAATTGCCCAAGCTACATGCATCCACTGAGCTCTGTGGTCTTCGACTTACCCCAACTGGAATCTTACTGGTTGTCCCTCCAACTTGCTCAAATTAGATAACACATGCTCATAAAACTAGAGAATGGACCTTGGGTTGTGATAGAAAATGGGATCCAGGGGAAGTTGTAGGGGATTAAAGCCGGTGTTTACTAAAGACCTCTGACAGGTGGGAAAGAGAAATTCAAATCTAAGTACGACAGTCTACGGTTTCCATGGCCAGTAACAGACACAAACATGCAAGACTTTGGGAAGCAGTGTAATTTGCATGTGAGATGAGGAACAACACTAGCCGAACTTTGAAGCACTTGGAATATACTCCTAGATCACTTTTTCACCTGGGAGACAGTCTCTTTTTAAAAAAAAAAATGTTATTAAGCAACTCTGATGACACAAACAAATAAAAAGAAGCAGTACGAATACAAATCTTAAATTTAACAAAGAATTGCATAAAGTCATATTAACAAATCAAACATTCCATATACTTATTATAGACCTGCTAAAAGAAATTAATTACAATGAAAATGATTTAATTCAAACATTCATAATAGACTCACTCTATAGGGGACCAGATCCTAGCGCCTCGACTTCTAGCCCGCCTACCTCTAGAACACAGCTTTCCAAACTTTTCATGTTGGTGACACATCTTTTTTGTGAAAAAAATTTCAGGGACACGGTAACGCGAGGAAGTGCAGCGAGTGAGCCCGAACCACCTATGGTGGGTTCAGACCCCACACACACATACCACACCCCACACACACCCAACACACACCCCACACACAACCCCCCACACACAACCCCACACATACCACCCCAAAGACACACCACCCCACACACACACACCACACACAACCCCCCCACACACACCCCACACACAAACCCCAACATACCCCACACACACCCCTACACCCCCCACACCCCACCCACACACACCCCACACAATCCACCCCACACCCCCCCACACACACACCCACAGGCACACCCCACACACACCATGCCATTTTCTTTGAGAATTGTGACGTTAGAAGGTTTACCTTTGGAAGAAACTATTCAAATTATTGATGTTCTATTGTTCCACCAGAGGGCCACGGACGGGGAAAAAACGATGGACGTCGGCCGGTCTAGCTAAAAATATATAATTTCCTGACACCTATCACACACAGGCTCAAAGCACTGTAACTGCTGCTCATGATGCACACTTGTATTTATATTAGAGACAATAAGCACACTTGAATTTATATTAGAGTTAATAATGCTAAAGACACTTGTCTGCTTTTTGGCATCTCTTGTGCTTTAAAACTCTGGTTGATGCCCCCTTCCTTCCGTTCAAAGGCCGAGAACACATCTGGCTGATCAGCTCACACTCCTCCTGTTCTCTTTTCTTATCGTCTGCTCCTCTGAAGCATTCCCCAAATGCAGACGTGATCCTCCCGGCCCTGGTGTTTTCCCAGCAGCAGGGCTCTGTGAAGACCCTTCATCCTATTTTTAACCCACCCTCCTTGCGCTGCCTTCAGCCCTGGCCGTATTTTGGAGGCAACATCGACTGAACCAAGATACAGTATCAGAGCGCACCTGCGCCCTGGCGCATGTCCGTCCATTAAAGCTGGGAGAAGAGGGGATTGGGGGACGGGGGTTTGCACTAGAGATCTCTCCGGGCCTGCGCAATTTCCGGTTGTTTGTGCTAATCTTCATAATCGGAGTTTTATGCTACAGCGCACCCGTGTTCGGTGCATTTGATCACTTCCTATTCTCACAGCTGTCTAATAAGGCAAAGTTTGAAGATAGCCTGTGAGCCTGGGTTGACAATGTAAACCAGAGAGTTTCCCTCTGTCGGCAGTCCCATGGGAAGGGGCGAAATCAGGAACTCCAGAACCGCTTAATTTAGGGGACTCCCTGAGAAGAGGTTGATGTAGTCATCAAAGGGTTTCAGCCCCCACCCCCATTGGCATCAGATGGCTTCAGCCCCCACTCTTCCCCCCCTCACCCCCATCGTGTGTGGCAGCCCGGGACCGCTCACAGCCGCACCCGAGCACTTAACAGGTCTTTAAAGACCTTGTGCATGTTAATAGGCCCTATTAACATGCACAAGGTCTTTAAAGAGCTGTGAAATGCTCGGCAGAGTCGAGCTGCAGGGGCTCTTAGAAGGGGTGAAACAACACTTTGTTGTTGTTTCACCCCTTCTAAGAGCCCCTGCAGCTCGACTCTGCCGATTCCCGGCAGAAGTCATGTCATCACGCAACACACCTACGGTTGGAGTGCGACACAGTAATGTGTCGCGCCACACAGTTTGGAAAGCTGTGTCCTAAATGCTGCCTTCCGATTGGTGTTAGGCTTGTTAGTCCCTCCTCATGACGGCAATGTCCTCATTTGTAGCCTAGGAACGAAGGTAGGAGGTGCACAGCTAATTGGTGAAACAGAAGTTCAGGTGATTGTTAAAGTTCTGGGTGCACTCGTGGGAGGTGTTTCCGTCAAGAACACTGGTTATATGAAGTGAAGTAGTGTAGGCACGAAAGTGCTGCTACATCCCCAGGTGAGGCACACCAAACGTGGTCGAAAATGACTCCAAAGATAGTTGTGTAGATTTAGAGTATCAGGGTTGCATGGAAGGTACAATCACTTACTTCATGTACAAACGTAGCGGCGTGCTACTTCCAAGGGTAATCAAGGTGCTCAGCAAAGAGATGCTGTCGGCGAGTGTGAGGTGAGTGATGGGGAGGGTTGGTTATAAAGCTAGAGAGGTGACATGGAAATGGGACTGAAGCGGATAGGGTATGGTGGGAAAAAATTAAAAAGAAGAAGGACTAAGTAACAAAGGACCAAAGGCCATCTTGGAGTGGGGTAGTTAAAAGGAAAGTAATAAGAGTGAAGTGTGAAAAAAACTGAAAGGTAAAACGAAGAAAGAGCAATGTAAAGTGTTAGCACATATCAAATATTTACAAGGATAATTACAAATAACAACTGTATTCAATTCGATCATTGAGACCGTTTGGTTTTAGAGTCTGTAAACGGTATATCCATTCAAGTTCTCTTTTTAGAAGGAGTTTGTGATTGTCTATTCCTTCTTTTTTGGTGATTATTTCCAGGACGATGTATTGAAGTTGAGCGATGGTATGGCGAGCTTCCAAAAAGTGCATGGCTATGCTGGATTTCTCATGTTTTAAACGAATGTTAGACTTGTGTTCGTTTAAACGTGTCTTGATTTTACGTTCGGTTTTCCCAATGTATAATTTGCCACAAGGGCATTTGAGAGCATAGATCAGATTAGTAGAATCACATGTGGCATCAACTTGAAGCTTGATCGCGTGGCCTCTCATTGGGTGTCGGATGATGTTGCCCTTGATAACAGAATTGCAGTGGTTACAATTTAAACAAGGCTGTGTTCCTTTGTGTTGTTTGGATGTCGTGGTAGGTTTAGAGAGAATTTCTTTAAGATTGCTGCTTCTAGTGTAAGCTACCCCACTCCAAGATGGCCTTTGGTCCTTTGTTACTTAGTCCTTCTTCTTTTTAATTTTTTCCCACCATACCCTATCCGCTTCAGTCCCATTTCCATGTCACCTCTCTAGCTTTATAACCAACCCTCCCCATCACTCACCTCACACTCGCCGACAGCATCTCTTTGCTGAGCACCTTGATTACCCTTGGAAGTAGCACGCCGCTACGTTTGTACATGAAGTAAGTGATTGTACCTTCCATGCAACCCTGATACTCTAACCCACCTTCTATTCTTTTCCCTCTACCTTATTATTTTCACCAGTCGTTCCCCTAACGGTCACCACACTATGTTGACCCACCCTTGTTCACCTTTTTGAATTCCCCCCCCCCCATTGATCGGCACCTTAACTAGTAGTTTTTCACTTGTTCCTACTACCCTGTTCTGATTTTCTACTCGTCTTCCTTTCAGCTCTCCGTGATCAAGGGCTTTCCAGCCCGAAATGCATAGGAGGAGTTGGCATTTATTGTACTTCTAAGGAATTTCCTCATGTTGGATTGATATGCTGTTAATATCGATGAAAAGATCAACTAAAACTTTGAACTACTAATAAATATTTGAGTTACTAAATCTACACAACTATCTTTGGAGTCATTTTCGACCACGTTTGGTGTGCCTCACCTGGGGATGTAGCAGCACTTTCGTGCCTACACTACTTCACCTCATTTGTATCCTTCCATCGCTACTAGCCTCTTTACTCCGAACACTATTTGCTTCCTTGTCTCCCCCCGCCCCCTCCCGTGGTCATTGACTTCTCAGCCCCCCCTCAACCGCCCCAATCCCGTTGGTGCCTTCTCCTCCGTCTGCACTCCCGTTTCCAATGCAATAGGTCTTGCGTAAATGCGAGTCCTATTGCATTGCAAATACTTGTTGGTTCTTCTGCTCTCCACTCATCACTTCATTCCTATCAACATTCACCAACTTTCTTTCACTCAGCTACAATGGCACGAAATTGGTTCTTGTTTCTCTCGCTTTCAAATATACAAATGTAAATACTTATAAATGGAGCAGGGCGATATACCTAGTCCAAAAGTTGATATCCTGTTAACTTTAGTTAATTGCAAACAATCCTTTATCAAATGCTGTATGAGCTTCTCCAACCTGCAGGCTTAGGGGGAATACAAAACAATTCTCATATCATTGGCAGCCACTTCCCATAAGAACATTTCAGTTTCAGAGGAAATAATCCACAAAACATTATTAATGACTAAGGGCCTGATTTATAGTTTGGTGGATGGGTAACTCTGCCACAAGCATGACCGGTATCTTGTCTACATTATTACAAGTGCAATATAGCCTATGGCACTAGTAATACCTGCAGCAGGATATCAGTCACGTTTGTGTTAGAGTAACCTGTCCACCAAACTCTAAATCAGGACCTAAAATCTCAAGGATTCCTTCTTCCAGGAAGGCACTTCCAATGGAGGTTTGCGCTCCAGTCTTATCTTTTCATTTGATGCACATACCGCTCTTGGTAATTCTTCTTTCTAGGTGGCCACTATGAGTTAAATCCACAAGTTTGTCTGATAAACCCAAGAAGGGTACCAGCTTCCCCCAGCAAATCAACTTGCCTTTCTGCAGACTTAATTAATCCCTCAGATCCCATAATTCCTGCACTCCCTCCGGAAATGGTTCAATTACCTGCACTGGCGTAATGAAACTTACGGACCCCCCCCCTGCAAGGTACATGGAGGGGCCCCTTCCAGACTCAATCAGGAGCTCTCCAGCCAGAGTATTATGCTGAGGTGATCCCCTGGAGCTTGGGCGCCTAACCGCACCACTGGGGTGGCTGGTCCATGTGTACGACACTGATATCATGAAAAAACAAACTCCTTAACTTTAATAAGTCTCTTACCTACTTCTGCACCTTCACCCACTCATTCCTTCTGACACTTTCAAATTCATTACCAGATCCACCTGCCCCTCTTCCTCTAAAACTTGCAAGCGCACCCAAGAAAGGCACTCTGCCACAACATTTCTTAATCTTGGTAAAGCACTTCCTCCATCATTCTGAAGATCCCTTTTGGGCTGGGTATGTCTATCAACCCAGATGTTCTTGCTCAGATTATTCGTTTACAGAAGCCATCACTGGCCTTGTGCACAAGGACCAATGGCCACTGGTAGCCATTACAGCCACTTAATACTTTCCAGAGCAACATTTCCATCATCTTATAGAGCTCTGCTTTCGATAGCACCACCTCATTAACAGTGGTAACATTTCCACTATTTGTGCTACTTGTACAGCTTCCTCCACCCTCTAATTCTGTGATAAAAGCATTTTGAAAAACCTAGATAATTATTACAACATTCCGAAACTTGGAAACAAGTTTGTTTCTCATGAATATCACAGGGTCACTGCATTTGGGAAATCTTATCTGCTATTGAGCACCACTTATTTATTTATTTATGTGATTTATACAGCGCCTGGCTACCCGGAGGCTTCTCCGCGCTGACGATAAGAACTGTAGTGAGAGAATGGCCCATTAGTCCAGGTCTTCAGCTTTCTCCTGAATATTAGTTCAGTTTTCTGCCCTCTAAGGTCCAGCGGAAGAACATTCCACACCTTTGGGACCAGGTGGGAGAAAGAGCTACTTCCCCATCTGGATTTTTTAATTCTGGTGGTGGAGAGGAGGTGAGCGTGGGAGGATCTTAAGGATCTCGAGGGGGTGTAGCACGAGATCAAGGATCTGAGTTTCAGTGGGCCTTTGTTATTTAAAGCTCTGGGCGCGATACAGAGGACTTTACATTTTATTCTTGACGCTATAGGAAGCCAGTGGAGTACTTTCAAGGATTCTCTAACTTGCGCTTGTCTATGGAGTTTGAGCAGGAGCCTGTCCGCTCTTGAACACATACTTGGGAGAGCCCAGATATAGGGAGTTCCCATAGTCCAGACGGGAGACTATCAAGGACTGCACGACAGTTTTACTGAGTTGCTCTGGAAACAGTTCTAACACCTTTCTGAGCATCCTCAGGAGTCCAAAGCACATTGAAAGTGAGATGTCGAGCCACATACCTAGATTTTGTACAACCAGTTTGGGAACTGGAGACTTAAAGAATATTTTCATCTGATCTAAGCCTTCCCAGTCAATAGGCTCTTTATCATAGCCACCTAATTTAACATCTACCTTCTACAAATTCCTACCCTCCCTACCAAACGTTTGCCTATAATCCACCATATCAATCCAGTTATAAGGAAAACCTGAATTTCAGGTACACTCTCCACCTTACCATCAAACTTAATATCAGATCTTTGCATAACTGCTTCTTCTCTCTGTCTCTTAAATAACAACCTCCAGTGCCAAAGATGGACATCCACTTCAAATCCCGCATGGAGCTGCAACTGCTGAAATTGAGCATGCATCTGCATCCGGCCTGGGAGGCGGCAATCTCAGAAGATAAGTGCCCTATTTGTGCAGATTTTCCATGCTGATATCAGCTCAGAGGTCTAAGTCCCCAAGAGTGAGACTACGGATGCTGTCTTGCCTCATTGAAGTTGCTTCTGTAGAAAGTTAGCAAAACACATCCCATGACCTGCAAGTGCCACATTGCCACTGACAAGTTAGCGTGGGGCTTAGCCAATGCAAGACAGAATGCACAGAAGTACATCTGCAGTAAGAACATTGGACGCTTACCTCTGTGGCTTCTTTGTGGTAAGAACTGTTGATCAGATCAATGCATTATACAGTGGGGTTAATACAGAGTGAACTGCACTAGTGCAGAATCACTGGCTGTGCCAGAGATTCATATGAGCCACAGCAGGCATTACAAAAACTCCTAGGATGGGGAGAGGGCACTGAAGGGGTTGTAGTGCTTCTCTGAGAATTCTAGAGGAGTTTGCAACTCTGACTCTGTAGCCAAAATCAACTGTTTACTATTTCATTTTGCTGTAAAATTGAAGTACTTTCATTATACTAAGATAAGCCACTGGCTGGACAGCACGTTATTTTGTATGTTGATTGACCGTTGAGTTCTGAGCTCCAGTCCCCACACTAACTCACTGTCGAGCATTTAACTACTTTCCTTCACTACCATGAGGGTCAAGTGCTGAAATTGTGTATTTGGTCCCATTTGTAGAACCATAGTAGGATGTGCCCCATGATACCAGTGGGAAACAGCCTCAGCCACATGACAACTTGCTGAACCACAGAGCAAGCTGACCTTTAAGTTGAGATGTGCACTGTCCCTCTTTCAGTAGACAGGTAGAAGGTGTGGGTATAAATATGAGGTGTAATGGAGACAAAGAGTGTAACAAGATCAAAACAAACCAGGAAACATTACTTGTTTAATGCGCAAGTGAAAAAAAAACAAAATACGTTATTTGTATTTGTAAATTAAAACCATTACAACATATTAAAATATGTGCAACAACAATGCAATTAATTTGGATCATCTGGTTGTGAGTAAAACAAGTGAGGATGTGTTTGTAAAGTAGGAGCACTTAAAAAACTTTATCCGAGATTGATATGTCATTATAAAGTGCAAGTGCGTTTATCTTAAGATGCGTTTCGGCTTTTTTGGGGGTGCAGGTATTGTCGCAAGCGGCTAGGCTGTGTGAAGTAATTTTAAAATACATGTTTGTGTAAATTAAAACTGATTCATCTTATATCAACGGGTTCGTAACTTGGGTCTGTTACGACTCATGTTCTGCATTTCTTCCTAAGATTTTGAAATGGGACTTTTCCCTTGGCAGGCTTTTGTGTCCGCTTCCTGAAGAAGTTTGTTCACTTGTGTGAGGAAATTTACTCCACGGCAAGTCAGGATGTTGGATGTACCCTCCATCCAGTGGATCACTGCCTGTCTGCATGTTCGAATTTTTAGGACGTTAAAAATAGGTTTTAAAAGAATCTTCCTTAGGTCACTGATGCTTGGGCATACACACAGCAAATGTGTTAATGTTTCATTAAAATAGACGCACAGATGGCAGCTTGTGCTTTCCTTTTCCATGTTGGTAGGAGGTCCTTCGAGTCGTGCATTCCTAGTAGATTTTTGATGAAACTCTTTTTTTATCTCTGTGCGGAAGTATAAAGACAGGTAGGCTTGCTGCTTTGGGTTTATACATGAATTTATCACTGTCCATGCGTGGCATCGTTTGGTCAGGATTAGTTTGTCTTCCAAACGGGATTGCCTCTTTACGTAGTTGTTGCAGGACTTGTTAAATGCTGCCATGTCGTTCTCCTTATCCCAAAGCTCCCGGATGTCTAGCGTCTCCAAGGATTTACTTAGATCGGCGCCCCATGAGTTTGGAGGTTTTTGGGCCATTTGCGCCTGGATCTCAGCCCAACATATACTGTTCAGTGAGCCAGGTTTAGAGGCCCGAAGCTTCCAGCACAGCTTCACACTTTGAAACTTCTGATTCAGGAGGCCAAATTCTAGACAGACCTGGGCTGGTGATGCGCATTTGGGGAGGCAAAGAATGGCCTTGTACACCTTAGTATGAAGCTTTTTCAGCAAATCGGCATCCTTGCCACACCATGTTTCAATGCCGTACGATAAGGTAGGTAGTGTTTGTGCTGCCATCACTTTCAAAAGATGGCTATAATTGGGGCAGGAAAGTTTGTTGTTCAACAATTTCTTTGCAAAAATTAGTGATTGAGCTTTTGCTCTCAAGTCCATTTTATATTCCTTATGAATCAAGCCACGCCCCAGAGTAATGCACAAGCATTTGTATGAACCTATCTCTTCCACTTGGTCGCTGTTGACATACCATTTGAATTTACTGTTCTTGGAGTCAACCAAACGCACAACCTTTGTTTTCTTTTTGTTCAATTCAAGCATTTCCTGATCGAGGTATAATTTCAGATTGTTTATCGCTCTTTGTAAGCCAATCGGGCTTTGACTCAGCACCACGATGTCGTCTGCATATTGTAGGTAAGGAATTGGCTCCTTAGCCAGAATGGGAGGATTACTCTTGGCTGTTAGCATATGATTGACTATGTCAGCTAGGTATAAATTAAAAAGGCTCGGTGCCAGGAAGCAGCCCTGTTTTAAGCCATGCTGGGTGCTTATCCTGGCCGTGGTTCTGACACCATCTCCGAGTTTCACCTCCGCCCATGTTTCATTGTGCAGTGCGATCATTGCTTTGAATAAATTGCGATGAAGGCTCCCATGTTTTTAATTTCTCCCATAATCTTTCGGGTTACTCTGTCAAAGGCAGACTTCAGGTCAATGAAGCAGGCAAATAGTTGTGCTTTCCTTCTTATGGCTTTTTCCGTTAGAAGTGCTACGGTTGCCAGGTTTTTTGTTGTTCCCATACCCGGCCTAAAACCCGTTTGGAACTTCGGGATTACGCATGTCTCCTCTATCCGAGCCTGAAGGTGGACTAATAAGCATGATGCATACAATTTGGCCTCTACATCGATCAGGGATATAAGCCTGTAATTTTCGGTCTGGCTGTGGTTTCCATTTTTAAAATTGGCTGGATTATATTACCTTTTCAAGAGTATGGCCTCTTATTCTGCCCAAATATATAGTTGAAGAGGGGCATTAGATAGACTGCCCAGAAATATGGTGTGTGTTTATATAGGGTGTTGGGGATGCCATTCTGCCCTGCTGCTCCTTTCGTTTTCAGTTTTTTTAATATTCCTCTTAATTTACTTACATCCTTGAGGGTATTTAAGCCTTCGGAGTACGTGTCTTGGTCGGCAGCCAAGTGTAGCTCCGCTTGTGGTTGGGGGCCGAATTTCCTTTCTCTGGGTCTTTGCTCTTGTCGATCACCTTGTTCCTTTCTTTCTTGACCGGTGTTGTTGTGGTCCATGTGGTTGTACATTTTGAGCACATATTGTTTCCAAGTTTCTCCGCTTATTCCTGATTCTTGTTGGAGTCTTGGTTCCTTTGTAAAGTTTTTTATTATTCCCCAGAAATCCCTACTATTTGGCAGTTTCCTTGCCCAGAGAATAGTTTGCTCCAAATAGATTCCCTGTAAGCCGTTTTAGATCCCCAATATGTTTCCCTATATGTAATCCTCAGTTTTTTCAGCTCGCATTTATCTATGGTTAATCCTTTCTTGGTTTCTGAGGCCTGATTTTGCACCTCTCTAGCGATCATTCTTTTTTGGTCATGCAGCTGCATATGAAACCAGGGTTTGTTCCTTGTTTTGATGTTCTTCCTGCATCTGTGCTTGACTGGGATGTTTTGAATGAGAATATCGCCTAGTTGGTCCCAGTTTGTAATTATGTCTTGTTCTCTCAGGGACCCTGTCTGATTTACATAATCTTTGATAACTTCCATGATTGTGTTTATGTCTGACCACGCCACTTTAGTTTCCTTCGATTGTAAATTTCTGGGAATTCAACTAGGGTTTTAGCTTTGCATGTTGTAGTCAATTTGATGTTTATCTTCACAATTTGCAGGAAGTGGTTACTTTCTGAACGTGAACAGAGTCTATCATGTGGAAAAGGTCATTACTAGCTAGCGTAAAATCAATGGTTGAATGCCTATTTCTGCTCATGTATGTGAAGGCGACCAGGCTATCTCTTGTTGTGTTTCCGTTTAGGATTGTTAGGCTCAATGCTTCTAGCTCTTGTTTTAGGTCTATTTTCCCCCTCCCTTCACTTTGGTTGTTCCCGACAAGACTGTGATTGAAGTCCCCTGAGATAATCAGCTTGCTGTCTTGATGCGTCATTTGCAGAGCCTTTAATAGGTTCACCAGGCAGAAAAGTTTTTCCTTCTTCTGTCTTTTCTCCGGATGGATGTATACGTTGATGAGAATTAATTGCCAGGTTAATTCTTTAGAATAGGGTTGGCCGATGAGGTTCAATACTTGAAGCCAGTTTTCTCCAACATCTAGTTCTTCAGTGAACCAATCATATTTTACCGTGGCGTAGATTGATAGACCCCCTTTGGGTGCCCAATATACGGTTTCTACGTAGCCTATGATGGAAGCTGGCTGTGTGTTCCATGTTTCCTGCAGTAACATAGATCATTGTGTTTTAGAAAAGACAATGTTTCCTGGTCTTGGCCCCTTTCTCTATATCCATGGACAATCCATGAACAGATCTTGATTGTGTCTCCCTGGTTTAGACTGTTGAGTGCCCCTGAGGTGTTGTTTGCATTTTGCTGTGTATTTTCATCAGGAGCGTTTTTGGCTCAGGGGCCTTGCACACAGGATCAGTCCTCGATTTCCGACCTTAGGGAATTTAACGGTGGTTCTTTCTACAGCAAGTTTTTCTGTACTGTCGAGGTTTTGTTCCTAGCGCCTTTTAAGCATGATGTAGGGCCCATCTCTTGTCTTTGTGAAAGCGGGTACGGGTATTTTAGCTGTTTGTGCGGCCTAAGGATGATCCCCCCAGCTTTAAATACGGGTCTGGTCATGTAGATCAGGTCGGCAAGCTCCTTGGAGGTCCAGGGGGTGAGTGTCTCTTCAATTTCTAAAGAATTTGCAATTTGCCGGAATACTACGGCTAAGAGTTCTGTCGATTTTACTCTCCTTATTTCCGGTATCTCTTTGAACAGTCTTAACAAATTCCCCCAGTTAAAAGTGTCTTCTCTCACTTTTGTTGGATAATCTAGTACAAAAAACTGTTTTGCTGCTGTCTCTGGGGTGTAGTTTAGCAATTTCATTTTCTGTTTTTTGACTGATCCTAATTTTGAAGTGTTATGGAATTCTGAAATCCTTTGAGAATCTGGATCATAGAGTTCTTTTTGGGCCCTCTCTTGGGAATGGAGCTTCAACGGCGTCCTCCGATGGCCATCTGCATCTTGGTTGGGGTTACCCTCTCTTGCTGTTTAGTTTTCAGTACACCCAGACTTTTTATTAGATGCTGTCCATTAATTCGTGGTTATTGCCACTGAAGAGGGAAATCTACTGTTATCTGATTTCGAGTTCTATATTCTGTTGCTTTTCTGTCGTCTGTTAGTTTTACCGGGATTTTTTCTTCCGCTGTGACTGGTTTGTTTATTCGCTTTTCCTGCGCATCTGTGTTTGTTCTTTTGTCCTATTTGCCTTCGCTTGTCTCGCTATGTCCTGTTTGCCCTTTTACAGTGTGGATTCTTTTGGACTCTATTGTCCCTGCTTTGCTTTCGATTGTTTGATTTTGGTCTTTTTTCACCGCCCGGGTTTCAGGCTTTTGTTCCCCGTGTTGGTGTTCAAAAGAATTGATATTATTTGTTGCTGCCCTTTCTTTGTCATTGCTTCTCTGGAAGCAGGTGTGGGAATATGATAATGTGATACTAAGGCATGGTCTGCTAAACCTTTCCCGTTTTTGAAGGATAAATCAAACTGTCAGAAAGAGTTTCAGGGGGCCACAAGGCACTTAGGTGCTACTGACCCCAACCATGGTGGTTGAGGCCTTTTATTCCTGATGTCCCAAGCCTGACCTACTATGTAAACTAAGCAACTGGACCAAGTACCCCTTCTGCACTTGATTCTTGGTGGTAGCTGTGGATCAGCAGTCGAAGGCTTTCTAGGGGTGGGGGGTGTAGATACAGGTTAGTGAACACGACTCATAACTCAAAGTGCACTCGCAATTTCAATAAATCAATGTCCAGTCAAATACTTGCTATTACATGAAAAAGAAATGTTTTATTTTTAACTCTATGTATTCAAAGAAATAACGACATTCATAGGCAACAACACAATCCCTTTCAGGTCAGGGCTCTAGTGTTTATCTGTCAATTCACTGTCCCACCCTCTTCTTTGCAATGTGGTTGGGGGTTTTTCCCCAATTACTGGTGGATGCAGCCAGGGAATGCTCACTAGAAGGCCATACTCAAGCATTTCCATTTGACGCTTTAGGATTTAGTCAAAGGTTTCTATGGTGCCACTGCACCTTCAGCAGTAAGTCCCCCTGGGCCAAACAGGCCTGATTCAAGTCTCACCTGCTTCTGCAGCTGCAGCGGCAGCTGCAGAGCAAGACCTCTGAACTCTTGGTCAGAGACCTGCTCTGTCCCCCAGCAGGTTAGAAGTTGGTCTGCTGCCGTTGACCCCGCTCACCTCTCTAGTAGGTGTTCGAGGCCCTCCACTGCTGTCTTTATTGTGGTGTGCCAGTCTTCTGTCTTGTCTGTACCCATTTTTCTGTTGTGCCTGTTTTTTTCTGTCTTATCTCTTATTGTGCCTCTGTTAGTTCCTTTCTGTTTATTTGTTTGCTTTTCGTGACTTCTGCTGTTTGCTTCCCCCCGCTGCTGCCCCTCTGGACTTGCCCCCCTGCTGCTTCCCACACCCGCCTCCGAGCTGCACTTCCCTCCCCTTTCCCGATTTAATTTCACCAAAGGTGTGCAGAAGCCAAGCCCATCTGCACCAGTCCGCGACCCGACCACGACTAGCTCCAGAGACCCTGGTGCTCCAGCCACCCACCAATACGACTTGGCTGCCCTCCTCGCACTCATCCCTGGAAGGAACAACAACTGTAAACTGTCCAAGCCGAACCCCACCCACGGCCAAATCTCCTGCTGTCACTGCTGCCAGACCTTCACCACCGTCCGCACCCCCACGGGCACCGCCCCCACGCCGGACCCCAACACCTCTGAAACCCTGAAGTGCCTCCTCCTCAATGTACGCTCCCTGCACAGGAAGGCCGGAGAGATCTGGGACCTCCTGGACACCCTCTTGCCAGAAGTCGCCTTCTTCACGGAAACCTGGACCAACACCTCCTCCGCCACCAACATCCCTGATGGATACAAGATCGAGAGGGAGGACCGACCCAACCACCCAGGAGGAGAATTTGCTATCGCAGACAAGAGCTCCCTCCGACTCTCCACCTCCACCACAAGTGACTCCTTTTCCACCACCGAACATCTTCACTTCCAGGCCCAGACCAGCCCTAGAACCACATATGGTGGCATTCTCGCCTACAGACCCCCGAACCCTGCACTTCGTTCACCGCTACCATCACCGACCTCATCGCACCCCACGCCATCGCCTCCATGCACTTCATACTCATCGGAAACCGAACGTCCACCTCGACAACCACAGCAACTCCAATCCACCACCCTCCAGGACAACCTTGCCAACATAGGACTAAAACAGCTCATCACCACACCTACTCACAAGGCAGGACACACCCTCGACCCTATCTTTGCAAGTGGGTACAACATGGTCTGCTAAACCTTTCCCGTTTTTGAAGGATAAATCAAACTGTCAGAAGGAGTTTCGGGGGCCACAAGGCACTTTGGTGCTACTGACCCCAACCATGATGGTTGAGGCCTTTTATTCCTGATGTCCCAAGCCTGACCTACTATGTAAACTAAGCAACTGGACCAAGTACCCCTTCTGCACTTGATTCTTGGTGGTAGCTGTGGCTCAGCAGTCGAAGGCTTTCTAGGGGTGGTGGGTGTAGATACAGGTTAGTGAACACGACTCATAACTCAAAGTGCACTCGCAATTTCAATAAATCAATGTCCAGTCAAATACTTGTTATCACATGAAAAAGAAATGTTTTATTTTTAACTCTATGTATTCAAAGAAATAACGACATTCATAGGCAACAACACAATCCTGTTTGAGGTCAGGGCTCTAGTGTTTATCTGTCAATTCACTGTCCCACCCTCTTCTTTGCAATGTGGTTGGGGGTTTTTCCCCAATTACTAGTGGACGCAGCCAGGGAATGCTCACTAGATGGCCGTACTCAAGCATTTCCATTTGACGCTTTAGGATTTAGTCAAAAGTTTCTATGGTGTCACTGCACCTTCAGCAGTAAGTCCCCCTGGGTCAAACAGGCCTGATTCAAGTCTCACCTGCTTCTGCAGCTGCAGCGGCAGCTGCAGAGCAAGACCTTTGAACTCTTGGTCAGAGACCTGCTCTGTCCCCCAGCAGCTCCGAAGTTGGTCTGCTGCCGTTGACCCCGCTCACCTCTCTAGAAGGTGTTCGAGGCCCTCCACTGCTGTCTTTATTGTGGTGTGCCAGTCTTCTGTCTTGTCTGTACCCATTTTTCTGTTGTGCCTGTTTTTTTCTATCTTATCTGTTATTGTGCCTCTGTTAGTTCCTTTCTGTTTGTTTGTTTGCTTTTTGGTGACTTCTGCTGTTTGCTTCCCCCCGCTGCTGCCCCCGTGGCCTTGCCCCCCTGCTGATTCCCACACCCGCCTCCGAGCTGCACTTCCCTCCACCTTCCCGATTTAATTTCACCAAAGGTGTGCCAAAGGAAAGCCCGTCTGCACCAGTCCGTGACCAGACCACGACTAGCGCCAGAGACCCTGGTGCTCCAGCCACCCACCAATACGACTTGGCTGCCCTCCTCGCACTCATCCCTGGAAGGAACAACAACTGTAAACTGTCCAAGCCGAACCCCACCCACGGCAAATTCTCCTGCCGTCACTGCTGCCAGACCTTTACCACCGTCTGCACCCCCACGGGCACCACCCCCACATCGGACACCAACACCTCCGAAACCCTGAAGTGCCTCCTCCTCAATGTACGCTCACTGCACAGGCAGGCCGAAGAGATCTGGGACCTCCTGGACATCCTCTTGCCAGACGTCGCCTTCTTCACGGAAACCTGGACTAACGCCTCCTCCACCCCCGAAATCGATACCGACATCCCTGATGGATACAAGATCGAGAGGGAAGAGCGACCCAACCACCCAGGAGGAAAACTTGCCATCGCAGATAAGAGCTCCCTCCTCTCTCCACCTCCACCACAAGTGACTCCTTTTCCACCACCGAACACCTTCACTTGGACTTCATACTCATCGGAAACCGAACGTCCACCTCGACAACCACAGCGACTCCAATCCACCACTCTCCAGGACAACCTTGCCAACATAGGACTGAAACAGCTCATCACCACACCTACTCACAAGGCAGGACACACCCTCGACCCCATCTTTGCAAGTGGGTACAACATCGGTTTCAGCCACACCATGCAACCCTCCTGGACAGACCACCACTGCATACTTTTCCTCATCAACAAACCCACACCACCTAAACCTGCACCCTGCCCTCCTCAGAGAATATCAAGCAAAGTCACTGAAGAACAGCTGAACACCACCCTCAACCACAATGGCCCCACCACCTCAACCGACTCTAACCTTGCCGCCAAAGAACTCCGCTGATTGATCTCTAACTGCGCAGACAAGCTTGCACCCCTACGTAACTCTGACAGACATCGCCCCAGGAAGGCCACCTGGTTCACCACCGGCCTCCATGAATCCAGACTCACCTGCAGACGTCTTGAGAAGAACTGTAGAAACAGCAAAATGCCATAAGATCGCACCACCTACACAAAAACACCACAAGGGAATACCACCAACACATCAGATCCACCAAAAAGGACCTTCATCCAAAACAAGATCCTCATCAACTCCAGCAACTCCAAGGAACTTTTCAGCATCATCCAGGAGCAAAAACACATACGTCACCCCACCCAAGGACCTCTGCAACAAGCTCAGCTCTTACTTACATCTGGAAATCAAGGGCCTGTATGATAATATCAACGACCAGACACCTGACTCTGAAACCACTTTCCACTCCAGCAACGCCATCCAGTTCACCATATCCTCCTGGACCCCAGTCACCACCGAAGAGACCACCTCGACCATGAAAGGCATCCACTCAGGAGCCCTCATGGATCCCTGCGACCTGTACATCTTCCACAGAGCCACCACTGTCATCGCTCTGGAACAACGACGCACCATCAACGCCAACTTCGAGCCAGCATCTTTCCCGATGACTGGAAACACACAGAAGTAGAAACAATTTATAGGTCTTTCCCTTTGGTGCCTTCATCTCTAGTTGCTCCTCACGGACCTCCTCTTTCTCATTCTCTGGAGGTTATTTCTCCAATCTCGCAGGAAGAGTTCTTACTATTGAGCGGCAAAGTTAAATCGGGCTCTCAGGTGGAAACCTGCTCAGTTTAGTGACCTATCTGTGCTCCTGGCTCCCTTGTGCCAGGTTATTAACTCATCTCTTTCCACAGCTGTGGTCCCTGAGCTATGAAAGCAGGCCATGGTGGTTCCCCTACTTAGAAAAACCTGTGCTGGACCCTGCTAAGCTGGAAAATTTCCGTCCCATATCCCTCCTACCATGGGTGGCTAGGATCGCCGAGGCTCACATGAATAACATCCTAACGGGGTTCCTGAATATTAATGACACCTTGGATTCCTCCAGAATGGCTTCCGCCCTGGTCACATTACGGAGACTGCTCTCTTGGCTGTGACCGAACATCTGCAGACCATTCTCGATACAGGGCATACTGCGGCACGGATATTGCTTGATCTCAGTGCCGCATTTGACACGGTCTCCCACAAGATTCTTTTACACCGTCTGGAGCAGGCGGGCATTGTTGGCCTAGCTCTAGAATGGTTCAGATGTTTCCTGTCAGGGAAAACATTCCATGTGACTGCTACCCCGTTTCTCTCCCGTGTCCTGTCCATCGGGCAGGGTGTGCCTCAGGGCTCCGCTCTGAGTCCTGTACTATTTAATCTGTACGTTCAACCTCTTGCTCCAGTGGCTAGGGACAAAGGCCTGACTATGGTGTTATATGCTGACAATACGCAGTTGGTGGTGGCCCTCTCTGACGACTTCACCCAGGATGCCTCCAATTTTAGGAGTGGCCTGGCTGCATTCGCGGAGTGGATGACCACCTCCAGCTCAAGCCAATAAAACTGAGGTGTTGCTGGTGGGGAGAGACAGGAGACATGGTTTGAGAAATGGTGGCCCACCACTCTTGGTAGTGTACCCACCCCAAGACGGTGGTAAAAATCTTGGGGGTATGGATGGATTCTACTCTCAGCTTCCAGGATCATACCAAGAAAGTGTCCGGCACTTGCTTTGGCCTTCTTCAGGGATTTAGGCCCTTGCTGGGGTTTTTTGATCCACCTACCCATCAGCTGATCGTCCAAGGAGCCATTCTATCTAGGCTGGATTATGCCAGCTCGCTCATCCCAGGGGCGAACCAGGCTGAAGTAGTGCACTTGCAGCGAGTCCAAAATGCGGCCGCCAGAGCTCTGCTGGGTCTCCCGCATAGCTGCTCTACAGCTGGTGCTATCCAGCGGTTACATTGGTTGCCTATGGCCAAGCGGATCGAATTCAAGGCGCTCTGTTAGTACTTTAAAATTCTAAAGCTTGCGTCTCCTGGGCTTCTGGCTAACTTGCTGGTACCCTATGTTCCTAGACGCCAGCTGCGCTCTATGGGGCAACACTTGGTTGTGGTCCAACGAGTGAACCGTCTCCGTGCTGGGGGGCGGTCCTTTCAAATATTGCAGCTAAATTATGGAATTCCTTGCCCTTTCAGATTCATAGTTTGGATAGCTTGTTGGCCTTCTGTAAAGCCATCAAGACATACCTCTTTCCTGTGGCCTAGCCCCACTTTTCTTTGTTTACCTACTTTTTGTGCCATGACGTCCAGTGTCTTTAGCCTCTATGTCCTCTGCTGTCAGCGCCGGTACGCCCTTTTGCTGAGGAAGCTGTGCGCTATATAAGCCTAGTTAACATTAACATTAACAAGTCAGACCCTTACTCAAGAAGCACTCAGCAGATCCCACAGACCTCAAGAACTACCGACCCATCTCCCTCCTCCCCTTCGCGGCCAAAGTCACTGAGAAGACTGTCAATGCCAAACTAACAAAATTCATCGAAAAAAACTCCATCCTCAAACCCTCCCAATCCGGATTCCGCAGCAACCAAAGCACTGAGACCACCTACTCGCTGCCACAGACAACATCCGCACCCTCCTCGACCAAGGACATGCAGCAGCCCTGATCCTACTTAGCCTGTAGCCTTCTTCCTCCGCACACGACGCCGGCTTATAGGGAACGGTCCTCGACTGGCTCTGCTCCTTCCTCACCGGCAGAACCCAAAGAATTAGACTACCACCCTTCCTCTCCGAATCCACTGAAACCAACTGCAGAGTAGCCCAAGGATCGTCGCTCAGCCCCACGCTCTTCAACATCTACATGGCCCCCCTCGCCGCCGTTGTCAGACAGCACAGACTCAGCATAGTAGCCTAGGCTGATGACACCCAGCTCATCCTCTCCCTCACCAAGGACCCCATCATCACCAGACTCAACTGCCAGGAAGGAATGAAGGACATCACATCCTGGATGAGCAGCAGCTCAACTTAGAGGAGACAGAGTTCCTCGTCCTCGGACCTTCCCCCTCTGCATGCGACAACACCTTGTGGCCCACCACATCAGATCTCCGCCCCCCACGGACCACGCATGAAACCTCAGCATCGTACCCGACTCCTCCCTCTTCATGACTCGACAAGTCAGCGCTGTCGCCTCTAGCTATTTCAACACCCTCCGCATCCTTCTAAAGACCTTCAAATGGATCCCTCCCGAAACAAGGAAGACCGTCACCCACGCAATCATAACCAGTAGACTGGACTACGGAAACGCCCTCTACGCCGGGATCAACAAGTCTCTGCTGCGCAAACTCCAGACCATACAGATCACCGCAGCCAGACTCGTCCTCAGCATCACTCAACACAAACACATCACCCTACACCTGCGGAACATCCACTGGCTCCCCGTTGAGAAGAGAATAACTTTCAAGATACTAACACACGCCTACAAATGCCTCCACAACACCGGACCCCAATATCTCAACAAGAGAATCTCCTTCACGTACCCAAGAGAAACCAACGACCGCACACTCGGCTTCCCTGGTGTAGGTAACGTGGGTACTAGGGTATCCACGGGTGGGGTGTCTTTGCAACCTTCTGTCTTCCACTGGGTTTCTTCGGGGTCCACTGGGAAGGGTCCTTAATCTTTAAAAATCCAACCACGACTTTCTCATAGAATTGTATGGAGCACGCAGTCATGTTTCCACACTGCACATGCACTTCTTCGTCCTCTCAACATGTCTTGACATGAGTTGTGGTTCTCATACCACTTAGTATATGGTTTGGTTCACTGTGTATTCTGTGCTATTTACTGTGTTTCTTTGCAAAGTATTGTGTGCATTGTGATTATCTCTGGGTAGGAGATATCTAAACGTGTTGGAGATTACATCATGATAAATATAATTTTTATAAATACCTTGTGTGGTTCTTTTTCACTTAATTTATACTATAAAATTGCATTCTGGTAAAACAAGCTGTTTTACACTTCTTCTGGAATAAGCCTGAAAGCTGCACTCCACAGCTACCACCTAGAGAGCTTTCTAAGGGTGTCTAAGACCTCTTCCTCACCATAAGGGTTGTCTGGACTGGTGCAAGGTGCCCACTTACATTAGTGGACAGCATATACCATGCCAGCTTCTCACAAACACCACATATAATCAGAGCATATACTAAAGGGTCATCGAAAAAAAGAATCGAGTATGAACCCAAGGCACTGTAAATGATGATATATCTGTTGCGGCTGGCACCGATCGGGGTGGCGGAAGGGGGGCGGCACAGAGGTGGGTGGTAAAGGAGAATGAAAAGAATAAAAAATGCTGCGTCTCTCCTCCGTTTCTTCTTCGCGTCCCTCAGCACCACCGGAACAGAACAGGTGGCACACCCAAGCTTCCTAAGCCAATCACAACGCTGCAATGTAGCGTTTTTATTGGTTTGAGTGCAGGGAATGGGAGGCTGGGCATGTTCTCCATGCAGGCTGTAATGCAGCCTGGGTTGAGAACATGTCAAGTACGCATGAATGTTTGGCTGGCCCCAGACGGCCGGCCAAACATTCATGAGCACTTGCAAAGTGTGCTCACCACTTCTCCAGCTCCTGTGTCAGAGCAGCCCTGCCCCTCCCTGCACAGCTGCGGCAGCAGGACAAAGTAAAATGATAATAACCTATAGTTATTATCATTTTATTTTTCTATTATTTCGCTGCAGCATAGCAGTGGGGTGATGCTCCTGTGCCTTAGCAGAGGAGCCGCCACTCTGATATATTGGTTTGGTTAACATTATAAGCTGAAGATAAGGAAGCAAAAACAAATAGGAGTTGGATGATTTTACTGTATGGATTTGTAGATGTTATATAAATATTTCTGAATGAATAATATCTGTGTATGGAATAAAAGCAAGATGAAATTAAATGTTGATAATACGGTTTCTTTACTATCAGATATTTGTAGAGGTGAAGTACAAGATTACCTGGTTTAGAATAGAATTGAGAGGTCATATTTGTAGTGTAACCTTACACAGCCGATGTAGGAAATCCCAGAACCATAGAAAAAGGACGCCTAGATCGAGAAAGCGCCATGGAACCATAGTATTTTAAGAAAGCACTATACAAATGCTGATAGCATAACATAAAATAAATTGTATTCCTTTGTGACAAATACTTGGCCTTTCTATGTTTAACCAGCAAGTTTGATATAGAGTTTGGCAGCATTCTCTGGCCACAAAAATATCCTAAAGCCTGAACGACGGGTGATTGGAAGGTCCTCTAGATATACTTAAACTAAACCACGAAGGCGTATCAGAATAATCCTTTTATCTTTATGATCAGCCCATGGGAATAATTCAGAAAATCTTCGTGTTGAACTTGAAATCTTGCTAATGTTTAGTTTGGTTATGGCTGGAGCAAGATGACGTTTGAGTTATTACTCATAAAACTATAAAAAAATATATTGTGTTTGAAAACAAGCAGCTACATCCAAAATAGATGTCAGCAAAGTCCATAAATAAAGCTACTCACCCGACAGAGGGATTTACAAGGCGAATGTAAGAGTGGCACCTCCCTATGACGATGCTCTCCAGGTTATGGGTGGTGCCCGCGCCAGTCCATCGCCTATTGCACAGCTTTCCAAACTTTTCATGTTGGTGACACACCTTTTTGTGAAAACAATTTCAGGGACATGGAAACGCGAGGAAGTGCAGCGAGCGAGCCCGAACCCCCTATGGTGGGTTCAGGCCCCACACACACATACCCCACCCCACACACTCCCCACACACACCCCACACAACCCCCCCCCCACACACAACCACCCCACACACAACCCCACACATACCACCCCAAAGACACACCACCCCCCCACACACACACCCCACACAACCCCCCACACACCTCACACACAAACCCCCACACACACCCCACACACACCCCTACACCCCCCCACACCCCACCCACACACACCCCACACAACCCACCCCACACCCCCCCACACACAAACCCCACCCACACACACACCCACAGGCACACCCCACCATGGTGTAGTGTAGTTCCTATTTTCCCAATAGGCCCTGCGCATTGGAATAACATAAACAGTAGTATGGACGTAGAAGTGCGGATCTTCCAGGTCTCCACTGACTATGCTAAACTTAATTGGGTGTGTTACCAACTAGCTCAGAGGTCACTGGAAACTTTCTTGACTGAATAGGAAGTGATCAGCTTCCCTGGTACAGACAAGAAGGGATTCAGTTTTCCAACAACCGCATAAACATGACAACTTTGCTCCTTAGAATAAGAGTCAATCTCTAGAGTCGTGTGAAACCATAGACAGTTATTTTACTCAGTCAGTTTTGTGCAGATTACTTTCACCAATATGCAGAGAATAGAGAGACGGTCGTTTTCAATAAAAGGTATTATTTATTGAACAATCTTTCTTCTCGTACAAGAGAAATGAATTGCCACAATTGCAAGACTAATTATTATAAAAAGTGCGTACAGTAAAATGAGTATTGCGAAATAATACTGTAAAAGCATTGATATGGTTTCTTAGCCATACAATGGTTTAAAATGAATAAAACATATATACATTCATATATACATTTAGCTAACGTACTCAACTGGTGCTTCTAACTACGCCTACCCCAGTGTACCTGACCTAAGCCTAATACTTGGGAGGGAGTAAGTAAGTAGCAGTTTTAGTTAAGTTGGTTTTGCCAAGGTTTGCTTCAAGAATTCTCTCTAAGGGTTTAGTCAACACCATACCTCTGAAATAGAATGTTGGAGGTCTGGTATCTCCTTCCAGGGACTCGATATCCAAGTCACTCGCAAGAGTAGGCTGGAAACGCCGGAGCCGGATTTCTCGGCAGGAGAAAAGACAGCGTCTCTCTCAGCGCGTCGAGGAAGAGGAGGGGCAGCGTCCGCGGGCAGCTTGCATCTGCTGGGCTCTGAAGGGGACAGCTGTTCTGCTCCTATGTTCACCACACCATCGTTCGCTGATGTCGTTGAGGCAGCGTTAGCATCAGTATCAGCGAGGCAGCGTTTGCTTAAGGCAACGTTGGTAATATTTATACCTGAAAGGTGCCTGGTTTGACGTAAGTTTTTCGACATAAGACGTCAATAAAGGAATAAAGGTGTCACTAGGAAGTGATCGTCTCTTAGTGCTCATTAGAGTTCTATTACTAATCAAAACATAGCAAGCGGGGTTTTCCCAGGTTGCTGAGTTTTATCTTGTTGAAGCACTCGGAGTGTAATCTAGGAATCTTAGATAGTGGCTTCTGCTGTGTCATTTGCTCTAATGAGCTGCAGAGGAAGCTGCAGAGGAAGTGATTCTGAAATGTGGCTCTGTTCGTGTTAGGCCAGAGACGAGTTTCTGAATTATTACTCTTGATCGTTTATGCCAATATAGGGGTACAAAGGGATTATAGCAGTATAGGGGCATAAGGTCACAATATTGATCGGGGTCCTAGATTAGAACGCGACACCCACTCCACGAATTTATGTCCATCAATTTACTAAAACTATAGCAAAAGATGCAAGTGTAACATTACCCACCCTAAAATACATATTTGCATATGAAATGGCGTATTCGTAATACGTGGTAATTTTGGTACTGTACGTCTTTAAGCATAGAAGTCATCCAAAATTATAGCATATGTAATCAATGAACGATTTTGCGAAAAAATTACATATGAAATATCTCTTAATACAGAAAAGAAGGTGCAAGATAATTTCATCACATATAAATGCATATGTTATAAAATGTGCTAGAGGCTGGTGTAAAGTTATTATGTCTCTAGAATTACCTAAAAATAGAAGTAGAAGCTTCTGTTCTTCATGAATAGGTCTACTTTAAGCAAAGAATTTCGTGCCAGAAAAATATTTTTTTTTAAAGTGTTCAATTCAAAAAATAATTCTGTTGAACGGGGGAATAGAGTTCCAACGCTTTTTAGCAGTTTTTGTTGATCAAAACTGAAGGCCGAATTCAGAGTTCATGGGAACGCTGTGTGTTGGAATGCTTTTCTAAATTATTGTTTCTGTTCGGGTGAGAACATCATATCAGACAGGCTCTCAAAGAATTGGTCTACAAAATCAGGTGACAGTTCGACCAAGTTCGATAACGCTGTAACTTGGCAGGTGTGAGAGTGATTGCTGTCATCAAAGTTGGGGACAGCAATGCTCACAGAAGGTCGTACCTGGGTGATGTTGCTTTTATTTTTCGCTCCACTGTCACCACCTAGCCGTAGCACAGGAGTCTCAACGAATGCCATCATCAGGATTGGTAGCCGCTGGGGACAACACAATGCGTGAGCCGTTATCGGACTTAGCAAAGTATCGATATCCATTGGTACTGCTGATGGAAGTGAAAGACAGATGTCCAACACGCACTCATCTCCGCATAGCATACATCGAAGCACAGGTAAGATGCAGGTCTGCCATATCGGTCTGAATGAAAGAAACTGGGTTATGTTTAGATCTCTCAGCCTGGCCAATCCAAGGACTTTAGTTATTCTGTCCCGGTAGCGTATTGCTAGGATTGTTTCTTCCATCCTTGTAGGAGTCATGTCTGAGCTTTGGCTTGCCATATCGGAGCAAGAGGGTCAGAAATGTGGCACTAGACATGTTAAGGAGTTGGCTAAGCATTTCTTTGAAATGCACGGGGCAATTTGTTGATAAAAGGTCATGAATCTCTGATGTTGTCCTTGCAACTTGGAGTTCATACGTCTCTTTTGATGACGTGATGGGCACTGTTGTCTGTAAAAGCACAGACTTCATTCTGCTTAAAGTATCAATTCGTATAGAAGAGAAATTCAGACGAGGCCAAATGGGAGTCTCAGTGTCTCCAGGGCCGTTTGGAAACAATGCTTGCATACAGCATTTGACCATGGATGTTACGCTTACGAGATAGGCTTTTCCTGGCAAAAGGCCACAACATCTGTGATACATTCTTAGAATGTAACTCCCATTTGCGAGTTGCATAAAGAAAGGCTCTATCTGCGTTGCAGGTGTGACATGCTGGTGGCATGAAAGATTGTTAGAATTTCCTTCACAGGCTCCGTGTAAATTAATACCCTGGCACAAAAGTATACCGCTTAGTGAATGTTTACAGTTCTCACCACTAAGAAATACATTTTTGTTGCTGTCACTATAACATGTGTGTGTGTATGGTAATTTCCATGTTGATTTAATGTATCCTTTACCTAATCGTTCATACTGGCCAGTAGGTATGTATTCAAGGCACTTTTTAAATTGGAAAGTTGTTATCGGAATTGTGATAATCCTGTGTATTATCCATTCAATGACAGGACTTTCTGATATTGTCAAAGGTAATCTCTCAAGTTTTTCGATGCTCAGGATTGTATAGTCTGCTCCTTTCTGTGCCAAGCTGAATTGTTTATCAGTAAGGTTAAAGGTGGAAAACAATGACGTGTTGATTAAACGCCAAGGCACATAGCCTGAACGAAGATTTTGCAGCGTCCAGCCTAACTGTACAATAGAACGCAATTGCGACTGGCCATGCTGTAACATTAGCAATTTTTTTTCTATTATATCTATGGCAGATGATACAATATTGTCCAACGAATATATTCTGGAGGACAGAGTCATTAACCCATTGTCCTCAACAGAAAGTGATTTTTCCAAAGTAATACGATCAATTTCTCGTATTTTTTCAGCTGTTTCAATTTGCGTGACTTTCCAAGCCTCGTTGTATGCAGCATAGATGCTGGCCGCTATAAACCGTTTCTGACGCTGTTTGCGTGGTCCCATAATAAAATTGCGCAAATCAGCACCATCTTTAAGTAAAGATAAGTGTTGCTTAATTTCAGCCAGTGTGGATGATTCTAGCCATTCAAGGCACAGTTTCCCTACACTGTATGTTGTTACTATCCCTGGATGTTGTCTCTGGGAGTATCTAGGGTCTTGTCTGGACATTGTTAACCCCTGTGTTTTATTCAGGAATCTATCTTAACAGTTGTTTGTGTCAGTAGGCCGGATTAACCACTTTTTCCAATCAGGATGTGTTCGGTTTAAATGTAAAATTTTAGATACGTCATCTCAATATCTGTTGTTGCATTTTCAGGTATTGGCTTTGGAATAGACAGTTTGTTAAGGTCTTTGATCTTAGCTAGGCCAAGACAGGTTGTTTGTTGAATTGTTTCATTTAAAAACATTATTTGCTCTGGGATCATGCAGGCTCGAAATAGTGCTTCTAGGCCTTGTACCTGCCAATCTTTTGTACCCCCGATTGTTTTTGTTTCAATGTTATTTTTCCAATATTCAAAAGCAAATGTCATCATTTTTTCATAAAATGCTTCTGAATATATCAATTTAGTATTTGTCAGCATTGTTTTCAATCCTGCTTTATCTAACAGTTTATAATAAAACGTTTCTGCATCACTGGTGTTAAACCCTGAGAAGTAATGACATTTCTCATAGAATGTTTTAGAACTGCTTTTAGGTGGTGTAGCACAATGTTCCCATTGGTTATACTTAAAAACATTTCTAGGCTGTGCAGATTTATGCAAGTAATGATCACCATAGTGTGTGTAGCAGAACATCTGTTCATAACTAGACGAACCTTGCAAATAATCATGATTTGTGAATCTAGCTGACATTACTAAATCAGACATCATATTATTAATACTTTCAAAGTCCCAAACATCAGAGAATGTACTAGGTTTTACAAAGTCACTTAAGGAAACCTTGAATTGATGAGGATACTTCAGGATTTCAACCAGACCATATATTTCATAGTCAGTTTTTTTCCCATACTACCCCACCGGGTATTGGAATGACTGTGACATTTACTGTTGACAGTTCTCTTTTCTTCACTTGGGATGATCTGTGTGGTTTGAGGACTAAGTTGATGTTCTGACTTGCTGTGTCCATTGTACTATATTTTCCCTCAATTAATTTTTCCCAACAAAGTACCATGATGAGCCAAAGCAGGAGGAAAAATACACCTAGTCCAAGCCAGAACTCTAACCATGGAGAAATAAGGTAAATTTCCTTAAGTTGATGAAAGAGTTCTGTTGCTTTTTCTTTAACGGTCTTTTTTGTTTCTGGCATTACTTCGCGGTTGCTTTGATCCTCAGAAAAGTTATCGAAGTTGATGAAGTAGCCAGAGGCAGTTCTGTCAATTGTTGGAATTGTTCTTTCAATTTGTCTTTCGGTAGCACATTCTGATGCCACATCATTGTAGACTGGTGTTTCTTGACAAACTGTTTCAATCTGTGTCTCAAGAGGCACGAGTTCCATGGCATTATTGCATAATCCCTCTCTGTGCACTGCAGGCTGATCGAATGTGATTAGTCTTTCAGTTTGAACCTCTTGGATTGTTGCAAGTTTGAGTATTCTGTTGTTTCTCGGGAGTCCACTGGGCCTACTGTTGATTATAGGCCACATGCTTGTGGTTTTACCAGGTCGATTGATGCAACTTCTGTTCTCCTTTTTACCAGCAAGGGGCGGTAGTACTACTGATCTTGTTCCGTTGACTGCTAAGACAGGTACTGCTTTTCTGTAAGAAGGCCCAAATTCCTTCTTCACCGCTATTTTTTCTCTGACTAGATCCCCAATCTTTGGAATCCAGACAGGCCTTGCTGGGGCTGGTGGTGCCTCGTCAGTGTTAGCTGGCTGTTGCTTTAACTTTATGTTGCTTAAGGATTTTCTTGTTTCATTCAAGTCCTGTAAAACAGCCAAACGATCTTTGATGTCAAAGTCTGTTTTCTTATCTTCTACCACTGATATCTGACTATCTAAGTCCGGAATTCGCATTCTAGTTCCGAACAATAGTTCGTATGGGCTGAAACCTTTTAGAGAATTTCTTGGCAAGTTATTTAGGCTTAACTGGACACTTATTAAATGTTTGACCCACCCAACACCCGAACCTAATACCTTCGCTGTTATAGATTGCTTTATGTCCCGGTTTTTTCTTTCTACCACACTGTTCCCTTCGGGGCGTGACGGACAAGAATACCGCAAGCCAACGCCCATGCTGGCCATGGCCTCCTTATAAGCTCGAGAGCTAAAAGCAGGACCCTGGTCAGAATGGAACATGGAAATTGGGTATGTGCCGATAAAGACTCATAGATCATTTATAACCGTTCTCGCGTCAGCCCAGTGCTGGGGGCCACATTTTTAAAGTGGATTTAGCCTTGATGATATACAATGGGACGCGTTTCTCTTGCTTGATAGCGCGGATAGATCGCCTAATGCTTTCTATTAGGGCTTCTGACACTACACTGGCCGGTTCTCCACTGCGATCTCTGTTGCAGTCTTCACAGTTTTTTGCAAATTCATGAATACCTTCACTCATTTCCGGCCACCAGTACTCTGATTCCAATTCTCTCAGAGAGTCCCTGATTGTTTGGTGTCTCAGACCCAACCCCATATGTGCTTCCTGTGATAGGAAACCTCTCCGCTTCATGTTTGGAATTACCCTATCCCCCACTCCAGGGATTCGAGCAAAAGGAACGGAGTTTGCATCGATTACGTATACATAATTGAGTGGATAGTTCACGGGTAGTGCTGCACAGTCGCCTTTTACGGACGTTTTTACTGCCAGCATGGTTTCCCCGTCTATGTATTTTTCTGAACGCTTTTTTGTGGCTACGGAAGCCGGTTTAGTTGCTTCCGCTGTAGCTGTATTAGCCAATGAATTCCCTGCAACGTGAACGCCATCACGTTGATGACTCAGAGTGTGTATCACGTGAGTCTTTTGTAGTTCTTTCTGTAAAAGAGCTACCTGTTTCCAGAGCATTTTATGCTTTATTGTGGCACCTGTATCATCTTTGTAATCATTTTCAATCCAGCTCTGCAACTTATTATTGTAAGAGTTGACGCATAAATGAGAATCGCACACGATTAGTGTCGGGAATTCACGTTCTGCATTTTCAAGCGCCATCTTTAAAGATCTGATTTCAGCTCGCTGAGCCGAACAGTACTTCACTGATTCAGTTTTTGTTATTTCCGGTCTGAATTTACCGCACAGCCAACGACCTTTAACAATCGCGCAGGCTGCATCGTAGGATTTGCTCTCTACGTTGAAATGCTGTACAAATCTATCTGTATAGATTATACAGGCGTACTGTGGGAGAGGCAGAAGTTCGATTGGCAGAGGATATTCTTCTTCATATTCTAAATCATTCAGTTTTTCGAATTGTGGTGCGAAATAGTATTTAACATCTTCCGCTCCAAGAGAATCTACACACTGTATCCATTTCTGATCCAGTGACACTGTAGGCAGGTTTACTGGGCTGAATAGCGCCTCGAAGGCGGATTCCGCTGTGAGGATATTGATCCTTTTGCCATGTGCTAGTTCTCGCTCATTCGCTAATGCAATTTCTACTGCTTTCACAGTATTTTCTGTTGGACTGAATATTTTTTCCACTTGTGTGTACAAGTGAGATTTAATTGAAATTGGTACCTTTTCTCCCTCATTAGAGGTCAGGTACGTGAATCCGCATCTTCCTGGGATGACTCGGATTGCAAGATTGCGTGTGTGTTGTCACGTGTATCTAATTTTGTTTTTGCTAACATGTCTGTTTGCAGTGATCTCAAAATGTCTGTATGTTTTTGAGTCCAATTGATTTGTTTAAAATCAGGTTTAATTAGTTTGTAGAGAGGTTTAACCCTCTCTGCGTAATTTAGAATGTAAGTTCTACCGAAATTCAGGAAGCCTAGAATCGATTGTAAGTTTTTCAGCGTTTTTGGAGCTTGGAGTACAGCGCACTTCTCTAAGAAGTTGTCTGCTAGGCTTTTTCCTTCACTTGATAATTCGTATCCCAAAAATAATACTGTCAGATGGGCAATTCGAGACTTTTTAAAGTTGAATTTGTAACCCTCCGCTGCGAACCCAAGTATAATGGTGTTCACTCTTTTCAAGTGAGTATCCAAGTCGTCGTCTGTGAGATAGATATCATCTACATAAGATAATGCCTCATCATCATATATTTGTAGTAACTCTGTTACTCTGGCTGAGAATAGTCCTGGGCTGTTCTTGAATCCCTGTGGGAGCCTGCAGAAATTTTTCTGTGACCCCATTACTGAGAAAGCGGTCAAGTATCTTCTTTCTGGTGCAATGTTTACAAAAGAAACCATTAGATATGTCTAATGTCGTTTTATATTTTTTCCTAACTATGTTATTCATTAGTGCAGCACTATGCGAATTTTGTACTGCCAATGTTTTGCAACATGCATTAAGGTGTCTGTAGTCCAAAACTAGACGATATGAATTGTCTGGCTTGGAGACAGGAAACAAAGGATTGCTCATTTGAGAGGTGCGTGTTTCAATCACCCCCTGGTATTCAAGTTGATCTAAAATCTCCCTGACTTGTTTTTTAGCTTCTTGCTTAATGGGATACTGCCTTTGTGCAGTTGGTTCACTTTTTAACTGGATTTTGTGAGGAGGAGAGTCCTCATCCCATCCTACATGATTTTTATATAATGCCGGTGCCTGGGCCACTGCCCATTTCCTTGCATAAGTATGTTTTTTGTGAATCGGAATGTGATTCGAGAAGGCAGGCATAATCATTTCTTATCCCAAAATAGACCCCTTATTTTCCTAGTCTTTTCACCCTCTATACGCAATGTTATTTCGTATATCTTATGGGGCTCGCTAACTCTGGTGTCGGCAGTTTCAACCTGAATGTATTCATTCGTGTCCACTGTCTCCAGATGACTCATCAGGATCTTGCGAGCTATACTGATTTCTGCTGCACTGTCTAGCATTGTCTGTGCCCACTCCCCGTTTTTCAACTGTGTCCTCAGTATTCTCGGCATGTTCGTTTACTCTAATACTGGCTACCTTCTTTTTTGGAAATTGAGATTTTTTACTCTGAGCAGGTTCCTTGTCTTTGGACTTGGTGTGCTCTCCTGGGTCTGACCGTCCTCTTCTTTCCGATTTCTGTGAAAAAGATCGAGAGGGACGTGTATCAATACTTTGATATCTATCAGGCTTCTTCAAATTATCCCTATTTCTAAGGTTATATCTTTTCTCAGAGGGCTCCCTCTGGGGGGACTGGTTTTCTCGAGTCGGAGTTCTTTCCCTCCGTCGAGGAGACCTTCCTCTGGACTGGAAAACTTTTTCTTTTGGAGTGGATTGTTTATTTCCATCCCAGCTCTTTTTAGGAGTGTTTGAATTATTTTTAATAAATAATTTTTCAGGATTTTCGAGCAGTTGGGGCTTTACTGGTTTTCCCCCCAAGCTGTCTCTACCTAATTCTTCATAGCATTTTTCTATGATTCTGGCAAGCTCAATTGGTTGATCTGTTATATCTGTTTCCTTCAACTTCTGGCGGATCGCCACAGATGCTGCTTCTCCTTTTATATTGGCTAGTAATATAGCCGAGACCTGCTTGAAGTCTTTCAGTAATTTCATACCAAGAGTTAAAGCAGGTTCTGGACCGTATTCATTTTGAATCTGTTTTAGCACTTCTGGTATTACCGCCATTGACGGAACACCATGTGTTTTTGTGTAAATGGAAGCAAAGACTGTACCCCAAGTGTCACAGTCCTCCACGTGTGGTGCAACCCCCATAGGAAGGCAGATGGTCAGGATCCTATATTTCTCAATAGGGGTAGTATTCGGATTTTCTGCGCTAACCAGAAAGGAATTTGTTCCCGTTTTATGGGTGTTTTACCAAGACATGACTGTATGTCCTGTGGTGTAATTTTATTGGTGTTCCCCTGATGAGGGTCAGCTGTGGTACATTAAAAGCTGATTGGACTGTAGCAGTCCGCATTACATATTGGACTAATTGCCTATGTATTTTAATTATTGTTTTTAGCTGTGCTAAAAGTTCTTCTCTAGACATTTTTTCAATGTCCGGATGTGGTGTGTAGCTGGCTAGAACCGGCCACGTTGCTCCTGGTCTACCTAGTGGACCGAGCCTGGTAATATGATCATTGTCTTTTAGGGCACCTTTAAACCAGAGCAAATGCTCTTGGAATTTTTATGGGATTTCAGTCTCCTCGAAAGGAGCGTACTCTTCCGGTGGATCCCCTACTATATAGTAGTGGAACTCGTGTGTTGCAGCGTTTGCCGCTGGAAATTTTATCCATGAATAGAATACCTCTGTCTGCCGATATTCGTGTGCCTCTATCACGAAGATGACTGTGCCACCTTGTGTGGTCAGTCCATTTTCTATAAGTTTTGACGTTATAGATTTTCTTGGCTGGGTAGTTTGGTCTGCCCTGTTCCCATGATGCACTGGGCCAGGGACAGACTAATTTGCATGTAGCCAGGTTCTGAGCTGGGATGGTGCAGTGAGCTAAAAAACGGTGATGGATCAAGCCCTGATCTTTGGACTGGGTAAGAGTGGTCTGCTTAATTCGGACACTCTGTTCGTCACCACCCCCTTTTCTGAATCATTTTGTCCACCATAAGCGTGGAAGGGTATACTCAGATGTGAGTCCCTTGCTCATTGCACCATCAGGATTCAAGCAAGCCGGGCCGACGATGGCTGAGATGCCAGAAACCGGTCCCCGGAAGCTTGTTTTCCTTCCCAGTATAAGAATTGGCTTGTTAGTTTGGTTTGCCCTGTTCCCATAATGCACTGGGACAGGAACAGACTAATTTGCATGTAGCCAGGTTCTGAGCTGGGATGGTGCAGTGAGCTAAAAAACGGTGATGGATCAAGCCCTGATCTTTGGACTGGGTAAGAGTGGTCTGCTTAATTCGGACACTCTGATCATCACCACCCCCTTTTCTGAATCATTTTGTCCACCATAAGCGTGAAAGGGTATACTCAGATGTGAGTCCCTTGCTCATTGCAACATCAGGATTCAAGCAAGCCGGGCCAACGACGGCTGAAATGCCAGAAACCGGTCCCCGGAAGCTTGTTTTCCTTCCCAGTATAAGAATTGGCTTGGTATTTTGGTTTGCCCTGTTCCCATCATGCACTGGGACAGGAACAGACTAATTTGCATGTAGCCAGGTTCTGAGCTGGGATGGTGCAGTGAGCTAAAAAACGGTGATGGATCAAGCCCTGATCTTTGGACTGGGTAAGAGTGGTCTGCTTAATTCGGACACTCTGTTCATCACCACCCCCTTTTCTGAATCATTTTGTCCACCATAAGCGGGGAAGGGTATACTCAGATGTGAATCCCTTGCTCATTGCACCATCAGGATTCAAGCAAGTCTGGCCGACGACGGCTGAAATGCCAGAAACCGGTCCCCGGAAGCTTGTTTTCCTTCCCAGTATAAGAATTGGCTTGGTAGTTTGGTTTGCCCTGTTGCCATCATGCACTGGGACAGGAACAGACTAATTTGCATGTAGCCAGGTTCTGAGCTGGGATGGTGCAGTGAGCTAAAAAATGGTGATGGATCAAGCCCTGATCTTTGGACTGGGTAAGAGTGGTCTGCTTAATTCGGACACTCTGTTCATCACCACCCCCTTTTCTGAATCGTTCCTATAAATAAGCAAGATTCTTCTTCTGCACTTAAATCTAGAGAGCTGTCCTGCCCTAGTATATATAATGTGGAAGATTCTGCATCTCTATGTCCAAACACTTCTTCCCAGAACTCAGACAGCATCCTCTTAAACGATGCTAGTTTGTTACATTCATAAAACATATGGATTAATGTAGCCGGGCTGCTTCCACATCTAGGACACTTATCATTCAGCCTTTTGCCCCAGGCATAGAGTTTAGCGGGAGTATAATAAAGGTTATAAATAGTCTTATAGATCTGAGCCCTGAGATTAGAGCTAAGGAGGAGCTGCGATGATAATAACAGACTCATATCTATATCTACATCAGGGTTGTCTAGTTTATCGACCCATGTGGCTTCGATTTGGTCAAGATCGTCTTGAAGCTTCCCTAGAAGCATACTATAAAAAGCTCGAATTCTAGTCGTGTCAAACGTAAGTATTTCTAGGAGAGGAATCTTATCTAACATAATCACAGGTCTTTTCAGAGACAAAATTGTATTGAGTTGAATGTATTTGAAAAAATCACAGCTAGAGATTTTAAAGTTTTTTTAAAGGTTCATAAATATAGTACTGGATTCCCCAATGAGAAAATCTCTAGCTGTAATGATTCCCAAGTTTTCCCATTTTTTTGCAACAGCATCATTAACTTGTTTAGGTAAAAGTGAAGACCGCCATAAAGGCGTATATCTAGTGAATTTAGGGATTTCCATATATTTCGATATTCTTGCCCATATTTTACCTGCATTGTTGATCACTTTAAATTTCGTTTTTTTGTAATAGCTAGGTTCCAGTTGTCTAAGTAAGAGTCCTCGGGCTTCCACCCCTATTGATAATTCATAAATTGATGGTATTCTTGTGCCTTCTAGATTCTCCGGCTGCTTAGAGATGTTAAAGAGTGGAGCCATTTGCTGAAGGAAGGCGGCCCATAGGTAGAGCATGATATTTGGAGTGGCTAACCCTCCCCTTTCCTGTGGTAATGATAAATATCTCATTGACCTCCTGATTTTACCATACTGCCACATAAATTTTGCCATTTGTGACTCAAAATTACTTAATAATTTATCCTCAATAAGTAGGGGGATAGCACTAAACAAATATAATATTTTGGGAAGTATGTTCAGTTTAAGATAGTTAGCTCTGCCAATTATTGACAAATGTATGCCATTAACCCGAGTTAAATCTTGTTTTATTGTAGTTAGCAAAGGTCTGTAGTTTAGTTTACATATATCATGAACCTTTGTGCTTATACAAACCCCAAGATACACTGCTGTTTCTGCCTGTCTGGGATCACTGAAATCTATATTCTCGCTGCATAGTATGATGGTTTTATCTTTATTGAGAGAGTACCCAGAATATCTTCCAAACCTATGCGTGATTGCTCTATTTCAGTGATTGCTTCCATAGGGTCAGATGTTAGTACCGCCACATCATCCGCATATGCGAGTATTTTAGTATCCGAGGTGATTGGTTTAATCAACGGGGTCTGCATGAGTTTAACAATCAGAGGGTTGATAAATAATGCAAACAATAACGGCGAGCATGGGCACCCTTGCCTTGTGCCTCTTGTTATCTTAACTATCCCAGACTCTATATCCATGACCTGAATCTTAGCTACTGGTTCTTTATACATAGCTTTAATAGCTTTAATGGATATAGGCCCACAGTTATTTCGACCCAATATACTCCAAAGAAACTCCCATGACACCCTATCGAAGGCTTTCTCGGCGTCGAGAAGGATCATCAACATCTGGCCTCCAGTCCCGGCCATGGCATCAAAGAGTGAAATCACTCTACGAATGTGATCGGTAGTAGACCTGCCAGGAATAAAGCCATGCTGCCAGGGGGAGACCAGATGTTCAATGACCCCTCCCAGCCGATTAGCCAGAATCTTTGCGTATAGTTTGGAGTCAGAGTGTATCAAGGAGATTGGGCGGTAAGACGATGGGAGGTCCGCTGGTTTACCTTTTTTGGGAAATACAATTATGTTGGTCTCTTTCCAGGAGTTTGGCGGACGGCCACTCCACTGTATACCAACAAAGAGGTCATGTAGGAGTGGAGCAATTGTATTACCCAAGATCTTATATAGTTCTAAGGGGACTTTATCTGGGCCGGCTGCCTTTCCAGAGGCAAGATCAAAAAGGGCTCTCTGTACTTCTGCTAGGGTTATCTCTTTTTCCAATTTTTTCCTTGTTACATTATCTAAAATCTTATCCCATCCTGTGTCAGCTAGGAATTCAGTAAGAAATAATCCTATTTCACCACTGTCAATTAGTTTGTCTTCATGGTACAGTTTCTGATAATATAATTGAAAAGCTTCAGCTATATCTGTTGGATTAGTATAAACCAGGCCCTCTGATTTTATAGCTTTAATAGTGTTATAGGAGATCTTTTGCCTAGTGCGTAAGGAAGCTGCCTCCCAGTCCTTTCTCCGTTCTCATAAACATCCCTCCTATGGGCTTGTGGGCTTGATATATTTCTGCTGCTCTCTGTGTAAGACCACTATTCAGCTCAGTTTTTAATAACAGAATCCGTCTCATTGTATCTGCCCCATCCTCTCCCCGAACTATTGACACTACATGATCCTCCTCAATTTTAGCTAATTCTGTCATTAGCAATTGGGTTTTATTCTCCAGTTGTTTTTTAGTCCTAGCCACATAACTAATTGTTTCCCCCTCAGTGCAGCTTTAAAACAATCCCACACCACCCCCCTTGAAGCGCTATATGCCAAAATACTCTTGGGCCCATTTAGTGATAAACATAATATAGTCATTATTAACCAAGAGTTTCCGGTCAAAGGTCCAATTAGACTGGCATTTATTAAACCCAGTTAGATTGATAGAGCAGATTAGTGCATTATGGTCTGAAATTAATTTTGGGCATTTATAAATCTCCACTTGATTAGTTAAATCTCTAGTAGCTAGTACATAGTCTAGTCTGACATATTTATTGTGGGGATGTGAATAATATGTATACCCTGGGTCACCCTGATTTTTAAGATCCCATAGATCCAAAAGATCAAGGCTATCTCTGAGTTGGCTGACTGCTTTAAATACTCTTGGTTTTCGACCTGCATACCTTTGTTGTTTCCTAAAGGCAGGGCCCAATGAGATATTGAAATCCCCACATATTACAAGTGCGCTCGGCCAAGATGCAAGTTCTAATTCAAGTGTTTCAAAAACAGAGGGATCATCCTGGTAAGACCCATATACCGTCCATATAATTAACCCTATAGCCAGCTCAGCAATTGCCCATCTCCCTTGTGTATCTGCTGCTTTACATTTAGGATCCCACAGGGCTATCTTAGCTAAGATAGCTACACCGCGGGTATTAGATGTTTGCGAGGAACAGACCAGTAACTTATAACCTGTAAAGTTAAGCAGATCTCTCTTGTCCCAGGGTAGATGGGTTTCTTGAAAGCAGATTATATCAGCTTTACTCTGCTTAATTATTTCGCCTAGCCTAGCTCGTTTATTACTATCATGTAGTCCAGCCACATTCCAAGTACAGATTGTTAATTTCCCCATTTTGTTTTTTTAAAGATTTTACTTAGAACAGAAGAATCTGCCATGACCTTCTCACACCTTTGAATATGCTTTATAGATTTTACCATAATGATAACATTTTGTAGCAATCTTATTGTCAGATTAAAGTAGTTGTTTTTTTTATGTTTTCTCCCCCCCGCCCTCCCCCCCATCCTCCACCCCGCTCCCTCATCTCACCCCACCCCCACACTATTCCCCCTAGTGTCCCTTTAAAAAACATACTGCCTCCTCCCCTTGGGCTATCCCACCCCCCACTACCCCTTATTGAGGCTATCTGGTTCAAGTTGAACCAGGTTGTGGGCACCAGTGTGATTGAAAGCTTTAAGCGGCCACTCGCCTAAACCCCCGTGTCTTCCTGAAAGAATAGGGTTATTCTTAATCATGGTGTGTTTGGTTTTCATCAATCATTACTCAAATATACAAGTTAGTGACAATATGAATCAGTGCAACGATTTTATTTGTGACAATTACTAAATATTCTAATTATTATTCTTAGTTTTGTCTGATTTGGTGATTTCTTTTAAGTACGCTTCTGCCTGCACTTCACTGGAGAAAATTCTCGTAGTACCATTAAATATAATTTTTAATCGTGCCAGGTTTTGTAGATAAACGGTGGCACCCTTTAATTTAAATGGAGAAATTAACTGTCTCAGCCTCCACCTTCTTTCCACCATCGCATGTGCAAAATCAGGTCTACAAAAAAATGAGAAGCCTTTATATTCTCTTTTGCTAGTAGGGCGGGCTAAATCAAAAATTGATTCACGAAGTAAGAAGTTACCAAAATTGACCAAGAGCGCCTGAGGATACTTCGCAGTTGTCTGAGATTTTTTAGAAAGGGTCATGGGAAAGCGATGGGCCCTTTGTATTTCTTTAGCAAGTCCTGCATGTGTAACTCTAGAAATTATTCTTTCAAAAGTGCTATCATGTAGCCCCTGGGATCATTCCCCTCTGCATTCTCCGGTATCCCCAAAAAATGTAGATTATTCCGTCTCGCTCTGTTCTCCTGGTCTTCCACCTTCTGCATTAAGTCTTTAACAATACCATCCTGTTCTTTCCCCAGTGTTTGTAGAGCCGATACATCTTGTTCAATATTTTCCATTCGTATTTCAACTGATGCCATCCTATCTGAAATTTCAAGACATGTAGCTCCCACTTTTTGTACTGCCCCTTGAAGTTTCTGAATCGCAGTGTGAACGACAGTGTTGTTTTTTTTGTTATCCAGCTTCACGTCTTCTTTAAGATTCTTTATTGATTTTAAGATGTCACACAAAGAAGGTTCTGATTGTGACCTCCTACTATCCCAAAGTTCCGGTTGTGAAATCATAAATGTTTTAGATTCTCCAGAAGGTCATGATTTTGAACCCGAGCCAGTAACGTCTTGTAGTGGGATAGTCCGGGGTCTGTGTCTAGTCTGTTCAGTATTGCTCCCTTGATCCGTAGTATCCTCATAGGTTAGTTTCTATTGTCTTTTTTGCCTTCTTTTTCTTCTTTCCTGATTCTTTCTAGACACACTATCCTTTGAAGCAGTACTCATTTTCTTTAATTCAGAGTCTTGTGTTTGTTCTAATTCTGGCTCTGATTCTAGTTCGGGCTCTGGTTCTGATAAGTCGAGTTCAAAATCTGCTGGTTCGGGGGACCCGCCACTTATCCGCTCTAGCTCTTCTAGCTGCTGCAATTCACTAGAGGTAGAGGCACCAGTTTCGTAAATTTCAGAACCTGAATCTGATTCGGCGGATATTACAGGACCATCATTGTCCAGACCTTGTTTGTGCTTGACTTTGTTTTGATCTAGGTTGACATCTTCCTCCTACAGCAGTTAACTCTGGTAAGTCGTGTATCGTTTGTGTCAGTTGTACCTGAGGTGCCGCTCTTAAATCCTGACCCAAGATCTGGGTTGTTTCTACGCTGGGTATCACTGAGGCATGACCAGTATTAGAGTCTATTTTTGTACTCATCTTATACTCCACCATTCCAGCCGTAACTGTGTTTTTCCCCAACCTAGCTGGTGTCGTTATATGTTCGAGTACTGTTATCGAGTTAACCGTTTTGATGGGTTCGCCAGTTTTACTTGTCAAATTATTTGCGAGTTTTGTATTCACAGCAGTGGGGTCTTCATTTCCAACAGATGCCAGTAAAACTTTGGTTACAGGATTAAATATACTTGAGATCAATGGTTGGGCTTCTACTACTTGAACTGCTTGCCCTGTCATTTTTGCAGCAGTTTTTACGTTCTTTATTGTCTGCAATCTTCTTGCCTTTTTTGCCGGCAGGTCTGTCTTATCTGCGGCACTGTTCGAATTATCTACTTTATCTACTTTATCTTCTCCATTTCCATCACACTCAGTACTTCTGTCTCTCCCCCTTTCTCCAGTTTTAGCTTTGCTTTTATCTTTGCTTTTATCTTTCATCTTCTCTTTATCTTTTTCTTTCTCCGCCTTGCTCTTTAAGCCTCTTGTCTCTGGTCGGTTCACAGTATTTGTGATATTCATGCTACTCTGCACAGTCTCCCCATCAGTAGAGCCTATAGGACCTATAGGACCTGCGATCTCTGCCCCCCTGATCCCGTTATTGCTAGTGCAGCAGCAGTATTAATACCCGAGATGTGGGTACCTGCAGACTCCTCCATACTACTACTCCTCTACACAACTCCCTCGATTTCACCCTCCTGAGCAGACTTAGAGACCCGCTAAATGATCTGAATGGTTTGGGTGAACAGGATCTGAATCCCTTTTCAAAAATCAGTATGGGCAAAACATGCCCGAGTTGATTACAGAGATTAGGAATGGCGAGCATCAGTAAACATCACCTCTCACAGCATACACAATAAACATGAGTAAGCATCTGTAAGCATCAGCTCCCAGCCCTCACGGTCCACAATCCCCCCGGAGCTTTTCTGGGAGTTGGAGTCCGTGTTTTTATTTTTTTTAGGAGATGCGGCCCCTGAGTTCAAAAGCAATCCTCACTTAAGTCGTGCATTATCCTGTCCTATTAGTACTTAGGAAGTTAGGACGTTAATAGTTAAGAGCTCTCCCGCTGGTACCCAACCAACATTTAAGTAGCACTTAGAATTACTGCAGCACTTCGCAGCGCTTCATAAACACTAGCACTATTAAAGGCATTGAGTTCATGAAAAAGGGAACCAGCACAAACAGGTCAACAGCGTTTTCACCACCAGAGAGGAATTCTCGAGGCTTCTCCTGTTATCGTTTTCAGAGTAAAGGTTACTGAAAAAGAGGGTTTCTTCTCCCCTGAATCATTTACAGACATTACAGTCAATCAGCCACCTTGCTTTCCCCCGTGATTCCTAAGGCTCTTCTCCCGCAGTCAAACGCGATCACAGCCGCTTGTCATCAGCGGCTTCACCAATGTTGCCGGCGGCTCTCTCACAGCTCCCTCATGCGGCGGCCAACCAGATGGCTCCAACTCCGGCGTTTTTCCAGGCGTTGCGGGCGGCGTTGCCGGCATTATCAGCGGCTCTTTCCAAAGCTCTCCCCTAAGCTCCAGCTCTCCCGGCTCTCTTCGCGACTCTTTTCTCCACGTGAGACCAGCAAATGCTCCGTCGTCTGGAGAGTCCGAGGGTAAAGCGCCAGGCTCCAGGTAAATCAGTCACAACTTGCGACTATCAGTGCATTCGCAAGATTCATTCATTCGTTTTTCAATGTCATTACTTTCTCGGCAGGCAGACCTACGGAGGTCCGGGCCAGCGATGCCTCAAGCTCCGCTCACTCCTGACGCCATTTTGCCTCAAACACAGGGGAGACAGTCTCAAGACACTTGCAGAGGTACAGATTTGGACTCCTTCCCAAGCACTTTTAGAATTACCCAAGATAGAGTCACTGTGGTCTTCTACTCTTGGAGCCAGCTCTAAAAGATCTTCTAGACTTGGAAGACCTATAAAGGGGTAGCTTCTGGGCTATACAAAATGATTAACAACCATATATTTCATACACCACTGCAGCGGACTTAAGGAGATGGTAGGCACATAGACTAGAAAATGTCTATTCAGAAGATGAAGTTGACGAGACATTATTTTAGTTCTGATAAGATATTGTATAGGTGGCCTTAATCCCCTAAGAGACTGAGCAAGACAGGCTTGACTTTGCAACTCGAAGTGCTGGAGATGCCCTGCCCAAAATAGTGACTGTGTCCACATGCTGTGGTAATGCACTACCCTACTCGCTTACTGAGGTGATCTTTGGTCAAAAATAACCCGTACTGTAGAGATGACAGCTCTGCTTAATAAGTCAAGGTGCACTTGTTCATAGGGGCAGATGGCTTGCTACACCGCTAGCGACTGCAAATTTGGCATACTACGTCTCTTGAAAATTCGATAAGTCCCCCACTATCGAGACAAGATGTACCAATTTGTAACTTATGAAAGGGTTATATATAATTGGAATAGACAAATTCACAGAGGTATGGGGTGACTTTTTGATGGATAAAAGTAAAGCATAGTAACAATTCCATAGGTGTATACTTATACCTGTTCACAGGCATGCTGCTGCAAAAGTGCACTCGTCACTCTGTTACTCTTACTTCTCCCAGGGACTTGGCATAAGTGGTGGTAGTGAACCTACTCTTGTTGCCATACTCTCTTTTTGTGTTTTCCCACAACTTCTCATAAATGATGCGTGAGCCGACTCCTACCTAAGCTCTTAAATTTCATTGGGTTAGCTGGATACAGTATTCATCTTTATAGTGATGTTTTTTTAACATTTCCTGTGGCACCACGCTGTTTTTAGCCAGAGAATGTACATTTTTGCTAGCTTAGGGAACATTTCCCTTGTATGGTGTGTCAGCTGAGGGTGGAGGTAAGCTCCTTGCTGCTGATTCTGAAATCTGTGCAGAAGTTGTAGGATCACTGAAATATGACACTTGGCAAACACTGGTAAAATTGGATAACCGCCCAAGAGATCTCACACTGCACTGGGCAAACTGCTGGCTTGTATTGGATGTTGAATCGCAATTTCCAAGGGTTAACACACATGCAGGATTTTAGCACATGAACCTTTATTGTTCGTTTTGGCAGGACAATTTTTGTGTGTATAAAAAGGGATGGCATAAGCGAATATACTAGATCTACTACCATGCAATTTGCCAAAATGTATAAATTGCAAGGAAAATACTCTTTTTATAGCAGATTGTTGTCTGTTATTTCTCAGAGCAAAAAACTCAAAACTCACTTTTATCTTATGAGGGTGGAGGGTTATTAGAATGCAATTAGGGAGGGGTCATATATTTACATGCCTAAAGTGACTTTTTGAATCTACCAAGAAGAGAATCAATGTACTGTTGATTGTGCTCTACAAAGGCCGATAGATCAAACTTTGCTTCAAAAAGGTCAGTATTGATTTGGGAAGCACAAAGGCACAGGTACAGTGGTGGCTCTTCCATGGGGGCGTTTGGGTGCCGCCCCACTGCTTTCTCGCCGTGCGAGAAGGCAGAAACAAATGGTAGTTATTACCGTAATAACTACCATTTGTTTCTGCCTTTTCGCACGATGAGAAAGCAGAAGTTCCTGGTTGAGAGAGTGGGCGGCGTTACTCAAGGGCAGGGGGGAGCGGCTTGCCCACTGTTGTTAATACTGTCTGTTTGGGCGGCCTCATGCTGCCCAAACAGACAGTATAAACAACAGAGGGCAGGCCGCTCCCCCCTGCCCACAAGTAACACCTCCCACTCTCCCTGTTCTCTCTGTGTGCTGCAGCATACAGAGAGAAATAACGCTGGTGGGGCAGCCAGCCGCACCAATCAAAGACGCCGCGGTGGAGGGGAGGGAGGCTGCCTGCAGCCTTCCTGTTGACGAGCAGCACCCTGGGAATTCGAAAGGCAGGCGGTGGGAGTCAGGAGTCTGGAGTCTCAGAACCAACGTAAAGGCGGGAAGGTAAGTTTTACAATTACTTTTGTCCTGTGATTTTAAGACAATATTCTGAGGGAAATGTATTGATAGCAAGTGTGCCCTGAAGGCATCTTTTAAAAGACTGACTTACATAATTTACTCCGTCTCATTACCGTTGACCTTTCATAACTCATCCCTGGCCCCGGTCTGCTCCACGAATCTCAGGCTAATCAGTAACTACTAACTAATGGATAAATAATGCATGCTCAGATATCCCGTGTGGTGTCCTCGATTTATTAGTGTGGCTTATTTATTTACCAAGCTCACTTGAGAAGGCAATTGATAAATGAAATTACAGCAGCAAATGGACTCCGTCCAAAACCTCTCTTCGCCCTGCCTCATTCTTCATATCTGAATCTAGGGGGTGTGATACGACGTTTACACTTGTATTATCGTAAATGATGTAAGTTCATACCCTATCTCGCACAACCACCTCTTTTCTCGGTGTCTTCCGTCTTCGTTTTCCAAATGAAAGCGCAGATTCCTCTAAAACGCATTTAATTTTTTTCCTATGGTATAAAATGTATCCCATCGGAAGGTCTTGTAATAAGGCTGAATATTCTAAAGGGGCCCACTGATAAATCCTGGAAGGCTTGTGCGGCAATTTATTTAATTTTGTTTTCTTTCCTGACAGTGTTGACTATTATTTATCCCGCCTCCCCGCCCATCCCCTCCGCAGCGCGACAACACCATTTCCACCCCCCCCTACCCCACCCACCCGCAATGCCGGCCGCGACTGTAAACGAAGCATGTACAGTACACCGCACAGTTTTCCATCCTTGTTGGGCCAGCACAAAGTCTCACTCTCTCGCGTGCTCTCTCTCCTCCAGTCTATAAGTGCCACTGGCTAATAATGTTATTTGAAAGCATTTTGTGTATATTTCATCCCCTTGTCGCTCCTTATATTTGATTGTTTTCCTGAGACGAGGTTGGTTGATATTGCTGACTACTGCACCCAACTCATTATTCGTGATATCAGACATGTATTAGGAAGTGGGTACATATGAGGACTCATGTGAGTTGCTTTCATGAGTTGCTTAGTATGACACTAGTATGTAGCGAGAACGATTTAAGTGGGTGCTTGGCCTCTCATGGCTAGTATGCATGGTTAGGGGTGGCTGCTATTGACTGTAGGCATTTCCAACCAGTACAGAGGACAATAGAGTGGTCAGTTCAAACTGTGGACACAATACAAAATTGGTGACACTCATACTGAACTTTTACACCCCCCTACTTTCAAATGTCACCAGCCGCCACTGCACAGGTACTACCAATGAATGTATTAGGGAAGTGCCCTTAGATTTCAGATGAGCTACAGGTACACCACGGACTGATTGAAAACGCAGATTTGTCAAGCACAGTACTTTATTAGATACACCCTTCTGAAAAGGGGGAACAGAATACGTGTTGCCTACTGAGTTTACATAGGAAGAGAATAAACTGTGGTATTCAGCAGTTACAGGAATTACATCTATTACCCATCGTATTTAGGGTAAAGCTGTGACATCCAGGATTGGACTGGCCTGTAGGGCAATCAGGCAGTGCCTGATTAAACAACATATTTAAGGTAATCAAATGACAGACCACAGACCTGGGAACCCCAATAAGAATGTCAAAGTACAACAAATATAATCAAACCTCCCTGGACAAATAGCCCCACCTACTAATGCAGTGGTGTACTCGAGGCAAAGGGGGGAGAGGAGTGAAGGGACACAAACTGGGCCAGCACAGACCTACATCATCATACTGTCCAAAGAGGTTGGTCGAAACAGAGTCTGGTAGTGCCTTCCCTTGTAGTCCCTACATTCATGCTGATCTTTATCACCGCTCTAAGGTAGATGTAAATGGTTTCAGTAACATCAGCAGAAGCAAAACATTGAAGAAGATGCAGTGGCTGCATGCAATGTCTTAGAGAGGGTTTCCGTGATCTTGGTAGAGCATAAAAGCTACAAAAACATTACATGTAAGGTACTTTGTGAGGGAATCCAATCACAGGGACAGGGGTCCAAATTATGCTCCCAGTTATTGCAATAAGGGAATGCCACCAACTTGTGGAATAAATTGAGTTGGAACCTCAGCAGGAGAAAGTTCTGGTAGTAACAAAAATGGCTGGGGGCCATTGGACGGGGCCAGCGAGATATAAGATAAGATCGAGGACATGGTTTTGACTTTGTTCCACAGTGCTGGCCATTACGTAACATAGCACATATCCCTCAGAGTCCTTTTGTTGAGGGAGGAGAGGGATGACGGATCTCCGAACAGCTGTGGCCCGGACAGAGCCATTGTTGTATCCTTAATTTCCCTCAGCCAGGCGATTTCAAGGCTCCAGTCCAATGACAAGCAGTCTTCAATGATTGCTATATTTAATGTCAATGCCTCATTAGTCCAGAATCATCACCACAGCATCATGGGGGGGATCTGTATTTTGTCCTCCAAAGGAATTAACCCCCACTTATTCAGGCAGAGAAACACGGCAGTGCTTTGGGGGAGGGAAAGCAGGAGACGGGCAAACCTTTTTTCAGTTGACTGTAGCCCTATTGCTTTTTTCAGGCCCCAGCATCCAGCCCCATAAGAAGCCACACTTATGCATTTCACCTGGTAGACCGCTAATATGATATACAGGTCTGCTTCCTATTTTGAGCAGCAATTTGGAAGAGGTTGTTGATGCTTCACGCAGAATCACTATTTATGACCTCCAGCTGCTGGTGCCAAGACCTAGAGTTGTTACAAATAAGGCTGAAATAGCTAAACGTGTTTGTGAATTCAAAGGGGCTACCTAGCAGAAAAAAAACACTTGATTCAACCCCATGTTCAGGACTGCATGACATAGCAAACGTTTTGCTAATTTTAACTTTGAGGTCCAGATCTTTCATAAAGGTGGAGATTAAGTCTAAAAGATGTGGCAACACTAGGGGGGTGCACCCCATAAGGACAGTGTCATCTGCATACACCAGAGCTGGAATGAAGCACTGACCAATATGGAGCAAGTCCCTGTGCGTATGAACCAGATCCCTCTCCAAATGGTTGATGTAGAGGAAAAGAGTGGAGACACAATCTTGCCATACTCCCCTACGAACATCAAAGGACTCAGAGCGTTCACCCTGCCCCCACGGGTCACACCTCACTGATTCACTAGCATCCCAATTAATCTCTCTGATGAGGTTAAATATTGGCCTGTCCACGCTGAGATCTTCCAGGTTGTTCCAAAGTTTACTATGAGAAACACAATCAAAGGCACCGCACAGGTCCATAAACCCCAAGAATAAAAATCCCTGCTGGCAATGGTGCACTTACCAACCAGAAGGGAAAGATTGAGGCATTGATCGTCCATCCCAAGCCCTCTCCTGTATCCATACTGAATATCAGAAAAAGATCTGGAATCCTTGGCCCAGGCCTCAAGATGAGATAGGAGGACATGACCTAGGACCTTCACTATAGAATCCTAGAGAGAGAGAGATCAGGTGATAGCAGCTCACGTTCCCTCGCCCCCCCTTTTTTAAAATGGGGACGATGATCGACTGCAACCAGGTAGGTAGCTTACTAGTATGGCTTGCTGCCCAAGGACGTTCGTGACCAGTGGGGCCCAAAGGTCCAGCTGGCACTTGTAAAGGTCAATGGGCACCCTATGAGGATCAGGGGCTTTACAGCTGAGGCTAGTTTCAATAGCTTCTAGTACTTTATAACAACACAGGTCGTATTTAGGTTGGAAGGTATCCCTTGGGTCTACCCAAGGGGTACACTTAGATTCACTCATCTCCGTAACTCCCCACTGCAAACCCCAGACCCTGTAGAATAGACCCCTCTGAAGAAAAATGCCCGCTTCTCCTGTCCTGACATAGCATTTTCTAGGGAGGGCTCAGCTGCCCCGCTTAGGAAAGGCTGGTTCACATTTCTTTCAGCTAGCTTCCTCAAGATCCTCCAAGGTATTAATCTTTAGGGTATTTTTCCTAGCCTTCAGTGTCTTTCCTGCACTGGGTCACTACATGCGGTGTCCTATGGGGTTGTTGGAGTGCTTTGTGGGTTCTTGTGCATTCGTTATCAAATCGTCCCTTCTGGTGCCCTAAGTGTGAATTATGGGGACTGGCAAGTGTGGCATTAATTGTTTTGGAAAGAGATAAGAAGGCCTCAATAATATGGCTGGGGTTCGCCTTGTCGTCCAGTCAAATGTTTGTCAAGCGACAGCTGTCCTCCACCAATTTCGACATAAAGCCCTTGCAGTTCATGTGTTCCCACTTAACCCACAAGCCCTTTTCACAGTGAGCAGCAATGTGTATTACACACCGGCCAGGGCAGAAGGTAGACTGCCAGGCAGAAATGCCAACGGGTACTCTTTGCGTTAGATGTTCACTAAAGGGACTTGGTGAGTGGTAAAGCTCCCAATACAAGGGTCTAGGTTGGCCATGGAAAGAATGAAATCACTGGTGGATTCCTCTCCCTTACCTAAAAATATATTTGCACCAGGTGCAATATTACTACTGAATTCATTTTCAAAACCCAAATTATGCTTTAACAAGACATGATTAAGCTATTGCCAAGGGTGTCATGTGCGAAGTGAGACTGTGGTAGCCCATTTGTATATAAAACCCCACAAGCCTCTTGTAGCACTGCGGGGCATAAGTGGCTGTTGAAGTCCCCCCCACGCAATGCTCATATGTTTGCAACCTCTAAGACTAATGGAGTCCAGATGCATGTCCAGTCTGGACAATACTTTGGCTCTGTTAGCTTTAGGAATATTATTATGAAAATTAACAATTCCAAGCCTTGTACCTTCTCTATATGCAAGGCCGAGCGATAATAAGGTGTGCCTGCTTTGTAAAAAAATGATGTTGTACATGCCATGACTGAGAGGTGGATTGCCAAGCCTCCCAAGGGTCTGCCGGAGGAAGATTGCATAGCAGCAAGATAGAAAGTGTTAAAACCATTTAAATGTAGTGGTGTTGTAGCCCAGGTTTCTTGCAAGCAAGCAATTGCAAAGGTCTTCATGGAATCAAACCACAAAACGTTATTACTTTTGGGTCTAAGATCTGCTACATTCCAGAAAACGAGCATGTCCGTACGACATGAGTTTCGGGGGCTCTGGGGTGAGAATTCGGCATCACAGTGTTTATTAGAGAAAAAGTATGGGGGTCAGCATTTGGCTCCCCAGGAGTAAAGCTTGAGTACTGGATTCATGTTTTGAGTATCAGAGCCCCGTGATGCTGATAGGATCGGAATTGCCACGGCTTGGCTGTAGAGAGGAGGGATAACACAGTGGTGTCTGAAAGAGAACCTTAATGCCCAAGTCTAGGAATTTATACTTATGCTCCCAGACCATGAAGGCTATCTCCTGGATTACCCATGATTATAACTCTACCTTGCAATGTGGGGTGGGGCTTAAACCCCGCACATTCAAGATCTTTGGATGTTACATGGTCCAGACCCCCTAAGGTGCCGATCAGTTGGAGTATGGCGCTCCTATTGAGGATGTCATGACTGATGTTAGAAATGTAACTGGGAGTCAACACTAATTTCTTTGTGTGTAGGCATGACCTGCTATTAACCTCCGAGATAGCTGGAGTTACTCCAGCAGTGCACTGCATGTTGGCCCCAGCATGTATCTCAGAATCGCTAATAGTTGGGTTATCCATGTCCACTGGCTTATGCCACCAGAACATGCCCATTAGGTGAATATCAAGGGTAATATGGAGATCCACCTTAAGCTTCTATTTGTTGGCATGGAATTTGAGAGCTGAAGAAATTGCATCCATGTTATGTAGTAGTGAGCCCCAAGTAGTTCCACTGGGGGGTGGGGCAGGGGGCAGGTGCGGGGAGACCACGCGTTTGGATGGCCCAAACTGTTTGTGTTCAGCCACTGGTGTGACATATCCTGCTCTGTAGGGCGTACTTTCAATCCCTCATAGCGCTATCAGCCCCGCTTTTCAGATGCCCAGAAGAATTAAGAGGTGGATTCCAAATGGTTCTCTTTGGTTCGTTCAAGGAGGATGATTCTGGATATGCTTGTGGGAAATGCTCTAGCGGTAGAAGCAGTTTAGCAAAGGTAACTTTATGGGGGTAAGCAAATGGATGTAATCCCCAATGGTCCATCTCTGGATGGACCTTCTCAGGTTCAACTCGGGTGATCCAAAGGGGCTGAGGAGAATTGATTCCATCTCCTGTAACAAGAGAGAGTATGCTGGCTTGTCTGCCGCAACATCCACCATAACCAGGGTTATATCAGAGACTCCCCCTTGGGCGGTGCTGTGGTTGTACAAGTGTGGCCTTGAATTAGTCCCAGAGGTTACATCAACTGAGGGAGTATCTCCTTCTGCTGGTGGCTGTGGCATCCCTTCCAAAGAAATCTTGAGCCCACTGGCATTAATAGAGAGCACCGCTTGGAGACTAGTTGTGTGCACTATAGCTAGCAAAAGGGAATGTACTTTGTTTTTCCGGGCAAAGGTCCTCCGCCAGTAGGTGGCTCAAGATCTTAGTTTGCCTCTTAGCTTGCTTGTTTCCTGTGCCTAGGCGTGCCGGGGGCTGCAGCGGTGACAATTTATCAGAATATAAAACCTGTTTTTAAAAGTCTGTGATCCTTAGTCTCTTTGCAGCAGGTGAGTTGAGACTTAATCCCTCATACAAAGTTCCACTGACAGGCTCATCCTCCAGCAGCACACCTTTATTGGTGTCTGTGTTACAATTTTTATTTTTGTTTTTGCTTCTCCTCTTACCGTTATGACTGCGGGCTGGTTTAGTGGGCCCCCAAACCTTGCGTGAAGGCGTGGGACACTTCCTCTATTGCCAAAACTGTCCTAGCCTTCAATTATTTTACCTTTGGGCTAGGCATGACAGCACAGCGGGAGCAACTATGGGGGCCTATTGAGGAGGCTTAACAGCCAACAGACTGGGAAGGTAAGCCCCACCTCACCTTTCCTAGTAGGGGATAGCTACAGGGTAGGGGCACAAGCACGCTGCAGAGGGTCTTTATGACCTTTGAGGACTGTGTGCCTGACAAGAACTTCACTTCACTTTGAGTGCCCCGAGTCTTCAAGTCTTCAGAAAGCTGAGGAAAGCCAACATAAGCCTTGAGTGAAAAGTGCAGAAGCAAGCTGGTGCAATAAAAAGGAGGCTGAGGCAATGAAGCAATAGGGCAATAAGGCCTGCGATTGGCGTCTTGATGTACCGACACACCAGAAAAAAGGTACAGTGAACAGAGACGGTGTAAGGGGAATCACTCTGTGTAAGGAAGCTGCCCTGGCCTAGTGTCAGCCGCTTCTGCTCAACACAGGGAGTTCACTTAACGCCTATGCACACACTGGCTCATGGACTCACTCTTCAGTCCTGCCTTAGCGTTCCACGTTCCGCACTAAGCTAGGGCACCCTCACGAAGGTATGAGGAGCAAAGTCAAAGAGTCAGGATTCAGCAGAACAGCAGCCAGCCAGTTAAGTTAGGAAACAGCAACACAGCTCTCTCCTCTCACAAAGTCAAAGTCTCTCTCCCAAGCCTGCCTAAGTATAAATTCTAATACTAGTAATTATACCCTAATTCACTAAAGATGCAACCCCCATGTATTGAAACCCCAAAAAATCCTCATATCCCATTGGACTAGGCCAGGGGCTATCTGATCACTCCACTTCCAGTGTACCTAACTTTCAACAGTTCCTTTGTCTTTAGAGAACTTTCATCACTGTCCTTCAGCAGAGAAACCTCCGATAATCTCTTCTGCGGCTTGCAGATTTCTCCAACTAGCTAATGTGTCAAACTCGCAGCACAAGTATCCACATACTCTGGTCCGCAAGGAAATTCCATTAATTACGTTCATTACTTCCTCCACACAGCCTTGGCCATCAGGAACTCATGAAGGACAAAATACATTTCTTTAAAGCCTATGTTTTAGAAAGCAAATTAAACCTAAAAAGGCTCTTGAGGCGGCCTTTTCTGCAGAACAGTAAAATGTGCTCTAGGAAAAACAAATACATGTGTGATTATCGTTGTCACTATAAAACAACATTATTAATACTCTATTAATGCTTTGCATTTCTCTTCACTTTATGCACATTATTTTCAAATAGTTAGTAGAAAGGAAAATATCATATCTCTCTTAAACTTATGGCTTCTATCATTATTTTCTTTGGCTGTTATTTCTGTATTAATCATTCACATTTGCGACCTACTACAAAAGCACTTGAAATACTGATTTCTTTCCAGCGCGCAATTTCATCTCCCTATTTTTAGTTTAACACTGTTAATTTTTACACAATTTTGTTAATAATCCACACAATGAGAAGTTGGATCCGAACAGGTTTTATTTCGCAAAACCCTGCTCCATCACCTGGAACACACAAGGACTGGCTGGCTGGCTGACTGAGCCTGGGCATGTTCTCCATGGCGGTGAGTGAGGACACTAGAGCACCAGGATACCATGATGTCTGGGCACCAGCCCACCGGGGCCAGTTCTCAGGCAACTCTCCAGCAGGAGTGAGAGCTCAAACTCCCAGAGCAGCACATGGAAGGCTAGCCAGGCATGTGGACTTACTCACCAGCAGGTGAATGTGGATCGTCCTCTACCCGTCTGTCGTCACCCTGTCCCCACGCTGCAAGAGTCGCTTACTTCTCATTCCTTTCTCCAGCAGCCATAATCCTTGGCCCGGGAGAAAAGCAACTGGAAGAGAGCTGACAACAAGACAGCGGGTCATGGGGATACCAGGACAGCTGGACAAAATGGTACGGCCTCTGCTTTCGGCCACGCCCCTCCCGTAGCACAGAGTAACAGCGTAACGCAGCATCAGAATATTAAGTGGCATCTTATCTTGAAATTGACAATTCTCAAATGTAGTCCAGGTAACATCCTGGGTTGTGTAGTCTTCCTTTATATATCTAAATGCTACAGACAAAGATTGTACTTATACTTGCTCTGTGCCATCATGCCTTTTGACAAAATATATCCTGTCTATATCTCTGTCACAAGATTGCAGTGATGCTGACAGCCGTGACCCTTTACCTTGGGCATCCCATTACATTATATTGTATTATAATTGCATTTATATAGCTCTTACTACCACTGACGAGACGTCGAAGCGCTTTTTCGGCCAGTAGCACGCTACTTCGGAACCCATAAAGGATTGGTGTTGAGTTAATATACTGAAATATGAAAGTAATTTGAGTGGTGGCTAGGCTAGTCAGGTATTTGGATTCAGAAGCATAGCAGAGGGATAGAAGAGGGAAAAAGGTTTGCATTTATATAGTGCTTGTAACTCCTGATGGGATGATGAAGCGATGTTTTGGTGAGTAGCATGCTACTCCTAAACCCATAAAGGATTAGTGTTGAATTAGTATACTGAAATATGAAATTCATTTGAGTGGTGGATATGTTAGTCAGTTATTTGGATTGAGAAGGGTAGGGGAGGTATAAAAGAGGGAAAATTTTTTGCATTTATATAGCGCTTCTTACCCCTGATGGGGTGTTGAAGCACCTTTTTGGCGAGTAGCACGCTACTCTGGAACTCATAAAGGATTAATGTTTAATTACTATAGTGAAATATGAAAGTAATTTGAGTGGTGGATATGCTATTCAGTTATTTGGATAGAGAAGGCCAGCAGAGGGATAGAAGAGGGAAAAAGGTTTGCATTTATATAGTGCTTGCTACCCCTGATGAGGTGTTAAAGCGCTTTTTCAGCAAGTAGCATGCTACTCTGGAACCCATAAAGGATTAGTAGTAAATTAGTATTGTGAAATTTGAGAAGCGGACATGTTAGTCTATTATTTTGATTGAAAAGAATAGTGGAGGGATAGAAGAGTGAATGATTTAGACTTTTCTTTTTTTTGGAGATCATAGCAGTAGGAGGAGGCTTGGGATGAGTAAAAAGGGATTTAGAGTGGAATGCCACACCAAACTCTACAGTGCTAAGATTTATGCAGAAAATATTAATGTTTTGAAATTAGCTTCTTTTCTACCAAGCTCGCTGCATCAAGTTTGTGCTTCCAAGATTAAGTAATGTTGCAAACTACGGTTTGTTACTTGGCCTTTTGCGATCCAGGCCTTCTTTCTGATTAAATAGCATGGCTTGAACACGTAAGACAGGTAAATGTTGCATATGCAACCAAATAGTAGGAAAAAATATCCTCACGCCTCAGTGATTAAAGGAGTTTATAAGAGGTGTGTTTGCAAGAACCAGTTTAGGATGTGTAATGGACGTTCCATCTTTGTTACTTAAGTGTTTACACAGATGGATGAAGCCAAACTGGAGAGTTTCTCGAGAAAGGCAGCAATGAAGAATTCAGGGGGGGTGGGGGGGGGCGGGACGTGTGGGCCAAATTATAGGTTTGGAGAAGCATGAAGCAGACATTAAGGATAACACAGGCAGAAGAACCTCCATTGTGGCTAAGGCCGCAGCTACACAGCTTCACAAATTGAGGTAGAGTTGCCATTACTTTAACAGACAGCATGCATAGCAAGTGGCAGGAAAAGACAAGATTCAATCATGATCAACATTCCAATCAAAATCAGCAGCAAATATCCCATACTAGAGAGCATGTGTTCTCCGCCAGATACCACAGCGCGAGAGGTCTGCAAACCCATGGCTAAATGGTCCTCCTTATCTCCCCGTAGCACAAAACTTCCTTACGGTCAGGCTGTCCTAATGGGTCAACCCACCAACCTTTGCTTATCCCATAGTCCTCTATGGATCAAAGGAGAGCTGCTATGCAATGAGCAATTATGCACACTTGGGCAGAAAGTTGGGGTCCAGCAGCCACACACATGTGAGCTATATGACATGGGGATAACTCTCTCCTAACAAAGCAGCAAGCACGCAACTCTCAGGGGCTCTGCTGTATTGGTGGTTAATGACTTTTGGTTTGGCTTCGTAAATCCCTCTGCCCATTGTTGGTTTGGAAGAGTCCCCGGCATGGTGACGTACATGCACACTTGCTCTGAGTTCCCCAGCTGCATGGCTATCTGGACCCCTGGTAATGATTTTCAGTCATGGGCTGACTCGGCTCATGTCTGCACGCCATGAACTAGGCCTGTCTCTAGGTAATGTATTTTGTTTTGTTAATCAGGGTTTTATTATAACATACAAAGAAAAAGGAACATTTTTGTCACCCATTGTCCATTTTACTGACAGTACCATAACAGAAGGTATATCTTGCTGAACATCAGCCTATATGACATTATAAAAATGATGGAATACAAGGGGTGTGCAGTTCCTAAGGGTGGGGAAGAAAGTCTTTTCTAAAATGGGTCCTCACACACACCGAAGGATGTCATGCTTCATCATTGGGCCTTGCTCCTCTTCGGGTTTAGGTTAAAGCCGTAGGGTGAGTGTGGGTGTGTGGGCTTGGAAGTGCGATGAGTGAGTGGCACTTCATCAGGACCAAAGAAAAGAAATTAGGTAATTATTAGCACTACCGCAAATCTGGTTCAGTGTTATTCAGCTAGTAACCAGAAGCAGTTAGATGCCCCTTGTTGTATGATCCAGAGGTGAAAGACTCCTGAGGATCGGGGCATATGCTGGCAGGGATGGCAGAGCACCTCCTTACTCTGATTGCTGGGAGACAGTGCAACTAGCGTGAGTCCTACCCAAGCTCCAGGCCCCGGAGCTTGAATACCACTGAGCCAGACTTGCGGTAGTGCTAATAATTACCTATTTTCTTTTCTTTGTTTCTGATAAAGTGCCACCAGACCCGTTAGGGGTTACTCTGGCATGAAACATGTCGACAGTATGCACCACACCAGCCCTTTAGGAACATTATATCCAGTTGGGGCAGAGTACTTTTAACTAGGCTAGCGCCCCCTGGGAATAAACACATTTAGTTAGGACGGCTCTAGACCTATTTTATACTAACTCACTCACCGCACTACCAAGCCCACACACTCGCACTCACCCTACTGCTTCATCCTGAAGATCTCTGCCAAAGAGACCTTTTACAGGTGCCCGTCGGGCATTGCAGCGCCAGCCCGACGAGGAGCAAGGCCCAATGATGAAGCATGACATCCTTTGGGGTGTGTAAGGGCACATTTTAGAAAATACCTTTCTTTCCCTCCCATAGGAGCTGCACACCCCTTGTACTCCTTACTACTGCCTTGGAGCACGTGTGCAGGACCTGCTTAAATATAGGTCCTGGTTCCTCTTGTTTCAAACATTATATAAATTATATAATCACAAAGTTTGAACCAGTTAGGACAAAAAGAAAGGTATGACTAAATTTACAAAAAGAAAACAGTGAGAGAAGACACGGTCCAAAATGTTCTGCTAACAGTTCATCTATGCGGGCGCCTCTCAATCCTCCTTTTGAAGACTATATTTCACTTGGGGCCTGATAACGAGTTTGGCGGCCTTGGAGCGGGCCGCCACACCAGCGCCCCACGCCAGTTTACGAGTAATCCTGTGGTTTGGCGGGCAGTGTTTTGGCATTCCCACAGCGGTGCCTGTTAAAAAGGCACCACAGTGGGGGCGCCAAAGCTTGTTCTTGCAAGGCATGAACTGTAAAGTGCACGCTGTGCTGGAAAGGGGGTGACTGCACACAGGGGGGCACAAGATGTGTCCCCCCGCAGGCACCCCATGGCCCTGAGGCAACAGAGCCCCCTTTGTTTCCTCACAACCACAGTTTTCATGGCGGCATCACCGCCATGAAAACTGTGACGTGAGGAAACTCCTAATATGCTCGATGGTGACGCGGTGGCACCACCAGCCTATTAGGGCCTCTGACTGCCGCGCCATCACTGCGGGATCCATGATACCCTGCGGTTGCAGCAGCTCTGTGGTGGTCCCACTGCCGTATTCCTAATCAGGACCTAGTATCTCTTGTCGCCCATTGCTGTTGGATGCTCTTCAGTGTTGTATAAGTAAGGCATCACCAATCTATTACCGTACTAAGAATTCCTATGAATATTCAGCAGTGAACCAATGACCTTACCAGCATTTTTCATATGGTGGATTGTGCTAACACATATGCCTTGGTCACGCTAAGGGGCAGAAATTCAAAGGGCCTCTGCCATCGAGTCGCCGCACTTGTGACAGAATCACTGCACTGCAGTTTCTTATTGCGAGGATTCCCCCGCCAGTGCGGAGACTCCGCCACGACTGCAGAGCATCTTCATGAATCGGGCCCCAAGTAGGAATGAGCCTGTGGCAGAGCAGAAATACACTACTGTAAGTTGTTTTACTAGTGGTGATATGGCATTCTATAGCCCAGTGCTCTGCTCCAAGCTTCTCAGAAGTTGAAGTTAAAAGTTCTTGATAGAGCGCACTGTGACCAAGCGGCTTCCTGGCGCTAGAGTTTTGACTGAGAAGCACAGAAGTCTGCCAAGAAGTCTCACCAATGGTATACATGCAGCCGCGGTCTGTGCAGGTAACGGCACTGGGGAGGTGGGGCCGCGTTGGGGGGGTGGGGGGGAGGTGATTTTGAGGGACGATGTTGAGTGAAAATTAAATAAATAATTAATTTTCCCTCTGCATACATGACACAATTTATAGTGTCCATTTTGCGAAGATAAAGAGCCAGCACGTGGGACTCCTTCATGTTAGCTGGGTTGAGTATTTTCCTTAACAACCAGATGTTCTCCAAAAACTAGCTTTGCATTTTAGCACTGTGTTGCCTAGCGCTCTCCCTCGATCAGCAAGACATGTTCCACAAGTACAAGAACCTGGCGCGGAACCAGGAAACGACCTGCAAGTACTGCTTCCATGTTGATCATTTTGAGTGTTTATGTAAAATAGTTATATAATCATTGGAGTATAATGGGTGCCACCTACATGTAGGGTGTGTGAATTAAAGGGTTCAGATGGTTGCCTTTAGTGGGATTGCGCCAGTGTGATGGGTTGAAAGTTCCAAACAACTTTATTCCAGAATTTTCTATTGCTGTTCATTTCATTGTGCTTATTTACAAATAACTATTGAGAAATGTTCAAATATTGCGTCTGTGAAGCGGAGTGCTAATTAATTACTTAGCACTTTATTCTTGGAAGAAGAAACTTTGAGAACTATATTTACCTGTTCTGTTTTCGTTCCTAACTCCTGCCTGCAAATGGATAGGGAGAAATGACAGTTTTTGCTTGGGATTTCTAGCATAAAATTAATTAATTGTCATCAAGCTAATTTTACTATTACAATTTCCCATGTATTTTCAGGTAGGTTAGCTTGGAGGTATCCCCATTACTATATAACAAAAGGAGGAGTATCACCATAGATAAGGCTAAAGAGCGATATCGGTGGGATGGAATTCTAATGAAAAAAGAAGAAGTCCTTCTTTGTTTTTAATGAACCCCTCACTCACCGACCTGGTCGGTGACATGCTTCATCATCGGGCCACCTCGACAGCCGAGTGCCATCAAGGTGTGCTGCAACACCTGGGATACAGTGGAGCGGGTATGTGAGTGATGAATGTAAAAGAAGTCAGTGAGTTAAAATTTGTCCTGGTACGGCTTATGCAATTATTTTATTCTAAGACTACTGGACAAAAGTAAAAACAGTGCGTGTCGATACAGTGATGGTATTATTCTGACCAAATGTATCTGTGAGGTATGTGTGAGGTCTACATGTTTCAAACCGTCAGGGAATTTACTGGTTTTTCATCAGGACCAAAAATAAAGGTGTTGGGTCGTCAGGGTACACTAACACCCTGCCGTACCTGCAACCCTTTGTTTCCAAATAACAAAATTAGTTATTGGGCAGAGGCAACCCAAAAGTGGTTGCATTAAAAGCAGAAAAAACTCCTTGTTAGGGGTTTAGAATGCTGCACGGGATTAGAGGGAAGGGATGCCACAGTATGGGAAACGTATTAGTTTCAGTGGTCTGTATACAGCCGTATACCTATTTCGCCCCTCCGTACGCCCGTACTGCACAGTAAATTGTAATAGCTCCAAGTTCAGAATATCATGGTATCAGAGCGCATGTTTAGATTTAACCAAGTTTTAATTTCAGTGCCACACCAGAGTGATGCACATGCTGTTCTACTCATCAAGTGATCTACTTTGAATGTAATATGGTAACCTCTTTTGTTATTATAAAGCGCCCTTAAGAAGTATTGTGATGATGACCTTGTTTATATTAAATAGTTGATTAGCTTTCAGAAACATTATAATACTGATGGATCATCATGTATTTTTTCATAAGTCGCGTCTCTGTGGTTTAAAAACAAGCATCTAACAGTTTATGAAAAGTCACCAAATTTTAAAGTTTTGTAAACCTTTTAAAAAAGGCTTTGTGGGGTATCCCAAAATATCAGAAAATGGAATAAAAATGGTCTACTGTAGGATCCCTTCATTGCTTGCATTGTTTTTTAATTCTCAAATGTCAATAAGATTACACACATGGGAAGTTGTGACAGTACCAGGAGGTACACCCAGAAAACGTTCCAAGATCCCCGTCTCAACCAATGCAAAGGCGTTTCTGCACGTATAATTGTACATAGTGCATAATTGGAATTGCACTTCAAAACCTTTTAATTTTTCTTAAAGGAGAAAATATTACTCCCTGAGAAATCCCCTTCCACTTGTTCATTGGTGAGTTCCATTTATATTCCCTCCCTGGAAACGAATTTACAACTGGTCTTGACAGGAATAAACATCTGTCTCCAGGGTGGGAATGACCTGAAAAGTTTGTGAATATCCCCAATGTTTCCGGATATTTCCAAACTTTCAAGGCATTCTTGCCTGTGATTGGCAGCTCCCAGTGTCCCTCGGGTGTGCTGTGGACGAATAGAGAGTGTTGTGAGAACAGTAGCAGCTTCTCATCTGAATGATTGGGTAAAAAGACAACTCCACCCTGCCACTGGGCTTCCTCAGCCTCTTCTGAGTGCCTGGCAACGCTCCTCAACTTTCCTTTAGTGAATGGACCTAAGAAAAGTAAACAAAAAGAAACTTTGTTTTCCTGCTTTTCTTTAGATGATTGGGTTTCCCTTTCATCAAAAACAAGAGGGGGAGGAGTCGTGTGTGAACCAGTATCTGATAGAGAAGAGGCAGAGGGGAATTAACAGTCATTATTGCCTGCGGGTTCAGGCATTAACACATCACTGTGGGCTGTGTGAACAGCGTCAGTGTCTTGTAAAAACGCACATTTCGTTTGGCAATTAGCTTCATGGATCCGGCTCATCAGGGTCCAAAGGCAGCCAGCAGACTTTCTCTCTGAGTCCTGCATCCTCGCAGAAGAACTAGTGCAGCCTATGGTTTAAATGTGCTTTGGAGTTAATTAATAGCTAAAAGGTCGAAGTACAAATGTTACAGATAAAAGCTTATTAGAGATGTAATAAACAGCTAGTTCCTCCCTGAGCAGCATCAATACATTTCAGCCAAGCTCAAGCGAAAGGCTGCATGTTTTTGAAATATCTTCTTTCAACCAGAGGTAGAGAAAAGGTAGGTAAGAAAGTTAAAATATCTTAATTTAGGCAGACTACCAGACTGTTGGAAGTCAGATATATTTTCATTAACAGCATCTGTTAAAATGGTGGCCTATATTTTACATTTACACGCTTACTATATAAAAGTTTTCTTTTTTTCAGGCGCTTCGCACCTTGTAGATGTGGATCTAAATTCCCCACAATGCATGTGATTGAGGTTTCCCTGTTCTTGGCTCTGGTGCTCAGAGCCAAGGTTGGACAAGCGGAGGCCGTATCCAATAGGCGATGGACTGGCGCGGGCACCACCCTTAACCTGGAGAGCATCGTCATAGGGAGGTGCCACTCTTACATTCGCCTTGTAAATCCCTCTGTCGGGTGAGTAGCTTTATTTATGGACTCTGCTGACATCTATTTTGGATGTAGCTGCTTGTTTTCTAACACAATATTTTTTTTAAATAGTTTTATGAGTAGTAACTCAAAGGTCATCTTGCTCCAGCCATAACCAAAGTAAACATTAGCAAGATTTGAAGTTAAACACGAAGATTTTCAGAATTATTCCCATGGGCTGATCATAAAGATAAAAGGATTATTCTGATACGCCTTCGTGGTTTAGTTTAAGTATATCTAGAGGACCTTCCAATCACCCGTCGTTCAGGCTTTAGGATATTTTTGTGGCCAGAGAATGCTGCCAAACTCTATATCAAACTTTCTGGTTAAACATAGAAAGGACAAGTATTTGTCACAAAGGAATACAATGTATTTTATGTTATGCTATCAGCTATCAGCAGTGCTTTCTTAAAATACTATGGTTCCATAGCGCTCTCTCGATCTAGGCGTCCTTTTCCTATGGTTCTGGGATTTCCTACATCGACTGTGTAAGGTTACACTACAAATATGACCTCTCAATTCTATACTAAACCAGGTAATCTTGTACTTCACCTCTACAAATATCTGATAGTAAAGAAACCGTATTATCAAAAATATAATTTCATCTTGCTTTTATTCCATACACAGATATTATTCATGCACAAATATTTATATAAATATTTATATAAAAATCTAAAAATCCATACAGTAAAATCATCCAACTCCTATTTGTTTTTGCTTCCTTATCTTCAGCTTATAATGTTAACCAAACCAATATATCAGAGTGGCTTCTCCTCTGCTGCGGAGGAGCATCGCCCCACTGCTGTGCTGCAGCGAAATAATAGAAAAATAAAATGATAACAACTCTAGGTTATTATCATTTTACTTTGTCCTGCTGCCGCAGCTGTGCAGGGAGGGGCAGGCTGCTCTGACACAGGAGCTGGAGAAGTGGTGAGCACACTTTGCAAGTGCTCATGAATGTTTGGCCGGCCGTCTGGGGCCAGTTAAACATTCATGCGTACTTGACATGTGCTCCCCCCAGGCTGCATTACAGCCTGCATGGAGAACATGCCCAGCCTCCGATTCCCTGCATTGCAGCGTTGTGATTGGCTTAGGAAGCCTGGGTGTGCTACCTGTTCTGTTCCGGTGGTGATGAGGGACGAGGAGGAGGAACGGAGGAGAGACGCAGCCTAACAGTACTTTTTTTTCTATTATTATGTTTTTTATTCTTTTCATTCTCCTTTACCACCCACCTCTGCCCCACCCCCTGCCGCCACCTCGATCGGTGCCAGCCGCAACAGATATCATCATTTACTGTGTCTTGTGTTCACACTTTATTCTTTTTTTCGATGACCCTTTAGTATATGCTCTGATTATATGTGGTGTTTGTGAGAAGCTGGCATGGTATATGCTGTCCACTAATGTAAGTGGGCACCTTGCACCAGTCCAGACAACCCTTATGGTGAGGAAGAGGTCTTAGACACCCTTAGAAAGCTCTCTAAGTCGTAGCTGTGGAGTGCAGCCTTCGGGCTTAGTCCAGAAGAAGTGTAAAGCAGCTTGTTTTACCAGAATGCAATTTTATAGTATAAATTAAGTGAAAAGGAACCACACAAGGTATTTATAAAAATATATATTTATCATAATGTAATCTCCAACACGTTTAGATATCTCCTACCCAGAGATAATCACAAGCGCGGGGACACACTGGGTCAGTGTAACCAGGCGCTCTACAAACTCCCGTAACATAACAATGCACACAATACTTTGCAAAGAAACACAGTAAATAGCACAGAATACACAGTGAACCAAACCATATACTAAGAAAGTGGTATAAGAACCACAACTCATGTCAAGACATGTTGAGAGGACGAAGAAGTGCATGTGCAGTGTAGGAACATGACTGCGTGCTCCATACAATGAGAAAGTCGTGGTTGGATTTTTAAAGATTAAGGACCCTTCCCAGTGGACCCTGAAGAAACCCAGTGAAAGACAGAAGGTTGGAGAGACACCCCACCCGTGGATACCCTAGTACGCACGTTACCTACACCAGGGAAGCCGAGTGTGCGGTCGGTGGTTTCTCTTGGGTATGTGAAGGAGATTCTCTTGTTGAGGTATTGGGGTCCGGGATTGTGGAGGCATTTGTAGGCCTGTGTTAGTATCTTGAAAGTTATTCTCTTCTCAACGGGGAGTCAGTGGATGTTCCACAGGTGTTGGGTGATGTGTTTGTGTCGAGTGATGCTGAGGACGAGTCTTGCTGCGGTGTTCTGTATGGTCTGGAGTTTGCGCAGCAGAGACTTGTTGATCCCGGCGTAGAGGGTGTTTCCGTAGTCCAGTCTGCTGGTTATGACTGCGTGGGTGACGGTCTTCCTTGTTTCGGGAGGGATCCATTTGAAGGTCTTTAGGAGGATGCGGAGGGTGTTGAAATAGCTAGAGGTGACAGCGCTGACTTTTCGAGTCATGAAGAGGGAGGAGTCGAGTACGATGCCGAGGTTTCATGCATGGTCCGTGGGGGTGGGGGGGAGAGCTGATGTGGTGGGCCACAAGTTGTTGTCCCATGCAGAGGGGAAGGTCCGAGGACGAGGACCTCTGTCTCTTCTAAGTTGAGCTGCTGCTCATCCAGGATGTGATGTCCTTCATTCCTTCCTGACAGTTGAGTCTGGTGATGATGGGGTCCTTGGTGAGGGAGAGGATGAGCTGGGTGTCATCAGCCTAGGATGCTATGCTGAGTCTGTGCTGTCTGACAATGGCTACGAGGGGGGCCATGTAGATGTTGAAGAGCGTGGGGCTGAGCGACGATCCTTGGGCTACTCTGCAGTTGGTTTCAGTGGATTCGGAGAGGAAGGGTGGTAGTCTAATTCTTTGGGTTCTGCCGGTGAGGAAGGAGCAGAGCCAGTCGAGGACGGTTCCCCATAAGCTGGCGTTGTGGAGTCTGACGGTGAGTGTGCGGAGGGAGAAGGCTGCAGAGTGGTTAAGCAGGATCAGGGCTGCTGCATGTCCTTGGTCAAGGAGGGTGCCGATGTTGTCTGTGGCAGCGAGTAGGTGGTCTCAGTGCTTTGCTTGCTGCGGAATCTGGATTGGGAGGGGTTGAGGATGGATTTTTTTTCGATGAATTTTGTTACTTGGGCGTTGACAGTCTTCTCAGTGACTTTGGCCGCGAAGGAGAGGAGGGAGATGGGTCGGTAGTTCTTGAGGTCTGTGGGATCTGCTGAGGGCTTCTTGAGTAGGGGTCTGACTTGTTAATGTTAATGTTAACTAGGCTTATATAGCGCACAATTTCCTCAGCAAAGAGGCGTCTCGGCGCTGACAGCAGAGGACATAGAGGCTAAAGACACTGGACATCACGGCACAAAAAAGTAGGTAAACAAAGAAAACTGGGGCTCGGCCACGGGAAAGAGGTATGTCTTGATGGCTTTATAGAAGGCCAACATGCTATCCAAACTACGAATCTGAAAGGGCAAGGAATTCCATAATTTAGCTGCAAACAATGGAAGGACCGTCCCCCAGCACGGATACGGTTCACTCGTGGGACCACAACCAGGTGTTGCCCCATAGAGCGCAGCTGGCTTCTAGGAACATAGGGTACCAGCAAGTTAGCCAGAAGCCCAGGAGACGCAAGCTTCAGAATTTTAAAGGATTAACAGAGCGCCTTGAATTCGATCCGCTTGGCCATAGGCAACCAATGTAACCGCTGGATAGCACCAGCTGTAGAGCAGCTACGCGGGAGACCCAGCAGGGCTCTAGTGGCTGCATTTTGGACTCGCTGCAAGCGCACTACTTCAGCCTGGTTCGCCCCTAGGAGGAGCGAGCTGGCATAATCCAGCCTAGATAGAATGGCTCCTTGGTCGATCAGCTGATGGATAGGTGGATCAAAAAACCCCAGCAAGGGCCTAAATCCCTGAAGAAGGCCAAAGCAAGTGCCGGCCACTTTCTTGGTATGATCCTGGAAGCTGAGAGTAGAATCCATCCATACCCCCAAGATTTTTACCACCGTCTTAGGGGTGGGTACACTACCAAGAGTGGTGGGCCACCATTTCTCACACCCTAATCTCCTGTCTCTCCCCACCAGCAACACCTCAGTTTTATTGGCTTGAGCTGGAGGTGGTCATCCACTCCGTGACTGCAGCCAGGCCACTCCTAAAATTGGAGGCATCCTGGGTGAAGTCGTCAGAGAGGCCCACTACCAACTGTGTATCGTCAGCATATGAGACCATAGTCAGGGCTTTGTCCCTAGCCACTGGAGCAAGAGGTTGAACGTACAGATTAAATAGTACAGGACTCAGAGCGGAGCCCTGAGGCACACCCTGCCCAATGGACAGGACACAGGAGAGAAACGGGGTGGCAGTCACATGGAATGTTCTCCCTGACAGGAAACATCTGAACCATTCTAGAGCTAGGCCAACAATGCCCGCCTCCTCCAGACGGTGTAAAAGAATCTTGTGGGAGACTGTGTCAAATGCGGGACTGAGATCAAGCAATATCAGTGCCGCAGTATGCCCTGTATCGAGAATGGTCTGCAGATGTTCGGTCACAGCCAAGAGAGCAGTCTCCATACTGTGACCAGGGCGGAAGCCATTCTGGAGGGATCCAAGGTGCCATTAATAGTCAGGAACACCGTTAAGATGTTATTCACGTGAGCCTCAGCGATCCTAGCCACCCATGATAGGAGGGATATGGGATGGACATTTTCCAGCTTAGCAAGGTCCAGCAAAGGTTTTTTTAAGTAGGGGAACCACCATGGCCTGCTTTCATAGCTCAGGGACCACAGCTGTGGAAAGAGATGGGTTAATAACCTGGCACAAGGGAGCTAGGAGCACAGATATGTCCCTAAACTGAGCAGGTTTCAGAGAATCCACCTGAGAGCCCGATTTAACTTTGACGCTCAACAGTAATAACTCTTCCTGCGAGATTGGAGAAATAACTTCCAGAGAATGAGAAAGAGGAGGTCCGTGAGGAGCAACTAGAGATGAAGCCACCAAAGGGAAAGAACTTTAAATTGTTTCTACTTCTGTGTGTTTCCAGTCATCGGGAAAGATGCTGGCTCGAAGTTGGCGTTGATGGTGCGTCGTTGTTCCAGAGCGATGGCAGTGGCGGCTCTGTGGAAGATGTGCAGGCGGCAGGGATCCATGAGGGCTCCTGAGTGGATGCCTTTCATGGCCGAGGTGGTCTCTTCGGTGGTGTCTGGGGTCCAAGAGGAAATGGTTAACTGGATGGCGATGCTGGAGTGGAAAGTGGTTTCAGAGTCAGGTGTCTGGTCTTTAATATTGTCATACAGACCCTTGATTTCCAGATGAAAGTAAGAGCTGAGATTTTTGCAGAGGTCCTTGGGTGGGGTGACATACGTGGTATTGCTGGGGGACTTAGTGAATTCCTGGATGATGCAGAAAAGTTCCTTGGAGTTGCTGGAGTTGGTGAGGATCTTTTTCTGGATGAAGGTCCTTTTTGGTGGATCTGATGTGTTGGTGGTATTCCCTCGTGGTGTTTTATTGTAGGTGGTGTGATCTTTTGTTGTTTCTACAGTTCTTCTCAAGACGTCTGCAGGTGAGTCTGGATTCATGGAGGCCGTTGGTGAACCAGGTGGCCTTCCTGGGGCGATGTCTGTCAGAGTTAGGTAGAGGTGCAAGCTTGTCTGCGCAGTTAGAGATCAATCTGTGGAGTTCTTTGGCGGCAAGGTTAGAGTCGGTCGAGGTGGTGGGGGCATCGTGGTTGAGGGTGGTGTTGAGCAGCTCTTCAGTGACTTTGCTTGATTTTCTCTGAGGAGGGCAGGGTGCAGGTTTAGGCTGTGTGAGTTTGTTGATGAGGAAAAGTATGCAGTGGTGGTCTGTCCATGAGGGTTGCATGGTGTGGCTGAAACCGATGTTGTACCCACTTGCAAAGATAGGGTCGAGGGTGTGTCCTGCCTTGTGAGTAGGTGTGGTGATGAGCTGTTTTAGTCCTATGTTGGCAAGGTTGTCCTGGAGGTTGGGGGATTGGAGTCGCTGTGGTTGTCGAGGTGGACGTTCGGTTTCCGATGAGTATGAAGTCCATGGAGGCGATGGCGTGGGGTGCGATGAGGTCGGTGATGGTAGCGGTGAACGAAGTGCAGGGTCCGGGGGTCTGTAGGCGAGGATGCCACGATATGTGGTTCTAGGGCTGGTCTGGGCCTGGATGTGAAGATGTTCGGTTGTGGAAAAGGAGTCACTTGTGGTGGAGGTGGAGAGTCGGAGGGAGCTCTTGTCTGCGATGGCAAGTTCTCCTCCTGGGTGGTTGGGTCGGACCTCCCTCTCGATCTTGTATCCATCAGGGATGTCGGTATCGATGTCGGGGGCGGAGGAGGTGTTGCTCCAGGTTTCCGCGAAGAAGGCGACGTCTGCCAAGAGGGTGTCCAGGAGGTCCCAGATCTCTTCAGCCTGCATGTGCAGGGAGCGTACATTGAGGAGGAGGCACTTCAGGGTTTCGGAGGTGTTGGTGTCCGATGTGGGGGCGGTGCCCGTGGGGGTGTGGACGGTGGTGAAGGTCTGGCAGCAGTGCCGACAGGAGAATTGGCCATGGGTGGGGTTCGGCGTGGACAGTTTACAGTTGTTGTTCCTTCCAGGGATGAGTGCGAGGAGGGCAGCCAAGTCATATTGGTGGGTGGCAGGAGCACCAGGGTCTCTGGCGCTAGTCGTGGTCGGGTCGCGGACTGGTGCAGACGGGCTTGCCTTTGGCACACCTTTGGTGAAATTAAATCGGGAAGGGTGAGGGAAGTGCAGCTCAGAGGCGGGTGTGGGAAGCAGCAGGGGGCAAGGCCACGGAGGCAGCAGCGGGGGGAAGCAAACAGCAGAAGTCACAAAAAGCAAACAAACAAACAGAAAGAAACTAACAGAGGCACAATAACAGATAAGACATAAAAAAACAGGCACAACAGAAAAATGGGTACAGACAAGACAGAAGACTGGCACACCACAATAAAGACAGCAGTGGAGGGCCTTGAACACCTACTAGAGAGGTGAGCAGGGTCAACGGCAGCAGACCAACTTCGGAGCTGCTGGGGGACAGAGCAGGTCTCTGACCAAGAGTTCAGAGGTCTTGCTCTGCAGCTGCCGCTGCAGCTGCAGAAGCAGGTGAGACTTGAATCAGGCCTGTTTGGCCCAGGGGGACTTACTGCTGAAGGTGCAGTGGCACCATAGAAACTTTTGACCAAATCCTAAAGCGTCAAATGGAAATGCTTGAGTATGGCCTTCTAGTGAGCACTCCCTGGCTGCGTCCACCAGTAATTGGGGAAAAACCCCAACCACATTGCAAAGAAGAGGGTGGGACAGTGAATTGACAGATAAACAGATAAACACTAGAGCCCAGACCTCAAAGGGATTAGAAAGAATATCGTTATTTCTTTGAATGCATAGAGTTAAAAATAAAACATTTCTTTTTCATGTAATAACAAGTATTTGACTGGACATTGATTTATTGAAATTGCGAGTGCACTTTGAGTTATGAGTCGTGTTCACTAACCTGTATCTACACCACCCACCCCTAGGAAGCCTTCGACTGCTGATCCACAGCTACCACCAAGAATCAAGTGCAGAAGGGGTACTTGGTCCAGTTGCTTAGTTTACATTGTAGGTCAGGCTTGGGACATCAGGAATAACAGGCCTCAAACACCATGGTTGGGGTCAGTAGCACCTAAGTGCCTCGTGGCCCCCTGAAACTCCTTCTGACAGTTTGATTTATCCTTCAAAGGGATAGGGATCCGGGAAAGGTTTAGCAGACCATGCCTTAGTATCACATTATCATATACCCACACCTGCTTCCTGAAAATCAATGACAAAGAAATGGCAGCAACAAATAATATAAATTCTTTTGAACACCAACACCGGAAACAAAAGCCTGAAACCCGGGCGGTGAAAAAATACCAAATCAAACAATTGAAAGCAAAGCAGGGACAATAGAGTCCAAAAGAATCCACACTGTAAAAGGGCAAACAGGACATAGCGAGACAAGCGAAGGCAAATAGGACAAACGAACAAACACAGATGCGCAGGAAAAGCGAATAAACAAACCAGTCACAGCGGGAGAAAAAATCCCGGTAAAACTAACAGACGACAGAAAAGCAACGGAATATAGAACTCGAAATCAGATAACAGTAAGTTTAAATAAGTCGGGTCGCACCTGTAGATTTCGCTCTGTAGTGGCAATAACCACAAATTCATGGGCAGCATCTATAAAAAGTCTGGGTGTACTGGAAACTAAACAGCAAGAGAGGGTAACCCCAACCTAGATGCAGACGGCCATCGGAGGACGCCGATGAACCTCCATACCCAAGAGAGGGCCCAAAAAGAACTCTATGATCCAGATTCACAAAGGATTTCAGAATTCCATAACACTTCAAAATTAGGATCAGTCAAAAACAGAAAATGAAATTGCGAAACTACACACCAGAGACAGCAGCAAAACTGGTTTTTGTACTAGATTAACCAACAAAAGTGAGAGAAGACAATTTCAACTGGGGGAATTTGTTAAGACTGTTCAAAGAGATACCGGAAATAAGGAGAGTAAAATCGACATAACTCTTAGTTGTAGGATTCCGGCAAATTGCAAATTCTTCAGAAATTGATGAAACACTCACCACCTGGTCCTCCAAGGAGCTTGCGGACTTGATCTACACGACCAGACCCGTATTTAAAGCCTGGGGATCATCCTGAGGCCGCACAAACAGCTAAAATACCCGTACCCGCTTTCACAAAAACTAGAGATGGGCCCAACATCATGCTTAAAAGGCGCTAGAAACAAAACCCCGACAGTACAGGAAAACTTGCGGTAGAAAGAACCACTGTTAAATTCCCTAAGGTCGGAAATCGAATCGTGTGAAAACGAGGACTGGTCCTGGGTGCAAGGGCCCTGAGGCAAAACGCTCCTAATGAAAATACACAGCAAAATCTAAACGACACCTCAGGCGCAATATTGAAACAAATTTTGAAATGCACCGCTCAGGAAATTGAATCTACACCATATATAGGTGATAAAGCCTGTAATCAGAAATGTTCCAAATGAGAAAACGCTGAATCCGTAATTGCAAAAAAGTGTTCAGAGTTCTTTTAATATTCCAATTGAGAAACCAGCCAACGCATTTCGTTCCATCAAGCGGAACTTCTTCAGGGCTGTAAATCATAAAGTGAAACATACAGAAACCCGTGTAAGTTCCTTCAAACAAAATTGAGTGCAACATACATAAAAATACAAAAACATTAATTACACCAAATCAAGCCAGAGTTAAAAACATCCTACAATTTAAAAATGCAGCATTCACATCACATCGAAACATTATATTGTCTATTCCAATGAGTTCTTATGCTGCATAGACAATTTAAAAACAGATCTCATTTTACACCCGCAAGCAAACCTAGGGGTTAAGTTGATATTATCAAACAGGAAAACATGTAATTGTTCGCATATTGTGTTTTAAAGATAAATCTTCATATAATATTATTTTCAAAGTTGCAGTTACCAGAAACAGCGTTGTCATTGTTATCATTTGCATCTAAGTGTATGACTGAAAACATAATTCCGCACCAAACATTTGCTCGACCTTCCAAGTTATGTCATCATCCGAGATCAGAGATACTTGTTTCCAAGTTTAATGTTAACAGCAATGTTGCGAAGGGTATGGTCTCAAAAGAAGAGGTTATATTTAGACAAATAGATCCTATGGGACATACTGCATGGCCCCAGAGTACAAACCCCAATTTCGTCTCTGTTATCATGCATCAGTATCAGAAAGAAACACTTGCGTTTTGAGAAATGGGCCCATTACTTGTGTACGTCTATTTCATGGACAGTTCTTTCGTCCCCATCATCAACAAAACAAGTCCAAGCCACACAGAAAGCGACAGCATAAAATCTCCATAGTTATCTCTATATCTACAAAATGACTGTCCTACGAAAAGTTATTATTCATGCATAGCACATATGTATATAGTTCCTACCGCAATGGTAGTTGACAGTCGTGGGTATTTTCTGAGCCGGGATGTCGGATTGAAGTGAAAATCTATTCCCTCTGTGTGGGTGGTGACGAATAAAGTAGATTTCAGGATGTTTGTTGGAGATATGGTATACACCTGGAAATACATATAGCAAACGTATGTGTCAGGGAGAGATTGGTTCCCAAATTTTCATATATATACGCGTAGGATACCCATGATTGCATTCCAACCCTATGGCGTATGAACACATGTAGTAAATATGTACCTTACAACTTCAAAAAAGATATAATTCTTGAAAAGACGCTCGTGTTTCTTCATCCAGATTTCTGATATGCTGCATAATTCATTATAAGGTATTGACCTGAAATAATATTCAAACTGTAACTATTTCAGTTACATGGATATATATAATCTGCATTGGTAGCATTTTGTCTATGTGAGAGTCTAAATCTCGCATTAAATAAGGGATATTCGAGTAGCATACCTTTAATAATATGATGTGCACATTTTGCACCGTCACGTGATCAAACTCGTAGATCCTCAGTTGGCTCCAAAATCGCAGTTACTTTAAGGTAGTTACCTAAAAACCAATGTAAATATAACCATTCATACGCTATATGGAAAACATGGTTCATAAGACAGATCCAGATGCCATGCACTCTAAAATAAACCCTTAAATGCACGAGGTGTCAAATTATCGAAAAACCACCTGTGTCGTCCTCTCATCACACAGTGAAAAGAGACTATATTATTCCTCTCTTTGATAGCACAAGTCACGGCACAGTTACATCAAGTATTGACAGGCAGGTCGCGGTGGTCCTAAGGCCAAATAGCGAAAAGATACACATCTGCCAATATCACAAACATTTGTAAACGTTATATGCTTGTTAACGTCGACAATATAGGAGAAAATGCCGGAAATGGCAGAAAAGGTGCCCCTATCGTAAATATTGATTGCGCTCTATACTCATCAACATAGAGAGTATAATCGGACGGGTCACAAAAGAAATGATCTCATTTGGGTCCTACCTGTCAGGGTCAATTTCGATACCCCCAGTTGGGGTCTCTACAGTCCACGCGCCAAATCTTCTCCGGCAAGTGTTGGAAGGCACCCTCTCTAGGGTTGATTTAAATGTGGCCACTCCCTCTCCACGTGTTGATGGTAAATGGAATGCACAACCTTTACCACTACTTCTAGGTCTAAAGTGGCCGCCATTTTAAACTAGTAAGTAAAAGCTCAACATAGTGTTGTTTACTATGTGGGCCAGAGTCCACGTCATAGTTGAATTGAATATTGTGCAGTATAACACATAAAAAATTTCCTAACTTTATATCCTTCAATTACAGAATTTGCCTATTTCTATTTGGCACAAATTCTATTTACAACTAAATTCAAACGAGGTACAACTTATCATGGACGTATCAGAGTTATATCAAAAATGGGTTACATTCACAAATTATTTTCAAATTATTGGTAAAGATGAACCTCTTGATCGACCAATTATGGTCCATTATGCGTGAATATGAACCGGTAGGTCTAAGGAATGAAATACCGTCAATAGGGAGAAATTATTGCTGGCGCTCCATGTAAGCCCGGACCGGCATTGTGACGACAGGGAAAATCCGACCTCAATTAGAGCACACAAAACCGACCAAGTTTCATTCTAGCAAAAGGCAAAAGCCATTCTATCTGTTAAATCTTATTAAGACATCACAAAGTATATATGATCCTTCGACAATCATCAGGTTTGTAATATTCCTTGGTGGATGATAAGTGCGGTTGTAATACTGATGGTGGAATACAGAAATCAAAAAGGGGCACAGAGACAGGCGAGCCAAATATCAAACATATACAATCCATTTTTGTTTAGCCATAATATTTACAATATTTACAGATATGTTGTCACACTAACACTAGTATACTAGCTTAAATAATAGTGCATCTCATCCTCTGTGTTGTGTCCCCTTTCAACACATCTTAAGCGACATATCCAAGCTGCTTCCCTTTTCCTTAGGGTGAGTTCACGATTTCCCCCCCTCGGATGTGGTGGTATGTGGTCAATACCCTGAACTATGGTTTCAGGGTATTGACCACATACCACCACATCCGAGGGGGGGAAATCGTGAACTCACCCTAAGGAAAAGGGAAGCAGCTTGGATATGTCGCTTAAGATGAGTGGAAAGGGGACACAACACAGAGGATGAGATGCACTATTATTTAAGCTAGGATACTAGTGTTAGTGTGACAACAACATATCTGTAAATATTGTAAATATTATGGCTAATCAAAAATGGATTGTATATGTTTGATATTGGGCTGGCCTGTCTCTGTGCCCCTTTTTGATTTCTGTATTCCACCATCAGTATTACAACCGCACTTATCATCCACCAAGGAATATTACAAACCTGATGATTGTCGAAGGATCATATATACTTTGTGATGTCTTATTAAGATTTAACAGATAGAATGGCTTTTGCCTTTTGCTAGAATGAAACTTGGTCGGTTTTGTGTGCTCTTATTGAGGTCGGATTTTCCCTGTCGTCACAATGCCGGTCCGGGCTTACATGGAGCGCCAGCAATAATTTCTCCCTATTGACGGTATTTCATTCCTTAGACCTACCGGTTCATATTCACGCATAATGGACCATAATTGGTCGATCAAGAGGTTCATCTTTACCAATAATTTGAAAATAATTTGTGAATGTAACACATTTTTGATATAACTCTGATACGTCCATGATAAGTTGTACCTCGTTTGAATTTAGTTGTAAATAGAATTTGTGCCAAATAGAAATAGGCAAATTCTGTAATTGAAGGATATAAAGTTAGGAAATTTTTTATGTGTTATACTGCACAATATTCAATTCAACTATGACGTGGACTCTGGCCCACATAGTAAACAACACTATGTTGAGCTTTTACTTACTAGCTTAAAATGGCGGCCACTTTAGACCTAGAAGTAGTGGTAAAGGTCGTGCGTTCCATTTACCATCAACACGTGGAGAGGGAGTGGCCACATTTAAATCAACACTAGAGAGGGTGCCTTCCAACACTTGCCGGAGAAGATTTGGCGCGCGGACTGTAGAGACGCCAACTGGGGGTATCGAAATTGACCCTGACAGGTAGGACCCAAATGAGATCATTTCTTTTGTGACCCGTCCGATTATACTCTCTATGTTGATGAGTATAGAACGCAATCAATATTTACGATAGGGGCACCTTTTCCGCCATTTCCGGCATTTTCTCCTATATTGTCGACGTTAACAAGCATATAACGTTTACAAATGTTTGTGATATTGGCAGATGTGTATCTTTTCGCTATTTGGCCTTAGGACCACCGCGACCTGCCTGTCAATACTTGATGTAACTGTGCCGTGACTTGTGCTATCAAAGAGAGGAATAATATAGTCTCTTTTCACTGTGTGATGAGAGGACGACACAGGTGGTTTTTCGATAATTTGACACCTCGTGCATTTAAGGGTTTATTTTAGAGTGCATGGCATCTGGATCTGTCTTATGAACCATGTTTTCCATAAAGCGTATGATTGGTTATATTTACATTGGTTTTTAGGTAACTACCTTAACCCTTTCGATGCTCATGACGAGCTCAGCTCGTCATGATGCACAGTTGAGCTGTGCTGATGACGAGCTGAGCTCGTCATGACACCAGCAAAATGGCAATTTTCAGCACAGGGGGGGGGAAAACGCCTAGCAGCCAAGGTGTTAAAGTAACTGCGATTTTGGAGCCAACTGAGGATCTACGAGTTTGATCACGTGACGGTGCAAAATGTGCACATCATATTATTAAAGGTATGCTGCTCGAATATCCCTTATTTAATGCGAGATTTAGACTCTCACATAGACAAAATGCTACCAATGCAGATTATATATATCCATGTAACTGAAATAGTTACAGTTTGAATATTATTTCAGGTCAATACCTTATAATGAATTATGCAGCATATCAGAAATCTGGATGAAGAAACACGAGCGTCTTTTCAAGAATTATATCTTTTTTGAAGTTGTAAGGTACATATTTACTACATGTGTTCATACGCCATAGGGTTGGAATGCAATCATGGGTATCCTACACGTATATATATGAAAATTTGGGAACCAATCTCTCCCTGACACATACGTTTGCTATATGTATTTCCAGGTGTATACCATATCTCCAACAAACATCCTGAAATCTACTTTATTCGTTACCACCCACACAGAGGGAATAGATTTTCACTTCAATCCGACATCCCGGCTCAGAAAATACCCACGACTGTCAACTATCATTGCGGTAGGAACTATATACATATGTGCTATGCATGAATAATAACTTTTCGTAGGACCGTCATTTTGTAGATATAGAGATAACTATGGAGATTTTATGCTGTCGCTTTCTGTGTGGCTTGGACTTGTTTTGTTGATGATGGGGACGAAAGAACTGTCCATGAAATAGACGTACACAAGTAATGGGCCCATTTCTCAAAAAGCAAGTGTTTCTTTCTGATACTGATGCATGATAACAGAGACGAAATTGGGGTTTGTACTCTGGGGCCATGCAGTATGTCCCATAGGATCTATTTGTCTAAATATAACCTCTTCTTTTGAGACCATACCCTTCGCAACATTGCTGTTAACATTAAACTTGGAAACAAGTATCTCTGATCTCGGATGATGACATAACTTGGAAGGTCGAGCAAATGTTTGGCGCGGAATTATGTTTTCAGTCATACACTTAGATGCAAATGATAACAATGACAACACTGTTTCTGGTAACTGCAACTTTGAAAATAATATTATATGAAGATTTATCTTTAAAACACAATATGCGAACAATTAAATGTTTTCCTGTTTGATAATATCAACTTACAGCTGCGGTGCGTCCATTGGGGCGTAGGGGCGTAGCCCCACTAAGCCCTGGACGCACCGTGGCACTGCAGCTGAGCTAAGTAATTACGTGACTTCTTCACAAGCAGCGCGGGAGTGACACGTCAATGCCTGGTTGTGCGGCCGGAGTGCGCAGGGGGGGGGGGCGGGGCTGCTGGTCTGCTGCAGCTGCTTGAGTGACAGTCTGCAGCAGGCCAGCACTCTGCGCATAAGACTCCCGGGCTGAGACTTGCCCGCGCATGCGCCATGCCAGCAAGCATAGAGAAGGGGCCAGGGGTGCGGCTTCAGCTGGGCCGGGTTTTTACAGGCTGCCCAGGGCGAGCACACAGTGTGCCCCCCTAGCACCAGGATTGGCTTGTCCAGCGCGCAACATCCATTATTGGATGCCGCGCGTGGGTGGGCGGGGGCAGAGTGGCGCGAGCGCGACCCCGGGCAGGAGGAGAAGCTGGCAAGCAGACCCCGGTGAGAGCCCCCCAGGCCCGGTGTGTGACCCCCCCCCCCCCACACAGCCTCCCGGTGCCAGAGCAGAAGTTGTGGAAAGGTTCCGTCGAAGACGGTGAGTGCAGATTTAAATAGCGCGAGCTTGACCCGAAGGAATTGAAGCGCTTCACACAGTTCACATGAGCACCAGTTACATTACACAGGTCACGTCATGGCAAGTACAGGAGACCAAGAAAGACAGTGTAAAACATATATTCTTTGACAATTCCTATTCATTTGTAGGACGGGACAGATGTACACAGCAACAGGGGCGGTGGGTGACATTTGAAAGTGGTGGGGCGCAAAGTGATTTGCATACAGCACCGTTGCGAGCGAGCGCAGCGAGCGAGCTCGAACCCCAAAAGGGGGGTTTTGGGGGCTCCCCCCCCCAAGAAAATTTTGAAAAAAAAGAAGAAAAATCGTGCATTTTCAAGCAAATTTGAGAAAGCAGGAAGGTTAATAAAGCAATTGTGAAAGTGCAGTTATTACATTAATAGATGGCATAACATAGGTAGCTGCTTATTCAGTATAACCACAGAGCTTCATACATTCCGTCCTATTAAGCTCAGGTGCTGAATTCAAACTATAAAACTTTAAATAAATACCAGCTTGAAATACCATGTTTTAACAGTGTGTCTCACGCTCGCACCATGCACAGCTTGAGGCAATTAAATAAAGGCACTAGTGTAGCATGTAAAACACAAACAATTGAAGAAGGGTCTGAGGGAAATTTAAAGACCTGCCCAGTTCGTATCCCCCTAACTGTAATCCTAACAACAAAAGAACCGGGGCTCTATAACGGAGCTTCAAGTACTCAAAGCTGCCGCAAAACTCCTACATAAATGAGTTAGGCGCTAATAGAGCTACATAAGTCTCTATATCAGAATGTGTGCCAGGACAAACCTGTCGAAGGACCTACTGAGATTGTTGGTAAGACCCGTACAGAGATGTGTTGGATTCCCATCAAATAGGTATGTAAATCAAGTGTTCTCATTTGGTCATCCAAAAAATGGGGTGGTATGTCTCTTGATCAATGAGACCCATCCATCGCCCTTACTCGATTGATGGTGCGACCCAATTGAGTAAGGGCGATGGATGGGTCTCATTGATCAAGAGACATACCACCCCATTTTTTGGATGACCAAATGAGAACACTTGATTTACATACCGATTTGATGGGAATCCAACACATCTCTGTACGGGTCTTACCAACAACCTCAGTAGGTCCTTCGACAGGTTTGTCCTGGCACACATTCTGATATAGAGACTTATGTAGCTCTATTAGCGCCTAACTCACTTATGTAGGAGTTTTGCGGCAGCTTTGAGTACTTGAAGCTCCGTTATAGAGCCCCGGTTCTTTTGTTGTTAGGACTAGTGTAGCATGCCCAGGCCAGTCCGAACATTTTGATGAACTGGAGCAAAAACTAAGGGGCAGAGCCATGAACTAGAGACTCTGGTTTCACTTCTAGCTTTCTTGCATGACAAAACTGTGACACTCTGGGCAATTACTTTTCTACACTGTGGCTTGTTATCCATGATAATCAATTTTGAGAGAATCTTAAAATGATTCAATTCAGGATGCACACTGTACAAACAATCAAACATCTGTTGTATATGGTAGGCTATAGTATTGCTCTATATATAACAACAAAGGCTTACATATGAGAAACAAGACAACTGACTTGCCTCGAGTCATTAATACAATTGTCAGAGAAGACGTGTTGTGGCTCACTCACCTTAGTAAAAGCAGACCACTCAGGGCAACGATACAGTCTAAAGAGAACCAATCCAAAAAATACTTTAAAAAATAAATAATGCAAATGTTCATAGCTCTGCCATAAATAAAATGATAGTCAGCAATACTTGCTGCAGGACTGGGGATCCAGGTTGTGCTAACAGCTGTTCATGCAGAGCAGATTTTCCAGACAGGATGCAACACTGGGGCAGCCCAGAATTATGAGACCGGACCATAACCGTCTTACAGTATTGGGGTTATTTGCCAGGTAGGAGATGCTTGGGTGTTGTGGGATTATGACTCTGGGTCTCAAGGCCTATGTGTGCCCACTGCCCATCCTAGTCAGTTGCAAACTTGGCTTGGTAGCGTGGGCATGGCCTGTTTCTTAGAACAGGCTGTGAGAACACTAACTGCTGGTATCGTATGTCATAATGCCACTTGACGGACTTGTAAAATGCATAGCAAAATGAGATCCTGGCATTCTGTCTTGTTTTCTTGTATGAAATCACAGCTATAATACACCACAGTGGATGAAAGAGCAGGGGTAGTCTTACAAATGCAAGCATCTCACAGTCAATGGGCTAACACGAACACTCTTTGAAAAACCACCAGGCTAAGAAAGATTTTATTTACCAGAACAAAGAGAGCAGCAGTTGAACCTGTGTTAAGAAACACAGAGAAAGGGGGAAACAATGCATTGCCAGCCTTCTTCTTAAGGACAATTTGATGGGAGTTAGGGGGAGGGCCTTCAACAGCCCTGTGATATGCCTTGTACAAGTGCAACAGGTTGAACATATAGAAATAAGACACCTGCCAAAGGAACGCAACTGGTAGAGAGTGAACACTATTTGCTCAATACCAGGTAAAAGTAAAACACCATCTCATATTAAGGATAAATGAAACTCTATCTGCAGTCAGATTAAGCATGAAATTAAGCCCTACCTCTGCTCTGTGACATTCCGCAGAGTTCCACCCACCTCTAGTTTCATGTATAGCCCTAGGCCGGATGCTCATATTACTGTCAAGCATAATCATTGGGGGGACAGTGTACACAACCACAGAACTGTGTTCTGGCATGGTTGACAGGGTGAATTGTCATCCAAAGTAACTTTATTCACAGGTACCATAAATAATTTTGTCTGAAAGTCATGCACCCTACAAAAATCCCCTTGAAAGGCCAGAACGAGGCGCACATGGGAGAAACAGGATATGTACCTTGGGAACATTAAACCATCATAAATATTTGTACTGTAAACAATACGTAATGTATCGATATGTATCAAACATAGGCAATGTATAATTGTATCTATTAGTTTTATTTTTTCCCTTCCTCTTTATATTTATTTAATAATGTTTTCACACCAGATTACCTTGCTTCAATAACATATTTCTTTTCATTCCATATGGCCTTGTACATATATGATTTACTTAGACAACAACCTAAATGTAAACACATATGTGGCCTTGATATCTATATGATAAAAAATGTATGTAGCTCTATTTCGTTGAAATAATAAAGTTCTTTAAATTAAAAAAGTAAAGTTGAATGAGCATTTGGACTAGCAGGGCCTCTTGGAGCTATGCCGATGACGTCACTGGTCAGGCAAGGCTTGCTTTCAATGTATCTGTCCAAAGTTTAAGAACTATTTATTGTACATTTCAAAGGCTTCAAATGAAACGGTTCGAAAATGCACATTTGCCTGAAAATGTCTTTTATTCAAATCATTTGAAGGAAAGCTACATTTCTTTGTACAAAAATCACCAGATGCCTATCTGTTACCCCTTCCCCGATTTCACAATATTCAGTCATCCACTTCCGATTCTGTCCCCTACTTTCTCTAGAGCCTGTTACCCGCTCCTCCTTTTCTCATCTCACCCCTTACACGTCAGTTTCAACCTTGTTTATTCCTGTGGTGGCCATACCCTTTATTTCTCGTTTTCTTTCTATCCCCCACTCTTTACATGTTCCCCTCCGGTGTATTTTACATCCACCCATCTCTCTGTCTCATTCTACACTTTGTCACCAGTTGTGTTTTCCAACTGGTTCGAGCCCCGTGTAATTTGATGTAAATCCCTTGAAGCAGTTAGTGGACCTGTGAGAGCCTCGGCTCATTGAGTGCACTCAACAGCGCTTGGCTAATGCTGGTAATTTCTTTGGATTAAAGCGCCAAGAAGCTGAAGGAAGCGCTGGCATGTCTGCTATGTCCTGCCACCCCAGGGCAGCACCTGGCACCACAGCCGCTGCACAGACCAAAGAGGGCTTCTCTCGAGCCCCCCGGGATAGTAGAAACGTTCTTGTTTTTATAATACATTTTGAACTCGAAAGATCATTAAATGTACTATAGATGCTACTCGTGCTCTGTGGGAAGGACTTGGCTAAGTTCACGTTTGTACTAGACATTTTTTAGTGCATCTACTACAAGACAAAGTAGTCAACGATGCGGCAGTGGAAGCCCTCCTTGCATCGTGAGTCAAGTGCAGCGAAGCCGGCAGCAGGGTGGCCTGCTCCCTCACCTTCTCTCATATTCACAGGCACCTCTCACCAGAAGCAGCGCTCACGGCATCCCTCTCAAATTCGCACAGAATGGTGTGTAGACAGCAGCACTGCAAGCTTCCAGCTGAGGACCCGGGTTCGAGTCAATATGAATATTGCAGATCATTCTGGAAAGGTTGCAGTTTTCTCGGTTCCTCTGTTGTTATAATGGCGCTCTTACAGAAAAAAACTAAATGCTAAAGCCACAAGGAATATGTGCATCAAACTCTCTGGGAGAATAGCCACTGCTCGGTCATAATAATAAAGCTGTCTGGTTTACAACATAAATTTCTGGCAAAGACAGTAGGTCTGGTGTTGGCTGCCAACTTTCTAGCTGTGCCAGTGCTTGTTCTGTCATAGATTTAGTAAACATTATTGTTGGGGGATCTGCGGAGCCCTGCCAACATCAAAAATACAAAAAACATTGGCTAAAAGCAATGCATTTTTTTGATCTCTAGAATCACACACTGTCAGTTGTCATAGTAGTTTGTCGGCCGCACTGGTGGAAGCTACTTTGTGTGCTGATGTGCTCTATGGGAAAGAGTAGAATGCTGTCACTCTTTGTGAAATTAGGTAATGGCTAAAGGGGATGGTCCATTGCCATTCTGTGCATTGTAGTGGGCGAAAGAAATGTGAGAACGACACAATAGCAGACCAATGGATGTAGAGGATGCATTAAAAGACCCTATATGTTAGTATATAACTTTAGTAAAATCAAAAGGCCTCACCTAACACCAAACTTAAAAAATAACGCTAAAAGGGTATGCTACCCATTTCGACACACCATTGATCGGTTTCATTATATTTGTATGAATCATAGCATTTCCTAAACTTCCTCCTCTCATCAAGTAACCGCCCTTCTAATGTCGCTAGTAAAGCGGCTTAGCTTGTATCCTTCATTTTAAGACTGGTTTGTCCTCTGCAGAAGAGCTGATGCAACGTCATGAGAATAATCTTAATGCAAACGGATGTAACACTTTTCCTTTGCATTCACACCATATTACAGATGTGTGCACAGTGGAGATGGAGCGGCCAAGAGGTGCATTGTCAGTGCTCCAGATTGAGGGGATCCCCTGTTAGTCGTCAACCCGCCCCTCCTGGCCCCGAAAGATTCGTATACCGGGGTTAAAGAGGCCCCCTGGCCTCCCCCTCCACGCAGGCGACGGAAGTGCTCCTTTAAACTGACGCTGGGTCTCCGGCTGCAAGTGAAAGGCAGATCGGTGGTTTCAAACAGCTGATCTGCATTTGACTGATTCCCTGTTCAGAGCAGCGCTGTAAGTTCGCACCTGCGCCCTGAACTGTGCATTTGCTGTAATAGGCCTCTCTCCCCCGTCCCCCCTACCCCCCCCCCGCTGTGCACAGCGAAACCGGTTGTGCGCGCGCCACGCACAACGGGCCGGACTCGGAGTGAGACAATGACAATTATTTGTAATGCTTCCCAGGGGTCACCAATTGGTATCCGGCCCGGAAATAATAAGCAAGTTGTCAAAGGTACTTTGGTCACCCATTTCCAAACAAGTCTTAAAACAATCTTCTTCTCCGTGGCTTCCTTACATTTTAGACATGATTGCTGTAACCCCTAGGTTTGCTTGCGGGTGTAAAATGAGATCTGTTTTTAAATTGTCTATGCAGCATAAGAACTCATTGGAATAGACAATATAATGTTTCGATGTGATGTGAATGCTGCATTTTTAAATTGTAGGATGTTTTTAACTCTGGCTTGATTTGGTGTAATTAATGTTTTTGTATTTTTATGTATGTTGCACTCAATTTTGTTTGAAGGAACTTACACGGGTTTCTGTATGTTTCACTTTATTATTTACAGCCCTGAAGAAGTTCCGCTTGACGGAACGAAACGCATTGGCTGGTTTCTCAATTGGAATATTAAAAGAACTCTGAACACTTTTTTGCAATTACGGATTCAGCGTTTTCTCATTTGGAACATTTCTGATTACAGACTTTATCACCTATATATGGTGTAGATTCAATTTCATGAGCGGTGCATTTCAAAATTGTTTTCAATATTGATTCTTTCCAAAGTTTTTGGGATATACTCTCTGGACAGGGAGTATTTGAAAACTGCACGCAATTTGAAAGAAAACTAAACATAGATATTGGTGATATATGGATTGGTGCTTTTAGGGTGTAAAAGTGGTCCACTGTCCACATTGTCTTGTAGAAGACACCTCAGGCGCACTCAACAGTCTAAACCAGGGAGACACAATCAAGATCTGTTCATGGATCGTCCATGGATTTAGAGAAATGGGCCAAGGCCAGGAAACATTGTCTTTTCTACAACACCATGATCTATGTTACTGCAGGAAACATGGAACACACAGCCAGCTTCAATCATAAGATACGTAGAAACCATATATTGGCTGAAAAATACTCTAACTTTGGGCACCCAAGGGGGGGGTCTCTCAATGTACGCCACGGTAAAATATGATTGGTTCACTGAAGAACTAGATGTCAAAGAAAACTGCCTTCAAGTATTGAACCTCATCGGCAAACCCTATTCCAAAGAATTAACCTGGCAATTAATTCTCATCAACGTATACATCCATCCGGAGAAAAGACAGAAGAAGGAAAGACTTTTCTGCCTGGTGAACCTATTAAAGGCTCTGCAAATGACTTAAAAAACACAACGTGAGAGGGGTCTAAGGGGAGTATTTAAAGACCAGCCTGCATCCTATCCCCCAATCTAGCTAACAAAAAACACAACAGGGATGCTAAGGGTCTAAAGAGAAAGCTACAAAGAACCAGTACATTCATAAGTAGATTGTATAAGGAGAGCAGGAAGAGTGTGAAATAATACCCATCAGCCCACCCAATGGCGGAGTCCCGTCATCTGGGTTTTGTTAAGAACTGGTATCTGCTAAGTATCTCCTTGATTGTATGTAGAGGAATACTAGCGACAGATCCACCAGTGATAGAGAGCCAGTAGAAAAGTATAGGTGGGTTGAAGATGGAGTATTGTTGCAGTGCTAAAAAGAAATTTTGTGGAGTGGTGAAAAGTTGTGTGTGTGTTAAGATTGCCTAGTGTGATGCCAAGAAACGACTTTATTAAGGGGGGTCATCATACTGGCAAGATTAAAAGCAGAGTGAAGATAGTGTGTTAAACAAATATCACTACCAGTTGTGAAAATAGAATGGTCAACATGTTTCAGCCATACAAGGCTTTCGTCAGGACCTGTTGGATTTACACTACTGCAACTGTAAAAAGTGAGAAAAGCTAAATAAATGACCTATCAGATATAAATTATTTATTTATGTGGTGGTCTCAACATCATGAACAAAGAACTCTCCTATAACAAAAACAAATGTAATTACATTATTGTAGTAAACAGAAGCCGTGAAATTAATGTGTGAATAGTCCACATTTCAGGTTCAAAGTAGAATAAACTCAACCATAAATTTATATGGAGATGGCCTCACCTCGCCTGGCACTCGCTCAGGTCAAAACAGAGGCCCGCTCTAAAGAGATGGAGGTAGAAAACATATAATTCATTATATTTTTGAATTAGTAGGCTTGTTTATGTTTATGTTTATGTTTGGGAAATTTGTATTGCGCACAAATACCCTAGGGTGTCTCTGCGCATAGGACAGTAACCAGCCTAAAACAACAAGGACGCTACTGATTAAATAACCAGGTCTTTAGTTGTTTCCTAAAGATTAGGAGGGTAGGGCAGCTTCTGATGGAAATGGGAAGAGAATTCCATAATTTTGCGGTGGCCACAAGAAAATGTCTGTCTCCCCAAGATGATGTTTTTGTCCGAGGGACAGGAAGACGAAGGGCCGTAGAAGAGCGAAGAGTTCTAGTGGGGGTGTAAAATGGGGAAGGCATCCACAAGAAACTGAGGCCCTGAGTTTTGAATGGCCTTGTAGGCAATGCAAAGGGCCTTGAACTTAATCCGGTTTCGGACCCTAAGCCAATGGAGATGGCAAATGGCATTCGTGATTGATTTAAATTTAGGAATCCGGAGTAGCACCCTAGCTGCAGCATTCTGCACTGACTGGAGTTTATTCAGTACCTTCTCCTGGGCATTAATAAGGAGTGCGTTGCAGTAGTCGATTTTCGAAAAAATCAACGTTGTGACAAGGGTTTTACTCGACGAAGATGGAAGATAGGGAATCAATTTTTTGATTTTCTTTAAAGGATAGAAGGAGGAGGATACCACATTATTTACGTGACGGTTGAAAAGGAGTTTATCATCAACCCTAACTCCCAGGTTCCTAACCTTGGAGACAGGTTGTGGTGGAGGGCCCAGATCTCTGGGCCTCCAGATAGATGACCAGACGGGAGATGGATTTCCAAAGGTCATGACCTCAGTTTTATCCAAGTTTAACTTTAAACAGTTATTGGTCATCCACGAGCTGGTGGCTAGCATCCCCTCCTGGAATCTTGAGGCTACTTCTGCTCCATTTTTATGAACTGCTAGGACCAGCTGGGTATCGTCAGCGTAGGTGGTTAAGCTCAGTCCGTATGATTTGATTACCCTCGCCAAGTCCAGGATGTAGATATTGAATAACGTGGGACTTAGCGAGGAACCCTGCGGCACCCCGCAGGGAAGCGCAAAAATGGGAGAGTAGTAAGTACCCATTTTGACAGTTTGCGTGCGGTCTGATAAGAATGATGCCAGGAGGTCCTTTGCAAGATGGTTGATGCCAAGAGATGCGACACGGTCGATCAGAATGGAGTGATCGACCGTGCCAAAAGCCGCGGATAGGTCCAACAGTATAAGTACTGCTGATCGGCACTGGTCCATAATTACCCTGATTTCGTCTGTTGCTTTTATCAAGGCCGTTTCTGTCCTGTGGCCCTGCCTGAAGCCAAACTGAGTATCATCTAGGTAGTGATTACTCTCAATGTAGTCAGATAACTGCCTATTCAGAAGTTTTTCAATTATCTTAGCGGGAAAAGGGAGACATGCTATAGGGCGGTAATTGACGGAGGCAGTGGGGTCTAAAGATGGTTTCTTCAATAATGGCTTTATCACTGCTTGTTTCCAGGCTGGGGGGAATATCACGGAGCTGAAAATGGTATTACAGATTTCCATAAGAGGGGGAGTGATTACATCTGGTATAACTTGAGAATAGAAGGAGGACAAGGGTCTAATGGCGACCCTGATCTAGTAGATGAAATGAGGTTGCTGATCTGATTCGTGCTGGCCAAGTCAAAATGGAGAAAGGAGGTGGAGATGGGTTTTTGAGGAGGGGAGGGGAATAAGTCATTAGGGAGGGGGGAGTGGGGAAAGCTGTGTAGATCTTAGTAACCTTAGTAGTGAAAAAATCATCCAAGGAATTGCATAGCTCTTGGGATATCTCGGTGGGTTCACTAGATTGTGGGATAGATAAAGTATTAACCACCTGAAAGAGTTTTTTGGCTGAATTCTGAGCAGAATCAATTTGGGAGCAGTAAAACATACTTTTTTGATGAATAATAGCCCGCTTGTAAATGGACTGAGCGTCTTTATAGTTCTGTTTATCCTGGGGATGGTAGTGCTTCCGCCAATGCCTTTCAAGGTTTCAGCACTACTGTCTTTGGAGCCTGAGTTCTTCGGTAAACCAAGGGGCCGACGGGGTGGTTCTATTAGGGAACATTTTTTTTTGCGGTACTACACGGTCACAGGCATCTAGGATCCAAGTCTGGTATAGTTTGGATGCAGTGTCGGGATTGGAGGTAACCGTGAAGCGAGAATTTAAAAGAGTCTCAGCGAGCAATGGAATATCGGCGTTATTCCATGCTCGAGTGATCTTAGGAATATGAGCCTTAGATTGAGGTGCGTTGGGCATGTGGATATTAATCGAGAACAGGACTACTGCATGGTCAGACCAGGTTACCGGCAAAACCGCTAATGGTGTAAGCCCGGGGTCATTGGTAAATACCCCATCTAACGTATGGCCTGCAAGATGGGTGGGGGCAGCCACTATCTGAGAAATACCGACGACTTGAAAGTCAGATATAATTTTGGCGGTGTCTGGGTCACTGGGCGACTCTAGATGAAAATTAAAGCCTCCCAATATAGTATAATAGGAGGATTCCACTACTGGCTCAACTAAATTATCTAAAACTGTCAGAAAACGGTTACGCGGGCCAGGGGGGCGGTAAAGAAGGGTCCCTTTGAATACTTGGTTATTGTTTAGGGAGATGGCAAAGCTAAGGGCCTCGCGGTCTGGGAGGTTAAGTGGATCAATTTTTAAGCCAAATGAGGATTTATAGATGACTGCGTTTTCCTGTTTTTGGAACTTAACCAATCAAGAAACAGGAGAAAGTCCGCCTAATAAATACCACCTCAGTCTTTTGATATGCATGCAGGACAAAAGGCGAATAATAAAAATCCTTTTTGTACTTTTTTACTGCACATCCGGTTACTCGGGTTTTGGTTACAACAACTATAGGGCTGGAGCAGGAGCCTGGAGGTGTCTTCTTGTCTTTTACTAATGACGAAAAGTCAAGCCCTTTGACGATTGGTTCACTTGGTTTCCAATCATAAGAAAGAAACACATGCTCCCATTCTGGTCCGCAGGGCATTTTTCAACATCTAGCACATCGAAGGAGGAGTCTCAAGTTGTCTCCTTTTTCGACCAATGAGGAAGCGGCACACCCCTTCGCCGATTGGTCCGTTTTTGTTCCCAATCACAATACAGAAGCGCATGCTTCCTTTCTGGTCCGCTGTGTGTCTTTAACTCCTAACACACCGGTATGCCTGCTACCTTCCCCTCGGCTCAGAAGGCAGCAGGAGGTACCGACGAACAGGTGGGTCTCTGTCGTTTGACACGTCTCTTGTGAGGGATTGGCCCTAGAGCGTTTCCTTAGAGGACGCGCCTTTGATAATTCGTTTTGGGGTACCAGCTCCAATCACTATTTAAGATCAACTTAGCATCACTCCAGAGTATGGAGCAAAGCATTTTTTTGACAAACAAGTCCACCTTTTTACAACTATGATATGGGGACTTTTTTTATTATATTCTTTCGAGCTTATTCTTCGTCATTTCCTGCTGGGATTTAGAGGTTCCTCTTTGTGTTTGCCTTTTCTACTCAGAGTCATCTCTCTGAAGCCTACTAATTCAAAAATATAATGAATTATATGTTTTCTCCCTCTCATCTGTTTGGAGCAGGGCCTCTTTTTTGACCTGAGCGAGTGCCAGGCGAGGTGAGGCCATCTCCATATAAATTTATGGGTGAGTTTATTCAACTTTGAACCTGAAATGTGGACTATTCACACACTCATTTCACGGCTTCTGTTTACTACAATAATGTAATTACATTTGTTTTTGTTATAGGAGAGTTCTTTGTTCATGATGTTGAGACCACCACATAAATAAATAATTTATATCTGGTAGGTCATTTATTTTTCTTTTCTCACTTTTTACAGTTGCAGTACTGTAAATCCAACAGGTCCTGACGAAAGCCTTGTATGGCTGATACATGTTGACCATTCTATTTTCACAACTGGTAGTGATATTTGTTTAACACGATATCTTCACTCTGCTTTTAATCTTGCCAGTATGATGACCCCCCTTAATAAAGTCGTTTCTTGGCATCACACTAGGCAATCTTAACACACACACACCTTTTCACCACTCCACAAAATTTCTTTTTAGCACTGCAACAATACTCCATCTTCAACCCACCTATACTTTTCTACTGGCTCTCTATCACTGGTGGATCTGTCGCTAGTATTCCTCTACATACAATCAAGGAGATACTTAGCAGATACCAGTTCTTAACAAAACCCAGATGACGGGACTCCGCCATTGGGTGGGCTGATGGGTATTATTTCACACTCTTCCTGCTCTCCTTATACAAACTACTTATGAATGTACTGGTTCTTTGTAGCTTTCTCTTTAGACCCTTAGCATCCCTGTTGTGTTTTTTGTCTGCAAATGACCCATCAAGACAGCAAGCTGATTATCTCAGGGGACTTCAATCACAGTCTTGTCGGGAACAACCAAAGTGAAAGGAAGGGGAAAATAGACCTGGAAATTCAAAAACTAAAACAAGAGCTAGAAGCATTGAGCCTAACAATCCTAAACGGAAACACAACAAGAGATAGCCCGGTCGCCTTCACATACATGAGCAGAAATAGGCATTCAACCATTGATTTTACTCTAGCTAGTAATGACCTTTTCCACATGATAGACTCTTTTCACGTTCAGAAAGTAACCACTTCCTGCAAATTGTGAAGATAAACATCAAACTGGCTACAACATGCGAAGCTAAAACCCTAGTTGAATTCCCAGAAATTTACAATCAAAGGACACTAAAGTGGCGTGGATCAGACACAAACGCATTCATGGAAGTTATCAAAGATTATGTAAATCAGACAGGGTCCCTGAGAGAACAAGACATAATTGCAAACTGGGAACAAAAAGGCGATATTCTCATTCAAAACGTACCAGTCAAGCACGGATGCAGGAAGAACATCGAAACAAGGAACAAACCCTGGTTTCATGGCCAGCTGCATGATCAAAAAAGAATGATCGCTAGAGAGGTGCAAAATCAGGCCTCAGCAACAAAGAAAGGATTAACCATAGATAATTGCGAGCTGAAAAAACTGAGCATTACATATAGGGAAACATATTGGGAATCTAAAACGGCTTACAGGGAATCTATTTGGAGCAAACTAGTCTGAGCAAGGAAACTGCCAAATAGTAGGGATTTCTGGGGAATAATAAATAACTTTACAAAGGGACCAAGACTCCAACAAGAATCAGGAATAAGCGGAGAAACTTGGAAACAATATGTGCTCAAAATGTACAACCACCTGGACCACAACAACATTGGTCAAGAAAGAAAGGAACAAGGTGATCGACAAGAGCAAAGACCCAGAGAAAGGAAGATCGGCCCCCAACCACAAGCGGAGATACACTTAGCTGACGACCAAGACACGTACTCCGAACGCTTAAATACCCTCGCAGATGTAAGGAAATTAAGAGGAATATTAAAAAAACTGAAAACGAAAGGAGCAACAGGGCCGAATGGCATCCTCAACACCCTATTTAAACACACACCATATTTCTGGGCAGTCTATCTAATGCCCCTCTTCAACTATATATTTGGGCAGAATAAGAGTCCATACTCTTGAAAAGGTAATATAATCCAGCCAATTTTAAAAAATGGAAACCGCAGCCAGACCGAAAATTACAGACTTATATCTCTGATCGATGTAGAGGCCAAATTGTATGCATCATGCTTATTAGTCCACCTTCAGGCTCGGATAGAGGAGACATGCGTAATCCCGAAGTTCCAAACGGGTTTCAGGCCGGCATGGGAACAACAACAAACCTGGCAACCCTAGCACTTCTAATGGAAAAAGCCATAAGAAGGAAAGTACAACTATTTGCCTGCTTCATTAACCTGAAGTCTGCCTTTGACAGAGTAACCCGAAAGATTATGGGAGAAATTGAAAACATGGGAGCCTTCCATCGCATTTACTCAAAGCAATGATCGCACTGCACAATGAAACATGGGCGGAGGTGAAACTCAGAAATGGTGGCAGAATCGCGGCCAGGATAGGCACCCAGCACGGCTTAAAACAGGGCTGCGTCCTGGCACCGAGCCTTTTTAATTTATACCTAGCTGACATAGTCAATCATATGCTAAGAGTAATCCTCCCATTCTGGCTAAGGAGCCAATTCCTTACCTACAATATGCAGACGACATCGTGGTGCTGAGCCAAAGCCCGATTGGCTTACAAAGAGCGATAAACAATCTGAAATTATACCTCGATCAGGAAATGCTTGAAGTGAACAAAAAGAAAACAAAGGTTGTGCGTTTGGTTGACTTTAAGAACAGTAAATTCAAATGGTATGTCAACCGCGACCAAGTGGAAGAGATAGGTTCATACAAATACTTGTGCATTACTCTTGGGCGTGGCTTGATTCATATCTAATATAAAATGGACTTGAGAGCAAAAGCTCAATCACTAATTTTTGCAAAGAAATTGTTGAGCAACAAACTTTCCTGCCTCGATTATAGCCATCTTTTGAAAGTGATGGCAGCACAAACACTACCTACCTTATCGTATGGCATTGAAACATGGTGTGGCAAGGACGCCGATTTGCTGAACGAGCTTCAGACTAAGGTGTACAAGGCCGTTCTTTGCCTCCCCAAAAGCGCATCACCAGCCCAGGTCTGTCTAGAATTTGGCCTCCTGAATCAGAAGTTTCAAAGTATGAACGCCTTTGTGAAGCTGTGCTGGAAGCTTCGGCCTCTGAACCTGGCTCACTGAACAGTATATGTTGGGCTGAGTTCCAGGCGCAAATGGCCCAAAAACCTCCAAACTCATGGGGCGCCCATCTAAGTAAATCCTTGGAGAAGCTAGACATCCGGGAGCTTTGGGATAAGGAGAACGACATGGCAGCATTTAATAAGTCCTGCAACAACTACGTAAAGAGGCAATCCTGTTTGGAAGACAAACTAATCCTGACCAAACGACGCCACGCATGGACAGTGATAAATTCATGTATAAACCCAAAGCAACAAGCCTACCTGTCTTTATACTTCCGCACAGAGATAAAAAAGAGTTTCATCAAATACCTACTAGGAATGCACGACTCGAAGGACCTCCTACCAACATGGGAAAGGAAAGCCCAATCGACAAGCGTCTATTGTAATGAAACATTAACGCATTTGCTGTGTGTATGCCCAAGCATCAGTGACTTAAGGAAGATTCTTTTAAAACCAATTTTTAACGTCCTAAAAATTCGAACATGCAGACAGGCAGTGATCCACTGGATGGAGGGTACCTCCAACATCCTGACTTGCCGTGGATTAAATTTCCTCACACAAGTAAACAAACTTCTTCAGGAAGCGGACACAAAAGCCTGCCACGGGAATAGTCCCATTTCAAAATCTTAGGAAGAAATGCAGAACATGAGTCGTAACAGACCCAAGTTACGAACCCGTTGATATAAGATGAATCAGTTTTAATTTACACAAAAATGTATTTTAAAATTACTTCACACAGCCTAGCCGCTTGCGACAATACCTGCACCCCCAAAAAAGCCGAAACGCATCTTAAGATAAACGCACTTGCACTTTATAATAGCATATCAATCTCAGATAACGTTTTTTAAGTGCCCCTACTTTACAAACACATCTTCACTTGTTTTACTCACAACCAGATGATCCAAATTAATTGCATTGTTGTTGCACATGTTTTAATGTGTTGTAATGGTTTTAATTAACCGATACAAATAAAGTCTTTTGGTTTTTTTTCACTTGTGCATTACACAAGTAATGTTTCTCGCTTGTTTTGGCCTTGTTACACTCTTTGTCTCCATTACACCTCATAATTATACCCACACCTTCTACCTGTCTACTGAAAGAGGGACAGTTCACATCTCAACTTAAAGGTCAGCTTGCTCTGTGCTTCAGTTAGTTGTCATGTGGCTGAGGCTGTTCCCCACTGGTATCATGGGGCACATCCTACTATGGTTCTATAAATGGGAACAAATACACAATTTCAGCACTTGACCCTCATGGTAGCGAAGGCAAGTAGTTAAATGCTCGACAATGAGTTAGTGTGGGGACTGGAGCTCAGAACTCAACGGTCAATCAACATACAAAATAACGTACTGCCCTGCCAGTTGCTTATCTTAGTATAATGAAAGTACTTCAGTTTTACAGCAAACTTAAATAGTAAACAGTTGATTTCGGCTACAGAGTCAGAGTTGCAAACTCCTCTAGAATTCTCAGAGAAGCACTACAACCCCTTCAGTGCCCTCTCCCCATCCTAGGAGTTTTTGTAATGCATGCTGTGGCTCATATGAATCTCTGGCACAGGCATTGATTCTGCACTAGTGCAGTTCACTCTGTATTAACCCCACTGTATAATGCATTGATCTGATCAACAGTTCTTGCCACAAAAAAGTCACAGAGGTAAGAGTCCAATGTTCTTACTGCAGATGTACTTCTGTGCATTCTGTCTTGCATTGGCTAAGCCCCACGCTAACTGGTCAGTGGCAATGTGGCTCTTGCAGGTCATGGGATGTGTTTTGCTAACTTTCTACAGAAGCAACTTCAATGAGGCAAGACAGCATCCGTAGTCTCATTCTTGGGGACTTAGACCTCTGAGCTGATATCAGAATGGAAAATCTGCACAAATAGGGCACTTATCTTCTGAGATTGCCGCCTCCCAGGCCGGATGCAGATGCATGCTCAATTTCAGCAGTTGCAGCTCCATGCTGGATTTGATGTGGATGTCCATCTTTGGCACTGGAGGTTGCTATTTAAGAGACAGAGAGAAGAAGCAGTTATGCAAATGTCTGATATTAAGTTTGATGGTAAGGTGGAGAGTGTACCTGAAATTCAGGGTTTCCTTATAACTGGATTGATATGGTATGTGTGTATGTATGTATGTATGTGTGTTCTTATATAGCACTCGACTTACCCTAGGGCATCTCGGCGCTTGCCTTGGGAACCCGTCCTGGCTTTTCCCTGTGAGATAACCCGTACTGGGCATCCCCAAGGTGAAAGCCAGGCATCCCGCTGCGGGGGGCCGTTGTGGAGATTAAGCAGGCTTAATGCCCAGAGCTGAATAGTGTGAACTCGTGCTTAGAGTGGGCACCGAAGCGAGAATTATTGAGTCCGTGGACAATTGGGCTCAAGACCCTGCTGCGTCGGTAATTGAACCCTGGTCCCAGGTCTGACCTCTGTTTCAGGGAATGCCTCCTCTAACCAGTGAGCCACACTTCTCCAATGGTGGATTATAGGCAAACGTTTGGTAGGGAGGGTAGGAATTTGTAGAAGTAGATGTTAAAATAGGTGGTTATGATAAAGAGCCTATTGACTGGGAAGGCTTAGATCAGATGAAAATATTCTTTAGGTCTCCAGTTCCCAAACTGGTCGTAACAAATCTAGGTATGTGGCTCGACATCTCACTTTCAATGTGCTTTGGACTCCTGAGGATGCTCAGAAAGGTGTTAGAACTGTTTCTGGAGCAACTCAGTAAAACTGTTGTGCAGTCCTTGATAGTCTCCCGTCTGGACTATGGGAACTCCCTATATCTGGGCTCTCCCAAGTATGTGATCAAGAGCGGCCAGGCTCCTGCTCAAACTCCATAGACAAGGGCCAGTTAGAGAATCCTTGAAAGTACTCCACTGGCTTCCTATAGCGTCAAGAATAAAATGTAAAGTCCTCTGTATCGCGCCCAGAGCTTTAAATAACAAAGGCCCACTGAAACTCAGGTCCTTGATCTCGTGCTACACCCCCTCGAGATCCTTAAGATCCTCCCACGCTCAACTCCTCTCCACCACCAGAATTAAAAAATCCAGATGGGGAAGTAGCTCTTTCTCCCAACTGGTCCCAAAGTTGTGGAATGCTCTTCAGCTGGACCTTAGAGGGCAGAAAACTGAACTTATATTCAGGAAAAAGCTGACGACCTGGACTAATGGGCCATTCTCTCACTACAGTTCTTATCGTCAGCGTGGAGAAGCCTCCGGGTAGCCAGGCGCTGTATAAATCACATAAATAAATAAATCAGTGGTGCTCAATAGCAGATAAGATTTCCCAAATGCAGTGACCCTGTGATATTCATGAGGAAGAAACTTGTTTCCAAGTTTCGGAATGTTGTAATAATGATCTAGGTTTTTCAAAATGCTTTTATCACAGAATTAGAGGGTGGAGTAAGATGTACCAGTGGCACAAATAGTGGAAATGTTACCACTGTTAATGAGGTGGTGCTATCGAAAGCAGAGCTCTATAAGATGATGGAAATGTTGCTCTGGAAAGTATTAAGTAGCTGTAATGGCTACCAGTGGCCATTGGTCCTTGTGCACAAAACCAGTGATGGCTTCTGTAAACGAATAATCTGAGCAAGAACATCTGGGTTGATAGCCATACCCAGCCCAAAAGGGATCTTCAGAATGATGGAGGAAGTGCTTTACCAAGATTAAGAAATGTTGTGGCAGAGTGCCTTTCTTGGGTGCGCTTGCAAGTTTTAGAGGAAGAGGGGCAGGTGGATCTGGTAATGAATTTGAAAGTGTCAGAAGGAATGAGTGGGTGAAGGTGCAAAAGTAGGTAAGAGACTTATTAAAGTTAAGGAGTTTGTTTTATCATGATATCAGTGTCGTACACATGGACCAGCCACCCCAGTGGTGCGATTGGGTGCCCAAGCTCCAGGGGATCCCCTCAGCATAATACTCTGGCTGGAGAGCTCCTGATTGAGTCCGGAAGGGGCCCCTCCATGTACCTTGTAGGGGGGGGGGGGGCCTTAAGTTTCATTACGCCAGTTCAGGTAATTTACCATTTCAGGAGGGAGTGCAGGAATTATGGGATCTGAGGGATTAATTAAGTCTGCAGAAAGACAAGTTGATTTGCTGGGGGAAGTTGGTACCCTTCTGTGGTTTTTCTGACAAACTTGTGGATTTAACTCACAGTGGCCACCTAGGAAGAAGAATTACCAAGAGCGGTATGTGCATCAAATGAAAAGATAAGACTGGAGCGCAAACCTCCATTGGAAGTGCCTGATTTAGAGTTTGGTGGCTATATTGCACTTGTAATAATGTAGACAAGATACCCGTCATGCTTGTGACAGAGTTACCCATCCACCAAACTATAAATCAGGCCCTTAGTCATTAATAATGTTTTGTGGATTATTTCCTTTGAAACTGAAATGTTCTTATGGGAACTGGCTGTCAATGATATGAGAATTGTATTGTATTGCCCCCTAAGCCTGGAGGTTGGAGGAGCTCATACAGCATTTGATAAAGGATTGCTTGCAATTGGCTAAAGTTAACAGGATATCAACTTTTGGACTAGGTATATCGCCCTGCTCCATTTATAAGTATTTATATTTGTATATTTGAAAGCGAGAGAAACAAGAACCAATTTCGTGCCATTGTAGCGGAGTGAAAGAAAGTTGGTGAATGTTGATAGGAATGAAGTGATGAGTGGAGAGCAGAAGAACCAACAAGCATTTGCAATGCAATAGGACTCGCATTTACGCGAGACCTATTCCATTAGAAACGGGAGTGCGGGCGTAGGAGAAAGCACGAACGGGAGTGGGGTGGTCGAGGGGGGGCTGAGAAGTTACTAACTACAGGTGGGGGCGGGGGGAGACAAGGAAGCAACTAGTGTTCTGAGTAAAGAGGCCAGTAGCGATGAAAGGATACAAATAAGGACATTGCTGTCATGAGGAGGGACTAACAAGCCTATAACCAATCGGAAGACAGCATTTAGGACCTAATCCAATTAAAGAAATGGGCAGAGAGTGGGCGGAGCTTCCACAAAGCTTTCACACTATACTGAATACTGCATGCTTCGCAAAGCGAGCTGCAATGCTGGGCTCGACCAATAAACATGTAAAGAAATGCATGATAAGCATCATTGTGTGAAGTATATGTGTTAGAAGGAGGGTGAAATGGCAATCGGGTAGTTTTTGTCATGCTGAAAACTGCCTGTCACAAGAGGATTTTATGTGCTCCACGCCTTCTCTACCAATAGGTTTAAGACTTTCTCCCATCTTGCTTCAAACCCGAGGGCTGAGGTGGTGGGGCAAGGTGCCCTTTGAACCTGAACAACTGTTTTAAAGTATATCTACTTTGTATACATTATATAATGTTCTTTTTGGGTTTACTTATTATACGCAACTGGAATGCATAAATTCTTTTTTTCTGCGACTGATAATGTTTGAAAGTTTGATGAAACATTTGTCATTTTTGCAGAGAGAAGAACTGTTCTCAGATCTGGGAGGCTTTTCAGCTTGCCTTTGTGAACAAGGATCCGTGCTCTGTCCTCCCTTCTGACTACGGACTGTACATTAATTTGACAATCCACAAAATTCCTCCAAACAAGGTACAGTAAAATATTTTTGTCATGTGGATTCTAGGTTATATATTTACATAATGAACTTATATTCGAGTAAGTGCTAGACTGAGTAACCTGAGCAACAAATTTTGTATATGAATAGCTTGCATGGGTGGAAGAGGATGGTAATTGAAAAATATGGTAGGTCTTCACACCATAATAAGATGGACAATAGACTGGTACTAGTCCTGACAATGATTTGCACAGGTGAAAGTGTGAAGATTCCCACAATTCACATAATAGAAATATACAGTACTTTAGTCATTAAGACTCACTGCATTTCGGTTTAAGTTAGCGCTAGTAAATCACTGGCGTCTTAATTGGTCTTCTGGCAGAGGACTCCGACTGTGGAGTCATGACTAAGGTCGGTGGAGCTGGAACATAAGGAATCCCCTGAAAGGAGGAAAGATCTGGCAGACTCCTTCAACATTTTCTCTCACCAGCCTTGGTGTCCACTCCCATTTCCACAGGACCATTGTTAGAGACCCCTGCTCAAATTCAGCTCATCAACATGACTTAATAACAAATGAGTTTGGCAAAACCAGAAATTGTCACAACGTATCTCTGTTCTTGCAATGGCATGATAAGGTTGCTAGGAAATGGACCCTTCTTATCAAGATGGCCAGTCGCTAAGTGGCACTCACCACTACACAAATCAACCTAGCAGACACCCTTCAATAAAAGCATTGTGCTGTAGCCCCACTAGAACCGTTTCCTATCATGTGGAGGGAATGGAGCTGTGATGTGCTAAGTTTTGCCGTGGTATCACACATATCCAAACTTTCAGAGTAACAGCAAGGGACAAATAGCAACTGTCCATATGTGTTGAAACTGGCAGTCCTTCTGTCAACGAATGGGCACTGAAAAGGTCTGTTCAATTGCTTTCATAATTGCCTAAGGAAAGGGTGACACTTCCAGTTGCCACTGTGCACTTAATAGTCATATAAAATGTGTCTGGCATTTCATTGTATTGTTTTTTTTTTGGAGCAAATTGGTGTAACCCAGTCAGTTCCTTTGGTTTGGGTTTTTCGTTGGTGTACCATGCCTTTGGGGAAAGATTCCTCCTCTGTATCTCACTGGTCAAGGATGTCTGGCATCTTGGGTCCGTCAGCGTCTTTGTCAAGGAATTGACTGTGCTCAACAAGAAAACAAATACAGTGATTATATCGAACCTGGCATCTCCAAACAAACCAAAAGCATACCGACTGAGTAGCCACCTGGACACCTACCGTACCACTTGTCTGTGACCTCCAGTTCCTGCTTGTTCCAGACTAATCCAGTGACACTGCAGATGCCCTGTTTTTACCGCTGGAGTTTTCCCAACCAGGATTTCCAATTCACTGTTCTTCTTGCCAACAGAAGCCCCTTCCACCCCAGGACCTACCTAATGCAAGCCTCAGTATGACCACTCTTAGCGGACAGGCTGCTGGCAAGCAGAAGGCGCACGTCTGCACCTGTCCACGCTTGGACTACGCCTGGCCCTCTCACTCCCCGAAGATAAACCATCGCCGAGATCTACACCATCAATCCCGGACGGCGCAACAAGCACTGCCACCATGCTGACTCATGATCCATGGTAGAACCTTTCACCTGCACCCACTGCCACTTCACCTGACACTGCACACACACCAGCCCACCGACGAGTACCATCCCAAACAAAGCACAGAAACCACTTGAACAAACACACCAACTCGCATGCGCCCTTCTCAACACATGCTCACTGTGCAAGCTTTCCACTGAAATATGGGACCTCATCTCCACCCTCGCACCCAACATTGTCTTCTTCACTGAGACCTGGTTCAAACCCACATTCGCCCCAGACATTGGCACAGCGATCCCCAACAGATATAAAATCACTCACCAGGACCGCACCAACAGGCCGGGAGGAGGAACAGACATCATCCACAAAGAGACCATACAGTGTACCACCACCACCGACAACACCACCACCCCATGGAACATCTCAACTTCAAGCTCCACATGGATGACAAGACAACCATCAGAGGCACTCTCACATACTGGCCCCCAGGCCTGTGCTCCAGCATCTGCACCACCATTCCAGACTTCATTGTGCCCCTAGCCTTAGACTCTATGACTACATTTTCCTAGGTGACCTACAATTCCACATCGACGACCCCAATGACAAAAATACTGAACACCTCCTCGACAGTATGAGCAGCCTCAAATTGACTCAGATCATCTATGATCCTACCCACAGCTCAGGACACACGAAGGGCCTAATTTTCACTTCCAGCAACCACGTCAAATACAGCCATGTCACAGAACTCATATGGACTGATCACTCCATCGTTCACTTCAGCATCTCCAACCCCCCACTGCCACCCGAAGATGACCAATGCTATCCACCTGAGGTGTAACAAATTATCAGAAACCAGCTGTGCAAATGCCCTCAACACCTTCAACCCTTCTACCACCACCAACCTCAAACATAGAGTCAAAAACTTCAACCCCTCGATCACCAATTGAGCAAACAGCATCATCCCCATCAAGAGCAACATCCAGAGAAGATCCTCCAAAAAGGCCAGCTGGTACACCAAAGAACTCATAACAGCTAAACAAGCCTGCAAACAGTTGGAGAGGAGATGGCACACCAGCAAGGACACCTTCGACAGGGCAGACTTCAAGATCTCCCGCAACCTCTACCACCGCCTGCTGAGGGCAACAAAAAAGAAAGCCCTTGCCGTACGCATCAAAACCATTGCCAACAACACCAAATAACTTTTCATCATTGTTAAAGAATTCCCCAACCTGGCTGGCAGTGAAAACAACATCACTCTCTCACCGGAGCTGTGCGATAACCATGCCCACTTCTTCCACGACAAGATCAGAACCATATACAGAAATTTCGAACCCTAACCCACACCTACGGACTTCCTCGACAGGTACGCCACCACCGTAACCAACATGAACCACAGACTGACCACCTGGAATATCCTCTCCACCCAGGTCACCACCTCCACCATAAAATCCATAAACTCGGGAGCTCCCGGAGACCCTTGCCCGCACCACATCTTCAACCTTATAAACCAAAGGATCTGCAAGGAACTTACCACCCTACTCAACACCTCTATCACCACCACAACATTTCCCAATGCCTGGAAACACGTCGAAGTCAGACCACTACTCCAAAACAAAAACCCTCTAATCAACACCTCTTAATCCAGCTTCCATAGCAATCACAGCACCAAAACATCCCTGATAGCAGCCATCAACAGCATCCGAACACTCCTTGACCAATGAAAACCAGTAGTGTTGATCTGCCTCTAACTCTCAGCAGCCTTCAACACCGTATCCCACCATACTGATCGAAAGACATCACCACACCAGCATCCAAGGAGGATGCGCTCAGATGGATCACCTCCCTCCTCAGCGGAAGAACCCAGAGGATCCACCTACCATCTTTCACCTCTGACCCCAAAGAGATCATCTGCCAAGTCCCCCAGTGCTCCGCCTTCCGCTCTTCAATGCATTTATTACTACACTGGATAACATCGTCAGATACCACGGTCTCAACATAATGTTCTACGCAGACGACATCCAACACGTCCTGTAACTCATTGATGACCCCACTAGAACCACCTTCCACAGATGCATGAGAAACTTCGCCGACTGAATGAAAGACAACTGCCTGCAGATGTACACAGACAAGACAGAAGTACTGATCTTTAGCAACAGCAGCAACACATGAAGCGTCTCCTGGTGGCCATCAGACCTAACACCAATTTCCATTTTGGGATGAATAGTTATTATTAAATAACAACATACCAAATGCGAATAGCCAAAACCCCAGGATGATCACAAGGTGTTAAAAGTGGCATCTTTCCTGTATTGGACATAACAATATGCCCCAAAATACACGCCTCCTGCTGCACTTGACTCAGTGCCAGCATGACGTTCTCTAATGCACTGGGTTGTCTGCGCTCTAACTCTACCTTGCTGTTCGCCCTATGTGGGAAGGGTATGCCCAGACGTGGGTCCCATGCTCACTAAGCCACTGGAGTCAAGTTATCCTGGCTGAAGACGGATGATAGCCAGAAATCGGTCCTAGGATGCTTGATTCCGGTCCAGGGAAGGCATGGCTTGGCAGTGCGGTCTGGACTGTTCCCATGAGGCACAGGGTCAAGACTGATTTGCATATGGCCATGTCTGAACTGGGGTGGCTTGGTGAGCAAAATAACGATGGATTAAACCCAGATCTGTGACTGGGGGTGAATGTTTTGCCATTGTGCAACATTCCATCCATCATCTTGTGTGTTTTGCTGTTCACCCTATGTTGGAAGGGTATGCCCAGACGTGGGTCCCGTGCTCACTAAGCCACTGGAGTCAAGCTATCCTGGCTGAAGACGGCTGATAGCCAGAAACCGGTCCTAGGATGCTTGATTCCGGTTCAGGGAAGGCATGGCTTGGCAGTTCGGTCTGGACTGTTCCCTTGAGGCACAGGGTCAAGACTGATTTGCATTTGGCCATGTCTGAACTGGGGTGGCTTGGTGAGCAAAATAACAATAGATTAAACCCAGATCTGTGACTGGGGGTGAATGTTTTGCCATTGTACAACATTCCGTCCATCACCTCATATCTAGTTCTCGCCTAATGCACAGCACCCAGTGCTACTACGAGGCACCTGTTCCAGCAGTGCTTACCAAATACATATCACCTAGTGCTCTCTTTAGGAGCATCAATAGGTCACTCCTAGTGCACAACATATGTGCTCTATTCTTTCCTGCTGTTCATCACCCTATGACTCCCAGATGGACAGGTACTCACCCTGTGCTCCACTGTTGCTCATTCTCCTGTGGCCTCTAGTAAATCTATGCTTACCTATACATATTTACCTTTACAATATTGTGTGAGCGGCTGTTTTCCCTATAATACTTTGGCAGGACAATATTAAAAAGTCTTAATTATGGTACAAAATCCAAGACTTGAAACATATTAGGTGTTAATTACAATACCATCATAATAATACCTTTATTTTGATCAACATGCTCATCAAAGTACAATCAGACATAAAATCATCACAAGAATACGTTTACATATTAACAAACGACCATACCATAGTGGATCAACAATAGTAAAATGTTATATGTCTGGACCGAATATTACCTTGTTTTGGCTGTTTAACATATATTTTTGCAGGCCAACAGTTCAGTAATTTATTTTGTATAAGCAGTAAAAAATCATATTTTCAAATAGAATGCAAAATTTCCCAGAGGAGGCTAGGTTACATTGAGTTTAATGCCTCACCACAACAAATTGAAAACACAAGCTAATTCGAAAGAGGATATAATGTCCATAATTTACCTCGAACAGTTTTTGGAGGCTCTTCCGTATCCCATCCAGAGGTGGCTCAAACAACATAAGCAGCTCAGTCCAGAACAGGCCGTAGAAATGGCTACCACGTTCTACAGGGCCCAACCCCGAGCCTTACCATGGGACAATGATAAAGCAACAAAACCAACAACTGTGCCAGGGAAAATAGAGAAAAAACCTGCAAAGCCATCTTTTAAACCCATAAAGCCGAGACCGATCAGACTGGATCCTCCACCTTTACGCAACCCACAGTGCTTTGAATGCGGAGAGTGGGGACACATTGCCAGGAATTGTCCTAGGAAAAAGCCCCAGGAGGAACCTATGGACATTGGTTGTATTCCTCGTTCCATCCTGTATTCTGCAGAGTTAGGACCTAGCTTTCACGTAAGTGTCAGAGTGAGGGGGGTGCCTGTAAAAGCCTTACTTGATTCAGGGTGTAAACAATCAGTGGTACTCCAGTCTATAGTAGGACCCTATCACAACAAGTCAAGAGAAACAGTGCCCATAAGGTGTGCTCATGGGGATGTCAAGGTGTACCCCCTAATTAACCTTCCTGTAACCCTTCATACAGGTCAAACCATGGACGTACGCGTTGGGGTTGTCCCTACCTTACCAGAGCAAATGATCATAGGGCAGGATAACCCTTCCTTCGTGACTCTAATGGAAGAAAAACTACATATAGCCAGTTCCACTGACCCTCCCCAACCCTCCTTGTTAACGCAAGCCCCTTGGTTGATTGATAAAAGCTTTAGATATGCCCCAAAAAACAACCCAACACTGACGTATGCCTGGGAACAAGCACAACAAAACCCGCTGGTAGGCCCGATCTCTTACCCTTGCTTTTCCATACAAAACGAACTTCTGTATAGAGTAGGGAAACAAGGGGACTCAGCACAATTGGTTGTTCCCCAAGCCTTTCGAGAACAAGTCATTTTCTTCACCCATTCACACTTACTCGCAGGTCATAGAGGTGCCCAAAAAAACCATCAAAATGTTGTTACAACATTTTTATTGGCCTGGCATTTTTGCCCATGTCACGCGGGGGTGTAAGGAGTGTGAGGTTTGTCAAAGGAAGAACCCTTACAGACCACCTCCAGTTCCTTTACAGCCTCTCCCAATTGTAGGTAACCCATTGTAAAGGGTGGGGATGGACCTCATTGGGCCACTTCCACGCACAAAGAGAGGTCATGTATATGCACTGGTTGTGGTAGACTACGCAACGAGATATCCAGAAGCTTTTCCTTTACGAACCCCCACAACTCAAGTTATTTCAGAGAAGTTGTTGGAACTGTTTTCCAGAGTAGGGTTCCCTCGAGAAATCCTAACCGATCAGGGACCCCTTTTGTTTCAAAGTTAATGAATCAGATATGCAAAACTCTGGACATCTCTCACATTAAGACGTCTGTATACCATCCCCAGACGGATGGTTTATGTGAAAGATACAACGCCACATTGAAGCTCACGTTAAAAAAACTCCTGACCGTGGAAGGTAAGGAGTGGGACATGTTGCTTCCGTTGGCTTTATACGTCGTGAGGAGCCAAATTCAGACCAGTTTGGGCTGCTCTCCATTCCAGCTTATGTATGGGAGAGAGCCTCGGAGTCTTTTAGAGATCACCAAGGAGGTTTGGGAACAAGAGAAGGAAGAGGAAACAAAATCCTTTCTTGAGTATACCAAAGGACTTCGGTCTCGGTTACACAAACTTAGAGAGTTCGCAGACTCTAATATGGAAAAGGCCCAGGTGAAACAGCAATTGGTGTACAACAAGGGCAAGAAGTGGCGACAACTCTCTGTCAACGACTGGGTTTTAGTGCTCATACCATCAACTATAGGAAAAACCAAGGCAAACTGGCAAGGACCTTACAAAGTGCTAGAAAAAGTAGGCATAACATCTTATATGATAAGAGTAGCACCCAGAAGGGTTCAACTGTATCACATAAACCTTCTTAAAAAATGGTTGGGTCCACCTCCCCAGATGTACAGAAAGTCGACCGACTTCCACAACCTACGACCACCGTACAACAGTTGGTCGTAAACCCAGATTTGACTACAGAACAGAATAAGGGTCTTCATGACACTCTGACTCCTTTTGTATCAATCTTCTCTGATTTGCCCGGAAAAACCAGAATGGCAGAACATGCTATACATACAGAACCAGGGAAGATAGTAAAACAAAAGCCTTATCGAATTCCCGCTGCAAGAAGACAGACTATTGAACAAGAGGTAGAAAGTATGTTACAGTTGGGGGTCATAAAACCATCAACAAGTGAGTGGTCCTCCCCTATAGCACTTGTACCAAAGCCAGATGGCTCAGTCCGTTTTTGCATTGACTTTCGGGCTGTCAATACAATATCAAAGTGTGATGATTATCCTATACCACAAGTTGATGAACTCATAGAAAAGCTAGGAGAGGCCCAGTACATTACTACCATTGACCTTACAAAAGGGTATTGGCAGGTGCCCCTAAAAATGGAAGACCAGGAAAAGACAGCCTTTGTTACACCCAGTGGTCTGTACGAGTTCACGGTCTTACCGTTTGGCCTACATGGGGCACCAGCCACTTTCCAGAGGCTGATGAATCAGGTGCTGCGACACCATCAATCGTATTCCTCAGCCTACCTCGACGATACTGTCATATTCAGCCCCGATTGGGAAACACATTTACAACGTGTCACACAGGTGTTAACATCACTGCAGGAAGCTGGGTTGCATATTAATGCAAAAAAATCAAGAGCTGGCTTTAGGAAAGTAAAATACCTGGGTTACCTGCTAGGAAATGGTTGCATTGAACCACAGTCAGAGAAAGTAAAAGCTATAGTGGAAGCCCCATTTCCATCCACAAAAAAAGAAGTGAGTGAGCTGCACCTCTAACTGACTTGCTGCAGAAACATGTGACGAATAAGGACCTCCAACAACCTAACCCCAGAGCAAGACAGGCTTTTGCAGACCTCAAAACAGCAATTACCTCAGCCCCAGTTCTTCGCTCTTCTGATTTTTCCAACCCCTTTTTGTTACATACAGATGCGTCAGAAAGCGGGTTGGGGGCTGTTCTGTCTCAATCCTCCCCAGAGGACATAGATACCCTATCATAGAAAAAGAGTGACTGGCAATCAAGTGGGCAGTGGAGAAACTAAAATACTATCTGGAAGGTGCTCATTTCCAACTGTTCACTGATCATGCACCTCTCCTCTGGATGAGTCGCAAAAAGGGGAACAATCCACGAGTCCTTAGATGGTTCCTTTCCCTTCAGCCTCATTCTTTCACGGTCCTCCATCGGAAGGGTGAGGACAATGGGAATGCCGATTTTCTGTCTCGACTTCCTTTGTTCCTGGATCGTGAACAATCTGGTTGTGGGGGTGTGTGAGGAAGTACAATCACTGGACGATGTTTCGGGACAGTTTCCACCCTTTCTATCCCCGCCTTCCCTTATGTATTTACAGAACGGGCATGGAGAGGACTGGCCCTTTAAGGACTTCACTTCGGCATACCAGGTGACGGAGTCACGTGGTTCGGAGATCAGCTACTTCACGGAAGAGGCAGAGAGTTTTCGGCGTTCTCGAGGACCGCGGCAGAACACGAGCGAGGAGGAGACACCGGTGCAAACTTTTCTGATACCGCCGTGGAGGACAGGGACAGAACTCGAGGACCTGGAACGCTCGACGGCGAAGTAGGAAGCCGACGGCGCCGGAGGAGCGAGGACCGGAACAGACGGACCGACGGAGGAAGCCGACGGCGCCGGAGGAGCGAGGACCGGTACAGACGGGCAGCCAGACCCCACCTGGCAACGCGAGCACGCCAGCCTCGGCCACCAGGGGTCGTGGCTGCACAAGGTACGGGGTCATTTGCATCTTCCTCGGGGTCGCGGGACGGAGGAGGGAAAGGGGCGAGGTGATGAGGGAGGAACCCAGTAGGTAGTGGCCTAACGGCGCGTAAGAGGCTCGTTCAAAGAAACCACAAGCTCACTGGTGAAGGTTCGGTGCTACCTTCCCCCTCCCCTCACTTACCCGGCTTCCTGCGCCATACCCCATATTAAACTCCTCCTTACGGTTGTTCTTGTTTTTTTGTTTTCTTTCCCGAAACCTGCACAAACTTAACACTCCTCAAGTACAGAAGAGGACACTGTTTGGACTCCTCAAAGAAGGCTCGAAATAGAGGGTGACAAACTACAACAACCAGAATCCCTTGCTTTGTGTTTTTTTGGACTTGTGTCTCTACATCGGAGTGAGCCATTGACTTCTTTTGTTTTGGTTGTGACTGTCAATAAACCCTAACGAGTATAAACATCCCCAATAGTCCTGGTCTGCTTCTCCACCGCGTTACAGTGTTGAAGCAGGAAGCGGAGACGGCGTTGACCTGCTTGGTCATGGAGAGGGCAGAGTCGAGGATGACCCCCAGATTGCGTGCGTGGTCGGTGGGTTCTGGGGGTGTTCCTAGCGATGTTGGCCACTAGGAGTTGTCCCAGGCTGAGCGGGTGGAACCGAAATGGTATCAATGGTTTTAAAAATGACGGTCAAAACGCGCGCCCAGAGGGGGCCAACGGCTTCAGTATCAATGATGAGGTCTGGAGGGAGCACCCAATCCACAATAGCAGAGAGATGCGTCCGCTCCGGAAAATGGCAAGTTCGTGTCACCACATCCATGATCTGATCAGATTCATGGGGCGGCCACTCATGCACAGAAATAGAGGGTGGCAGAATGGTTCAGAAAATTGCTACCGCTCATCTGAAGGACCTAACATTAGGGCTAGCAGCCAGCGCGCTTCAGGATACACGGCAAAAACGAACCGGAGATTAACCCGGAAGTCCTACAGCGAGGACACCTAGTACCATGGCAGCCTATTTGGGGCGATCTTTATTGCTGTATATATCAGCACTGATTATTTGATTAGAGAACGGACCAGCCTTTCCAAACTCAGCCACCATCTTTAAATATCCTATAGCGTGTTCATCTAATATTGCAACGTCCTACTTGGGCGCCATTATTGCTGTAAATATCGACATGAATTGTAACTTTGGAGAATGGACCAGACTTTCTAAATCACCCTATGACCAACATAAACTATGGTTTCCCTTTTTCCTGAATCAAAGCATCAACAAAAGAAAATCACCCTGCCGCTGATAGCTTAAAGCAGATTATCACACTCTTTATCCTGGATAAATGCTCCCATAGAAAGACCGAACTACACAAAAAGGATACAAAATGTTGTTGGTACATTCAGATTCCTTGTATATATATATTTATATATATATATCGTGAACTCCGAATCGCTCAAGCACACGCTGCTTCCTCAGCCTGCAAGTAGGACATCGGACACGGACCTCGAGGACCTCGAGTTTTTATTCAGCAGAAAGTGTCACAGACGTTTCGGCTCAGCGGAGCCTTGATCACATGATATATATATATATATATATATATATATATATATATATATATATATATATATATATATATATATATATATATATATATATATATATATATATATATATATATATCAAAACAAAACCCTTTCAGGCATAGCGTGACGCATAAATTATGCAAACAAGAAGTAGAGAACTCTGGGTAGTTCTTTTGTATATACACTGTTTTTACAAGCTTTGCAGTGGCCACAGGGGAAAAATCCCTTGAGGCCATGTTCAGAACCTAAAGCATATGTAGTGACATCACTGTGGACCAGAAGGTCCCTCAGGCTCTTGTCTTTCCTGTAAGTGACACTCGGTCTCTTAGGCAGTTCATCACCAATGACGTTATCACTTTTGAGGATGTCCCAATTTTTTGCGACAATCCTCCGGATGTTCTGTGATTCAGCGTTATAGGTGAGGTTCAACCTAGTTTCATTGATTACTAATTCTTCTTGTTCTTTGGTCTTATCGGCAAGAGTGTCAGATCTAGCTACACTGTCTGCCCTATTTTTAGCTTTGCGAAGAACCCATTTGGGATAGCCTCTGGCAGAGAACCTTGTTAGCATGTTATTACATTCCTCCTGGTAGGTTTCTTCAGTGTTACAGTTTCTTTTTGCCCTCAGCAGCTCGCGATAGGGGATACCCTGTTTAAGTGTATCTGGGTGGCTGCTGAGGGCATGTAGAATACTGTTCCCAGCAGTACTTTTTCTGAAGAGGGTTATCTGGAGTGTATATTCTGTGATGTTGATTTTGACATCAAGATACTCTGCTGTTTTGTTGCTGATGTGACTGGTCAGCACTATGTTCCTGTCATTTTTATTGAGAATGTCAATGAAGGCTATGGCATCCTGTTCAGTGCCGTCCCATATGACAAATAGATCGTCAATGTATCTCCACCATGTAATGACATGGTGGAGATACGGGCCATATGTGGGGTCGGTACTAATGTCTTGCTCCCAGCTTCCCATGAAGAGATTCGCGAAGCTGGGAGCAAAGCTTGAACCCATCACAGTACCGACCACCTGCCTGTAGAGTACCCCATCAAAGAGAAAGATGTTATTGGAGAGACAAAATGTCATCAGGCTGAGCAGCATTTTGCTATGCTCTCTGTATCTGAGGGCACGTTTTGCTAGAAATTGACCAGATGCTTCCAAACCATCTCTGTGATTGATGATTGTGTACAGAGATTGTACATCTAATGTTATCATCAGGTAGTTTTGCTCCCATTTTAGTTTCTGAATTTTGTTGAGGAAGTCTTTAGTGTCACGTATGTAACTGGGTAAGCTAGCCACCCACTCCCTGAGATAGTGATCTATATATATGGATATGTGGTCCGTTACACAGTCACGGGAGGACACAATGGGCCTGCCTGGGGGATTGTGGGGATCTTTATGTAGTTTGGGAAGTAGATACATCACTGGAAGAACCGGGAAGTCATTTTTTAAATAATTGTATTCTTCCCATTCAAGAATACCCTTATCCTTCCACATTGTCAGTTCATCCCATACCTCCGTTATGCTCTTATTATAGATTTCACGGGACACAGGTAGATAGAATCTATCATCTTTAAGTTGTTTAAGGGCCTCATCGATATACATCTGGTTATCTAGGATGACAACATTTCCGCCCTTATCTGCGGGGCGTATGACGATACTGTTGTCCTCCATCAGGGATTTGAGTGCCTGTCTTTGAGTGTAAGTCATGTAGTTATTAAGACATTCTCTTCTGTTCTTTAGGTCGAAGCCTGCACTGCAGCGCATGCGCTGCTGCAGGCAAGAGTTCTTGTAAACAACAAGGGGCATGAAACCACGCCCCTTCTGCCATTGGCCAGCCTCGCGAAACGGAGGCCTGCCATTGGGCAATGCCCCTGTCCAGATGATTTGTCCGGCTGTGATCCCTTCTTTTCAGGACTCCGTGACCTAACTTCTGGTGTCGTAAACCTATTGCCAGAAACGTTGCTATGGCAACCAAGAGCCGGTCATGGAGTCTGGAGGGGAGGAATTCAGTAGCTGTTTCCGCCCCCCCTTTTTTTTTTTTTGGTGCGTGCAGTTTTCGTCATTGTTGGGCAGAGTTGGATTGAGTCAACGTACATATAAGGCATCTGACTGGGTCTATAGGCCTAAAACGACGTCCAGTTTAGCCTACGCACTTAGTTACGATTGTGTTGAGTGCACACATTTGCAGATAGCACTGGGTTGATCTAGGGGTGTGCACAAACTCGCAAAGCGGCTTTGTGTTACGTTTAGGTGCTTGCGTCGAGTACAAGCAGGTGTGGCTACGCCAATTTGCGTCCAGGCGCTTAAGGGCGATTGTGTTGCGTACACACTTCAGACAGAGTGGGGCTGTGTCTATGGTAGACATTCCCACACCAACTGCAGCCGGACTGAAGTTCGTTGACGCTCCCTGACCCGGCTGAAAGGCAGAGAGCGGGGTCTGGTATCGACCCGGCTGGGGGAGGGCAGGCATTGGGCCGCTGCAAACATGCCTGCACCGGTCAGATGATGGGAGGCCAAGTTACAAAGGTAGCTTTTGCCGGAAGGAAAAGGTCGCATCGACCCCGAGCCACACGGAACACGATGGGAGCCGTTTACTGATCTGAAGCAACGCCGTCGACACCCGCAGAGCATGAATCCCGGAATGAGACCCCCGGGCCGTGGAGGCGGGAGGGTGAGTACCGCAAAACCGCGACTTTAGAGTACAGCAATGCCACGTACGGGGTAATACTGGGAATCCGACCAGGGGCACATGATGGCAGGCACAGGATCTGGGCTGAAGTAAATAGAGGAGATGCGTTCCAGCTAGAGAGAGAGAGCACGGGGTCCGTGCTTTAAATCGGCTGGCGCTGTCTCATACAGTATAAAGTCTCATACAGGATAAACTTAAGAACGGGAGGGTCTGAGGAGCTCAGTGGTCAGGAACCGGAGGAAGAGGGAGCTCAGTGCACGAGGAGCTCAGTGCCTCTGACAGGCGGTGATCAATGACAGGTATTGGGTTAAAGTTCATGGCCCTTTTCCTGCCCTTCAGACAGGTACCGAGGAGCTGCACGTACAGGGCGGAAAGGAGGAGAAGAAGGCGGCACGAGACCTCCTCCGCTTCGCCCCCGTCGTGGTCGCGCTGCTGCTGGCTGGAACCGGGACCTTGGTGTGGTACATTCTGTGTAAGTTTTCTCCGCCTGGCGTGGGCGAGGTTCGGAGGAGGGACTGGGAGAGGGGAGGTGGAGGCAAGGGGGCAGTGTATCAACCTATGGGCCAGCTAATGGATGGATGAATGGAAGGACGGGGGTGGGTAGGTACCTCAGTTGATGAATGATTAAAATGGCTGAATCAACAGATTGACCACGGTAGATGGGAGTGTTGGACATTGCAGACAGAGGAGGACGGAGTGGAGTGTTGGGGAGGAGCATCAGAGGGGTCAGAGAAACAGATGAACAGGCGGTGCATGCGTGGGAGGAGTGAGGAGTCTGACAATAGAATTTGGCGAAACACTCCCGTTTTTTATGTCTCACTAGAAGCAGTTTAAACACTCGCCAAAATCCTAAATAACAAAAAATGTCAAAACCAATAGTTCTAGCCTTGGCTATTGTGTAGTTTTTATTTTGTTTATGCAAACATGCAATATGTAAAAATGGCTGCACAGTATAACAAGCATTTGCAATGCAACAGGTCTCGTATTTACGCAAGTTTAAGGTATTGGCATTGTAAATGACAATGCGTTTTATTTGTTTCAAAAACCAAAACATAAATAAAAGAAATCGTCATTTACAATGCCAATAGCTCAAACTCGCGTAAATGCGAGACCTGTTGCATTGCAAATGCTTGTTTTATGTTTGTAATTACAAAGCGCCTTGCTGGTACTGCCTTGAAAGGTGTCAAGGGAATCATGTGGTAATAGAGGGAGGAAAGTGGATTTGGGCTTGAAGCCCGAATTTGCACTGCTGTCTATCACAATTTCCGCTTCCTGGAGAATCTGGGTGTCTTGGAGGATGGTTGATTGACTGGCATTATCAGTACTATTTTGTTCTAACATTACCATATTGATAATGGTATCAGTGTCGCTGATCATGATATTATCAGGCTGATCTGTGTGAATGGTATCACTTCTTTTGGTCCATCCTAACATTTTAAGTTTATGCCATTTTCTTAACTTTAGCTTCCGTGTAAACTTAAATAAGCCTATTCGTGCCTCGGCATAGTTAAATGGTATTGATGGACAGAATGAAAGTCCTAAACATAATGTCAGTTTTTCTGTGTCAGTAATCACCTTTTTGGATAGATTGATGACAGTCTGATTGGCCATGTCTATATCCATTAGCGGCCTCTTCTTGTACGCATTCTGCTGTTCCCACGTGCGCCTCTTGCTTTGCCTCTTGCACCACCTTTGCTGTAATCTTTTTCCTCTGTTGTTGCATTTCCCCTTCCCCTGCCACGGCCTCGACCTCTTTGCCCTCTTGGTGTTGTTGCCGGAGTCTCCTTCACAGTCCGTCTGCTCCGGCGTAGATGACTGTATTCCTCTAAAAAATTAATCTGACGTGAGGGTTTGGCAATAGTGGTCGTGCTACCATCAATGGATATATCAGACTCAGTTTCACTTGTTAGAGAAGGGGTGGTCTGACGGAGTGGTTGTTCTTCATCTTGTTCATCTACCACTGTAGCATTAGATGCATACAGGTAATCATATTTGCGACTAAATGTCAGTATTCGACCACTCTCATAATCGTTGTAGTCACGATCTAATTTCCTTTCTTTGCGGGCTTTTATATCCTCCTCATATTTTTTTAGACTGTCCTTCATGATATCAATTAATTTTTCAGTGGCTTCTCCATCAGACATGGTTTTAATCTCATCCATTAATTATTGGATTTGTTTTAGAATGGCGTCCCGGTCAATCCAGGCAGACTTGACTAGAATCTCAAGCATTCTCCTAGAACTCAGGGCTGAATTTTGTGACCATTCTGTGAGCATTGCGGGGTTAGGGGTGTCATAAGTTGGTGTAGTAAATATCCTAAGCCCCCTTGGTACCATGTCCTGATCAATATAATTTTGAAGCGAAGTTGCCTCCCACCACTTTGAAATTTCATTCTTTTTCAATTTCTCTAGTTTGTTTATTTTCTCATGAATGGACTGTGGGGTAGTCTCTTTGTTGGTGCTTTAAATGTATGTTCTCTTTTTTCTTGTGAATAACAGTTGTGCTGCTGCCCTTCTTTCACTCTCTTCCTCCATGTGCTTGGACACCCTTGGCAGTTCTCTTAGGCTGTGTGTGCTAACAGGCACCCTTGTCAAATACAAGTTATTCCTGCGGATTAATGTTCTATTCAGGTACTTCTATCGTACAATGTTCAAAAAAAGTCCGAATTGTGAGTCTCATTTTTGACTCGTTTATTATTTGTAAATTATGGTGGACTTCGTAAGGTGTCACCCTCATGCGATGTGGTTTCTGCTTGTGCCGTGTGGTCAAAAGAGTCTTATTTCGCCGTGTGGCCAAAGAGTCTAGGGAAAATTCCAGTGACCGGAGCCGTGCAGTTTTACCAGTCGCCTCCCCGGGGGATGTCAACACGCGCTGCAGCCCACACCACAGAGCCTGTCTCCCACACCCGTAAGGGCGAACTAGCAAGACAATGCCTCCCTGGCTCACCTCGTCTCCGTAAAGCTCGCGTCTCAGCTTCCATTCGGCACACGCTCGAGGATCACTTCTTCACTTGAAGGGTCCATGGTGAGACACCATACTCGGCCGGGCTGGTGAAGGTCTCAGTAAATCATTATCCAAGAAAGCGCTCCTTCCGACCTTCTGTAGCCCCAAGGGAATTGACATACGCCAATTCCCTTGGGGCTACAGAAGGTCGAAAGGAGCGCTTTCTTGGATAATATATATATATATATATATATATATATATATATATTCACTGAAAAAACCATAGGTTTCACTCCAGTTATAGTTAGCTGGAAATGTTACTGACATAAAACCATTGAAATTCCCACGTTATAGTTAGTTGGACTCACTATAACTTGCGCGCCTGCAATGCACTGCTGATGACGTCACATATTACATCACTCATGACATGGTCAGTGACATCACTCATGACATCACTGATGACACCATACAGTGAATGTGTGTCTTTCTGAAAAATAAATATGTTTTATATATATGTAAAAGTCGATTGAAGAATAAATGTTTAAATAAGTGTCTTAATGGATGTTTTAAAAAAAAAATTGATTGGTTAACTGGCTTATTAAGTGTATCTTAGTGAATACATATATTAGCGAGTATTTTTTAAATATTTAAATGTTTGTATCAGTGTTTCACTTTGTGTATAAATGGCTGCATGGGTTGGTGAGTAGCTACATGTGTGTGTATATGGGTTATTAGATGTTTTTTTTTAGTATCAGTATGAGTATGTATGGTTTGGTGGGGGTGTTACTTAGCACATAGATGCATCAATGTCTGACTCACTGTTTGTATGTGTTTTGAAGACAGCATATGTGCAGGACTGTATGGGTGGATGAGTGTGTATATGTGTGTGTTAGTGAGTGAATGACTGTCTCACTAGTGTCTTTATCAGTAACTACATATGTTGTAATCTAGTATATGTGAGTATTGATGTATATATGTGAGTATATGTGAGAGTGAGAGATTGAAAGAGTTCTTGTTTAAATAAGTATGTGTTTCTATAAGTGATTGTTTAAGAGAGTAAGTATGTGTAAGTTTCCTTAGAAGTAAGGTGGTAGTGTGTGTATAGCTGTATATGCAAATAAATGGATGTTCAATAGTTTATTTGCATGTGTGAGTATGTGTGTGAGTAACATTTGGATGACTGTCGGTGTGTAACAGGATATATAGGTGTATCACTACATATGATGAGTGAGTATATGTATGAGTGACTATATAGAACTGTTGGTGAATGAGTGGATGTGTATATAGATGGTGGTATTACTGAATTGGTTGTTGTAACTGCTATGGGTATCTCTATTTTTTAGAAAATTTTAGTTTCTATTTTTGAATATGTGTTTCAAGGGTTACATTACACTGAAAGGAGGTCTGTCACTCTGTCACAAGGATGGTGTCATCAGTGATGTCATGAGTGATGTCACTGACCATGTCATGAGTGATGTAATATGTGACGTCATCAGCAGTGCATTGCAGGCGCGCAAGTTATAGTGAGTCCAACTAACTATAACGTGGGAATTTCAATGGTTTTATGTCAGTAACATTTCCAGCTAACTATAACTGGAGTGAAACCTATGGTTTTTTCAGTGAATGTAATAGGTTTTTTAAATGCTAATTCCTAACTATAACTGGTGTGAAACCTATGGTTTTTTCAGTAAATATATATATATATATATATATATATATATATATATATATATATATATATATATATATATATATATTCACTGAAAAAAACATAGGTTATAGACCATATATAGTTAGGAATTAGCATTTACAAAACCTTAATTTACTCGCACAAAACCATAGAAATTCGCATATATAGTTAGTTGCAATAACTATATATCGCGCACCCGCAATCCACTGCTGATGATGTCACATATTACATCATTCATGACATGGTCAGTGACATCACTGATGACATCTCAAATGACATCACTGATGACATCACTGATGACATCAATCATGTGATAATACGATTAACCTCTTGAGACTCTAATATAACCTTAGATACACTCAGAGTAAACAGACACTCACAGATTGTCACTCAACCATGGAGTTACTCATACACCTAGTCAGTCATGTAAAGAATCAATCACACCTCCATTTCCTCAACTATACAGTTATACACATCTTACTTATTCAAACATATTCTAACACATATTTACTCTCTTATACAATCACTGATACAAGTTTTCAATGATCCATGCAGCCACTCACACATTCACTAGCTCTTATACACAGTAATTTATATATGTGAACTCTCATATGTTCTTTGTTTTACATATGTACTTACTTTGACATGTAGCATTGAGATATCCATTCACTCACCAATACACTCATGCACACAGTCAACCACCCATACAGCTGTTTCCACATGCAGTTTTGAACCCATACATCTAGTGAATCAACTGTTCATACATCTATGCACAGAGTCACACACCTTCCAGACACCCACACACACACACTCACTCTCCCATACAAATACTTGGGCAACCAATCAATAACCCATATAGTTACTCATATAGGTACTGATCAACACATGCAGCATCTTACACAACAACAGGCATACTGATGCACACATTCAGACAGTTTAGTCACTAACCCATGCACTCAGTGAGACACATTTAATCATTTTCTCATACAGTCAGTCATGCACCTACTAAATCCTTCATCCAGACACTTATACATCCACTCATTCTTCAATATTAAGACATATTTTAACTTTACAGAAACTTACAGTCACTGGATGATGTAATCAGTGATGTCATCAGTGATGTCACTGACCATGTCATGAATGATGTAATATGTGGCATCATCAGCAGTGGATTGCGGGTGCGCGATATATAGTTATTGCAACTAACTATATATGCGAATTTCTATGGTTTTGTGCGAGTAAATTAACGTTTTGTAAATGCTAATTCCTAACTATATATGGTCTATAACCTATCGTTTTTTCACTGAATTTCAATGGTTTTTTAATAGCAAATATGAAAAGCTTTAAAATGTCAAGTACGTGGTAGATAAAAACATTTTCGTGTCTATGCACGCTGATGTGCTTTGAACGCTGCCCCCCCCCCTCCTCTTTTCTTTTAGGAGTATTCTCTCTTTGCAGATAGTGAAGGGTAGGTAACGTAAGCCTTTGCCCCCGTTGTAACCCGTCGTGCCTGCTTCTCCCTCCATTTGATTGATTGTTATCCAAGCATTTACTTTTTTAGAATTGGATCTCTTTGCTTCATTCTCTAATAACAAAGAAGCACAGAGTCGCAATACTCTGTTTAGTCTTTGCAGATAGTGAAAAATCGTTTTAAAAACAAAAGGAATGCTAGCTTGAACTTATGCTTTACATTTGAAGCCGAATTCAACAGCTTAAGTAAGTAGGTTTTCGTAGTTGTAACTTTAAAGGGTGATCTAGCAAGCTGTAAAGATTTTCTAAAACAGTGGAGCGTATTTAGTTTTTTAATGTACATGTTTATGAAACGATTACACAAATGAAACATTTGTGAGTTTTAAATTTCCGGAGAAGTATAATTCACCAATAGCTTTCTCTGTAGATGTTTTTCCATTAACAATCCCAGTTTCATCACCCGCCCAGGATATCACTACTGTTAGTTGTCATTGTTGCTTCTGTTTTAATAAAAAATGTTTTAAGGTGTTTACTGTTTTTGTTGCGATGTATATATTTATAACTTATTAAAGTGTTAGAATCCTACTAATTTTTTAAAGATTATTGCTCTTTGAGATATTCCCTGTCTACAAACAGAGAAGAATAGGAATATTCTGTCTCCCTTTGCAGATAGTGAAGGATAGGTAATGCGGACTTTTGTCCCCCGTTGTAATCCGTCATGCCTGTTTTTCTCCCCACTGATTGATTGATTGGCTGGACATTTATTGTTCAAGGAATAGTTCTTTCGAGGTATTCTCTGTTTGCAAATAACGTGGAATAGAAATATTCTGTCTAGTCTTTGCAAGTAGTGAAGGGTGGGTAATGCGGACCTTTGTCCCCCGTTGTAATCTGTCATGCCCATCTACTCCCCACTGATTGATAAACTAGTTCCACCCGGACCATTTATTAGAGGTACATCATCTGTCTCAACCGGAGGGTACCCCTAATAAAGAAGACATATGTAAAATACGAAGTAATCACTGTATCCTGTTAAACAGAAACTTTAGCATGAAACACACTTGAAAAGGAAGGGAAAGAAATCGAACAAAATCAGTAGGCCACTGATGAGTTTTTGACTTCGCTAGAAATAAGAAACATGAAAGTTGTGAGAGAAGCCAAGCTTGACGTTACGGCAGCCACGAGGTAGCTAGGCTCCGCCACCCCCCCACTGCTCCAAGCATGTCTGTCCCACTGCTCGCCACGCCCAATAACGGTAACATGAAATAGATACAAATCAGCAGATACCTACCCCCATTCCGGAAACTCCCGAAGTGCAACAGGTTCGCGGCTACGCCCACCCGGAAGACGAGGCCTTCGGCACGTGTAGGGCGGGTCCTGCTGGCAGCCGTCGGCCGGGGAGGTCGTCGCGTAAGGTGGGCCAGGAGAGGAGCCGAGGCCGACGGGATCCCTTGTCCCATCATCTTCTTTCTTCAATAATGGCTGCGACAGGAGAGGAGCCGAGGCCGACGGGATCCCTTGTCCCATTCTCTTCTTCTTTCTTCAATGGCTGCGACAACGGGGGGGGGGGGATGTCTTGCACATGCCACCGACCCCCCCCTCCCCTCGTATCTCCTGGTCTGGCCCCAGCTTGGTATGAGCTCCCCGTTCTAACCTGAATCGGCGCCCTGCAGGCCACAGGGGGATGTCTTGCCTCTGCCTCCGACCCCCCCCCCCTCTTATCGCCTGGTCCGGACATCACGGATATCAACGCCAGGTGTCGGCGTGGGGTGCGCTGGGAGGGAGAGGCGGCGCGAACGAGCCTCTCCCACCCCCCCAGGTGGGGGCTCCTCAGCTGCACCCCCAACGCTCCACTCACCCAACAAAAGGTCTCGTCCACTATTGCGAGGCAATGATGCTCCGCTCACCCAGCGGGGGTTTCTTCCACTGTTGCGGTGCAACGGCGCTTCTGAGTTCAGCTAGAAAATGAGTCCTGCGTCCAGAAACATTCTCCTTAACTTTGAAGATTTTATAAGAGCCACGGGGGCCCCCGACCCCCGCAGACACCCCCGATGGGGAATGACTGCCATGATCACCCACGCAACGACCACGACGTAGCCGCGGGACGTCGGCGCGCTCATGCCGGCGCCGGCCTCAGTCTTGAAATGACCAAAATCCTGCAAGACTACCAACTTGATCAGTTCCGGTGGGACACCAGTATGACCCGGTAGGAGAGATTGTTGCCTCCCACCCCACTTTGACTGATGGTTCATGTCGCCAGTCCCCTCTGCTACCCTTCAACGAAAACTTTTGGACTTCCGAAAGAGGTACCGGTCCAACCACGAGTTGGTGGAGACATTTTGACTATACTTGGACCTTCCTGACCTCACCCAAAATGGCGCCGGTACAAATGAAACTCTCAACTCCTTGTTGTGCCCCGATTGCTCAGCCTTGATATCATGAGATATATATGCAATTTTTAGCACATGAATTGATATGGGATAAGACTGATTATATGTTCAGACAATGAATTGATCCAGGATGGGTATTGATTTTGCGTTCGAACAATGAATTGACATGGGATGGGTACTGATTACACGTTCGGACAATGAATTGATATTAAGTTCTAATGCATCATTGATTACTGTATTTATTGAAGGTTCGAATTGTCGACACTTTTGGTACATGCTCACAATGAATTATCGATATGATTTTGTTACACTTTTTACTATGAAATCAACGACCACTGACTCTGTTATGTTTTCCACAAATAAATACCCCCCCCCCCCATTTACAGTTCCAGCCTGCTCCGTGGCCGGCCCACGGGGTTGTAGGCCCGTATTTGTGCACCAACATTTTTATTAAAGGTTTTTGAAAAAGCAAACGTAGTTGTAACGCGTAGGTTTTTTCAGTGTATTTCAATGGTTTTTTAATAGCAAATATGAAAAGCTGTAAAATGTCAAGTACGTGATAGGTAAAAACATTTTCGTATTTATGCACGCTGATGTGCTTTGAACGCTGCCCCCCCCCTCCTCTTTTCTTTTAGGAGTATTCTCTCTTTGCAGATAGTGAAGGGTAGGTAACGTAAGCCTTTGCCCCATTGTAACCCGTCGTGCCTGCTTCCCTCTACATTTGATTGATTGTTATCCAAGCATTTACTGTTTTAGAATTGGGGGCTCTCATGCTGACGCCAGCTTCAATCTGAAACATCCATTTAGCAGTCCAAAAAGTTCTGTTAGATGACAACAGAGGGGACAGGCAACAAGAACCATCACTCAAAAAAGGGGAGGGCAAGTTCTTCCCTACCGGGTCACGTTGGGGCTCCACCGGAACTCATCGAATTGATAGTCTACAGTGTTTCTGGAAGTTTCAGACTAAAGCTGGCGTCAGCATGAGAGCACCACCATCTCGTAGCTCCGTCGTGGCCATTCCGCAAGCAATCATGGCAGCCGCTCCCCACCGCAAGCCTGCGGGAGTCGGGGCCCCCAAGACTTTTGTAGAATCTTCAAGGCTGAGGGGACGCTTTCAAGAATGGAGCCCAAGCCCTAGCAGACAAGCGTCCGAGTTCCAAGGTGTCCCAGGGCCATTTTAGTGGACCAGGCCCAAATCCGAAGAGCCGGCCGCCATTTTAAGAGTCCTGTTGCAGCCGCCTATCGCTGCACCGCAAGAGTGGGAGCAACTCAACTACATGGTGAGCGAGACGCTGTAGCCGGAAGAGCGGGCGGTAAACAGCTGAATGACGAAAAAGGCACAGTGTAGCAAAAGCGGGCGGAATGGCAACTGAAACGGTAAAGGGGCGCCCCACTACAGCAGACGAGCCTCCACCTGGGGAGGCCCGTTCACGCCGCCCCCCCCCCCCCCTGGGGTGCCCCACGCCGTTTTTCGGAGCAGCATTGTAAGATAACAAAACCAGTGCAGCAACTTACTGGACATCACCTGAGTGCCGTCCAGATCTCAGCGCGTTCTGCTGCTGGGACTATTCGCAAAGCAGACCGCTACTGACGAGGCACAGTGCAGCAAAAGCGGGCAAGTACCATGAGTGACGTTAATTCGATCTTTCAATAGTACAGTAATCAATAACACATCAGAACTTAATATCAATAGGGATGTCAAAATGTTCAATCAATTCTCGTCCCTGCTCGCCATGTGCTTCAAAACTGAATACGTATCTCGTGATATCAAGGTTGGGCAACCAGTACACAATAAGGAGTTACGAGTCCCATTAATACCGGCGCCATTTTGGGCGCGGCCGGGCAGGTCCAGGATATAGTCAAACATAACAAATGAGGCTGACGTCTCTGAAGCAGTTGACGCCCAGCAGGACATAGCAAATAAACATGAAGTCTCTGAAGCTGTTAACTCACTGCAGGACAAAACAAGTGAACCTGAAACCTCTGGAATAATTGTCGCTCAGAAGAACAACACACAAAACTCTGTAGTGTCTGAGGAAAGTAAAACAGAAGGGCACTGTAGTTTCAGACACACTTAACACTAATGACTTAACAACGAATACACAGACACAAATAACATGTGTATCCAAAAACAAAATACAGATTTCGGCCTTATTTATTGCCTCTAGTTTTCAAAGGCAAATTTCTGTGGAAAACATGCACATTAAGGGTTGCCTTTCCTTAAACCTTTGTTTTTTTTTAAAAATTGGAAGAAACAAAAAGTCTTCCCTTCCATAAATAACCCAAGACTTTTATTTTGTTATGGCAAGGGAGCGAAATAGAGAATAAACTATAGTTGGTCACCATGGGGTTTAAAGAAGGGATGGTTTTTCACCTGGGTGCCGTCCACAACTCAGCACGTTGTGCTGCCTTGGAACTATTCGCACAACAGACCGCTACTGACCATTGTTGCTTCTGTTTTAATAAAAAAAAATAAGGTGTTTACTGTTTTTGTTGCGATGTATATATTTATAAGTTATTAAAGTGTTATAAACCTACTACTTTGTTGGAGTTCTATATATTTTTAATGTGACACATAATTGTGAAGACTTTGATGTACAAAAAGGCATCCCTGGAATCTTCCGCTTCAGGCTCAGTCCCACACACCCTCACAGTGAGAATCCCCTCCCCAATCACAATACAGGATGGTTATCAGATAGTAGGAACACGTGTGGTGTGACGGATCTCATCGGGTGGGGGCCATGAACAACTGTAACTCCTTTGAAGAGGGGTGATTCTTTATAGTTGGGGCCATAAACTACATCCGCAGGGCTAGGTGATAGCCTGGGACCGGCCTGGACAATCGGACACAAAGGAAGAGGAGTGAAAGAGGGTGCGGTAGTGAATAGGGTGAAAGGGTGGTGTCGTGCGGGCTCAGGGTGTGATTCTCAGGGAAGAGCAGCGCAGATGGGGGGAGGTTTATGGCCCATGCATATGACAGAGAGCGGGGGTGACCAGTGCGTGGGGGAGATGCTTGCGAGGGTGGGGAGCCATGCTAAGGATCGGCGGCGTGCAGAGAGTGGGTCTGATCAAGGCATCTAAAATGGGTGCCGTGCACGACAAAAGTGTGGCATTGGAAAAAAAGCAAGATGGCGCAGACAATGTTTCTCAATACGAATTAATTTATAACAATTATTTTAACAATATATTTACTCGCAGTGTCAAAATGGCGGTCAACACTTCCTGATTTCCTTCGAATCGAACGTTAACAGACGTCACGATCGGCGTCGTGCAGAGAGTGGGTCTGTTCAAGGCATCTAAAATGACTGCCGTGCACGACAAAAGTATGGCATTGGAAAAAAAGCAAGATGGCGCAGACAAGGTTTATCAATACGGATTAATTTATAACAATTATTTTTAACAATATATTTACTCGCAGTCTCAAAATGGCGGTCAACACTTCCTGATTTCCTTCGAATCGAACGTTAACAGACGTCACGCAGCAAAAAAAAACGCTCACGCGCAGCCGCTGGAAGACAAGTATCAACATATATGAGCATCCTCAACCACCCTCAGAAAATAAGGGGGTCAGGATACGTCTCCCGTACCCCCTTATACCCATTTCCCACATTGTTTTTCCTCCATCTTGTAATTTAATTAAAACGAAACACAATTTTTTTTTGTTTTTTTGGCCCCGCGGGGCACTTTAATATCCCCCTCATCAATCCTAGGGGGTCAGAAGGGGTCTACCTTGCCCCCTTTCCTTCATTTCCCCCATCGTTTTGGCCTCCTCTAGTCTCTCGATCCTACCGAGAGACAAGATGGCGGCCGCTACGGACTGTTTAGAATGTTGACAGACACCGGAGAGCCAATCAGCTTCGCTTCGCAAAGCTCCGTTACGCGAAAAGTACGCGATCTGGAGCGCTATCCGGGACGCTGTCACAGATATATCTGTTTTTTTAAATGTTAATTTCTCAAAATCCACTGGAGCACATATATTGAGACCCAGCAAAGGCACATCGGGCTAACAGTCCCTACAGTTTTGCCAAGTTTCGTGTAAATCCATTCAGCCGTTCGAGTTAAAAGTGAGGCCAAACGCCCTATGGAAAATTGAATGGGAAAAACGCGGTTTGGGACCCCCCTTTTTTCTCGGCCCCCCCTTGACGAAACCCCCCCTCAGGGGCTGCTCGGAAACAAAATGTGCCATTTTCCTGAAAATTTCAGCCGATTCCGTCCACAAACGCCAAAGTTATTAGACATAGAATTTTCAAAAGTTCCATAGAGAAAAAATCCTAACTATATATACCTACTGGCGACCGCCAGTAGGTAATATATATATATATATATATATATATATATGAACTTTCTATGGCAAAATGAAACCCCTCACCTCACCCCCTACCACTTTATTCCAATGACTTCAGGTGTGCCATACTTTTGTCATAAGTAAGACTGTTAGCGTTCTAGTTGTTCTTTAGAACACTCTGGGACATTCTGTCATTGGGCTATAGTTGGGCTACATCTGGCTGATATTTGGGCTACATTTGTTTTTTTTGTCTCTGGTGGCCATCTTTGGGCTACATTGGGCTACATTTGGGCTCTAACATATATATAGCCCAATGTAGCCCAATATATATTTTTTCAAAGTACATTTTCGTAAAAACCACTGGAGCATTTATCTTGAGACATAGCAAAGGCACATCGGGGTACCAGTCCCTACAATTTTGCCAAGTTTGGTGGAAATCCATTCAGCCGTTCGGGCTAAAAGTGAGTCCAACTGCCCTATGGAAATTAACATGGGGAAAACACGTTTTGGGACCCCCTTTTATCTCGGCCCCCGCTTGACGAATCCCCCCAAACTTTCAGGGAAGGAGCGGGCCACCTACTTTGAGAAATTCACGAAGATTCGTCCACCGGCGCCAAAGTTATTCCCAATAGAATGTTGCGGATTTCCTATGGAAAGTAGATCCTAACTATAACTACCTACTGGCGACCGCCAGTAGGTAATATATATATATATATATATATATATATATAAGCCTCTGGTGAAGTGCGGCAGCACAGAAACGTGTCAGGCATGCATAACTAGACACGAAAGCTGTTATTTGCATCGGCATGCCGGTTCTGTTTTTACCCTTTAAAAGCCTGGTGCCAGCGGATATCTGAGTGCGTCTTTGTTCCGGTGGTGAACTTTGGAGCATATATATATATATATATATATATATATTAATACCACACCAAACTTCACCATCCAAGAAGGCGCTGACTCCGTGTATCTTAGTTCAAGGGTTTTATTTCATATCAACTTCTGCTCAGACGCGTTTCGGCGGCAACCTCCGCCTTGCTCACACATACATATCTATTCAATAAATGCACCGTAGTACAAAGTTAATGTTTAATTATAATGTCGAAAGGAACCACTTTTTCGTCTCCCACTCAAACAGCATTCAGACCTCCTCATCCATACCTACTCACATGTCGTAGCACTCAGACCATACACCAACAACCCTCTCCTATTACACACTGTACTATGTTCTATTGGATATTTGCCATCTATGTACACAGAAAAGTAGCTAAACAACCGGAGCACAAGAAGATACCTCTATATGCTAACAATCAGCTTGATATCTCGTGAAATATTCAGTGTGTACTAAGTACATTTGTATGTATTCAAATATATCAGCTTCTGATAATGCCAGTTTCTTGATCAGTCGCTGTTCCATCTATAATTATAGTAATTGGCATGAGCTTCTTAGGACAGCCTTAGCATCCTGATGCTTCTGTTGTAGTCTGCGCCGACGCACATCTCGGTGAGTACCACGTAATGGGTTACGCGTTCATCTGGGCACTCATATAAGATGTCCCAACGGATAATAATGGAATGGAGTGTGGGGGACAAAACAGAAGCAAACCTAAACATAAACAATTGGTTTGGTCAAGATTAAAAAAGAACAAAGGCTAATAAAAAGGCCTTGGTGGAGTTCATCCTAAATCCTTTTTTTCTCAGTCTGGGCTGCCATCTTTAAGTATCAGTAACCTACCAAGTTTATATTCTCTCTATTCATCAAACCATGTATGAGTCTTGGTCAATGCACCTACTATTACCCACAGCCTTATTGGGTCATATCCATCTAAATTTCCATAATGATTCAGAATACAAAAGTAGTCCCTTCACAGTGTTGCTTAATAGTATACTCCCTTATCAATCACCAGCAATCCTATTGCATCAGTTAAATATAAAGTGGCACTAGTAGACCGGTATACCACCTTCCAGGCTGCCCGCTCATTAAATCAACATGCCTCTTACATATTTCAGAGGCTCTTTTTATTATACTTAATGTACAAATGTATCAACCCATAAGAATCATACCATATTGTATTTGTGGTTGTTATTCCAGACCTGTGGCAGCTACACCGGTATTCAATCATTTAAACCAAGCTGGTATAAGTTGGTGGCAAACACATTCCATCGCAATCAAATCATTGACAAAGAAACTGTATATAACAAGTGATGTGGGTGCTGTAATTTGCAATTTAATTGACCGTCTAATCCATCCCGGTAAGATATTTGAAGAAGGCGGGCAAACTTGTAAAGGCTGGTCTGTCCTCTTATCCTTTAATCTGTGCCGATAGATACAGCAATAAAAATGGCACCCAAGTAGGACGCCATGATACTAGGCGTACTCACTGTAGGATCTATTGCATGGACTGAGCACAATTTGTGTGGTGAGTTGTGGCGGCACTGAGGGAGGGAGCAGGGGAGATACCCTCTTGAGTTGGTGGCAGTTGGGCGAAGGTCCCTTATGCGGTTCTACAATGTCTTTTAACAGATATGGCTCATTCAACTAGATTAATTAAGAGGACAAGCTGACTCTCCTGCAAACTTGGATGTGGTTTTGAACTTGGTAATTTTTAGTGTAATGGAGAGTGGGGCATGGTTTTATTGATGGAATTGGTATTTTGACGTATTCCCATGTGGATTGCAGCCTTGACATGTTGTGTAATAATTGTTTACAGTAATACAGTCCCAAGCCTATTAACTTTCCCGGGCACTGCACTGGACTGGTGAAAATTTCCCGGTATTTAATATGAGTGGAGTTTTGGGATCTTTGGTGATGCTCATGTGTCTTGGCACTATGTTTGTGTTCATTTATGTGCCTTAATGATGAGGAAATGGTATTTCTGTGGGCTTTAACTATGAGCACATTGAGGCTTTTTTAGTTGATGGAAGGACAATCAGCATGTGGCTTAAGGGGCTACAGATTAGACGCAGCCAGTACAGGTAAGAACAGTAGGGTGGGGGAGTCAGAATAAAATAAATAAATAAAACCACCTTGCTCATTTGTCGACTTCCACCCCGCTCCACCCCACCACCCCTCGGCTGTTACCTGTTGCCGCGCCTGCTACAGATGTACATTTGAGTATTGATTGAATGATAAACAATTTATGAATTAGTTGTTTACTGATGTGATGAATATGTCTGATACACTAGACTTGTATAAACATTTAACTGGTGCATGGGTTTCCACTATACGGCCAGGCTGATTTTGATATGAGGAGCATGCAAATGATGTTACACAGTGATTGTTTTCACACTGTGGACATATATTTGGCCTATGTAAAATACAGATTTCTGCTTTATATTAGCCCTGATGACGTTGCTGGGCAACACGTTCAAACGCAAAAACGTGTGCCTGCAGTGGGCAGAGGACCAATAAAGATTGAATATTGACCAACAATGAAAACCAACATCTGAAGATTGGTTTCACAATTGTGTATATAATTTGCATGTGCTTAAGGCTGTGTAACTGTTAAGCTCCAACCACCTCTCAATACAAGAGGAATTAAAACGGGTTAGCAGCCCTTGCGGAGACATTGAAATCAAAAGGGCATTGTCTGCAAAGAGTAAGGCAGGCAACCTCTGGCGCCCCACCTCAGGGGGTCACAATCATCCTTGTTTAAATATTCAACACCCCATTAATGTATAGAGAAAACAGGGTCGGAGGAAGGATGCAGCCTTGCCTGACTCCGCGTTTTATTAATTAAAATGCCATGCGTGTTCCTTCAGTGTAACTCAGGGTTATCCCTATATTAAAGGATGCCAACTATACAGAAAATATACAGTTTGATGCATTTTGAGTTCTTTTTTTGGTATTTCTGTTTTATTTCTTATTTTCAGTCTCTTTTCTGGGAAAATAACAAGCTTCTGGTGCATAGATATGCAGATAAAGCTCGGCGCTTCATCCCACTCGGAGACTCTTTGATGGGATGGATAGTAGATGACCTGAACTGGTGTGGGCAGACGAGCTACCCAGGTAACTCAATATGTGAAACTACACAGGTAAAGCAGTATCTAGCTATAACATATGCCAATTAAATTCAATTACACACCTGTTAATCAACGCGGATGTAAGGTGAAATTAATCAACAGCAAAAATAAAGTTTGTGATAGTCCTAATAAAATCTGTATGTAGCAAATTGTTAGGTAAAATAGGTGGTTTACATGCGCATGAAGTATTGTGATCATAGGGCGAAATTACTTTACTTCTTGACTTGGCATAGTGCCCACAGTGAATGGACCTTAGGATTGCCCAAGATAAGGCTTTTTCTCAGGGCCATGCAGTCATAGGGACAATCTAGCAATGTCGAAGGCGAGACTTCTGGTCAGTCGCCGCCGGCATGGCTCGCGGTGGCGAGCTGGGCGCAGGAAGTGGGGGGAGCCGGGTGTCGCCTGTGGGGGAATCCACACAAAAATACGTACCTCGAGGTTGGGTCTTGCGTCTTCTCTGCTCCTGCTCTTCTGCTCTCCTGCCTCGGACAGGAACAGGCAGCAGGCAGCCAGGCAGCCAGGCAGCCAGGCAGCCAGGCTCCCATCCCTAAGAGAGGGCAGATCAAACAGTCTTTGCACACTTTTAGAGTGGGCAAACCACTCCTACCTTGCCCTGCTCAGCAATGGCATAGCTGGTGGGCGGACCGCCCCAGGCGACACAAGTTTTAGTGGCAGCGGCTGGCTCCCACTGCCCCTGCTCTTACCTGTGGCCGACCTGGCCGCATGAATCGCCAGCACCAGCTCCCGCTCTTCAATCAGGCTGCCGTGGGAGGCATACGCAGGGCCTGCCACGGGTTGCCTAAGGCCTAGCTACACCACTGCTGCTCGGAGAGCAAAGCAGCACCACCCACCACAAAGCAGCAGGACACGAAAAATAAAATGACAATAACTCTGAGTTATTGTCATTCAATGTTTCTCACTGCTTAAAAGCAGTGGCTGACGATCCTCCGCCATAGCGGAGGAGTCGCCCCTGCTTCTAGTGGTCCCCATGAATTTGGTAGCTGGTGGTCCTGTGTGATGGTAAGGTGGTGTCTTAAGCCTTCTTGACTCTCTGGATGGCTTTGGCTTTAGTGGTGGATGAGTTGAGATCCATCGTTGATGATGGGGATGTGGCAGGTGTGTCTTTTAGATCTATTGACTGTGGGGCTGAACTTAAAGTATGTGGGGTGAGGTTTTACTTGAAGCACAAAACAATTATAGCATGTACAATATTGACGGAAATGGTTTACTGTTACTATCCAGATTCTTACCAAATGCCAAAACTATACTTATCCTTTGATATCACAGAGTGGAAAGTAGGTGCTTTATTAGCACAAAACAAAAAGCTCAGGCTTTAGTCGTGGACGAGTTGAGATCCATCGTTGCTAATGGGGATGTGGCAGGTGTAAACCTTTTAGATCTATTGACTGTGGGGCTGAACTTCTGGTATGTGGTGTGAGGTTTTGCTCGAGGCACAGCACAACACAATTATACCATTTAAAATATTGACGGGAATGTCCAGCAGGAGTTGTTACTTTATGTAAAAGAACAACACTTTAATAATAAATTGGAATATATACATTTGTACAGTAAAAATAGCAACCAATGGTTGGGTGTGGCCAAGCAGTCCAACATGGTGGACGCGTCTTAGCCTGGCTCCTGTAGCCTCATTCTAATCCTTCACAATCCTGCCATAAATCCTGTCTCTGTGACACCCCACCTGTTGTACCGGCCGCCGCATACCCCGGGCTGCCATTCCAGACCCGAGGCCGCGGTGGACTACGGAAACACGGAGCTCCAGCCACCTTACTTTGGTGTGGCGTGATCCACCTGAACCGAGACTGCTGTTGCATAGATCTGGAGCTGGGAGGGGACCCGGACTCCCTGGCCGTGACCGGATGACGCTGGTGACCCTGGTGTGCGGGGGGCGCCCAGTGCTCGTGGATGTCGGGGCCCCGGCCTCCATGGTTTTCCTTAATGCCACTGTAGCCGTGGCTAGGAGCGGAATCGCTGCATGGCCGTGGCGTGGGGCAGTGAGTGCTGCTGGACCTGGCGGGCTGCTTGTGCCTGGAGAGCTGCATTTAACCTCTTCCATGCTCATGGCGAGCCCAGTTCGTCATGAGTCACAGGAGAGCTGTGCTCATGACGAGCTGGGCTCGCGATAACTGCCACGGTCCGCCCACGCGCAATTGATTCCCCGCCTGTGCGGACAAATTATTCAGTGGGCGGAGTCGTGACGAGCCCAGCTCTTTATGAGCACAGCTCTACTGTGACTCATGGCGAGCTGGGCTCGTCACGAGCAAAGCGGCGCTGCGGCCCTCCCGCGCGTGGGGGAATTACCCCCGCAGCGAAGGGGTTGTCATGTGGCCATCGGAGGCGACCCATATCTGCCCCTCATCCATGGAGGGGGGCATGACCTTGATACCGGGTGAAGCAGGTGAGGAGTGGTGGGGTCTAATGCCCTGAATGGCATTGCAACTGTGTAGTATGAGGCACAAGGCCATCGAGACAAGTGTTGGCACCCATCCGGCTCAACAGGCCATATCCTGAAGTCCCATCCAGAGACAGCGTATTACACAGTAGAAATTGGCCTCGAAGGGCCCGTTTAACTACACAGATTAGGGAGATCCCCGCTCACCGTCTTGAACGTGAAGGGGTGCCGGACCCTGTGGAGGATCGTCCAGGACTAAATCCAAGTGAAGCGCCTGTAAGTGGCTGCGTTGTGATCCCGCTTGCAGAAACGCTGGGTTAGGTCCCGGTGTGGCTGTGGGTGGGATCCAAGCCCATTGTGCAGACTCCCCCAGTTCATGTATCAGGGCCCGGCATCTCAAACCCCCCTTCAAGTCTACTACATTGCCCATCCCTGCAATATTCAGACCCGCCATCATGTCTAAAAGCCAGATATTTGGCCAGGCCTCTAAGCAAAGCACCGTAGATAAATACGCTGCAGGTGCCACTGGTCATGCCACTTCCATTGATATATCCATGGCCACCTCAGACAATGCGGCACTTCTAGCTGCGATGAGCAAGCAAAGGACACATTGGATGCTAAAATTAGTACAGTCGGTGCAGACATTATTCTATTGCGGCAGGACCTTTGCAACGCGGTTGAGCGCATGAAGCAGGCCGAAAACAGGATATCAGGGGCGCAGGACGCCATGGAGGCGTGTCCAAGCAGGCCAAGATGGGGGCAGCACTTGCCTAGCGCTCCGCTCAGCAGCCCACAAATTCAGAATAAATATATGCCTTAACCCAACTACAACCCGCAGCAAATGCCACTGCAGCCGAAGCGCCCATGAGGGGCACCTGACAAGCCCGGAGGAACGACCAAGGTGGTGCTCATGATGACGCCAGGAACTCCGGCAGGGTCGCGGCCGCAGCTTTAAAATGGCGGCACCTTGCGGACCCTGAGCGTTCCCGCGTCCGAGCCAGGTCCGGAGACAGGGCCTGCAGATCGCCGACTTCTGGACCCTGCGGCGATCAACAATCGGGGTCCAGCGGCTACCAATCGGTGGGGAAAAAGAGAAGGGGACAGGTGAGAGCACTGCTGCAGCCGCTCGCAGGCCCTGCACACCACAAATCCCGCACAAGGTGTCCCCTCACCTAAGGGACGACACACCAATGCCAGGGCATACTGCAGCACTCCCACAGAGCGCCCATGCAAGACACCTTCCCCCGGAACAACACCGGACCTCGAGGTGCACGGGGGAGACGCAATTGGGATACGGGCCTGGCGGGTAGGCCCATGTGGGAAGGCCCCGGTGGCCTATTCTATGGTGGCGGGAGCCAGTGAATAGCACAATGGCGCAGTGGCCTACCAACTCTGCTAGGAACCAGGACCCAAGACCCGTGGGGCGCAACAGCACTCGGGGACACATCGGAGGCCTGGACGGAGCTCGGCATTGGAACCACCCAGGGCTGGCGCAGAGCGAAGGCCGCAGGAAGACCATCCAGGGAGGGGAGCCCAGTGCGGGGGTGCCCCTGGGAGTCAACCACGACCCCTCCAGGGCCTAGTGGGGCACGAGTGCGATCTGGGTGACGGCGGGATTGTGAGGCTGACCACTACGGCACATGGTACCCTGAGGCGCTTCAAACATCACATCAAGCCCCCACCCCTTGCTGAAGACCCTGAACCTAAATAGCATGCAGCAAACCTTGCACTCCGGGTGTCCCTGTGCCCCGCCACCAAGCATCAGGGCCGCGGACGCGGGACCGGGGGGCATGGGTGACATTTCTGCCTGCCCCGTCTTCCCTCTGGCTGCCGCTGACCTCGGAGGACACCGAGCCAGAGGAACTGTGCGGGGACGCCTGGACACCCCTTACTATCATCTCTCGGGGTGATATTCTCCACCAGCTTGCTGGGGCACATTCCAGGAGGATCGTGAGCATCGTCCAGCAGCATCCAGGCGACTGCTGGGAACCATAATCGAAATAAGAGCCTGGGACATCACAAAGAGAAACATAGTCCTCAACTAACCGCAATCCACTATCCTCCACAGAAGGAGAGTGACAGAAGCAACCACCGGTGACTATCGGCGAAGGACACGACCACCATGGGGCACTCTTGCGCAACGGGCACTGCACAGACCCCGGGGCCGCTGAGAACAAAATCCCCGGCACCCAACACCACACAACTGGGAGGAGAACCCTCAAGCTCAGAATCCATGTCAAATAAATTGGACAAAGTCCTATCGGCAATTGAACACTCGAGAGTAACCATGGAGCACAAGTTCGGAGAACTGGCCACAGATCTTAATCTGCTCCGGGACAACCACAGGAAGTTGGCAGATAAAGTTACGCAAGGAGAGAAAATGCTGCATACACTGGAACCACAAATACAACAACAACAAGACACCTTGAAAGATCTGCAATCACGGGTGAAGATCCTGGAGAACAAAACGGATGATTTAGAAGGACGGTCCCGCAGAAGCAACATTTGCATCCTCAATCTAGCGGAGGGAGTGGAAGGGACTAACCCTCTCAGATACATTGCAACGTGGATCACGACGTTCACACCAGCTGGGGACCTGACCCCATTCTTCTCCATATATTTTATTTATTTCTTTATTTCGGCCAGTTGGCCATAAAAGACACACATATATACATAATAAAACAGAGGATCATAACAATATACAAACACCAATACTTTTAAAAGCATTTGACTTTTAAATACAGTGCAAAATTAATTTTCAGCATCCTCTTTTAAACACATTTCATTTGACAGCTGGAGTTTAAGCTTATACAGGAGTCCTACTCAAAGCATCTGACCAAATTTCCTGCGAACAATATACACAGAGTAGAGGAACCTACTGATACTGAATACAATAAACTGGGCAGTATTAGTTTTTATAATCCTAGGTATGCTGTAAGACAAGATCTAGTTCCTAGGAGAGTGCACATGGGTTTTAGCCATCTCTTTCGAGCTTTCGAATACGCTTTGCATATAAACAACATGTGGACCTCATTCTCCATACAGGAATCTGAGCACATAGAACATTTCCCACTTTTGCCATTCAGACATTCCAATTTTTTCTTTAACCAGCGTTCTATATTGGAATTCAACATGAGGTTCCCATACCTGAATTTCAAAAAAAGAGACTTCGCAACAGGTGGCTCTATTTCGTCCAAAAAGGATTCAAAACAGGGTTCATTTTTAAAGGATAGGAAATCTTGGATTAAGGACCCAGTTCTACTATCATATACAAGTCTATTAGTCATATAGGACCAGAAGGCTCGTTTTACTATGGACTTGGCGAAGGGTGGTAGATTATCTGGATTCTCCCACAACGGGTACTAGCCCAGTATTGAGAACCATTTTTTAATATGCCCAAACCATAGAATTGAATGGAAAGAGTCTAAATCCAGTAATTCTCGAAGGCCGTTTCTATATTCAAGCAATTCTGGGGTAGACCATATCCTTATCCAAAACATTAATGGTCTTATAATGATGAAATAATCAGTTCTTTTAAAATTCAAGTCAAATTGGAGGGGAGTTAATGGTGTACTGTTAGGGACCCTTACGATTGCTCTCATAAATTTATTATCCAGGCCTTGGAAACTATCCCTGGCCCAAGGTCCCCATATCTCAGCCCCGTACAAGGCGGCAGATTGGATTTTAAATTAAAAAAGTTCAAGAACAGGGGTTACACTCTTGCTTGTACTAGCATTCAGTTTGCTAATGATTGGTTTAACGTTATGAGCATATGACACCTTGCTTTTCTCGATTTGGGCCTTCCATGTTAATTTCGAATCGAGTACTACCCCCAGGTAGGAAAAGTTATCCACAGTTCCTAAAGTTTGACCATTCAAAGTCAAGTTGCCTCTGTCCGGTTTACTGGGGTTCAATGCCATACACTTAGTTTTATCAACGTTTATTTCTAGTCCTTTGGTCACACAATAGCTGCTAAAAGAGTTTAGGAGTGCCTGGAGGCCCTTCTTGGTTTGGGATATTAAGATGGTATCATCCGCGAAGAGCAACGCAGGCACCCTCTCTCCATTAAGCTGTGGAGAATCATTGATACAAACATTCAAGTAGTCAGGAACATCATTGACAAATAAGGAGAATAGGGTGGGGGCCAATACGCATCCTTGCCGAACACCACGCTCAATAGGAATATTACGCGTCAGTTCACCATTTGGACCCCACCTAATGTTGGCATGATTTCTAGCATGCAACTCACTTATTTGGACCAAAAGACACCCTGGCAGTCCGGCTTCACTTAATGATCTCCAGAGCAGGTTGCGAGGGACAAGGTCAAATGCCGCTCTCAGATCTACGAAAGCTACATACAGATGACCTTTCCTAATGTGCACATATTTCCAATATATACAACAAAATCTGAAGACCTGGTCTATGGTACTGGTCTTGCTCCTAAAACCTGCTTGGAATTTAGAAAGTATTGTTGATTCCTCCAGCCAATCATTTATCCGAAATAATAAATGTTTGGCATAGAGTTTTTGCAAGGTGTCCATTAAGCTAATTGGTCTGTAATTTGAAGGTACAGATCTATTCCCCTTTTTGAAAATTAAAACAACTTCTGCTGCACGCCAGCTATCAGGAAATTGACAACTTTTAGACAAAGCATTAAACAAGCGATTTATATATGGAGCCCAAACCTCAATTTCATGTTTATACAAATCGCCCGGTATTTTATCAGGACCAGGAGCTTTACTATTTTTTAGTTCATTGATTGCCCTTTTTGTTTCATCCAGTGTAAAGTCAAGGCATTCAATAGGTGGAGGGAGCCATGGAATCTCATCGACACCACTATCATATTGTTTATAAAGAGATGTGAAGTGTGTCACCCATGTCAATTCATCTAGAAACGTGTCCTTCACAGCTCTGCCTGCATGCCCCTCGTTTGCAACCAGCCTCCAGAAGCCAACATTGTCATTTGATTTTGCAGCAACCAACATGTCAGCCCAGATCGATTCTTCCCATGATTTTTTTGCGTTTTTTTGGACATGCTTGTACTCTTCCCTTGCAAGTCTGACATCTTCCTTTGGTTTATTTTTAATAGCAAGCAAAAGCTTCCTCTTAGCCAACCTACATGAGTGATCATACCATAGTTTCCCGTGGCATCCCACTCGTACATTTTGATGCTTTTTCTTAGGCATTTTAGACAAACAAGTTTTTAGCTCATTGAAAAAAACCTTGTGTAATTCAACAAAATGGTCATAATGGTCAGGTAAAAAGGGTTGTCCAACTATAGGCCCAAACATCGTTCCAAAAAGCGAATACACCGATGCTAAGGTCTTACCTTCAGATAAAATATACGGCCATTTTAGTGCACGTCTATTATTGTTAATGTGCACCTGCTCACACATTTTACCTGTGTCAATCTCAGTCAATGTAGTGGCTGAAATGGCAGGGATGTCACTGAGCATGTGTGCATCGATATTAAGTTCTAAGGGATAATGATCACTCTCATCCCTGTCTGCCACTTTAAAATCAACCATATAATGCCAAATGCTTAGTGAAACAAGTATGAAATCCAAATTACTTTTGGATTTCGCGAAGGTTGGCTGTTTTGTTAAGTCAGATGGGAGACGGCCATTACATGCTCTGAGACCATGTTCTGCAGTTAGCCTCAATAGTTGGACGGCAAGAGTAGAGCATTTAACGCAATTTGAAGTCTCAAGCTGGGGGATTTTATATGCTTGATCTTCATCCTCAAAGACATCAATAATCCCAAGAACCGGTTCAAAATTGCAGTTTAAGTCGCCTCCCAGGATTACGGGGACATCACCAACCACACTTTTCAAGAAGGAATCCAAAGTTTCCAAAGTAGGTGAGACCTTGGAGTGGCCAAGGGGTCTGTTATAAACATTAACAATGTAACATTCGTCCCCCTTTAAAGTTACAAGTTTTAAAGCCAGAATGTCAAGGGTTCCTGTATCTATAGTTTCAACCCTTATTGTCAAGGTAACTTTAAGCCATATGATCAATCCCCCGGAGGGCTCCCCCTGTCGGACCGGACTGCCTCAATACCAAAGGTTTTGTATCATATCCTGTGCGGAATATCCATTGCCCATGTTTCTTGCAATAAACAGAAATCACTGGAGTCAACATAATCAGCCCATTCTGGGTCTTTCAGATTTTTGCTGACTCCAGCAATGTTCCATGACAAGATAAGCAGCTTTGGGGTTGGGCTAATACCAGAACAGGTGCAGTCATCAGTGGGCGGCACTAGTACCGACAGAGGATTTACACTATCTAGCTGTATGTCAGCGGTTTGGTTCTCTGCTTCAGTGATCGAAACCCTTACTACAATGCTAATTCCTTCACCAAGACAACCCTCATCCATGTCATGACATAATGGGTTCGCTACTGAAGAACTTTCCTTGTTCTGAGGGTCCCACATTCTGCTATTGATCTTGACTCCCGCTCCCTTGTTCTGTGACATCTTACTATTATTAGTTCTGGGGTAGATATTCCCATCACCGAGTGTACAGTAAGTGTCATATAACTTTGGGATACAATTTGGCATGTTCTCAAGTCAGTCAACAGCATCTAAGCAACTGAACCTGTTAAAAGTGGGAATTCCATTCCACATAATTCGGTCAGCCTGTCTGGCCAGATTTGGTGCATAACCATAGTGTTGTTTAACAGTATTCCAGTTGGACCCGTAGTTTAAGGGCCTGGGTGGGGGATAAAAAAACGATAAGGGCCTAGCTTCAATAGATGATGTGTCTCCATATGATTTCCATGTACAAATCTGATCGGCACTGTGGGGTTCCTCGAATGAGATAACTATGCAGTCACCCGGAATTGATTTAGTTATAGGACCAACCCATGGTACCCTGCGAACCATAAGGATTTTACTTTTCATATGGTTTGGAATGGGTTTGTTTGAATTTAACCAATAAATCACCTTATTTCTTAGGGATAGAAAGTTCTCTTCATATTGGTTTTCCAATTCAGGTACCCCAGTAAGAACAATTACAAAAGGACTGGCATCAGGGGGCAGATCTATATATCCTCCCTTAAAGTTGTTATAAGCATGGGCTGATTGATAATTAGATGTGTTTGTTCTGTTAGCAAAAGATCTATCAGCCAAGGATTTGTTTAAACCCAGAGTAGTGTGAGTAGTGGGGGTATATTAGATGAAGACTTCTGCGGAACGGGAGTATTGGGAGCAGGAGAATGGGTGACAGCAACATTTGCCAACTGTGACTTTTTACTTTGTACATGACCCTTCAACAAGGGTTTACTAGTAATGTTCACAGATGGCGGGTTCAAGGATGTAGCATTAGATTTAATTAAGGTACTTGCTGCCAAATTTGTACTTGTGTTTTTTACTACTCCCTCTTTTTGATGCTGTACACTAGATGGATTTGTGTTCATGGGTACCACAGGGGCCATGGTTGTGGAGATTGCAGGTATTTCACTACTATTAAGACTTAAGCTAGATAAGGTTATAACACTTTTTTCCACCTCAAGTAGCTGATTCTCAATGCCAGTTAACCTGACTTCTAACGACCTGAGAAGTTTTTTAAGCGTTTCCCATACCAGTTTTAAAAACTCTTCCCTATCACCTTCTGGGTCGACCATGGATATGGAAGTTTTCTCACCCTCGTCAATAGAGTGGTCAACCCTTTGATCCGAGTTTAGTGCCACTATGTTGTCATTACTGCTTTGTACAGTTGGAAGCGTCTGATCGGACCTATTAGTAGCAATAGTTACTTGTAAAGCCTCCCCTGTGATGCATTGGCTTGAGGCTACCTTTGCCTTTTTCCTAGCATACACAGATAGGTGTTTCCGTTTTCTCTTTTGTTTGGCGACTCCCTGGTTCTTATTCGAAGCCTCCTCCCCCAACACCTTATCACCCTCAACATTCTCTACCAGTGGATCTGAAGATGGAATACTTTCAGATACAACACTGACAGATAACTTCGAGGTGTCTAATTCATGATCGGCAGAGGGAGCTGTTTCCTCGGAGATAGAATGAACCTCGGCCAAAGTGATTATTGGTGTGGGGCCAGTAGTGCGCTCAGGAGTTTTTGAAGTGGCAATGCTACCTAACGAAGATTTTTTCCTTAATGCTAGTTCAGTTGACAGCCTTCTTGCAGACTCTAGCTCCAGAGACAATCTATGCTGGAGTTTTGTAATCTCATTATCAATGGATAAACTAGTCCTTGTAATAAAATCATCCAGGGTCCCTGTAGCCTTTTTCACAGGCTTAGTGGCCTTACTCCGTGTTTCGCGAACAGACATTATTAAAAAAATTAATAGGGGTTTGTGAGACACAAATGAATCAGGATACCGTAACAGATACAGCCAAGGGAGATGGCCCGGTCCGGTCTTACGCGGTCTGGAACGGCCTGAAACGGCCCAGTCTTTGCCCAGTCTTCGCCCCAGGCTGCGTCCCGCGCTGCGGGAGTTTGAGGTTATAATATAGGGGGCGTGATGGGCGGGGGGCGGGCCAGCAGGGAGAGCGGACCGGAAGCTGGCCGTCGGTCTTGCAGGGACTTCTGGGTATTGAAGTCCCCGCACGCTCGCAGCCCCGCTGATGCCCTACACCCGGTGCCGCCTTGCCGCCTTGGTCGATGCTCCTTCGGTGATATAGCCCCGTGACTCACAAGGCGAGGGGTGGGCTGGTGCGCTGAAGAAAATGCTGCTATGCCTCTGTGGTTAAAACAAGGACCTCTGTAGTACAAACGAGTAAGTGTCCCACACGAAGATGGTCAGGAACCCTTTTAAAAGGCCTCAGTAGGGCGGGGGCGGGCCAGCAGGGAGAGCGGACAGGAAGCTGGCCGTCGGTCTTGCAGGGTCTTCTGGGTATTGAAGTCCCCGCACGCTCGCAGCCCCGCTGATGCCACACACCCGGTGCCGCCTTGCCGCATTGGTCGATGCTCCTTCTGTGATATAGCCCCGTGACTCACAAGGCGAGGGGTGGGCTGGTGCGCTGAAGAAAATGCTGCTATGCCTCTGTGGTTAAAACAAGGACCTCCGTAGTACAAACGAGTAAGTGTCCCACACGAAGATGGTCAGGAACGCTTTTAAAAGGCCTCAGTAGGGCGGGGGGCGGGCCAGCAGGGAGAGCGGACCAGAAGCTGGCCGTCGGTCTTGCAGGGACTTCTGGGTATTATAGTCCCCGCACGCTCGCAGCCCCGCTGATGCCACACACCCGGTGCCGCCTTGCCGCCTTGGTCGATGCTCCTTCGGTGATATAGCCCCGTGACTCACAAGGCGAGGGGTGGGCTGGTGCGCTGAAGAAAATGCTGCTATGCCTCTGTGGTTAAAACAAGGACCTCCGTAGTACAAACGAGTAAGTGTCCCACACGAAGATGGTCAGGAACGCTTTTAAAAGGCCTCAGTAGGGCGGGGGGCGTGCCAGCAGGGAGAGCGGACCGGAAGCTGGCCGTCGGTCTTGCAGGGACTTCTGGGTATTGAAGTCCCCGCACGCTCGCAGCCCCGCTGATGCCACACACCCGGTGCCGCCTTGCCGCCTTGGTCGATGCTCCTTCGGTGATATAGCCCCGTGACTCACAAGGCGAGGGGTGGGCTGGTGCGCTGAAGAAAATGCTGCTATGCCTCTGTGGTTAAAACAAGGACCTCCGTAGTACAAACGAGTAAGTGTCCCCATATAAAAGGCACACCGGGTACTGGCCCGCAAGCCACCACCAGGGTCGCCACCCCAACTATTTCTCCTAAAACTGCTCCATTACCAGGATAGAGACGCCATCCTCCGAGCCGCAAGATGACAGGGAGTACTCCGAGTGGAGGACAAGCAGGGCATGCTATTCCCAGATTACTCACTGGCTGTTTAGCAACAAAGGTCCTGCGCCAGAAGAATGTCCAATATGCGCTTCTGTTCCCAGCCCATCTCAAGATCATACACAACGGAAATACACACTTTTTCTCTGACCCCATGGAGGCTGGGTCGAGCAACAGCTGTCACACTTGAACAATCCCAGGAAGGCGCAGGCCTATCGACCATCAGGCCGCCAGCGACGACAACAGAAAAAAGTCACGCTCACCCAATTGAGTTCACGTTCGGATTCCTCTAATAAGAACTCTCCAGATCTCACACAAATCATTGCAGAATGCCGAAAAGCACTTCAAGCAGACACAGAGATAGGGCTCCCGGGGGACAGCTCGGTTGGCGAGAGAGGCCCGTACCGATTCACTTTAGAGGAGGAGGGCAGTGACGTGAACACTCTTGGGGATGGCTCAATGACACCACCAAGTGTGACCCTCCCAAATGGAGGACACTCTGATCTGATACTCCCAAACTGGAATGACGTACATTTGGGGAGGTGTCCTTCGGGTCCTTCATACCTCCCAAACTAGGAGATATTGCTCGACACCAAAGGGGCGCTCCTGCAACTGGTCCTGAACTTGATGCGCCTGAAGATTGCCTATAACATTGAACTGCACCAGACGGCGGTGGCTACCATAGACACAGTTGGGCATCATCAAAGCACAGTCAACGAGCAGGTAGCTGCAGCAACAGCGGCTGATGGAAGCAAACTACCACTTCCCCCATGTAATGAACTAAAGTTCGCACATGTCTTGCAGTTTGGACTTATCGCCTCAAGCGATAAGTTCTATAAGTCGGGACAGTTTCCCGTTGGTTCACCTTACCTCCCCCTCATTTCACATTCCCCAACACTTCCAGGGGAGTGCACACACGGCATACAGAAATATGGTTTGGATACCAGTGGCAGGCATTCTGGCAGGAGGGGGGCACGAGAGATGAGCCAAGCCAAGAGAAGCACCACTTAGACGCTAGGAGCAATGGTGGCCAAGATCCCTAACACAAACCTGAAAGTTGTTACATTAAATGTCAGGGGCATGCACACAGCAAACAAACGATACGCTGTTTACGCTTATATTAAACGGCAGCAAGCACAGATAGCTCTCCTAGAGGAGACACACCTGACGGTGACAGAGGTGGATTGCCTGCGTAAAAAATGGCGAGGTATTATTTGTGCCACAACATACTCTGCATTCGCCAGGGGTGCCCTGATTTGGATTAGACCTGGGATCCCCTTCAGAGAACATTCCAGGTTGGTGGATAAAGAAGGTCAGTACTCCCTGCTAGTGGAACACCTCAAGGGCAGGGAAATACTGGTTGGAAGCATCTATGCCCCCAATATAAAGCAGGATAAATATTGGATCCGCCTTACTGGAGTGTTAGCACAATACACGGCAATGCCATGGTTGTTGGGAGGGGACTATAACTGCACCCTAGACATCAGCTTGGATAGATCTCATCCCCCTCCGGCTTAGTCCCCCGCACTGAAACAGACAGAGCAGTTCAAAAATTGGGTTACCCACTGGACACTAGTAGATGCCTGGTGAGAAAAGAACCCAAACGTTAAAGTTACTCCACCCGCCACAATCTCTGGGTTAGACTAGATAGATTTCTCTGCTCCGCAGCACTGCTCCCCAAAATACAGCACACCGTCTACCTGGGCAGAGTACTGTCAGACCATGATGCACATACCATGACCCTCAGATGGATGTCGCCCCACCCCGTACCCACGTGGAAATTGCACTGGGAATGCCTCACTGATCAAGTATTTTGTCACACACACAGCGACCATATTCAGGAATACTTCACACTAAACGCAGACACAGCCTCATCTAGATCAATAGAATGTGACACGTTTAAAGTCGAGGCTAGGGGACACTACATCCAACACATAGTAGGAGTGCGAAAAATACTAGAACAATCACTACAAACTGCGGAAACACGATTGGCGGACCTAACAAAAAGCATGGATAAAGGAGAAGCTACCCCGGAGCAAGTGGCAACAGCTAAAACATTGTATGCGGAGACTATGAGAGACGTTCGCAAATATAATTTTAGAGCTTATGTTGCCCGGGTAAATCAGGAGGGAAACAGGGCGGGAACACTCCCAGCCTGGCTCTCGAAACAGGACATGGAAATGCAACCCATCACAGAATTGATAGATACGACGGGTGCCCCTAACTAGTCACAAGTAGATATGCAACGCATTTTCCACGACTATTACACAGGAATCTATTGGGCTCCGCCACAGTCATCACAACTACCGTTATCCCAGTTCTTCCACTCCTTACCTCTACCTAGCATCCCGTTGGCGGATGGAAAGGCGTTAGAGACAAAGATAAAATCCCCGGATGTCAGCCACGCAATCAGGGCACTGGCACGACGTAAGGCACCGGGAATGGACGGTTTTCCCCTCGAATACTATAACACCTTTTCGGGCCAACTGACCCTGCGACTTGTGTCCATGTATGAAGACGCGTTACAAAGAGGTGAAGTTCCTGGTTCACTCAGGGAATCTACCCTGGTAACATTTCTCAAACTGCATAGGGATCCCACTCTCCCGTCCTCATACAGGCCCATAACTCTACTCAACGCGGACTGAAAATTTTTAGGGAAAATATTGGCGGATGGGTACATTCAAGTCCTCTCACAATTGATCCACCCAAAACAAAACAGTTTTCTCACCAGACGCAACGTGTCACAGAATATACGTAGACTCTTCCATATACAAGATAGAGCAAAAGATCACTTCCCACAAGCCGCATGCCTAATTCTAGACCTCAAAAAGGCCTTTGATACACTACTATGGCCATACCTATCTGCAGTCCTCCGTAAAGTATGCGTCGGCCCGACCCTGTTGGCATACACACAACTCCTCTATAAGGGCCTCACAACTAGGGTGAGAGTGGGAAAGTACATTTCAACGCCATTCCGGGTGAAGCAGGGACGAGGCAGGGTGCCCCTTGTCTCCCCTCCTCTTTGCCTTGGCAGTGGAACATCTGGCTATTCGTTTGCGTCAGGGGGGTGAAACCTGGGGCATTCCAATCGCAGACACAGTACATTGTGTATCGTTATACGCCGATGATCTCCTGATCTATGTGCGGGATATCACAAGCGACCTTACGCCGCTTTGGACAATATTAGAAGGTTTTGTAGAGGTCTCCGGACTTAAAATCAATTGGGAAAAATCGACGATCTTTCCCCTCAGCCCTCACCTAGCTCCCTCAGAGATAGCGATTGTGCCCCAGACACTCGGTTGGAGTGCTGGGGCACCCCGATACCTGGGGGTGAGACTGTATTACTAACCCGAGAGCCTTTATGAGGGGAACCGCCGCAAGACATTAGCCGGGCTACGTGCGGCAGTTGCCTTCTGGTAGACCCTGCCCTTGGCTCCCATAGGGCGTGTAGCCCTAGCGAAGATGATTATTGTACCCAGACTGCTCTACTCCTTTACTAATCTCCCAGTGATACTGCCTCGCTCCTTTTTTCAAGAACTAGACACACTACTTACAGCATTGATATGGGGAGGGGTGGTAGACACAAGGTAGCCTTACAAACCCTCTACTTACCCGCAACACAAGGGGGTCTAGGGCCCTCCACCCCCTTTGGGGCTTACTTTCTCGCAGCGCAGCTTCAGTGGCTGTCCCTTTGGACAGCAGAGCGCCACATAGAGGAGACATTCTGTAACGATGGCCGGATACCTCTCCCGCCCATCCGGAGACTACTGATGCCAGGTACCAAGCCTACGCGTATACACCCCCTGCAGGTATCGATAACCCGCAAATGCATGATGCGCATACACCGTATGTCAAGGGCTCAGCCCCTCTACTCCCCGCTGCTCCCATTGGTAGGATTCCCTCAACGGGAACTATTACACCTCCAGCTCCCTCCGGATATGGACTGAGCACGAGGTGACAGAGGTCGAGTCCCTGTTCGAGGATGGGCAGCTGAATACATATGCTCAAATGAGGGAAGGCTATGATCTCCCTTCGGGACAATCCTGGTACATAGACGATTAGTAGACAGCGCCCAACACTGTTGGGACCTCACTGAGGGAGAGCCACGGACACACCCGGTGCTGCACACAATTCTGCGTATGGGCACAGGGAGACACTTAGTCACTTGGCACTACAAAGCGATCCGGGAACTGATCACGTCCCCTTTACAAGCCCTACACCAGAAATGGGAGGACAAGATAGGAATAGTGCTCCATGACAAAGAGTGGGAAAAGGCACTAGAGTACCCAAAAAAGGTTTCAAGGAACGCACGCTTCAAAAACATTCAATTCAATATTTTACAATGTGCATACTTAACACCTCACCGGCTTCACCGATTTTACCCTGATACACATTTCGAATGTCCCAGATGCCAAACACCAGAGGCGATCTTCAAACACATGTTCTGGAACTGTCCCACAATCCAACTGTATTGGGGTGGAGTACATCAGATCCTGAGGGCGACAGTCAACCTCATGAATATTTCTACGTGGGAGGCGTGTGCCTTGGGGGTCTTCCGCGGCGGAAGACAGAAAATGTGCAATGCAGGTTTGCATCTCTGGCTATGCTCTTAGCGAAACGAGGAATAGCCATGCATTGGAGGGATCCGGCATGACCCCCTGAGGCAGCCTGGATAGGCGCCGTTAAAAAGTGGGGGGCAGCAGAGGAGGAAACACTGAGAGATGAGGAGGTGAACGAGATACGTACATGGAATGGGCACAACTCCTGTTCCAGTTTACACAAGAGACAACACTAGATGACTCACCCATGGCCACACAATTCCAATCTCCACCCCTGTCTCCCATAGCGCAAACAAACACCAACACGTAACAACCATGTGATATGAAGGGCCCACTGTGTACTAGGGCCCCACCAGACTAGCACCCTGGTCCGTGATGGGAGACGCAACCCCCTTTAGGTTCCTCTCTCCCCTAGCTACTGACACCCCAGCTCCTTAATGGACAAACGAGAATCAGCCACAAAATAGACAACTACCACGATACAATCTGTAGGCTCCCCGACCCCTCCTTCCCCCCACTTCCCCCCTCAGTTAACTGTTCTATGTTTTCTCCCCGACACCCACGTAGTCGGCTTATCTGTATTGGGAACACAATCATGGACAATATAAAAGGAGGTGTACAGGGATAGAGCGGGGGACTGAATATCAACCCACACCTCGTGGAAACCCACATATGCAGGCACCAGGCACCAGACAACCTAACATTGCCCGTAATAGTCCACCGGAAGTGTGATTTTCATTTTATTTTGCTGTTTCTTACTCTTGATGTACGTTATATTATGGGATGGTTGTTCCATGATGCACTGATACCATCCGACTGCCTGCATACACCTGTCATCATGTATTAATAAAGATGTAAAAAGATGTACCATGAAAAGTAAAACTCCCAATAAAGAAATTTAAACAAAAAAACAAAAAGACTCAGGGACGGAGGACGCCATTACGACACTGCAAGGCAATGTCCGAACACTGGAGAGTCTCACACAGGGTCTGGACGTTCGAGTTCAGGATGCAGATGAAAGAGCCCGATGCAACAACCTGCACTTTGTGGGGTTCCGAGAGGGGTGTGAGGGCTTGGACATGAGTGCATTCTTGGACCGGTGGCTCAAATCCTGAATACCAGATGAGGCCCTGTCCTCCTGCTTCATGCTGAAGCGTGCACACCGGGCACTCGTGGCCAGACCACTGCCTGGGGCTCGCCCTCACCCCGTAATTGCACGAATCCTCAACTATCATGACCGCGGCATAATCCCGAGACGAGCACAGAGCCAAAAGTCCCTAACCTTGGAATCCCACCAGATTTGGATTTATCCAGATGACACCAGAATTTTACAACAACTGAGACAGTCATTTACGGCCGCCAAAGAATGCCTTCATGAATTACAAATATCCTATATGCTGCTCTTTCCAGCTCGACTCAGAGTCAACTATAAAAATAATACACTGTTCTTCGACACCCGGAGGAGGTATTTCAATGGACAGATGAGTGCTTGCTGGTCAAGGCTCACACGCCGCCACCCCGGTACTCAGATTCATCATCCGGAGACCCACTCCTGCAAAAGCACACATCTCATAAAGAAAAACGGCAGCACTGGTCAAGATCCTCCTGGTGCTCTCGCGGAAATAATCAACTCGGAACCCAGAAACCGGATTCGTAATGGGTGCCAGACCTGCACATGGCTGTGTTATATTTATGCCTCGGAATTTTCAGTTCAAATATGACTACATATCGGCAACAACAAAGGCTATTACGATAAAATAGACTCCTTCACAGGTCCCATAGACATACAAAAGTGATGGGTCCCTTGGGGGGTAAATTATGGACTTCATCTGCTCCCACCCCCATTGAGGAGGGATCCGTACAAAGTCTGTGACAGATACTTCAGCGTTCCTTGAGGTATTGGGTTGGGTTAGGGTAGGGGTGGGATGGGTGGAAATGTTCCTATTTCAATTCTCAATTATTGTTGAAGCTTTACGCATTTTCAGTATGTTACTTAATTGTGGAATCTGCGCCTCACATGTATCCAACCCTCATGTCATATATCATGTCTGTACCCTTGAATAATCCAGCCCCTCTAGGCGTAATCAAAGTAGTCTCCTGGAATGTCCAGGGCCTCCTGGATAAGATCAAGTGGGCCGCAATTCTTAAATGTGCCACGCGCCTGGGGCGGATGTCTTACTTACTATATACTGACCTAACAGCTTCCATGCGGGTGTCCGGCACAATTTTAGATCATTTCCCTATCAATCGTGGTACACGTCAGGATTGTCCCCTCTCACCTCTTTTATTCACCCTAGCGGCCGAGCCCCTTGCAGCCTGGGTAAGACGCAATGCCCAATATATCGGGTTCGAGTGGACTGTGGACATATCTGACCTTATAGCCTTATACGCGGATGACATCCTGTTCTTCTTGACCGATCCCCATTGGACAGGACCTCGTATAATTCAGGTTATGGATATCTTCTTTTTTTTTAAAGGTGTGCCAGAGGCACATTATATTTAGAACAAGCAAAGTGGAAACATTATATTTAGAACAACCAAAGAGGAAACTGTAGTATCAGCACTGTTGACCGTAAATGTAGGAGTAACGCGACAAAACTTTGTGCACATAAGTGCTCGTAACACACAGGGTGGACGGAGCAAGTGACAAATGGAACAGCGATGAGTGGCGCAAAGTGAACAATGGTGACAGTATTTACAAGGTACTTGAGGTTCACAAGTAGGTATTTACAAAGGATTACACATGGTTAGACCTTTTGGTGAACCAGAGTTTAGCGCCAAACGTTGCGCTGGAAAGTCAACGGCGTTTTGACTTGTTACAAGTTAGGGTCATCATCAGGATTAGGTTACCATTTGCATAGTGGAAGGTATTTCACGTGTGGAGGGCAGAGGAGGCGGGGGTTTTTTTTTTTGGAGCACCTATTTTGTTTTTCATGAGTATTACTCTTTGCTGATCAGTACAGTTCCCAAACTATGTTTATTTGCATTTTAAAAATAAACCTTTACAAAGAAGAAAACAGTTGGTCAGTGTTATCACAAAAACATTCTGCGGTGAGCAAGAGAGCCAAATGGCTTATGACAAGGAATATCCCTGTTATCCAATACAAATGTAGCAGGGGTCAATGACATATAGCCACATATACAGTATCTGCCTTAATGTTTTAGCATTTGTCGTGATCATTTAGCTGCTATAGCCACATATAGCATTACCTGTGTCACATGGTAAAGATTGGAATACGGCATGGGTTGTGCCCCTTGGGCCTACAGTGTCTGTGGTGTCTGCATAGGTGTAGCATTGATTTATTGCAAACTTAGTAGGTACCACAATAAGGGTTGCCAAATATCCACCGGTCTTGTGGCGGGCAGCTGTAGTTGGGCATACGCATCACTGATGGTGTTGCAGTATGTCATGCTGTGCAACCATGTGTGAAGTGTAGAGCCAGTTTAACATGCCCACTTAATGGCCACTTTGCGCTTGGCAAACAGGAGCGGCATTGCTACAAAATGGCGCCGGGATTTAGGGAGGTCGTGGACATGCCCCAGGAGAGCAAGGAAAGGTGACGGCGTTATTTCTACCTCTACCATCTTAGATATCTCTTGGAAAACTGATTTCCAAAAGTCTTCTATTTTAAGGCATGTCCACATCATGTGTGCAAAGTCCGCATTCGGGGCACTACATCTCGGGCAGGCGTCCGAACGCGCGGGGTCAATGCGATGTAGCTTGCTAGGGGTGACATTTACTCGCCATAGGAACTTAAAATGTAATAGTTCATGGCGGTGGTTCGGGGACACTTTTTGCGTTTGTGTGCAGCAACAATACCATTGGAGGTCAGTTAAGGGGTGTCCAAGATTGCTCTCCCATGCAGCCCTCATAGCCGCATCTCTATTCGGGAGCCGTGCTATTGCCTCCTTGTACAGTTTGGTGACCAGGTGGTTCCCATCCCCCCCACTAATGACCCCAGTCAGGAGAGGAAATTCAGTGGGTGCCAAGGGATAGCCTTCCATGCGTGCATGGAGCACCTTTTGTGTGCGCAGGAGCACAAAATGGTTCAGAGTCGTGGCCTCCCGGAGATGAGGAACTTCAGTGCGCGAGAATATGTGCCTCCAGGGAACAGGTCTCCAAAGGTAGTCAGCTGAAATTCAGATAGCGTTTGCTTGACTAGCGTCTCCTGCAGTGTGGGTATCCAACTGTTGCCGGCTAGGGGCAGTGCGCTGAAGTACAGTGCACTCATACGAGTCACCCTCGCCAGCTTATGCCAGGCCCAGCTCATGGTGGACAGCATTTGAATGTCACGCGGGTCTTCAGGGAAGCAGCGCGGCAGCAGTGTGTGTAGAGTGGGGCCAGAAGTGCCAGGTCCGCCTCGGGCCTACAGTACGGAATCCGAATATCCGTGTTATAGCAAACTCACCTGGGCAACCAGGTAACAAATTTGCAGGTTCGGAACGCCAAACCCACCTCTCTCATAGGGCAATACCAATGTATCCCATCAAACCCGGGGCTGCTTACCACCCCACTCTAGCTTCCCAAGAAAGGTGCGCAGTTTGGAGAAAAAGCTATTATAGAGAGGGATTGGAATGTTCGTGAAAAACTATAAAAATTGCGGCAACACCATCATTTTTATTATGGCTATTCGACCTGCCATTGACAAAGGGAGTCGCAGTCATCGATCTACGTTATTTTCGAGCCTCTCAACTGCCAGGCCATAGTTCAGCTGCAGGACACGATCCCGGTCCCTGTGAATATGGATACCCAGGTATTTGACCGAGTCATCACGTCAAGTAAATTAATAGTCTCCCGCACTAGCACAAACCGCCTCAGTCAACGGGAATGTATAACTTTGGCGAGACATCAGGCCTTCACATGAACTCCACTAAGTCTCAAATATGGCCGCTCGGGGGGTCATTGGGGAATGGGAGATGGGCCGACGGTCTGAAGCAGGCTACACAGGGCTTCACTTATTTAGGCATCTTTGTTTCAGACAGTCAAACAGCCTCCTGGAAAGAAAACCTAGAAAAGACCACAATCAAGGTTAAAGCCGAGATGAAAAATTGGGCCTCACTCCCCCTTTCGCTCTATGGAAGATCAGCCATCTTCAAGATGGTATACCTGCCGAAACTATTGTATCAATTACAATCCTATCCATACCCCATTCCAGCGACCTGGTTCCGGCAAATGAATGCTGCCCTGGGACAATTCATGTGTAGTGGCTCCACGGCCAGAGTCACCCTACGTACATGCAAGCAATCCACATACTGCAGCGGCATCGACGCAGCAGACATGTTTTCCTACTATGCGCATCACAGTTACAGGTCCTGAATGAGTGGTGGTATGGGCCTAGGGATGAACCCGCATAAAAGATCGACCGACGGTTAATGGGGAACAATCCCTATATCCTCTCCTTTATGACAGAGCGACACCAAAGGGCCTTCCCACTCTACATTGGAGGTAATTTTGTTTTGGAGACAGGCACTGCGTTGTATGGGCTGGTGGGGACGCCTTGCACGGGAGATACCGCTGTGGCAAAACCGCCTATTCCCTCAAGTAGCAGACTTACAGGTGTTCAGTGGATGGGATAATATAGGAATCTCAACCCTAGGGAATATTATGAGGGGCCATACATGGAAGTCCTTTCAGGATCTCCAGGAGGAGTTATCTATGCCTCACTCTCAATTTTATCAATATTTACAGTTATGCCATGCCCTGCAGCCCTACATTAGGGACCTGACATTCCTACCTAAGTTCAGTACATTAGAGGGCAAGCTCCTTATGAGGGACCTAGAGGACCACAGAATTTTTAAAATTTACCAGACCCTAGTGACAAATAGCCCTACAACCCTAGCCTGTCTACGGGCCTCAAGGGGCACAGATATTGGACCCATAGACGGGGACTGGTCCGAGGCACTCCAATCACCACGTAAAGCTGCAATCCCCACCAGACTTTGTTATATACAATTCAAATACCTACCTAGGGTGTATTATACTTGACATAGACTATGGCAGGCGGGACTGATCGCCTCACCCCAATGTCTATGATGTTATACTGGAGAGGGTACCTTCCTACATACCCTCTGGATGTGTCCCACCCTTGAGACATTTTGCTGGGAGTTCTACAAAGCCTATCCACAGTATTAAAATGGGATATTCCCCGATCTCCCAAACTCGCGCTCCTGCATTGCACAGATGAAATTAGGGGTAACCATTATAAAAGACACCTACTATTCCTGGGCCTGACACTTGCAAAGCGGGATATTGCACAACAGTGGAAGGCTAACACCCCTCGCGTATCGACATGGAAGAGTAACATGGATTATGCCATGGAGATGGAACTACCAGTGTTTATCACCCGTGGGTGTCCTCATAAGCCCACCAAAATATGGAAATAGTGGGCCACATGTAAGAACATACCCTTGGAGATACACACCACAGAAGCTCACTTATTAATGCCTGAGGTGGTAACAAGCCATTATGGATTGAGGGCTTACACTGTTAACTTACACTAGCAACTGTGACACAAGTAACCACAAGATATAGGTAAATGACTAGACTAGATTCGGGATTAGCTAGATGCGGTTGTTAATGTTGTTGTTTTTGTTCATTGAGAGTAATCCTACGATACTGTATAGTCAAGTCAAGTCATGAAATTTGTATAGCGCACTACATACCCAGAGGGTTTCAAGGCGCTTCGGAAGGGGAGGAAGATTATTTGTCAAATATCCATGTTTTAAGCTGCTTTCTGAACGCTAGGTGGTTCTGGGTGAGGCGAAGGTAAGCGGGGAGTGAGTTCCATGTTTTAGCAGCCAGGTAAGAAAAGGATCTGCCTCCCATGGTGGTCTTGCTGATGCGGGGTACAGTGGCGAGGGCTTGGCTGGAAGAGCGTAGTTGGCGGGAGGGGGTGTAGAAGGATAGTCGAGAGTTGAGGCAATCTGGTCCGATGTCGTAGAGTGATTTGTGTGCGTGGGTAAGCAGTCGGAAAGTGATCCTTTTATTGACGGGTAGCCAGTGGAGGTCTTTAAGGTGACCAGAAATGTGTTCGTTGCGTGGGATGTCTAATATGAGTATGTGCACCACCACACATGGCAATTTACTAATATTGCAACACTCTACAAAAGAAAATGTTGGCGTTGTGACTTAAAATAGAACCTAATAGGAAATAATGTTACATTAAATTAAATTATTTAAAATAGATCAAATATAAAATAATTATCTAAAAATAGAACCTATTTTATTTTGCAATTATTTCAATAACATTTGTTGAATTTACAAATTAATTTAACATAATTTTTTATTAAAATATAATGACATTACTTTTAATTAATTCTATGTATCACTTTTAGTAAGTATTAATGCCTAATAATAAATATATTATTTTACTTTAGGTGGGAATTCTTTTTATAAACTTCAGAAATCCTTTAAATTTTTATTCCAAGTAATTGCATTTTAAATTATATTTACTGCAATTGTCATTGTATTTAGATAGTGCTTACTTCCTAGAACGAGGCTTTGAAGAGCTTTACGCCGGGCGGCACTCTGCTCCGGGAACCCAACGTTAGTGGTAGGTCCTGTGGTTTTTGGTTATTGTTGGTTATTGGTATTAATCTTTCGCTCTCAAGGAAGCCAATCCATGCAGTTACTTTATTTTCTTTGTGGTGGATTAAATTAATAGGACTTAAGTGTGATCATCAGTAGGGGCATGTGAGTTCATTGAGATGGTTGGTGGGATTGATAAATGAGCTAGAGGGGAGGCAGGAGGCAGGAGTATATGTTTCAAAATAGTTTGTTATGATCATTGGAAGGTGGAGTGGGCAATTTGCAGAGATGAAATGATAGAGATTAAGGCAAAACGTGACAAAGTATGCTGTGTTTAGAGAAAGAAAGAATGCGGGGATAGAAAGTAGGAAAGTGCAATTGAAGGAAAAATAATAGGTGATAATCATATGTTTTAAGTCAAGGTCAATTTTTATGCACGGTTTTAGGAATTTACAGAAAGCATTTTGAAATAGCATTCAATCCAACGTTGCAACACTGTAGAGAGAGACAACATTATTAGCATGTGATATAGTGGTCTTCTAGATGCTTTTGACAGGCAGTAGATTCAGTTGAACAATATGCCCACTGTTCAAATGCCACTACCACCACAAATACCAATTTAGTTATTAATGTTGTAACTTTTTTTATACATTCAAAATAAATATATACAGTTAATTTTTATTAATATATAACATAAACATAGTTTTACAATATTTTTTTTACCAAAAATGTTATAAGTATGCTATACTTTGCCATAGGGAGATCAGGGTTAAAGTATAAGGAAAATGTAAACATTTTATTAAACTTGAGAAATAGTACAATATTTTATAATGTAAATCTCCATCTGAAGATCAGTCAATAGTGGCACTATCCCACACATAACAAAGGGCTACTGCTGCAAGTCTGTTCCAATTTCAGAAGGAGTTTCAGGCTCCTTCACGCAATTAATTATGTATCTGCAGATTACATTTTGTTTGTCTTTGTATTCCAGTAATTGGTCACTGTTTGTATCCAGATTCTTTCCAAGTGTCAAAACTATACTTATCCTTTGATCTTGTTCCCACAGAGTGGAACGCAGGACCTTTAATCCCACTAAACAAAAGACTTTGGCTTGGTGGTGGATAAGATCCATTGTTGATAATGGGGATCTGGCAGGTGTGAGCCTTTTAGGTCTATTGACTGTGTTCAATATGGTTAATCACACCATCATAATGATGAGGCTCAACCAGATAGGCATCTGTGAATCAGTGAAAAACTGATAGTCATCCTTCAGACGGGATATGCACCAAACACTGCCCTTGCTTCCTTTCCAGAAGCTTTCCAAGCCAGTGTTGAGCCATTCAAGGATAAGCCCTGCCCCCATTCTTTTAAATATTTATGCTCAACTATCAGCCCAACGTATCAGGTTCTTCTGCTGTTTTGCGGCATCATATGCTGTTCGCCCTCAACTTGTGGCTCTGTTGGATCATTCAGCTCTCAGCTCCGCACCCAATTATTAGTATCCAACAGTGGAAGAATGTGTCATTCCTGAAGCTAAATGTATTACTTCTTTCAGGGCAAGGTCTTCAATTTCTTTCTAACAAAATTTTCTTTAAGTCATTTGGTCTTGTGTTTTGCCACATTTTGACATTTGTGAAGCATAAAAAAGTAATAATAAACAAAATGAGAATTCTCTGTGTTGAATATGTAAGAACCTTCAGTCTCTTAGTGCCCGATTTACAGAACTAACTTAAGACAAAATCCTAAACTTACTACTTTTGGTATTCACAGAAGGCATTTAGCAGCAGTAAAGTTAGGATTTTATCTTAAATCTGTCTTACCTCTGTCTTAAGTCTGTCTTAAGTCTGTCTTAAGTTTGTCTTAAGTCTGTTTTAAGTCTGTCTTAAGTCTGTCCTACTACTTTTGGTATTAACAGACGGCATTTAGTAGTAGTAAAGTTAGAATTTTGTCTTAATAAACTGGGAACACACTCCCATTTGACTTGCGTTCACTTTCCGATCACCTAAGCCTTAATGGGTTCTTAAGTCATGGCTGATCTGCTGAGCATTTTTGCAGTTTTTTTAGTCACTACATGTTTATATGGGATATTTTGATTAGGCTATTGAACTATTTCAGTACCAAAATCCAATAATTTGAACTATGGGCTCTTCAAATTATAAATAATATAAAAATCTAATTGTCAGGTAAATTGAGTAATAATATGTGGTTGATCACTGGTTAACATGTCAATACTGACTTAGCTAAAATGTAGTAAATAGAGAAGATCTTCATCTTCTCAATTTTGTCTTAACCTCCATAGTCTTCACATTCACCTTTATAAATAAATATACATGTATATATGTAAAATATGTCAGTATAGTTAAACAACCAGACCTATAATGCAGTACAGGGTCAGACCAAAGCTCATACGTGCCACATAAAACGGCTTTTATTTTATTTTATTCCCAGTCACCCATCCTCTTGCTCTCCACTATGGAGCAGAGTAAAATAGTTCATTGTTTAACAGTGTTCCACGAAGTGAAGTGAAAACACTGGCACATTCCTGTTGGAAAGTGTTGGCCGAGGACAGGTGGATGTGGTTAAACCTCAAATCAGAGCATGCAGAGCAGAGGTAGGTACTCTGAGCAGGTACCAGTGTAATGTGGTATTCCTAGATTTTTGCCTTTATCCTCTCCCTGAAGGAGCCTCTGTGATTGTCCAATCCTGTACGATATTTGGGGAATTTCAGTGTTTCCTCCAGATATTCCAGGATAAGTGTTAGAAAGGTAAATTAACTGAGTCCACAGGTCTCTGCTGCTGAGAGCACGAGGTTTAAATTACAATGTGATTATACCCACTTGCAGCCTGCAGTTCTCTTCAATGCTGAACGATGGTTTAAACCATCAATGACCAATGCAAACCGGTCATTCGTTTTTAAAAGGTAGCATGTGAAGTTATGTTAGAGGAATGTATTAAGCAGGCAGTCCAAATCTGAGTTAAAAATAGCTAGCATCTGAATAACATTTGTAAAAATATGTGAAAAGAATACCTAACCTGAGGGGAAATAGAGAAAATCTACAAAATCGTCAATGAAAAAGGGCCGCCCTGTTTAGCTTGCACTTGGAAGTGCACGTTTACATCAATAGTTAATAGCACTTTGAAAAGGGCTACAGGGAGATCAAACGCAATGGTTACACAAAGTATTATATTTGCTGTCATATGTGTTCAAATGTGTGCATCTCTAGCTCAGATTAAAGCAGTGGTACCATGCCTACTAAAAGGTTTGCAAGAATTCCACACGAGAAGAGAGTTATCCTACATACATTATTTGGATCATGTGTGTGATTATTCGTGTAGTCAAAAAACATAATCCCTGGGTGTATGGGGTGTTTTTGGTGCAGTTGTAATTGCCGATGATTATTCATCGGGACTCAATCGTTTCGTTAGGAGGTGAGTATTCACGAAAATGATCTTGGATTCGTTCATGTAAGTAGTAGAAAGTATTACAATAAAAGCACACCCTTCGAACTAGCTCAAAACAGAACCTTCATTTTTTAATTTCTTGATGAGGAATCCTAAATTGTTAATACGGGAATATCCAACCTTTCTCTATCTGCCAGGAGCAAGTGAATTACATAGTAGACCTATTAAAAAAGTGCACATTTCTATTAATGTCATGGTATAGTCGGTCCTTGCAACAAATTGTGCTTTTAGAATCAGAATTCAGAGGAGGAAACTCCCTCCAGCAAGAAAAGGTATCAACTTCCTGTTTCCATCTCCGTTACAAGCTACTAAAGTCTGCTGGCAAGACAGTACTGAATGCGTGAGAAAAACGAGGAAAAACCTTGTTTCAGAGACATATATGGAGGGTGGTAATTTGTACAACTAGTTTTTTTTTTGCTTACCAGTAATCAGATGGTTACAAAGCCCAACAGATGACATCTGAGGACATCTACCAGTTAAGATGAGCCTGAAAGGATTAGACTCTTCCTGATCAGAGCCCTTTCCCTGGCCACACCAGGAGTGACAGCCGCAGACGGCTGCAGGAGCACCTCACAAACATGTTAATGAATGAGACTTGGTATCCAAACACACTCTCTCATGCCTTAGGGAAGAGGTCCCTAAGCTTTCCCAATGGAACATGGCCTGTCTTTTAGTCCAGTGCACAACATTGCATCCATCTTATGCACACCTGTTACCATTCATGTTCCATTCCTGTATTTAAAGGAGTCATAAGAGACCATCCATCAAACTCCCTAAATACACATATGTCTGTCTTGATTGAGCCAAAAATTGCCCTATAAATTTTGTTCCAAATATGATACTTCTGCAATCAAGGCTGAACGGCCTCTGGGCTTCGGAGCTGTGTCCTGCAACCCGCTCCATGTAGCATTGGTTTGATGCGTCAAATGAAGAGCAGAATACCGAGACAAGATGTCACCCACCTTTCTGGCGGAATGCTTCATGTTGTTTTTTGTCACTGCCTCGGTGGAGTTTACCTTAACAGGCACCAAAAACTAAAGATTTTAGTCCACTGGTGGAGACAGCCCTTGTAGTTGCAGCCACGAAGTTGGCAACATAGAGAGCAGATGCTAGAAGGATGAAGTCCCTTTCTATACCTGCACGTCTCTGAAGTCTGCTCTTAGCAAAAGATTCTAAGAACTGTAGTATCATAAGGGAAGGGAAAACTATCTCCTGGTGCCCCTAGGTTTGTAAATACACTTCTGCAGAATACATATCCTGTGTTGCCTTAAACATTGATTGTATCACTTTATGGGGTCAACCATAGTAGCAGCAAAAAGTGGAGCAAGCCCACCATGAAAGCTGGATCTGAGGCTGTCATGGACATCATGAGGTCTGCGCGCTGTGGTAAATGGCAACATCACCTGCCAGCACCATCAACCGTAGGACAAGCGCCCAGGTGGGGCTTGACAAGAACACGACTCTCAGCCGCACAGGCTCTGGTCCCTGAATCTCCCTCCAGCTCACAGCCCTTCCATGAAGCAAAGTACCGCAGGCAGCAGCATTGCCAATGAGAACTTAGGGTATGACCCACCTTGTTCTCAGTGTGTCCATCCATTGGAGTAAATGCATCACGTGGTGTGTGCCCAGGTCTGTGAGCTGGATCACAAGTTTCGCTTAGAGACACAAGCGACTTTTAAAGATTCAGAGAGAGACAAGCCTAATGTTAGAGTGCACAGTGGGCTTGGAACATGATAATAATGCAGACGTTGGCTTGTGTATAGTCAGGCCTGCCATTACCCAGGCAAAGTGTCATATTCAGTTGTGCTGGTGTTCCGGTCAGCATTTCGCAGGCAGTGCTGCTGCCGGCTCCAGCAGTGTGACCTCATGGTCTTGCTCTCTGCCTCTGTCACTCCTTCTGATTATGGGTTTATAGGCATCATATAATTATACGCTGTTTGTCTTACAAGCTTTACCCTGCAGCACCGTGTCGGACGAGTTTACCAACTAAACTAATCCTATTCTTAACTGGCCAGAAGTAAAACGCGCAAACAATAGCGACCTGTTGTTTTGTTGCCTAGGACTTGGATCGCGCACAATCTGGCACGTGTCTGACCTCGCGCAGCGCCTCTCAAAATGTTTCCATGGCAGACCGGAGGCTGATTCGATAAAAGAGCAATTAAAACAGGTTCACGCGGCTACCCTACGTCACTGAACTCCACCTGTCCTCAGGTGTTGAAAAAACCCTCCAAGTGGTTGCAAACGCACTTGTTCTTGTGGCACGAGGGCTGTATTGATCTGTAAACGAGTCACGTACTTGTGCGAGGCTCAACAGGGCTGGATCTTGAGATCCAGTCACATAAATCACCCTGGCGGACCCACTGACCCGCCCTTTTCCCTTCCCCATCGAAAGAAGCGTTCTGAAGTATTATGTGCCATCTTTTTTTATAAATAAATATAGTAAGAATTCAAATTGGTTGGGTCTATATTCTCTAAAAACATCACCCAGAAACAAATGCCCCGATGAGAATGTAATTCTATTGTTCGTTTATCATTTTTATGAATGGCATCTTATTCAGCACGTTATTTCCCAATGCCAGTGTCCCTACTAACCACAAAGAAACCCCTAGCAGCGGGCTGAGCCCTCACAAATACCTGAAACAGCTACCCAGATGTCAGTTCTTCGAAGGACATTACAGCGAGTAATAACATAATCGTCGCTTTCAACGAACCTTGCAAATGTTATCTTTAGTGTACTACATTCCATCCACCCCAAACCATCCTTTCACCTCCACCCATCCATCCACCCAACGTCCATCCATGTGTACCCTTTAGAGTGGGCCTTTCAGCTGTCACAGTTTTGTATGTGCTGCCTAGCCGCAGATAGCAGCAAAGAGCAGTTTTTGTTAATTTGCACTATGGTTTGCTTTTGTTTAAAATATATTGTGTTGATTGAACCATTCGACACCATCAACCTATCAACACAATCAACCTATCAACACCATCCACACCATTATCCATCCAAAATTACTTCATTTATTCCTTCCTTCCTTCCTACTCTCCATCCATCCATCCATCCTTTCTTCCTTCCATCCTTCCATCCATCCATCCATCCATCCATCCATCCATCCATCCATCCATCCATCTATCCATCCTTCCTTCCATCCATCCATCCATCCATCCATCTATCGATTCATCCATCCATCCATACTTTAGAATATGTTCATTACCTTATCCCTGACACAATGTCTTACGAATATCATTCTTAAATTTCCTTCAGGAGTTGACTATATTTCTTGTCCTACAACCTCCGAATGTGAAACCAACGCAATAGAATCTTTCTGGAGGATTGCTTCAGTCACGGTAGGATATTCCAACTTTCCATTGTGTTTTTTGGTGTCTTATCGTCATCACATAAAACAATTTGTAATTGGCACAGTTTTACTCACACTTGGGCTTAGGGCAGTAGCCCTGGAACTAGAATGAAAGACCTCTCCTGCATCCGTCCTGGAAAGAGCCGTCCCAGAGCGGCTTCAGAATGATGTTTCAAGAGGTCAAAGTTAGAAACTGATTTTGAAGATTCTAATCACCAAAGTGTCCACTATTATTCTATGTTGATTAGGTGCTAACCAACATTATAAACATATAAGCATCACATTTAATGCCCGGTTACTCACCGGTAATATTCATTACCCTGAGACCTGGTCTTCCCGTCCAATTCTTGAACAGCGAGGAGCTAGTCTGCTCCTCAGCAAACCTACTACCGAGCAGAGCTTTCAGCACTTCCCCCAACATGGTGGCACCAATCAGGTGAGGATATAGGGGGAAGTGCGTCATACCACATCCTGTGAATACTAAAGAAACCCACAAACCAAAAACAATCACCACAAACAAACCCCAGGGAGGGAGTTAAGGACTCAGGAATTGGACCAGAAGACTAGGACTCGGAGTAATAAATATTACCGGTGAGTAACCGGGCATTACCTCCTCGACCTGTCTGCCCATTCCATTCCTGAACAGTGAGCCCATACCCAAGCACACTGTGATTGCAAGAAAAAAAGACCAGAGAATGCGGCAAACAGGTCAACTTAATCAAAAGAAAGCAGTACAAATCATAAACCATGTACAGCACTCAAAACATGAGCGCCAAAAGCAGCCGAGGCTGCCATCTCCAACTGAAAACGATAATGAGGAACAAAAGTATGGGGAGAAGCCCACGGGGCAGCATTACAAATGTCACACAAGGAGGTGTCCCTACACAAGGCCCAGGAGGAGGAGACACCCCGGGCGGACCTACCCTGGACCGAAGAAGGGAGAGGACAGTGAGCAGACTGGTAAGCAGAAACAACAGCACCCTTAACCCAACGAGACATGGTGGACAAGGAAGACCGAAGACCCCTCCCAGAGAGGCCGTAGGTGACAAACAATGAATCAACCATCCGAAAACCACTGGTCCGATCCAAATAGAGGTGGAGAGCTCTCAGCAGATCCAATGAATGGAGAACCACCTCCTCCTGGGAGGAGGGGTAAAAAAAAAAAAACGGGAGGACAATATCCTCCTGACAGTGGAAAGAAGACAAACCCTTGGGCAGAAAAAACTAATTAGGAAAAAGAATGACCTTGTCAGAGAAGAAACACAAAAGTGTGTGTGGGGGGGGGGGTGGCATCAAAGCACTAAGCTCACCAACCCGCCGCACAGAAGTAATGGCTACCAGAAAAATAACCTCAGCAGAAAGATACTTAAGGTCCATCGAGAGTAGAGGCTCAAAAGGGGGCCCATCAAGGCCCGGAGAACCAGGGGAAGATCCCAGGCCAGCACAAGAACCAAACCCTGCGTGGAAAGACCAGCCACCAAATTGTCCACCTAGACAACCTGAGGGAACTCAGTAGCAAACCCTTCCAATGGATGTCGCTTACCCAAAAAAAGCGAGGGAAGGCGGACTTATCCACAATCTTCCACTCATGTGCAAGTACCTTGCACATGACGCCATGCAGGGGTAAGTATTCCGGATCAGGCTGGCGATATTGAGTAAAAAAGTCATCCTCCAGGACATCCAGCACATGAGGAGCGAACCCCAAATTGCCAAGCAAATTATTATTATTATTATTATTATGTTTCTTATATAGCGCATGAATCGACCCCCGAAGGGGTATCTCCGCGCTTGCCTTGGGAACCCGTCCTGGCTTTTCCCTGTGAGATAGCCCCAACAGGGCATCCCCAAGGTGAAAGCCAGGCATCCCGCCGCAGGGGGGCCGTTGTGGAGATTAAGCAAGCTTATTGCCCAGAGTTGCAGAGTGTGAACCCATGATTAGGTCAGGCACCGAAGCGAGAATTATCGAGTCCATGGACATTTGAGCTCAAGACCCTGCCGCGTTGGGAATTGAACCCTGGTCCCGGGTCTGACCTCTGCTTCAGGGTCTGCCTGCTCTAACCAGTGAGCCACACTTCTCCAAACAAGTTAAACAAGTCAGAGAGCTCTGCATCCTGAACAAAGCGACCACCCACATAATCATCCTCCTCAGTCCCCACACCATCAGCTGAAGGGTCAGGCTGAACAAGAGACCCACGAGGCACCTTGGCCGGAGGGCCGGCCGCTTCCCGAGCCCGGAAAGCATTAGCAACCGCCTCATTAATCAGGCGGCACATGGCATTCAAAGTAGGAGCGGCAGCAACAGAAGCATCCAGGTCCATGGCAGCGCAGGTAAAGTGAAAGGGGCACCAAACACAACCAGCAGAGGCGGGAGCCAACAGAAAACGGACCCGTTTTTCAAAGAAATGAAGTCCCGAGGCTCCCAACCTCTCACGCTATCAGGTAAGGGGCGGACGCATAAAAAAACATCCGGCCGCCCAAAAAACCCAAAGGGGTTCAGTAATCACAAAGGACACCAAGGGCCGCAGGAAAGACCACCGAGGAACCCCGCCCACTAAAGCAGGGCATGATGGGACCATATAAAAAAGAAGCGGCCGCTAAGGAAATGGCAGCGTACAAGTGAGTGAGGTGGCGAAGAACATGAAGAGGCAGCGGGCGCTAGAGCGGGCCTCGAAAATGCAGCACATTCAAGCAATAACCCCCACAATTCACAAGACAAAAACGGCCGCTACAGCAGGCCGCCAAAGAAAAACATAAAATACGGAGTAACAGTACTTACCCGACCAACAGCTCCGTTAGGCAAAAGGTAACTGACGAAAGTACGAAAAAAACTAACAGGATGTGGTATCACACACTTTCCCCTATATCCTCACCTGATTGGTGGAGCCATGTTGGGGGAAGTGCTGAAAGCTCTGCTAGGTATTAGGTTTCTGGGGAGCAGACTAGCTGCTCACTGTTCAGAAATGGGACAGGAACCCAGGATGCGGAGGTAATACTTCTGTTCACAGTGCCTCAATTATGTTAATTTTATATTCTCAGAGAGTGTTTTCCTATCTCTCTGAAGTTTCACAACATTTGTTAGCCCTTCAGGTCAGACCTCTCAGAAGACACAGTGTGGGTGCCTGTCTGGACCCTGGCCACAAAAGGCAGAGAATATTATTGGTTTCTGTTGTAATTTGCCACTGTATGACACACAGTTTTATCCCTCTTCACAGGGCCACGCTGAAGAGCCACTATTGCATGGTGATCTGGAAACTCTTCCACAGACTAGGTTTCCAGCTCAGGTGTCAATGTAAATGCAATTTCTAAAGCACAACTCATACCCAAGGGCGTCTTGGCACTGTCGGACGAGGGAAAAGGTGCAGAAGTAATTTGAGAGCATTTCAGCAGAAGCTTTTTGAGCATTTGAGCAGATGCAATTTGGGAGCATAGTGAACTCTCTGCACAGCTAGGCTCCATTTAAACCTTCTCAGGACATGGACGGCGGATTCAGATTAGTTCCTTCCTTCAGTGGGGGATGTAAGTGGTGGCCATTAAGTACTGCACTTGGTCCAAAGCCCCATATTCCATGACTTCGCCCCTTCTCTCTGTAGAGCTCCATAGTGAGAATTATTTTAAGATTGGAAGGTCTGTAGATACATTTCTAAAGTACATATTTTTGGATTTTAAAAGACTTTTACAAAGTTTAAACCACACAATTAAACGCATCATGTATAAAGCATTGGCCATGACAAAAGATAAAATATGGTTGGAAAATGCATATTTGTGCAAATCCATTGGACACCGAAGCATCCTAATAAAGGTCCCCAAAAAAATGGCCTGATTTACGCAAACATTCTATACTGGTCTTTAATCCTACATTAAATTCTTTCCAAATTCAATAATCAGGGGCACTCACATACATGAACATTTCCACATGTAACAAGTCCACATTTCTGCACGTAGAAATTACACTTTTGCATTTTAAAATTATTTTTCTCCCCACAAGGAAAATATTGTTTCTTTTGAAGAAACCCTTTCCCACAGGGCTCCCTCCAGTTTTGGGGTGATCCTTCTTCATTACCACGCAGGATACGGACTTAACTGCATATTTATGAGAGCCTTGCGTCACAATTGGACAACGCAAAGTGAAACATGAGTGACTCAAGGCTCCGAGTCAGATTTCTGAAGCCACGCATAGCCATCTTGGGTGAATTTGAGTAGCCTCATAAATCTTGAGTAAGGCAACGCATCGCAAATTGCTGTATAGCCTGACTCTGCTCAAGGGAGGCGTTCCATGGGCTTTGCAGTGGGTGTTGGCACCCAACTCCCATGGGTTTTCAAACATTCGCAGATTTGCAAGGACTTGTAAATCTGGCAATGCGTCAACATCTTACTTCCCCCAGGGTGAGGCATACAAAGGAGATATATCTCTGTTCTCCTTGTTTTTCCTCTTTCTATGTGTGCTGCATTCTGCACCGGTGAAGCATTGCACCATATTGGATAAATACAGTACATTTCTGCCCTTACAGTTTGGCCTAGAGCAGCACTGCAAGGTGACTAGCTGCGCTACTCTACGCCAAATCCACATAAATGAAGGGCTTACTACGGCCATTGGTAGGATTTAATCTCCATCTATATTGGAAAGAAAGGGAGTGCCCAAGGTTTGCAATTACCCATAAACTTGTGGGTGCTCACCAACCTTGGCATGTAGTCTTACCCCAGAATTCTACCAACCTGCCCATGAGTAGATTTACTCACATAGAATTTTGTTGCCACACTGATGGAACTTTAAGTGCATGAATGATGATTTTTGCACTCGTAAATGATGGTGTTTGAATTTAAGTGTATTAATATCTTTGCTGACCAAGTCCTAAGACAGAAAATTCTAATTGCCATTGAAAGATTTCAGGACAAAATATATACACATTTTATACGTTTTAGAATAGTCTTTAACAACGCTATGGTTTGAAATGAGTGGCTGAGTAGAATATTTGAGTTTTTCCTTTACTGTTGTCTGTTAATATTATGTTACCAAATGGCAAACATTGACATACTCATAGACTGCAGCCAGGTCATAGTTACTACTTTCACTGACTGTCACGTCTATGATTGAGAAGGTAGTATCTTGAAATCTGGAATATAATACACCTGTCGTTAGCTAAATCCAGAATGAACAAATGGGAATGCCAGGGCCTGAAGTCATTGTCACTCAATTCTATGTCAAAGTTAACTACAGGTTATCGTTTCATCAGAAAGCTCCTACCAAGAATCATTAACCTTCTGTTGTTTAGAGGTCTTGTTGAAGCAAAGAAATAATCCAACCGAGAGATCAAGTGTTAGAAATGGGGTTTCTGGTTGGTTAGGGTATGCCCCTAAGCCAGGCAAAACCCACCACTCTAGTCAGGGCAAGTAAGCTACACATCAAAGATAACCTATGCTCTTCCTCTGGTAGCTTGGCGCAGAGCAGGCAGCCATATCATCAGAAGCAATGTGTAAAGTGTTTGTGCAACACACTCACATAGAAACACAATGACTACACCACAAAAGAAACTCCACACAGTGTTATATAAAAAATATAGTATATTGTACATAACATAAGCCATGAATCATAAATACAGTGCATATTATCCTGGACAATGCAAGAATCAAAACGACATTCATCATGACATCAGGGCATGTAATGCCGGTTAGGTTAGAGGGAAAACACATAAACCACAAAATATCACCATAAGTACATGGATCACTAAATAACACCATAAGTATAGGATGCAGCGCACCTGCACTCCTACTAAACTTCATACAGTCATTAGGCATCCCCCGTAGGGCACAGGAACATCTGCATGCCTATTACTTGCATTACGGTAATTTTTTCTTCATGGCAACATTTTCCTAATCAGCAAGTTCCTGATCGGGGGCCCTCCGTTGAGGACTCACTCCATAATAAACACTCAAGGAAAGAGTGGCTCCAGGTAATGCCCAAAGGGGCGTGGGGCACACACCTCAGGCCACGCAGAAGACTTTGCTTGATCCCCTGCTATCAACTCCCAACAGCAGCTGCTCATGAGCAACCAGTGCAGGTGCCAAGCTCAGTACCTTCCAGGTACCACTGAGGTCTCTCCTGACTCGGGAGCGGCGTACTTCTTAACAATGGGGCTTAGAGGAGGTCAGTGGGCAGCAATGGGGTGCAGGGCACTTGGGAGATTCGTCCTGGTCTGCACGTCAAGCCCCGACTGACATTGGCACTCAGGAGCCGTATCATGTGAGGCAGGCCTGTCTCCTTCTGATTAAGGGTGGGTGGAATTATTAGAGTGGCTCTATGCTGAATTCCGCTGAGTTGTCTAAACTTTCTGTGAAATTCTGTGGCTCTCCACTCTGCACTATGGAAGCAGCAGAGTACCAGACCAGGCTGGCAACACACTGCGGGTTTGTCATGGAAGTTTCCTCCCCCCCTTCCCCTGACCCCTAGACTGCCTCCAGCTTTTACTGGCTTACCTCGCAGCTTGTTTAGTTGCTGTTCTGCACAAATGGTGCTGCCATCCCTCCTGCCACCGTGGCAGTAATCCATGGTGTTTCTTCTCATGGGCTGAAATTAATGAAACCGCTTCACTGCGGGACTCGGGAGGACTGCGCATGCGCATGCATGGAGAGTGGAGACCTTAACCCAGTCTCCACTCTCCATGAGCGTGCATGCACAGTCCTCATGAGACCTGCAGTAGAGGGGTTTCATTAGTTGCAGCCCAGGAGAAGAATCCTGCACTGCCGAGGAGACAGCCCAGGCACAGAGAACACCACACCGAGATCCGGGTAAGGACTATAGGGGCGTGGGGGCAGTGGCAAACTCCGCAAAATGGTGGAATAAGAGTTTTTGGGCTAACTCCATGCTCCCAGCAGAGCACGGAGTTGGCAAATTCTGCAAACTCCGCTAGCAGAGCTGAGTTTGCCACCCACCCTTACTTCTGAAGAGTTACAGACAGGACAAGGTGTTGCTCCAACGACGCTTCCAAACTGGAACGCGGTGAGACGAGTTGACAGAATACCATCACTCAGGACTCCTTTGGGGTTACTGGCAAACAAAGGTCCCTAAGTGAGACTCACACGCTCAATACGCGCGTTTTGGAAAAAAGAGGTATAATTAGTATGGTATTAATGTGTGAGTTGCCATGTGAGTTGGATGTGTGAGTCTTATTATTGTCTGGGTGCTGCAGGATGTAGGTTCCACAGTTGCACTGAAGTGATTATGTGTGTTCTCTATGGCTTTAAGGCTTATCCTCATCTGTGAACAGTATATGCTATAAATCAAAAAGGTTGTCCTTGTTGAGGACGCCCTCACGGAAAGTTCACCCTCTCTAGTTGAGACTGCAGTAGAGTCAGCTTCCCCCCTACAATCTATTCAAAATGGGCTCTACGCGTTTCAGACACCATTGTCCTTGATCACAAGCCAGTTGATGGAAAACAGCAACAGCAATGTAGAAAACCCATTTTTATTTCTCAAGTCCCGCTCCAGTGGGCGTATGCTACAATGCATGCTGGTACTTGCAGTTTCTACACATCATTCAATCCCTAGTGTGTGTTGCTGTGTCCATAAATCTCATACAATATTGTCCACAGTGGGTTGATAAAAGCCGGAAATGGCAAGTGTGCTGCCATATCTACCCTCAAAAATGGGCTTTCCGTTCATTCGGCGACAAGCGTTCCAGTCACCGTAGATCCGCTCTGCAGCGGCGGTGGGTCCTCCTGACTAGACCAGCAACCAAACATCAAAATCAAAAGGTTGCCCTTGTTTTGGATGCTCTCACGGAAAGTTCACCCTCTCTAGTTGAGACTGCAGTAGAGTTTGCTTCCCCCTTCAATCTATTCAAACGGGGCTCTACACGTTTCGGACACCATTGTCCCTGATCATAAGCCAGTTGATGGAAAACAGCAACAGCAATGTAGAACACCTATTTTTATTTCTCAAGTCCTGCCCAGTGGGTGTATGCTACAATGCATGCTGGTACTTGCAGTTTCTACACATCATTCAATCCCTAGTGTTTGTTGCTATGTCCATAAATCTCATACAATATTGTCCACAGTGGGTAGACAAAAGCGGGCAATGGCAAGTGTGCTACCACATGTACCCTCAAAAATGGGCTTTCCATTCATTTGGCGACAAGCACTCCAGTCACCGTAGATCCGCTCCACCGCGGCTGTGCATCCTCGCGACTAGACCAGCCACCAAACATCAAAATCAAAAAGGTTGCCCTTGTTGAGGACGCTCTCACGGAAAGTTCACCCTCTTTAGTTGAGACTGCAGTGGAGTCCGCTTCCCCCTTCAATCTATTCAAATGGGGCTCTACGTGTTTCGGACACCATTGACCTTGATCACAAGCCAGTTGATGGATAACAGCAACAGAAATGTAGAACACCTATTTTTATTTCTCAAGTCCTGCCCCAGTGGGCGTATGCTACAATGCATGCTGTTACTTGCAGTTTGTACCCATCATTCAATCCCTTGTGGGTGTTGCCGTGTCCATAAATCTCATACAATATTGTCTACAGTGGGTGGATAAAAGCGGGAAATGCCAAGTGTGCTGCCATATGTACCCTCAAATATGGGCTTTCTGTTCATTTGGTGACAAGTGCTCTAGTCACTGTAGAACTGCTCCGCAGTGGCGGTGCATCCTCGTGACTAGTCCAGCCGCCAGCATCAAAATCAAAAAGGTTGCCCTTGTTGAGGATCCTCCTACTGAAAGTTCACCCTCTCTAGTTGAGGATGCAGTAGAGTCAGCTTCCCCACTTCAATCTATTCAAACCGGGCTCTACTCGTTTCGGACACCATTGTCTTTGATCACAAGCCAGTTGATGGAAAACAGCAACAGCAATGTGGAACACCTATTTTTAATTCTCAAGTCCCGCCCGAGTGGACGTATGCTACAATACATGCTGGTAATTGCAGTTTCTACAAATCATTCAATCCCTAGTGGGTGTTGCAGTGTCCATAAATCTCATACAATATTGTCCACAGTGGTTTGATAAAAGTGGGAAATGGCAAGTGTGCTGCCATTTGTACCCTCAAAAATGGGCTTTCCGTTCATTCGGTGACAAGTGCTCCAGTTACCGTACATCCCCTCCTCAGCGGTGTTGCGCCCTCGCGACTAGACCACCTGCCAAACATCAAAATAAAAAAGGCTGCCCTTGTTGAGGATGCTCTCATGGAAGGTTCACCCTTTCTAGTTGAGGCTGCAGTAGAGTCAGCTTAACACCCTTTAATCTATTCAAACGGGCCCAACGCTTTTCGGACACCTTTGTCCTTGATCACAAGCCAGTTGATGGAAAACAGCAACAGCAATGTAGAAAACCTATATATATTCACTGAAAAAACCATGGGTTTCAGGCCTTTTATAGTTAGGAATTAGCATTTAAAAAACCATTGAACTTGCTCCTATATAGTTAGTTGTACTAACTATATTTCGCGCACCCGCAATCCACTGCTGATGATGTCACATATTAGATCATTCATGACATGGTCAGTGACATCACTGATGACAGCTCAAATGACATCACTGATGACATCATCCAGTGAATGTGGTTTGCTTCGGTATTTAATTATGCGTTATATATATAGCAATTTGCATTGAAGAATGAGTGGATATATATAAATAAATATTTGGATGGAGGATTTAGTAGCATTGTAATTGACTGTTTTCTTGACCAATTTATTATATTTCACTAAATATAGTGGATAGTGACTAAACTGTGTGAATATCTGTATCACTTTGTCAGTTGTTGTGTAAACTGGTTCTACAGTTGGTTACTAGCTATGTGAAAGTCTATATTAGTTTTTGATTAGTTAACTGAGTATTTGTATGGGAGAGTGAAAGTGTGTGTGGTTCGGTGGGGGGTGTGTGACTGTCCAAAGATGTGTGAATAGTTGATTCAGTAGATATATGAAGTTAAAACTACATGTTCTAACAGTTGTTTGGGTGAGTGAATCTCTTTATGGGTGTGGTGATGAGCAAGTATATTTTTCAATGGTACATATCCAACAAACTAGAAAAATAAAAGGCAGTGTATGTGTCAATTGTTGTATATAAGTAAGTATACATAAGACTCAATGATTGTGTGAGTGACTGTATGGATAACTGTATACTTGTAATATTGATTTTATAATTCACTAAGTATGACTTAATATCTAAATGAATAGATGAAGTGGTGTTTGTGTAAGTGTGTAGCTAAGTAAATATGTAAGTATGATCCATTGTTTGCATAAGTGAGTAGGATGAATTCATATGTGAATAGGATGTGTGCTGGTGTGTAATGTCGATATAGGTGTACAAGTATTTTGATAGTGTTCTATTGTTCATTGACAGCATGTATGAGTGAATCTACAGGTAAGGGATTAGATGTGTATATACATCTATGAATCACTGAGTGGGTTTTTAGATACTTGTATTGCTGTGATAATGGATTCAAATATGATGCTCTGTATTTTACAAAGAGTGATGAAAGATTTTACTAGTGTATGAAAAGGTGTATGTGATTGTCACATGGATGATGTCATCAGTGATGTCATCAGTGATGTCATTTGAGATGTCATCAGTGATGTCACTGACCATGTCATGAATGATCTAATATATGACATCATCAGCAGTGGATTGCGGGTGCGCGAAATATAGTTAGTACAACTAACTATATAGGAGCAATTTCAATGGTTTTTTAAATGCTAATTCCTAACTATATAAGGCCTGAAACCTATGGTTTTTCAGTGAATATCAAAGGTTTTTATATGCTAATTCCTAACTATATAAGGCCTGAAACCTATGTTTTTTTCAGTGAATTTGCAAGGTTTTTTTTAATGCTAATTCCTAACTATATAAGGCCTGAAACCTATGGTTTTTTCATTGAATTCGCAAGGTTTTTTAAATGCTAATTCTATTAGCGGATAACGTTTAAATATGTTAATATCCTTGTGGGACCACCTGAGCAGCCCTAGGGGGTCAGGTTCTTTCTACCCTGCCCCCTTTTGCATTCTACACGTTTGTTTTTCTGCTTCTTTTGTGCCTGGGTCTACCTAGCACAAGATGAATGCCAACACTTCCTGGCTAGAAGTATTGACAGCCAATGAGCATGCTGCTTTCCTGTGAAAGGCATGCTGATTGGCTGCCACTGTCTGTCAACACTCCAAACCAGGAAGTGTTGGCAGCTATCTTGTGCCTCGGTAGAACCAAGGCACAAGAAAGCAGTGAAACAAAGGTGCAAAACACGCAAAGGGGGCAGGATAGAAGCCCCCTCACCCCCTAGGCCTGCTCAGGGGGTCCCACAAGGAATTTTCACCAAGTATAGCAAAGGCACATCTGCATACCAGTCCCTACAATTTTGCAAAGTTTGGTGTAATTCCGTTCAGCGGTTCGGGCTGTAGCCTTGTCAATTCGTCCTATGGAAATTAACATGGGGAAAACACGTTTTGGGAACCCCCTTTTTTCTCGGCCCCCACTTCACAAATCCACCCGAAACTTTCAGGGAAGGAGCGGAGCTGCGCTGTCCTAAATTTTGGAAAATTACACGCAAATTCCTCAACCGGCGCCAAAGTTATTCCGAATAGAATGTTGCTTTTTTCCTGTGGTAGCTAGGTCCTAACTATATATACCTACTGGCTATCGCCAGTAGGTTATATATATATATATAGGTATATATATATATATTACCTACTGGCGGTCGCCAGTAGGTATATATAGTTAGGATTTTTTCCCTATGGGATTTCTGAAAATTCTATGCCTAATAACTTTGGCGTTTGTGGACGGAATTGGCTAAAATTTTCAGGAAAATGGCACATTTTGTTTCTGAGCAGCCCTTGAAAATTTGGGGGGGTTTTGTGGAGGGGGGGCCGAGAAAAAAGGGGGGTCCCAAAACACGTTTTTCCCATGTTAATTTCCATAGGGCGGTTGGACTCACTTTTAGCCCGAACGGCTGAATGGATTTTCACGAAACTTGGCAAAATTGTAGGGACTGTTAGCCCGATGTGCCTTTGCTAGGTCTCAATATATGTGCTTCAGTGGATTTTGAGAAATTAACGTTTAAATCAAGATATATATCTGTAACATCGCTCCGGGCAGCGATCCGGTTAGCGAACTTTTCGCGTATCGGAACTTTGCGATGCGAAGCTGATTGGCCCTCCGGTGTCTGTCAACATTCTAAACAGTCCGGAGCGGCCGCCATCTTGTCTCTCGGTAGGATCGAGAGACAAGAGGAGGCCAAAACAAAGGGGGAAATTACCATAAGGGGGCATAGTAGATCCTCGTTGACCCCCTAGGTTTTATGTGGAGGTTTTAAAAGGGCCTAGGAGGGTCCAAAAAAAAAAATATATATATTTTTTTGCGTGGTAAGCGCCAAGTTCACGAACCGGAAAGCGTTCTGGGCAGCGAACTTTAAGGATAAAAGAATGATAGACTTTTCTAATACTGTATGTTAATTATTTGTTGTTTTTGTTCGTTTTTTTTAAATTTATTTATTTATTTTGATTTAAAAAAAATTTATTTATTATTTTCATAGTTCATTAAAACTTCCAGCATTATATCATCTGGTATCTCGTCAAACATGGATGTTTCTGTGTCTTCTAAGCTTTCAATAAATTGTTCATCAAAAGATTCATCTATAAAATCTTCATCTACATTTTCTTCAGTTGAAATGTCTTCTGATGTAATGTCGAAGGAAACATTAGTTTTTTCGTGCTCCCCTTCCATTTTTTTGCTGTAAATTGCATAAAAAAATAATTATATTAGAAGAGTTAGGGCACTGTTGGGTTTAAGTTCAGACATGTAGTTCTGTTTTTTAACAGTGAAGTTAAAGTAAGTAAATTCATAATTATAGCAGAGAAGTGTAAGTCAATCAATAAATGTAACAGAGGAGTTTATCTGTATCTATAACTATAGCAGGGGGACAGTAAATAATTATCAATAAACGTTTTTACAAATTAATTTAAAGTGCCACTTACATATTATCAATTGACTTTACAGGGAGGTGAAAAGGCTCTTGAAATGTAGTTCAGGAAGTAGCAGTGAAAATGGCTGTGTTTCCTTCTCTTCCTTTATATATATTCAGGTATATAACCAATCAAATGTCAGGTAATAAAAATTGTAAATGAAAGTAAAGTTTTCATTGGTTGTCAATTCCAATATTTTAGATGTGTTTTGTGAAGTAAATGTAACAGAGGAGTTTATCTGTATCTATAACTATAGCAGGGGGACAGTAAATAATTATCAATAAACGTTTTTACAAATTAATTTAAAGTGCCACTTACATATTATCAATTGACTTTACAGGGAGGTGAAAAGGCTCTTGAAATGTAGTTCAGGAAGTTGTGAAGTAATTTACCTCAGGGTATTTAGATAGGTCTACAGACTAAATGGCTAAATGAAATTTCAAATAAATTTGTGAGAATGAAAGGGATTGTTATGTAGTATGAGCTAATCTATATTTGGTGAGAGTGTCTCTAGTCGATTTTCTGTTAATTACTTTCCCACCTTTTTTTAGGACCGCTTTCCGGAAAGCGGCCCGGTTAGCGAACCTTAAGCGTCACGGGAGTCCACCATTTTGTGTTTCGGTCGCATTAAGATACAAGATGGAGGGCAAATAATGTTCAGAATGGGTAGAAGGGGGCACGGTAGACTTATCTTGACCCCCTAGGTTTTCTGAGGGTGGCTGAGGAGGCTTATATGTGCGGAAAAAAACCTTTTTTTTAAAAAATTCCGCGAGGTTAGCTTTCGGTTAGCGAACCGGGGAGCGTATTTTGTGGAAAATTAGTGAAAAAAGTTAGAAAAAAATAATAATTGTGAGTGATTAGATGAAGGGTAGCTCTGAGAAGAGCTTTTGGGTTTATGGTACATTTAGGTACTTATAAGTAGGTACCAATGCACATTCTTAAATTCAGAATGAAAATTCTGTTGCCCTCATCTGAGAAGTGAACTCCATCTCCTCTGTAGATATCTTGCATGTAGTAACGCAAGTTATTATTGTACAGGGAGCCCATTCCATGGTCTCTCATGAAAGCTGAAACAGATTTGTTTACATGCTTCCTCGACTTCTCAATTTGTGGACAAAATTGGTTGGACCACCTCCATTTCTGTCTTTGGCATATATTGGAATATACCAAGGCAGTTTGAGGAAAAAGTGCCATTAATTGCTCAAAGGTGTCCTTTAAAAGCATTTCCAGACCTACCCCTGTCAAAGTGCCCAAATCATTACCTCCACAGTGCACTATTAACAGGTCAGGTTTTGGCAAATGCATAAAGGTTTTCACCAATGGTATCAATTGCTGACATTTTAATCCTCTTTGGCCCAACCACTTAATTTCCACATCTTGTAAATTGAGGTTGTGTAAATTTCTGCTCTCAGCATACCTTTGAGCCCAGTGGATGTAACTATGTCCAACAATCCAGACGTTAAACATGGTGGGAGAAGGTTGTGCTGCAGTCAGATGAAGTGTGGTAATGAAAGGGCAGTTGAAACAGTAGGAGTTTGTAAAGAAAAAAAACTGTGGATTTCCAATGCTAATGATTCATTAGCAGTGATTGGTGTATTTCCATTTCTGAAAACAGAAAGTTAGGGTGCATGGATGTGTGCTTTGAAAGATGTAATTTGAATGGTCAAGGAAGAAACTTTTAATGAAAGATTGCACTGGATACGCAGGTGCACTGAGAGTTCAGAGTTCAATTGAAACATTGTTGTGTGAATTTGCAAACATGAGAGGTCTTCCAGGAGGTCGTTGCTATGGAAAAAAGGCAGAGAGGGCAGAGGGGGGAAGGGTTTTGATTTGAAAAAAGTGAGGGAAGAGTTATGATTGGCTAATATGAGAGATATGTGAAATGAATATCTGTATTTCTGTGCTTTCAATAGCTGCAGACTCTGGAGTGCATCCTTTTTCTTCTGCTGAAGACAATTTGGTGTATTTCTGAGACTGTTTTCAAAACTCAAAAAGTATTTGCTAAGGTGAGAAAAGATTTATTTATTTATTCTAGATAGAGAATAGTATGAATTAAGGAGAAAATGATGAAGAAAGCTGTGTTTTTAAACTGTGGCTTTGTCTGTAGTGATATAGAAATAGATTTTGTTACTTTGAGAAATTGTAATTGCATATTCGGTGTAGCATTCTGGAATGCAGTTATACACGTTATTGTTGTATATGAAGCCCATTCCATGGTCTCTTATGTAAGCTGAAACAGATATGTTGTTTATAAAAATAATTTTTGAAATCAATTACATTTCTGCATATGTACTGCTAGAGCTTCATAGGTTGTTTTGGGTCATATTTATAAGGCATTTGAGTGTCTTTGATGTTATTTTTTCCTTTTTAAATGGAAAGCGTTCCTCATGGGGCCCTGAGCAGTTCTCAGCCATGTTATTTAATGGGAAGTGGATAACATGGCTAAGAGCATTTGCTGGAAAATGCATGAATATCGCTGACTTTTCAGCGATATTCATGCATTGCGGCCGTTTTTTTTCGCATTTGCGAGCAGTTCTTAGCCATGTTATCCAATGGGAGGTGGATAACATGGCTAAGAGCATTTGCTGGATAATGCATGAATATCGTTCACTTTTCAGCGATATTCATGCATTGCGGCCGTTTTTTTTTCGCATCTGCGATAAACCTTGCTAAGGAGAAAATTATGAAGAAAGCTGTGTTTTTAAACTGTGGCTTTGTCTGTAGTGATATAGAAATAGATTTTGTTACTTTGAGAAATTGTAATTGCATATTCGGTGTAGCATTCTGGCATTCAGTAACACAAGTTATTGTTGTATATGAAGCCCATTCCATGGTCTCTTATGTAAGCTGAAACAGATATGTTGTTTTTAAAAACCATTTTTGAAATCAATTACATTTCTGGATATGTACTGCTAGAGCTTCATAGGTTGTTTTGGGTCATATTTATAAGGCATTTGAGTGTAATTGATGTTATTTTTTCCTTTTTAAATGGAAAGTGTTCCTCATGGGGCAAGTGTCTTGTAAATACGCTCCCACCTGCGCTTGGCAAATTTAGATTTTGATTATGGGAGTTACATAGGCATGTTAATAATGTCCCAAAAATGGTGTAAGGGCATAATCAAAATCTAAATTTGCCAAGCGCAGGTGGGAGCGTATTTATAAGAAACTTGCACCATGAAGAACGCTTTCCATTTAAAAAGGAAAAATAACATTATAGACACTCATATGCCTTATAAATATGACCCAAAGCAACCTATGAAGCTCTAGCAGTACATATCCAGAAATGTAATTGATTTCAAAAAATCGTTTTTAAACACAGCACATAAATCAATTGTATACCTGCATTCAAGAGGAAATGACTGAAAATGTCCTTGTGATGCAGTGCTGGTGCAAAAGATTTTCTATGTTAAATATTAAGTAGGGTGTTAAGTTTTTGATGACTGTTATTCATTTACTGTTTGGTAATAGTGGTTAATAACATTTTTTATTATATTTTTCCACAGATTCAACTGCAGATCTTTTTTAAATTTGAAAAATGCCTACGAAAAATAGAATTAGAAAGGCTAGAAAACGTCAAAGACAGCAGGATGATGTTTTATTGCAGCAGTCCTCTTCCCCAAATACTTATCAAAACACCGAGAAAGCTCCGGGTAAGAGCACAAAATCATTCTTAAAAAATATTTTTAGTAAAAAAAATATTTCTCGCCAAAATGTTTCAGTTCAGAAAAAGAAGAGTAATTTAAATGGAAAGGAAAGACACATCAAAAATGTTACTGGTAGAGGAAGAGATAACTCTGTGCATGATAGTAGAAGGAAACAACAGTTTAGGGACATTCGAAAACGAATGTTCCGTAACAGGATAATAGTTAATTTATTAAGAAATATTAAAAAAAGCCAACAGAAAGCGGCATTTTATAAGAAGAAGAAAAATGTCGAGAAAATTATTGATCATGCTTTTGAAATTAAGCGAAAGTTGTTTATTTTGGTAATCAATAGAATTAGGAAACTAAGCAAGGTAATTTCTGATTTCAAAACAAACAGTAGATGGAAGAGAGTAGTAAATCGTAGTAACTTTTGTGAAGTTTTTTCCGGAGAATGGATGCATAGTTCAAGTTCTGAGGCATTTTTTAATGAGGAGAGTTATTTTCAGGATAATGATTTGATGTTTGCAGTTGACACCAGTGGTCGAGCTTATGAAGTGAAGGATGGTTGTCCAGTTGAAAAAGAAAAACTTGTGACAACAGAGACAGAAGAGGTGCTAAGTGATGAGGTTTTAGGAAGACGTCCTAAGGGTCCTGTGTACATTTGGAAGTGTAGTTCTATTTGCAGTGTGCGACAGGTTTCCATCAATTTGCTTTGTGATTTTATACGGACATTTAATAAGAAAAGTTTGAAGCAGAAAATGAAGTTGTTGCAAGATTTAGATCCTTGCAGAGTGAGACAAATGACAGGTTTGCGTGGTCATTCACTGGCTTGTCTTTCCAGGAGAGTATGCCAGAGTGTTTTTCATCATTTCAGGATGGTAGCAGTGCATCATAATAAAGTGAGAAAATTAGTGAGAATGTTGTATTATGCTAAGAGTCCAGCAATTATGCTTAAACAATTATGTGCTGCTCTTTTGCATGGTTCTGAAATAGATGTGAAGAATATTTGTGAAGAAATTGAGTTTTGTTACTTTAGTAGTAAAGATGAGAATGTTCAAATTGACCCTGAAGTAGAGGGTAATGTTGAAGATAATGTACAGGTTTCCAGTACAGATAATTTTCAGAAGGAAATTGCCACTTTTCAGATGAAATCAAGTGAGAGGCCTAATTTCACTTGTGTATGTTGTCGACGCACTTATTATAAGAATCAGACTAAGGTAGTGGATTTATATGCAAAAAGTGAAAGGGAAAATAATAGTGAATGGAAGGATTTTGCCACATACTTGATGGTAGTAAATTATTTTGATTTAGGATCGGATCAACATGTGTGTACTTATTGTTGTAATAAATTAAACCAAAACCAGATGCCTGCTAGGGCAGTTTATAATAATCTGGAATTGGTTGAGATTCCTTCTGAATTGAAGGATTTAAATACTTATGAATGTATTTTGATTCAAAGTATCCATCCCTTTCAGGCTATTGTAAGAATGGAGCCAAAGACAGGGAAGTTGCCTCCAGCAGATTTACAGAGAGGATTAAAGGGAAGAGTTGTTTATTTGCCTCTAGATTTGAACAAAAACATTAACACAATTGGAATAGAAAAAGTGGAAGAGGAACCTCTGGTTATCTTGGTTAATGGGGTTCCGACAAAGAATAAGAAAATATGGCAAGATTTAGTGGATGTTAGGAAAGTCAAAAAGGCAACAGTGTATTTGAAGACAAATAATAAGTACTATAAGAATGTATATGTTGCAGAAGAGGAAGTAAGTGATGAAGAGGATAGCGATTTGTGTGCTGGCCAAATTGAGAAAGTAGAGGCCTCTAAAAGTGAAGAAATATATGAACATTATAGTGTTCATCCTTTGCATTCCAAGGAAGTCATGGGGAATGCTATTGAGTTGTTTGAAATGAAACAAGCTAAAGGGAGTCCCATTAGTGTTTGGGAGGAAAGTTTGGAAGCTCGGTGTTTCCCACAGCTATTTCCCACAGGTCGAGGAGGAAGATATGATGAGCGATCTCATCAAATTCCTGCGTCTGAATACCGGACTTTACGATTGTATGGAGAAGATCCTAGGTTTCGTCAATGCATTCCCTATTTGTTTCATCTCCTGTTTGAAAGCGATCTGTCTGGACTGTCATATGCAGTGAACCACATCTTAAAAAGTGGTATACAGATGCGAAATATCTCGGCAAGGGACTTTATGCATAAAGTCAATGTCCAAGACAGTATTTTGGATTCTCACTTAATTAATCTCATGGCGTGTCAGCGTGGTACTAATGAGTACTGGTACCGTCGTCATGGTGATTTAAAATGTATGCTGAGGAACTTAGGAACTCCGACATGGTTCCTCACTCTCAGCTGTGCCGAGTATGGCTGGGAAGACTTACTTGAATTTCTACGAGAGGCAAATGGAAATATTGAAAACATTGAATTCAAGACACCTGGAGAACTGTGTTCTTTGGATCCTGTGAATGTATGCAGGTACTTCAATCATAGATTTGAAGCTATGATGTCTTTCATCACAAATAAGAAGAATCCACCTCTTGGAGAGGTGTTGGATTTCTTCTGGAGAAAGGAGTACCAAGCAAGAGGTGCTCCTCATATACATATGTTGTTGTGGATCAAGGATGCACCTAAATTTGGAACAGATCCGGATGACTTAGTGATGAATTTCAAAGAACAGTATGCTACGTGTGCTGTTCCAAACGCAACGGAGAAGAAAAGCCTAAGAGAACAAGTTCTACGTTTCCAAAGCCATCGTTGTGGAAAGTATTGTCGTCGTAAATTCAGAAACAAGGACAAGTTCTACACCAAATGTCGTTTCAACTTTCCACGACCGGTGATTTCTAAAGGAAAAGTGAACAGTTTGATGTCTTCACTGCGACATAATGTGACAAGGAAATCACCCAAAAATACATACAATTTGAAAAGGAATGAAGAGTCCAAGTACATCAACGACTACAACCCAGTGATTTTGTCCATGTGGAATGCTAATATGGATATACAGTTTGTGGGTGACAACTGTATGGCTGTGGCTCGGTATGTGACATCTTACATCACCAAAAAAGAAAAGACAGAACTGAAGGATATGTGGGAGGACATTTCCCATGAAAAGAGCCTCAGCAAGAAATTGTACAGTTTCAGTCTGGAGATGTTGTCGCATCGAGAAATCGGAGCTTACGAATGTTCAGATCGATTGCCTTCAGCAAGTCTCTATGCCAAATCCAGGAGTATTGTTTGGGCGAGTCTTGGTCTTGCTGCAACGCGAAATCGGGTTCTAAAACCTGTCCGGGAAATTGAATATTTGGCAGAAAAGGAACCAAACAGTACCGACATTTTGAAGACCAACATGTTGGATACATATTATCCAAATCGAAGCAGTCACCTTGAGAATGTTTGTCTATATGAGGTTCTACAAAATTATATATTCAAGAGGAACATCAAAGAAGATATTGAGAAAGGAGTGTATGCTGTAATTGGAAGTGAGGGATGCCTGGTCAAGCAGAGAAAATGCCAATTAGTAAACCATCGAAAATTGAGTGGCGAATCTTCAGAAAAAAAGGAGTTTTTCTATTTAGCACTTTTGCAACTTTTCAAGCCTTGGCGTGCAGAAGAGGAACTGCTTGGAGATTTCCTCTGTTATGAAGACTCTTTCACTGCTGCTAAGGATAGCATAGAATGTCCTGCTTTTCCCAAATATCAAGAAATGCTAACTTTGGAAATTGAGCAGGAAGCAACGATTGCAGCCGAGATTGCCAGAGACAGTTCTCAGGACAGTCAGAGTTCTGTTTCATTGAGTCAAGATCCACTTGGAGGACCTATTATCGAAAATGAAGCTGCCACTGCTATGAATGAAGTGGAAAGAGCCATGGCACATGCTCAGGAGGATTCAGTTAACTTAGAACACTTGGAAAAACAACTCAACGTTGAGCAGAGGAAAATATATGATGAAGTTACCAAGCAAATTGAGCATGGATTAAGTCATGAGAAGAAAGAGTGCTCATGTACATCGTTGAAGCCTGTCCTACTGTATGTGAGTGGAGAAGCGGGAACTGGAAAAAGTTTCCTCATTAAAGCAATTTCATGCTATCTGCAGGAAAGGACTGAGTCATCGCTGTCTTGTGTTGTCACCGCTCCTACTGGACTTGCAGCACATAACATTAAAGGTATTACTTTGCATCGTCTACTGATGCTGCCGGTGGAGCATGACAACAAATTACAATATCACAAGTTATCTGGGGATGCTTGCTGTGAAGTTTCAAGAGTCTTGAGGAAAATGAAACTACTTATCATTGACGAAGTAAGCATGGTTTCCAATGTCATGCTTGCCTTTGTGCATTTGAGAATGCAAGAAGTACTTAAAACTGAATATGATGTGTTATTTGGTGGCAAACACATCATTGTTTTCGGAGATCTTCTGCAGCTGACACCAGTAAAAGGAGAACCTGTGTTCAAAATACTCACGCATGAAGATACCAGGAAGTGCCTAGGGAGCATTGGCAACGTCAATATATGGTTAAACTTCAATTATGCTGAACTGCATGAAAATATGCGTCAGGCAAAAGATGAAGATTACAAGAATATTCTACAAGATATTAGAATTGGAAAAGTGACCGAGCATGGAAAGGAAGCTTTAAATGCACGATTACTTTCAAATTTATATCCCGAACAAGAGATTGTGGCTGAGAATATTTTTCAGAAAATTACTGAGAAGAAATCCGGAATATGTTTGATGCCAACTCTTGCAGAATGTGCCATCTTCAACAACAAAATGTTGAATTTAGAAAAGCAAGAGATTGTGAAACTTGAAGCTATTGACAAAATAGAGCACATGGGATCAACAATTATTTTGTCAGAAAATTTGAAATCAAAATTGGATTCATTAGAGAAGACTATATCTAAAACAGCGGGTTTTGAAAAGACTTTGAATGTGTGTTTAAATTGCCGAATCATTTTGAGAAGAAATTTACATGTTGAAAGAGGTCTGGTAAATGGATCAATGGGTAATGTTGTTGATTTTGAGAAGTACAAAAATAGAGATGGAATAGAATTTTTAAAAATTAAATTTGATGGCATTGAGGAAGTACAGCTAATTGGTCGTTGTTCTGCTAGGTTTTTGCTTGTTAAAGACTTATATGTTCGCCGTAAACAGTTTCCTGTTTGCTTGGCATATGCGGTAACAATTCATAAATCGCAAGGTTTAAGTGTAGACAGTGCATTGGTGAATATTGGCAGTTCTGTGTTCAAGGAGGGTATGGCATATGTGGCATTGTCACGAGTTAGAACTTTATCAGGATTGTACTTGATTGACTGTGATGTCACAAACATTTGTGCGGATCTAGATTGTGTTAAGGAATACAATAGGTTAAGAAGAGAGTATGCGCCACATTTGCCTCAATATCCTTTGTTTGAGAAACGTGTGGTAGGCCGCAAATGTAGAAATATCAGTAATAGTAGGGAGGTTGTTGCAAAAAGACTAAAAGTCAATGAACCGAAAATTGCTAGCAGAAATAAAGTGGATTCTGTTGAAGATGTTGTTGGTTTTCAATTCGAAAACAGTTCTGGTGTCAACTGCTATGCAAATGTAGTGGTTAATGTTCTCTTTTCACTAGAGAGTTTAAAAGAACAGATTCTGTTGAATTCAGAACAAATTTTATGCTGTTTATTGAATTCTGTTTTCGAGAAATGTAGCACTGATCGAACAAAAGTAGAAAGTGTGTCTGAAGTTCGTTATCTGTTAGATGAATGTTCAGGGCAAACAGACTTCTCTGAAAATAATCAGCAAGATTGTCAGGAGTTTTTAATGTATATGCTTGATGTATTGCAAGATGAGGGTGTAGATGTAGATCACCTGTTTGGGCTTTCTTATCAATGGCAGCATGACTGCGAGAATTGTAGGGTATCAAGTACTACTACTGTAGACTCAGAAAGATTTATATATTTAACTTTGCCAGACAGTAAATCAGTCTCCTTTAATAAGCTAGTAAATGCAGCGGATCACAACATGGAGTGTAGCCAATGTAAATCTGAAATGATGTCAACATTATTTATACGTAGATATGGACAGTATGTCATTTTAATGATTCAACGATGTAGGCCTGATGGATCAAAATTGTCAACTTTAATAAAAAAATTTGTGGCTTCTCAGCTTTCAATATCAGGAAGGACTTTTGTAACTGTAGCAATTATCTATCACGATGGTCCTTCAACAACATCAGGACATTATACAGCTTATTTAAAGTCTCGAAACGGCTGGTCATTCTGCAATGATTCCGTTGTAACTTTCAAAAAAAAATTGCCGTTTGACCTTAAAAATTCTTACCTGGTGTTTTTAAAACCAAAATTTTAATCAAAGAATCTCGGGATTTCCTGTGAAGAATTGCAAAAGGTTCATGAAGTAGAGGGAATGTAAGTCTGCAATGCTGTCTAGATTATTGGTCCAAAACTTTTAATTATAATCTCAATTTAAAAATCCAACTATATAAACCTGATGCAAGTAAGTCTGCTTCATAGTAAGCAGTATCAGTGTCATAGGAAAAGGAGAACATGAGTGACAAAGAAGGGTAAGATATTAGTAGTCCAGGATTGTGAAAATAATCTTAAATGTATTCTTTTTGAAAGTTGCGAAAATAGAAAATGTCGGGATTTGATTGGAAGAATTACAAGAGTTGCGAATCGCGGCAACATGATTTGGCCTAGTGGAAACATGTGATAGAATGAGAGAAGTCTTTTCTTCTATGTAACATATTTTTCGTATCAATGGAGGTTTTCTTTCAGAAAGTGGCGGGCTGAAAATATTTATAGCACAACAGAGTGAATGCTGTTCATAGGAGATCCTTCGACGTCATTGAAAGTAAGTTAATTTTAAGGAGTTTTGAAATCAGATTTCTTAGGTTGTATGGGTTTTTTTAACACAGTCATTTTGATTGTGTTTTTTTATCCCCGCTGTTACATGATGAATACCTTCAAGTCACTGATTTAAGTGAAATTTGATACATTCTGAGAACAGCAAAAATAAACCATATAACATGTATAATTAATGTTCTTCTGTTTGTACTTATGATATACATTTAGAAATGTGAGGTAGATATGGAGAAACTGAGTCTTCTGTAAGTGTCAATTTTAATGCTTACAGTGCTGTATTTCTGGGTACTGTTTTTTTTAAAAAAAGGAATAGGCCTCACTTCAAAGAAAGCTCTTCAAAGCACACATCTTATTTGTATCCTGAAACTATCATTTAAAATATTAGACACAATTTTATGATGGCTTTACATCTTTTTTGCGCTGCTATTGCATCACTATTGTGAGACATCAGCAGTGCAAAAGAAGTACCATGTTCCAAAATAGGTCTCAGTTCATCAGCATGAAGATACTGTTTATTTAAAATATATATCTTTAGGATTGTGTAGGGGACGTAGAGAAGCAGAGGCTCCTGTAAATGTCAAAATTGTTGAAAAAGTGTTTCTTCTTGAACCTTTTCCCTTTTCTTTTGTAATTTTTAAATACATGTTGTAATATTTTTGGAAATGTTTGTTCTCTCTTTTACAGATTGAAAGTATGAAAAAATATTTAAAAAAGGTAACAAGAATTATAAGGTAAATGTTTTCTACTCTTTTTACCCGCAATGCACTGCTGATGATGTCACTGACCATGTCATGAATGATGTAATAAGAGGATATAATTTAGTTCATTGGTAGGCCTTCACATTCTTTATCTGCTCTGTATTCTTCAACAAGTGTAAAATTGATCTGTAACCCTGAGTAGGTCTCACCTTAAACAAACCTCATGAGACATCACACCTTATCGTCATCCTGAATTAATAAATAGATCTATTAAACACTATCTCTGATTTACTCTCTATAGCTGTCTTTCTTTTTACATTACTCTCTGTTTACTTCCCTTATACTAACTCTTCTTTTTTTAAAAAAAATATTTTTTTGGTTCGCTTCAAGTTCGCGAACCGGGCAGCGAACTTGAAGCGAACCAAAAGAAATAGAGCTTGCCAGAGTGCTAAACATTCTAGCAATTTTATTTGAAAGGGGAGGTAGTTCTGAAAAGAACTTTTTTTTATGTTTTTGTTGTTTTATTTTATTTTTTTATTTTTTTTCAGAACATTTTTTGTTTTTTTTGTATTTTTAGAACAGTTTTATGTTTTTTTTGTGTTTTTCATGGAGGGGAAACAACAAAAAAACAGGCATTGAAAAGGGCTCAACAGGAGCAAAGAAAAAATTACTGCTTGGGTGCGTTAGGGCAGTTATGGTTATCAAACACCAAGTTGATTAAGTTTACGCTCATGTTGCCACATGAGAGCATAGCACCACAATGTATGCACGTAAACTTCATGTGCTTGAAGTTTGGCTGTATGTTTGGCACAGTTTCCTGTGCCTCTCTTACAGTCAAAGATATATTGGAAGTTGATTTGGCCACAGGAGTTGTCGGGGGATTATCTTGCAGGTCCCTTAACTCTGCCCGGCTGTAATTTAATGGATGCCACCTGACCATATGGCGATGCATAGTATAGTTGCCCATACTATACTTTTTCTCTGTGCCTCGAGATAATCTTTTTTTGCAAATTAGGCAGGTGGCATATTTGGCATTAACCTTTTTCTCCCCTCGAGGAATTGAGAAAAACTGCCAAATAAAACTTGTTTTCCTTCGGGAAACACGGGGCAACTCCTGAATAAATTCAGGTTCATCAGTGTCCTCTTCTTCTAAGTCGTCCTCTTCCTCCTCTCTGTTGGAGATGAATTGAGATGGTGGTCCTCTCTTGTCATGAGGAGGTTGAGGTGGTGGTGGGGGTCCACCAGCTGAAGCAAAGATAGAAGCCATTTCAATGAAAATGGAAAATGGTCTTTCTCTCACGAAGATGAAAGTCAGAGTGAGGAAAGAAGAAGGGGTTTACATGATTTGGGAAAAGCAAAAGTTCAGAACCAATGAAAAGTGTTATTTTTAGGTCACATGACCTAGTCATTCATCATTTGGAAACCAAAAGTGAAATGAACCAATGAAAACTTTGATAAACAAGTCACATGACTTGTTCCGCTCACGTTACGCGGTGCGCGCCGCGTCCCGCATCGTTTCCGGTTCGCGGTCCCGAGCACTTTCGGGAGCGCTAAAGCGGCGCGTCATAAGACGCATTACACGACAATGATACGTCGCGCTTCCGCGACGCGTCACAGTTCCGCTAACGTAACGTTTACCGGTTCGCGTAATAGATCGCGGCATTAAGATGAGCTAACGGAAAGCTTCCCGGTTCGCTTACCGGAAGCGAAGAAAAAAAATATTTCAATAAAAATTATCAATAAACATCTAAAATATGAATATATTTTACAGCTACAGATGTTAGCTTTTAAAAAACCAATGAAATTCACAGAAAAAACCATAGGTTATAGTCCATATATAGTTAGGAATTTGCATTTACAAAACCTTGAAAATTCAATGAAAAAACCATAGGTTATAGTCCATATATAGTTAGGAATTTGCATTTACAAAACCTTAATTTACTCGCATAAAACCATTGAAATTCCATATATAGTTATAAGCGCTAACTATATATCGCGCACCCGCAATCCACTGCTGATGATGTCACATATTACATCATTCTTGACATGGTTAGTGACATCACTGATGACATCACTGATGACATCTCAAATGACATCACTGATAAAATCACTGATAACATGTCATTTGACATGACTGATCACATCACTGATGATATCATTCATGTGATAATACCATGAACCACTTCAGACTCTAATATAACCTTAGATACAATCAGTGTAAACAGACAGTCACAGACTGTCAATCATCCATGGAGTTACTCACACACCTAGTCAGTTATGCCAAAAATCAATCACACCTCCATTTTCTCAACTATACAGTTATACACACCTTACTTATTCAAACATATACTAACACATATTTACTTTACTCTCTTATACAATCTCTGATACATGTTCACAATGATCCATACAGCCACTCACACATTCACTGGCTCTTATGCACAGTTATTTATATATGTCAACTCTCACATGGACTGTGTTTTACATATGTACTTACTTTGACATGTAGCACTGAGATATCCATTCACTCACTAATACACTCATGCACAGTCAACCGCCCATACAGCTGTTTCCACATGCACTTTTGAATCTATACATATAGTGAATCAACTACTCACAGATCTATGTACAGAATCATACACCTCCCAGCCACCCATACACACACACTCAGTTTCCCATACAAATACTTGGACAACCAATGAATAACCTATACAGTTACTCATATAGCTACTGATCAACATATGCAGCAATTTGTAGAACAACAGATATAATGATGCCCAAATTAAAACAGTTTAGTCACTAACCCATGCACTCAGTGAGACACATTTAATCACTCACTCATACAGTCAGTCATGCACCTACTAAATCCTTCATGCAGACACTTATACATCCACTCATTCTTCAATATGTAAGACATATTTTAACTTTACAGAAACATACAGTCACTGGATGTTGTCATCAGTGATGTCATCAGTGATGTCATTTGAGATGTCATCAGTGATGTCATCAGTGATGTCACTAACCATGTCATGAATGATGTAATATGTGACATCATCAGCAGTGGATTGCGGGTGCGCGATATATAGTTAGCGCTTATAACTATATATGGAATTTCAATGGTTTTATGCGAGTAAATTAAGGTTTTGTAAATGCAAATTCCTAACTATATATGGACTATAACCTATGGTTTTTTCATTGAATATATATATATATATATATATATATATATATATATATAATATATAACTGGCAACCACCAGTAGGTTATATACATATATATATATTCAATGAAAAAACCCTAGGTTTTACACACGTTATAGTTAGGAAGTAGCATTTAAAAAACCTATGAAATTCACTGAAAAAACCATAGGTTTGACACCAGTTATAGTTAGCTGGAAATTTTACTGACATAAAACCAATGAAATTCCACGTTATAGTTAGTTGGACTCACTATAACTTGCGCGTGTAATGCACTGCTGATGACATTACATATTACATCACTCATGACATGGTCAGTGACATCACTCATGACATCACTGATGACACCATCCAGTGAATGTGTATCTTACTGAAAAATAAATATTTTTACATATGTATATGTAAAGGTCGATGGAAGAATAAATGTTTAAATAAATGTTTTAATGAATGTTTTAAAAAAAAAATGATTGGTTAACTGGCTTATTAAGTGTATCTTAGTGAATACATATATTACCGAAAAATGTTAAAATATTTAAATATATGTATCAGTGTTTCACTTTGTGAATAAGTGGCTGCATGGGTTGATGAGTACCTACATGTGTGTGTATATGGGTTATTAGATGTTTTTTTAGTATCAGTATGAGTGTCTCTATGGTTTGGTGGGGGTGTTACTTATCATATAGATCCATCAATGACTGACTCACTGTTTCTATGTTTTTTGAAGACAGCATATGTGCAGGACTGTATGGGTGGATGAGTGTGTATATGTGTGTGTTAGTGAGTGAATGCCTGCCTCACTAGTGTCTTTATCAGTAACGAGATATGTTTTAATTTAGTATATGTGAGTATTGATATATATAAGTCAGTATATGTGAGACTAAGAGATAGAAAGAGTTCCTGTTTAAATAAGTATGTGTTTCTATAAGTGATTGTTTAAGAGAGTAAGTATGTATAAGTTTCCTTAGAAGTAACGTGGTAGTGTGTGTATAGTTGTATATGCAAATAAATGGATGTTCAATAGTTTATTTGCATGTGTGAGTATGTGTGTGAGTAACTTTTGGATGATTGTCGGTGTGTAACAGGATGTATAGGTGTATCACTACATATGATGAGTGAGTATATGTATGAGTGACTATATAGAACTGTTGGTGAATGAGAGAATGTGTATATAGATAGTGGAATTACTGAATTGGTTGTTGTAACTGGTATGGGTATCTCCATTTTTTTGAAAATGATAATTTCTATTTTCCAATATGTGTTTTAAGGGTTACATTACACTTAAAGGAGGTCTGTCATCAGTGATGTCATGAGTGATGTCACTGACCATGTCATGAGTGATGTAATATGTAATGTCATCAGCAGTGCATTACACGCGCAAGTTATAGTGAGTCCAACTAACTATAACATGGAATTTCATTGGTTTTATGTCAGTAAAATTTCCAGCTAACTATAACTGGTGTCAAACCTATGGTTTTTTCAGTGAATTTCATAGGTTTTTTAAATGCTACTTCCTAACTATAACGTGTGTAAAACCTAGGGTTTTTTCAGTGAATTTCATAGGCTTTTCAAATGCTATTTCCTAACTATAACGTGTGTAAAACCTATGGTTTTTTCAGTGAATTTCATAGGTTTTTTGAATGCTAGTTCCTAAGTATGAAATCACGTTCGTAACTAGATAGTGTCACCGCCTACACGTCCTGAGAAGCGCATGTAAAGTCATGTGACTTGAAAACAAGACTTCCAATTGGTTCTTAGTAGTTTCTGTTCTGGAATTTACACAAAGCACTCCACCCACTTTCCTCACAATCTTTTCTACTCTCAAGAGACAACAACGTCGAGCATCTTCCGGAAAACTTTGCTGAAATGGCTGCCCTTTCGCATTCATCTTCCGAATCTGAAGGAAATGAGCGACCACCGTTAAGAAGAAAAAAGGAATCTTTCATTTGGCAATTTTTTACTTATCCTGAAGATCAAAAGAAAGTGAATGCGCCAAAAGTAACCTGCACAATATGCAATTCGGAGCTCTCAAGGGGAAATCCAAATAGAAAATATTCCTTTTCTATACACACCATGCTGCGGCATGTTAAACAAAGGCACCCTGAGCATTATGCAAAAGCATCGACAAGAGCCCTGGCCACTCTATTACCATCAGAGGTGGCCAGCACATCTTCTGGTGGACGACCTGTATCTCCATCGAGTGCTGAGATGGACTTGAGACCATATCTTGCGAAGGTGCACATGAAATGCAACAAGTGTGGAGAGATTCTTTTGTATGGAGAGCAGAGCCTCGTTCTTATTAAACTCAAAATTGAAAGTCATAAATGCCCCAAGAAAAGATACATTTCTTCACTTCATTTTCATAGTATTCCATACTGAAAAATGTAGTAGCAACTTTAAGAAATCGAAAGCATCATAACACTTGTTTCCAAAAAAAAAAAAAAAAAAGTTCTTTTCAGAACTAACTCTTTCTACCAAAACGTGCTCCAAGAGCATATTATGAGATGTTTTTTCGCCGCTTTATTTTAGTGCGAGACCGGGTGCGCGCACCCTCCTATTGCGTACAGGACCTGACACTTGCATGTGAAGTCTTGTGACACTTCTAATTGGTTCTTGGTAGTTTCTATTCTGGAATTTACACGCAGCACTCCACCCACTTCCATCACTTTCTTTTCTACTCTCAAGAGAGAACAACGTCGAACATCTTCCCGAAGACTTCGCTGCAATGGCTACCGTTCCGCATTCATCTTCCGAATCTGAAGGAAATGAGCGACCACCTTTGACAAGAAAAACGGAGGACACGCTATTACCATCAGAAGTAATCAGCACATCTTCCGGTGGATGACCTGTATCTCCATCGAGTGCTGAAATGGACTTGAAACCATATCTGGCGAACGTGCACATGAAATGCACGAACTGTGGAAAACTTCTTGTATACGGAGAGCAAAGCTTTACTCTAATTAAACACAAAATTGAGAGTCATAAATGCTCCAAGAAAAGTTAAATGTCTTCACTTTATTTGGATAGTATGACATACTGAAAAATGTCGTAGCAACTTTAAGAAATCAAAAGCATCATAACACTTGTTTCCAAAAAAAAAAAAAAAAAAGTTCTTTTCAGAACTAACTCTTTCTACCAAAACGTGCTCCAAGAGCATATTATAAGATGTTTTTTCGCCGCTTTCATTTAGTGCGCGACCGGGTGCGCGCACCCACCTATCGCGTACAGGCGTCGAGACACGCATGTGCAGTCATGTGACTTTAAAACAACACTTCCAATTGGTTCTTACTAGTTTCTATTCTGCAATTTACACGGAACACTCCACCCACTTCCCTGGAAAACCAGTTTATCGAAAAACTTTTAAAGCCTCCTCTTATGAAATATTCGACATCGTTCACATAGCAGAGTAGTAAATAGCACTATATACACTACGTCCCTTAATTATAAGAGACTTATTGCTATGTGAGAACAACTTTTGTTTTCACGCGATAATGTGAAATGCTGAGCCTGTTACAGAATTTTATTTCACATATATGTTACTATTCTCCTTCGAGCACTAACACCGTAGAAAATACCACCAATAGCTATGATATTTTTTACACCAAGAACGGGCGATTTGTATCGCTTAGAGCCCTTACAATTATAAAGTTTTATTTCCTAAGTCTCTGATCTCCAACTGTGCAACGTGGCTCCCCTGTGTGTCGTAATAAGGTCCATAAACAAAAACTACAGGGCCAGCATTATACACATGCACAGAACCACAAAACGACAAGAGCCACCATGTTAATATATATCCTTAATATAATAAACCTCTGAGAATAAATACATATTTCCGTGGCACCCCATAAAAGAAATTTGGCGTCCTCTGACTCTGCTTCATTACCAAACACCCTAACCCCCCGCACCCCTCACTCTTCACTAAACTCCACACTCCACCCCACCCGGACCCCCTATTACCCCCAACCTACCCTCCCTGCCCAAGCCCACCATGAACCTCAAACCGCCCCTGGAAAACTTATAAGACACAGGATTACTAAAACTCAAAGAATAGGCAACAGGCAGATAATCTAAATAGTACATAAAGGCACATATTATTTCCATAATACTATTGAAAAACATGTTCTATTTTTTATAAATCTATCATGCATCTGACCCTCTAGAACCGCTTTCAAAACGTGAACTATAAACCTCTACTTTTCATTTTCAAACCATACACTTTCAATTACATTATTTTTTTTTTTACAATTCATGTAATGTTACACACCTTTTCTAAAATACACCAGTCCCTGTTATTTATAAGGATTTATTTTCAGTCTTCATCAGTGACACTTTCTTAACATATAATGAAAATCACTGTAACTTTTTAAACGACAATGCTAACGCGGTAAAAATAACCCTTCATTTGCTTTCCTTTAAGAATGCAGACTATCTACCCCACGCATGCGTTTCTTGATCTTTGTATTTGGCAGCGAATACCGACCTTGAATCGGAAGACATGAACAAGAGCTCCATTGTCACATTTAAAACTGAACGTTGCATCTGCTCACACACATATCTTTCACTTAGCTAACATTCACAGAAAACAGCATTGATGTAAAAAAAATTGACCTTGCTTTACAACTTGCTCAAATGACTCCCTTATTTTTTAACGCATCCTCCACTTCAAGAAAAGCTACTTTTTTGATAACTACTAAGCAATATATAAGTGACTAGACTCCTAGAAAATTTATCAAGTCATTCTGCTCCTCTCCACTGCATAGCCGGCGACCTAATTCTGTGGAGTTGCTATACAACCGGCAGTGCTGCGCCGTTTCCTTTACCATCTGGGGAAATTCAAAATGGATGTCCCTCCTGCCTTCGCAAACGAGCCGGACCACTTAGAACTATTTCGACAGAGAATGCTTCTGTACTACGGCACCTTACCACTCTCAACTTTGAATACTTCATATCGATTATCATTTCGATATTCGTATTTCACCTATGTGCAGCCTGTATTTCATTGCCTGAGCTGTGATTTCACGTGGGCCCTGGATTTATGTCTCTGCAATTTGGTACCTCCTGAACCGAATTACAATCACCTCATGAATCCGTTACTTGATCATGAACAGCTTTGTTACAACTGAGGGTTTATGGCCTTTGCAGCGATACAAGGAGTTCTGGGTCATTGGAATATATTCGCAGCGGCGCAAGATTTCCTAACAGAGAGCTACATCGAAAACCCACCGAGCTGCCCTATGATGGTAAAAGACGCTCCAATAATGACAGATCATGAATGCTCCTTTCATCTTCTCAATTGGATGGCTGACATGTTTTCAGATGATAACAGTGATTTCCTGTTTGAAGCACTTGCTGCATACTTTGCCTACACAATGGACGGTTAACTCTTTCCTAACAGAGAACTACATCGAAAACCCACCGAGCTGCCCTCTGATAATAAAAGAGGCTCCGATTTTAACAGATCATGAGTACTGCTTTACTCTTTTCCATTGGATAGCTGACATACTTTCAAATGATAAAAGTGATTTCCTGTTACAAGCAGAAGCTACCTATTTTGCCTAAACAATGCTTCAATAACTCTTATACAAGCCATTGACGTCCTCATTTCCTTTTGCTTCCCTATATTCTTCACGTTCTTTTCCATATTTTCTTTTGAAGAACAGACCTATTGGCTTTACTAACAGTGGACATTATGATTTTGTGTTGTTTAAATTTTGGTCTTTTATGTGGACTACATTTGTTTCTTCAGCTACTCGATTTTCAACTTTATTTTTTTACAGTCTAATCTCAACAATTCTATTGCATATCTTATCTAAGGTTATTTCAAACGTACTTGATGCAAAACTCGCTAATATATGCTACATGTACCCTAATTAATGTGTAAATTTTAAACAAGTTTTTTATAACTGTAAACGTCATTTCGCATCTCAACTGCTTATTTCCGCCTCACACGCCTCTGCTCCTTTAATTTTCTATAAAATTATTAATTTAAAATACTTTACAGAAAAATATGTTCTTTCAACAATATTTCCATTGTTACTTGTGCTGTATTTCAAATGCAATACTGCAACCTTCAAAAGATATCTCAATACAGTAGTTCTCCTCAATACTGATTTGCGCACCATCCAACAGATTACATACATGCACCTCTCGCCATTTTGTCGCTTTTGGCGCCTTTTTTTCCCCGTACACAGTAACATAACACAAACTTGATAGTGCTTCGCATGTAGACAGCTGATTGATAAAGTAATGATGTATAACCACTTGCATTTTCATATATCGTTCCTAAACTGAAAGGCCAGAGACCTTCTTCCATTTATTAAAATAAAATATACTTCCTTATAAGAGTGTACAATGTTTTTTTCCAACTATATTCATTTTTCTTCAACTATAGCGTTTGTATTCCATGTACTACTGACAATACCAATTACTGTGTTTTTTGCAATTTCTGTACTCATATTACATAATGATTTGTCTTTAAAACAGTACATTTCTAAATAAACATTCTAAATATTCACAGTTTCTCTTTTAATCCATAATCTCAACTAAAATGATTTCATATTGAAAAACTATTCATGGGTTCCACATAACCTTAACTGTAGTCACTGAGGACCTTATTTATGAAGACCTTCCGCCGCCGGTGCCTCATTTTTTAAAATGGGAAACAGTGACGCACCGGTGGCGCAAGGCCTTCATAAATAAAGTCCTGAATGTTTTCTTTTCTCGACCTCACTTACTGATACTAGAACCTGCAAGCCAATTACGGCCCGTGAACTCTTTCTTAGTAGGTCGCGCACAGTACAGACAGTTATACCACTGTTAAAATTTTTTTTTTACTGTTACCAAGCACCGCCACAGTTCCGCTTCACTCAGACTTAATCACTGCTCCCACGCTTCTACAGGCCAAACGCTATGTCGTATTTCTCTCCTTATCACCCTTTCATCTCCACAATAACAAACAGTTGTCCTCCTGCCACCACAGAACAGAGTCAGATACAGAGGCACCAAAGAGTGAACCCATCACCAACTGCCATCTCCGGCTGTTTCCATGGTTACACCTCATTCTGCACCTTGCTGAAGGCACAGGTCAAAAGTTCATGTCTCAACGTTCTACAGCAAACTAAGAAGACTATTTTCCCTCCAGAAACACCTGCCAATCCACAGCTCTGTTACATGTCTTGTTTTTTCACACCCAATAGTACTTTTCGTTTAACATAAACATTAACATGCAACGTACTGTTCAATCTCCACTTATTACAATCAACCAATCATTTTTATTTTTTTAACCACACCCAGCCTCTTCCTTTTTCTTTATTTAGAATTTCAACTTCTAACTACCATTCCACTTCCAGAACCGATCGGAGGACGACTACAAATCCCTTGAAAATGAAGGTCTGGCTTATAGGACACAGTTATATTCACTGGAGTGAAAAATATGCAGTAAGCAGACGAATTTGCAACCTCGGCTTACCAAATGTACACATAACATGGATTGCCAAAAGAGGATTGAAATGTCACCAATTGATTCCATTGGTGAAAACTTTTATGCATCTCCCAGAACCAGACCTTATAATTGTGCACTGTGGTGGGAACGATCTAGGCACAATCACTGGGGTAGGTCTGGAAATGCTTCTAAAAGACACCTTTCGACAATTGATGACACTTTTTCCTCGATCTGCCTTGGTATATTTCAATATATGCCAAAGACAGAAATGGAATTGGTCCAATCAACATTGTGCACAATTTGAGAAAGCAAGGAGACATGTAAATAAATCTGTTTCTGCGTTCCTCAGAGATTATAGCATGGGTTCTATTTACCACAACAACTTGCGATACCACATGCAAGACGTCTATAGGAGAGACGGTGTTCATTTCACGAATGAGGGAAACAGAATCTTCCTCTGCAACATCAGGCTCTGCATCGGTACTTACTTATAAATGCAGAAAACACTCAATTAACACAATGGCTCTTTTCAGAGCCACCTTATATCTAAGCACTCAAACTTCTGATTTATCTCCATTTTCACACTCTTGTAAATAGGTGTGCGCGACCGGGTGCGCGCACCCCGTATTTTTTTTCGGGAAAAAATTATATCTTTTTGCGTTTAAGGGCCTTACTTCACACCCCGAGAAAAGCTACGCAGCAAAACAATCTCTACCTTCTCCCCTTTCCATGTTTCAACGCTTTGAAATGAACAATATATTTACTCGCAGTGACAAAATGGCGAACAAAACTTCCTGATTTCCTTCAGATCGAACGTTAACAGACGTCACGCAGCAAAAAAAAATTCCGCTCACGCGCAGCCGCTTGAGTGCGCGCACGCGTGGGCGCCTATAGATTTATAATTGACTTTAACTTTAATTTTCTCAACAACTACTGAACGGATTTACACCATTCCAAAAAAAGCGTAATCTGCGAACCGGACTCTACAGTTTTGCCAAATTTCTAATAAATCCATTCAGCCGTTCGACCTGTAGCCGAGTCTAAAGGTCCTATGGAAAATAACATGCAGAAAACACGTTTTGGGACTCCCCTTATATCTCAGCCCCCACTTTTGACCAATCCCCCCCAAACTTTCAGGGAAGGAGCGCAGCGGACCGAGCCATCTTCTTTGAGAAATTCGCTAAGATTCTTCAACCAGGGCCAAAGTTATTCCAAATAGAATGTTGAGGATTTCCTATGGAAAACAATCCTAACTATAACTACCTACTGGCGACCGCCAGTAGGTAATATATATATATATATATATATATAGAGAGGACCGAGATATTTTATCTCAATTGGGCACCCAGTCTCACATTTGACTGCCCCCACTCAACATGCTACCTGGTGCGACTGGTTGCTGCAGTCAGAGGGGACTCAGAGGGAACGCTGCTATTTCATCTGATCCTCGATCCGCCCTACTCACCTGAAAAGCTTGCACCGATCCTATGATTACTCACTCCTCTACGCGACCATCTCAACAATGCAAACACACTGCATGCTGGGACTAGAAGTTCGCTATACTCAACACGAACTCTGATTGGTTAGCCGATTGCCAGGGGGAGGAGATTCAGGTGCTAGCAGAGACTTTAACAGGAGGAGTTAATGAGGGACGATATCCTTACAGCATGGGGCGCCGAAGAAGGCTCACTCGCCGAAATGCATCCGCCACCGCTGGGACCCTTGGAATAAAGCTGTTGTTTTCACTGAACTCCCCTCGTGGCCTTTGTTTATTCTCCTTGGAAAAGAACCTCCTTTATATATATATATATATATATATATATATATATATATATATATATATATATATATATATATATATATATATATATATATATATATATATATATATATATATATATATATATACTTTGAAACTTGATCATGATGTGAAGGATGTGATCCATGAAAATCCTTCACTGACCTTTAGAAAGGCGAGATCAATAAAAGACATATTGAGTAGTACACTCATAAAAGACAAAAAGAAAATCAATCCAATCCAAGGTTTCTACCCTTGTCATAAATGCAAAGCCTGTAAATACAGCAACAACCGCAAGTCAATAAAATTGTCAACGGAAAGAGAGGCCCACAAAATTACAAAACACCTAACTTGTACTACGGAGTATGTTGTTTATGCCCTCGAATGCCCCTGTAACAAGTTTTATATAGGGTGCACTACGAAACAGGCTAAACTTAGAATCCTGGAACACCAAAGGGCAATAAGAAATGAAAATCAGCAATACCCTGTAGCGAGGCATTTTTCTGATGTACACAACAAAAACCCAAATGTCATGAAATTTTGTGTTCTGGACAACATTGAAAGCAACGAAAGGGGAGGTAACAGGTGGTTAGATTTAAGGAAACTGGAATCTAAATACATCATTATGTATAACACCTTACAACCCACAGGTCATAACTTGGGGGAGGAACTTGCAATCCATCTTCATACGTAAAAGACTGTGACTAAATTATGTGAAACTGTAATGCTGCTGCTTCTTTGGTAACAATTTCTAAAGTTTTTTAATTGGTTTTAACTATGCACTGATCCAAATTTAATCACTATCACCTATAGCTATATCCTTTTTTCATTTTTTCCAGGAATATGGCCTTAACTATTGCCCATTTGGAACCCTGGCTGTTGTGTAATGGACTGAATTTGCCCACTGGGGCAACACGACCTCTGACTAACCCATCACAAGTACCGATGTGAATGTGTAACATGGTACTGCATAATGGGGCTGGCCAACTTTGGCGTATATGAAATTACCCGGTTTCAGTCCGCAAAATAGGCTTAAACTGTTTAAATACCCAGGGGAACTGCAAATTATTATTATGGCCTCTGCATGTATCCGTTATTCCTGTGATGTGATACAAACCTTTCACTTGAAACATTGTTTCCAATTTTGTCGACATAGCTATAATTTGTTTATTTATTTTTTCTATGTCTATGATCACGTGTGCAAAATCCTAAAACAGTATGTCGCTTTAAATGAATGTTGATCCAGGTAAACTCCACCCGTGAGAAAGTGATCAGCGGATCACGAAACGCGTTGGGTGTTTCCTATGCCGAATAAACTTGACAACACCGCATCTGATTTGGGCTCCGACTCTGGTTTTTCGACTGATGAAGTGCTGTAACCAGGAGTGTGTTGAATTATAGGGGTTGGCGTTCCCCGTCGAGAGCCCGCCGTGGAAGACGGCTTAAGCACGCCAAACCTGTGTGTGTTTATATATATATATATATATATATATATATATATATATATATATATATATATGTGAATTCAATCTGGCCCAAGTTCGGAGGCTCTCGGGTGCTCTAGGGCGGTGCACGCGAGGCGCAGCAGGACTCGTGCACTCCCGTGTGACAATTAAAGTTCAAACCACACTGGGTTTAAGTCGATTGTAAGTTGTTTATTCAGCAACCAGCAACACCTTACGCATTTCGGTCTCTACGGAGACCTTGCTCACAGGTTAACTGAGTCGACATTATTTTCACAGTTAAATAAAGAAAAAATTTCTTAGAAGGTACATCACTTCCTGTATCTCGTACAGGCATTCTGGGACATGTAGTTTCAGATAACTAACGTTTGTTACTCAACCATAATTGCATAAGATTCAGTTTTGTGTCAAAATTAATACTAGTTAAGAATCATTATAAACCATTCAAAACATAAATTATGGCCCTCTAGTGGGCTTTTTAAATTATCCAACAGGTAAATGCCTGATATTAACACCCATTTATATGCATTTGTGGACTTCCAATGCTGTAAAATTAGACAACCCAAAGAATAGAGCCCTCCAGTGGGCATAACCGTTCAGCAACAGTTCAATTCATGAATCTGAAAAATTAACAATGCTAATGACTTAACGATAGTCAAACATGTCCTAAATAAAGAAAAAATTGTGAGGATTACATGTATGAATTAAAGCAGGGTAGGCATCAGTTATTTCTGATAAATGTGTAAGTACAATTTTACAGGTGGCAATGTAGTTCTTCGTCCTGATTGTGCCCAAAAGGACTCAGAGTTTGAAAGTTCATGATGTGTTTGGATTCCTTTTGCCTCATCACCTTTTCACGGTCGCCACCTCTTTGATTTGGTCCAACACTTTCAATTCCATAGAAGATGAAAGATTTCCAATCCCCTTTGTGTTCCTTCTCCATATGTTTTGCCATGGCATTACTGCGGTCAGAGTTATTGGTAGCTCGAACATGCTCCAAAATGCGAAGTTTCAGTTCTTTTTTGGTGCTTCCGATGTACTTTAAGGAGCACGGGCATTCCAAGGCATATACAACAAATTGTGTTTTACAGTTTATTAGTTGTTCAATTGAACTGTTTTCTTTTGCCAATATCATTGGCGCCGTTTGACGAATCTTCGTGAAAATTTCAAAATTAATGCCCTGCTCCGGTCTGCTCCTGCCTTGAAAGTTTCGAGGTGATTCGTCAAGCAGGGTTCAAGAAAAAAGGGGGTGTCCCAAAACACGTTTTCTCCATGTTAATTTCCATAGGAAACTTTATACAAAGCTACAGACCTAACTGCTGAACGGAATTATACCAAATGTGGCAAAAAAGTAGCTCTTGGCTTAGAAAGTGTTTTTTTTTTTAAATAGTGTAAATCCGTTCAGTAGTTCCTGAAATATTCATATGTCTGGTGACCACGGTGGATCCACGAACCCTCCTAAGCACGAGCTTGATTCTGATTGGCTGCCAACACTCTAATCAAAAAGTGTTGGCAGCCATTTTGTGACTTGGTTGAACCGAGTCACAAGAACAAAGGTTAAAATTGAAGAAAAGGGGGCAGGGTAGAAACATCCTGACCAATAGGCAAGCTCAGGGGTCCCACAAGGACCTCCAGGTACAAACAAAGACTCCCCAGGGCTTTAATTTAATAAAAGAAGTGTGGGGGGCTCCTGCCCCCCCACACTTCCCTGGGGACCACCACCTCCCATGGGGCATTGAGTAAGTAAATTCGGGGGTCCTTTGCGGCCCCCCGGCCCGTGGACCATCATCTCCCTGGGGCTTTAAACACTAAGGGAGGGGGGCCGCACAGCCCCCCTGCTGGAGCTCTCCTTGGCCCTGGGAACTGCCAACTCCCAGGGCCAGCTCTAGCAATGTCCCGGGGTGCCCCACCCCCAAATAAATGCTCTTGCTCCATGAAACAAAGCAGAAGTGCTTTTGGACAAGGGAAGCTGCATATCTGCAGCTCCCCTTGTCCAAAAGCAATGCTGGCTCCCACAGGAGGCAGGGGAGCGGCAGGGACCGCGGGGCATTGAGGCTCCAGCCGCGCTCCCCAACGTGAGGTCAGGTCCTGTGAATTGGTGTCCCTGGGACCATAATTGGCCCAGGGAAGGAGGGCCATGCGGCCTCCTCCCTTTTGTTTTTAGCTAAAATAAATAAGGCCAGGGCCCATGGCCAAAATTGGCATCAGGAGAGGGCCCCCCCTCCAAAACATTAAAAAAAAGAAAGGCAGGCCAGGACCCAGGGGGTGGGTTTCCCAGGGTCAAGAGAGGTCCAGGGAAGGGGGTCCACGTGGCAAAAAATGTTTTTTGCCGGGCCCCAGGGAACAGGGTCAGCGTGCCGAAATCGGCGACACAGCCCCCTTCTTAAAATAAAAATAACATTTTAAAAACAGCAACTTGTCGGAGGCCTCGCCCACTCCCTGCATGACTCTGCACACACCCCTCCTGGGGCGCTCTGCATTAGGGTATTAAGTCCCTGTTGCTACTGAGGATCCGTGGGGGCCAACTAGGCCACCAGGGACCTCCAGTAATCCCCAAGCTGTGGGATTGCTGAAAGATGGTACGAGGCCTTGCCCCTTTTTACACCACTCTGCAAACATGCCTCTTGCTGAACTGCTGGAGAGGTGATGAGGGCCCCTTGTGTCCTGAGGACCTCAAGACTAAAGTGGACTTTATCCCCCAAGAAGCAGTGCGCCAGGAGGCGCGTTTGCAGAGTGGTGTAAAATGGGGGCATGGCCTCTGGCCACGCTCAGCAATCCAGCTGTGTGGGGCTTACTAGAGGTAACAAGAGGGCTAGTTGGCCCCCAGTGACCCTCAGGAGGCAAGGGGACTTCATCCCCCAACCAAGAGCACGTTAGGAAGCACGTTTGAAGAGTTGCGTAGAAAGGGCTGGCATGTGTCCACCTCTCAGCAATCCCACTGTGTGGGGCTTACTGGAGGTAACAGGTTGGCAAGTGGCCCCTAAGGACCCCCACAAGTGAAGGGGAATTGGCCTCCTATGAGAACGTACCAATCCTGCTGTGTGGGACTTACTGGAGGTAATAGGAGGGGTAGTTGGCCCCCAAGGATATTTTTGGGGCCAACTACCCCTGCTGTTACCTCCAGTAAGTCCCACACAGTGGGATTGCTAAGAGGTGTTCAAAGGCCACGCCCCCCCCCCCTTTCTCCACCACTGCAAACGAGCCTCCTGGCAAACTAATGGTTGGAGAATTAAGTCAACTTTACTCCTGAGGGACTTTGGGGGGCAAAAAAACCTCCTGGTACCTCCTGTAAGTCCTTCGCAGCGGAGTTCCTGAGCGCTGGTCAGAGGCCCAGCCCCCTTTCTCCACCACTCTGCAAACACGACTACTAGTAAAAGAAGCATTTGCAACGTAATAGGTCTCACATTTGCTAGAGTTAGAACTATTGGTGTTGTAAATATAAATGTTTTTTACGTATGTTTTTTGGAGTGGAATGTATGTACGTTGTGTGAAGTGGAATTATGAGGTATGCTGTGCCGTGAAATTATGTGGATACAAAGTATGTGGTATTTAGTGTATAGGAATTATGTTGAGTGGGTTTATGTGTTATGGAGAGTAATTATGTGGTTTGGTAGTCTGTGTTGTGGAGTGGTAACCTCAGGCTTAGTCTTCCTCGTTTCCATAGAAGCTAAACTATAAACTCAATGAGACAAAAAACAGAAGGAACTACTGAGGAGCACTTCTGGACCTAGTTAGAAGTATGAGCAGGGCCACTGGAATTATGCGACTGTTTGGCTGCACCGACTTTTGCGCAGTTATACATTTTCTTCATTTACCACATCATCCATCGACTGCTGCATAATCTGCAGATTTGAACAAAAAAACCTTGTTTGTAGCTCAAATGGCTCAAACGTTACTAAAATGCAGCAACAAGTGTTATAGCATGTTACTTATTGCTAAATGTGGGTGTTAAATTGGTACTAATGGTGTGCAAACCACTCTTGCTTGTTTCTGCGCCTCTCTTGCCTCTCTCTGCATTTCTCTTGCTTCTTTTGGCACTGTTCTTCCTTTTTCTGTACTTCTCTTGTCTATTTCTGTACATCTCTTCTGCTTTCTGTACCTCCCTTCTTTCTGCACCTCTCTTACTTCTTTCTGTACCTCTTTTGCTTCTTCCTGCACTTCTTTTGCCTCTTTCTGCACCCTCCTCTCTCTTTCTGCACCACTCATACCTCTTTCTGCACCTCTCTTGCCTCTTTCTGTACGTCTCTTACCTCTTTCTGCATACTTCTTGCCTCTTTTTACAGCTCTGTTGCTTCTTTCTGTACTTCTCTTGCTTCGTTCTGCACCTCTCTTGCTTCTTTCTTCACTTTTCTTGCCTCTTTCTGCACCTCTGTTTCTTCCTTCTGCACTTCTCGTGCCTCTTTCTGCACCCCTCCTACCTCTTTATGCACCTCTGTTGCTTCGTTCTGCACTTCCCTAGCTTCTTTCTATACCTCTCTTGCTTTTTTCTGCTCCTCTCTTGCTTCTTTCTGCTCCTCTCTTGCCTCTTTCGGCACCCCTCCTACCTCTTTCTACACCTCTCTTGGTTCTTTCTGCACCTCTCTTGCCTCTTTCTACACCTCTCTTGGTTCTTTCTGCACCTGTCTTCCCTCTTTCTGCACCTCTTTTGCCTGTTTCTGCAACTCTCTTGTCTCTGCACTTGTATTGCCTCTTTCTGCACCTCTGTTGCTTCTTTCTGCAGTTCTCTTATTTCTTTCTACGCCTCTCTTGCTTCTTTTTGTACCCCTCTTGCCTCTTTCTGCACTCTTCCTCCCTCTTTGTCCATCCTCTCTTGACTCTTTCTGCATCTCTCTTGCCTCTTTCTGCACCCCTCTTGCCTCTTTCCGCACGTCTGTTGTTTCTTTTTGCAATGCTCTTGCTTCTTTATGCACCTCTCTTGTAAATTTCTGCACCCCTATTGCCTCTTTCTGCACCCCTCTTGCCTTCTTCTGCACCTCTGTTGGTTTGTTCTATAACGCTCTTCTTTCTGCACCTCTTTTGCCTGTTTCTGCAACTCTCTTGCCTCATTCTGCATTTCTCTTGCCTCCTTCTGCACCTCTTTTGCTTCTTTCTGCACTTCTATTGCCTCTTTCTGCACCCCTCTTGCCTCCTTCTGCACCTCTGTTGCTTCTTTCTGCACTTCTCATGCCTCTTTCTGCACCCCTCTTGCCTCTTTCTGCACCTCTGTTGCTTCTTTCTGTACTTCTTTTGCTTCTTTCTATACCCCTCTTGCGTCTGTCTGTTCCTTTCTTTCTTCTTTCTGTAACTCTCTTGCCTCTTTCTGCACCCTTTCCCTTTTTCTGCACCTCTCTTGCCTGTTTCTGCAACTCTCTTTCCTCTTTCTGCAGTTCTCTAGCCTCCTTCTGCACCTCTGTTGCTTCTTTATGCACTTCTCTTGTCTCTTTCTGCACCCCTCTTGACTGTTTTTGCCTCCGTTTGTTCTTTCTGCACTGCTCTTGCTTCTTTCTGGACCTCTCTTGCAAATTTCGGCACCCTCTTGCCTCTTTGGCACCCCTTTGCCTCCTTCTGCACCTCTGTTGGTTCTTTCTGCACCACTCTTGCTTCTTTCTATACCTCTTTTGCCGGCTTCAGCAACTCTCTTGCTGCTTTCTGCACTTCTCTTGCCTCCTGCACCTCTGTTGCTTCTTTTTGCACTTCTCTTGCCCTTTTCTGCACCCCTCTTTCCTCTTTCTGTACCCCTGTTGGTTCTTTTTCCACTGCTCTTGCTTCTTTCTGTACCTCTCTTGCAAATGTGTGCATCCCTTGTGCCTCTTTCTGCACCCATCCTCCCTCTTTCTGTACCTCTCTTGCCTCTGTTTGTACCCCTCTTACCTCTTTCTCCACCTCTTTTGCTTTTTTCTGCACTTCTCTTGCCTTTTCTGTACCCCTCTTGCCTCTTTCTGATCCTCTGTTGGTTCTTTCTGCACTGCTCTTGCCTCTTGTTCCCTCTGTTTTGCACCGCTTTTACCAGTTTCTGCAACTCTCTTGCTTCTTTCTGAACTTCTCTTGCCTCTTTTTGCTCCTCTGTTGGTTCATTCTGCACTGCTCTTGCCTCTTGTTCCCTCTTTTTGCACCACTTTTGCCAGTTTCTGCAACTATCTTGCTTCTTTCTGAACTTCTCTTGCCTCTTTCTGTACTCAAATGGGAAGTGCAAGCTGTCAAGTTTAAAGGTGTGCGTGCTCTCATGACTGAGGTATATGTCTACTTGTACATGTATTCTTACATGTGGTATGCATCTGAATATGGTGGTTAAAAAGCGGGTAACTTCTCCTATAGGTGGTCAAATCTTCTCAGTTCTACTCTGTCATTCGGTTGCACAGGCAGACATGCTGTGATAGTTTGAAGTAACAGGCTCCAGACTTCAATATCATTTGATAGAAGTTTATTCTTAACAGGAGATCCCATCCAGCCAGGTTACACCAGTCACAACTGCCTCTACTCTGCTTACAGTTACCTTCACACTATGACATAAATACATTCCAACCTGTGATACAAGAAGAACCATAGAAGTGTGGACAGGGGAAGGGGAGACAATTATCAGACATAGAGAGAATTACAGGATATCACACATATCCCTTCCTCAACAAACTAAAAGTAAACACAAAACAAAGACCTATAGACATCAAAAATAGATGTAATAAACTATGTACATACATTGTAGATATTTAAAAACATAAAATATCATACATATTCATTGAGGTAACTTGGATGTTTGATTGATGTAGAGGATTGTCGGGGATTCATCAAACCAAGGCAACTTTGCAAACAAGAAGAAGAAGCAAAGTTGGGTACATTAGAATGGTGCTCACCATTTACACCATCCTTTGACTCAGATTTACTTTTCACCACCACTACTCTATTGAGATTCCAAATGGTCTTGTGTCTTTCCCGCATTGTTGAAGACCTTGATGACCACCATAGGTTCCAGATATTTTGAATTTGTGTTCCCAATCAAACAAGGTTGTTTGATCGCAACCAAATCCCCTACATTCACCTGCTTGCAAACCAAATCGGGATTTAAGTCTATGCATTGACTTGCACCAATTGAATAAAAATGTAGTTGGGGACAGGTATCCACTCCCCAATATTAGCGAATTGCTTGTCTTGTTGGGAGGTGCGAAAATATTTAGTACAATTGACTTAACCTCTGCGTATCATCAAATTGAGCTTGAGCAATCTTGCAGAGACCTCACTGCGTTTACCACACCATTTGGCACCTTTAGATTCATAAAATGCCCTTTGGTTTATTCTCAGCCTCGTCCGTATTACAGCGTGCCAGGGAAAATGTTCTTAAGGACCTGGCTCGAGTGTGTATTTACCAAGATGACATACTCGTTTTTGGTGATGATGTAGAGCAACATGATGTTCGCCTGAGGTCTGTTCTTGGAAGATTGAGTGAAGGTAATCTAACCATAAAAATGGAAGAAATGCAAGTTTAGAACAGATTCTTTAAATTATCTCGGTCATAACATCACTGGGAGTGGACTTAGGCCAAAAGAGGATTTAGTGACTATCATCCGCAACATGTGTTCCCCATACACTAAAGAGGAGCTTATGAGTTTTCTGGGCATGATTGTTAAGGGATTTGCAGATTTGACCGCTAACATGAGATCTCTTTTGAGAAAGAGTGTCAATTTTGTGTGGTCAAATAAGTGTCAAGAAGAATTCTCTCTTGTTAAGGAAAGTTTGAGTAATGCCCATTTCTTGCAAAGGTTCGACACTAGACTTAAATCAATCCTAACCATGGATGCAAATGAGAAGGGTTTGGGGGCTGTTTTGCAACAGGTAGGTCCACATGGCATGGAAACCATCATGTTCCGTTCTCGAAGTTTGAGGGATCCTGAAACACGCTATTCAGTAGTTGAGCGTAAATCACTTGCAGTGTTCTGGACAGTGAAATAACTTACAAGATTCTTGTGGGGTGTGGACTTTGAAATCAGAACCGACCACACACCCTTAGTGGAAATGTTTGAAAAGAAAGGTTTGGATTTGATCTCTAGTTGCATAACTAAGTGGATCATAGGTCTTCAAGAATATTCTTTTTCTCTCAGGTACATCCCGGGTGTTGACAACAGAATTGCTGCTGTCCTTTCACGCTTGGTCTCTAGTGAGAGAATGAACACTAGGATATAGATGTGGGCAGAGATTGGGTGTGTGAACTAGAGCTTAGATTCCAGGAAAGTTCAATGAAAAGTTGCAAATGGTAAAGTTGTAGGATTTATTTGAAGGTTTTCATTTCACAATTTTCATTTTTACTTCAAATTAGTCATCAAATGATCGATTCAATCTCCATCATAAGATTAGGATGGCTCCAATGCATTTCGGACTAACCAAGTCCTTTCTCAAGGAGCACTGCAACAGAGAATACAAAAAATGACCCAAATCAATAATACTGCTAAACCAGCATAACTAATATACATAAGTGAATAGGTGGGTCAACCACATGCTACCCTCGGTGATTTATATAAAAGGTAAAAAGTGATAGTAAAAGAACTCCAAGGTGTTCCAAGGGTGATAAGCGGGACGGTGCAAAGGAGAACGGAAAACTGGCTGTGGAAGATAAGAAATCAAAAGGTCGTGCCGAAGAAGGTGGAGGCTGTTTGAAGAGTACGAAGGGAGGCATGCCATTAGTGTTAGAAAGAGCTGGGGGGAAGGTGTATAGAGATAACAAATATCCTCGAGATGCGAGGCTTACGTGGTTATCTTCGCATGGACTGCGGTGGCTGTGAGGAAAAAATAGTCGCGAGAGTGCGTTAAACCCAAGGCGGGTTATGAGAAACAGATTGAATGTACCGGTGAAACCGGAGGATAACTTACTGGAGCTAGTGTCAGCGCTTGCGTGCGGAGAGCCGGTTCAGAAAGCTGGAACTACGCGAAGTGAACGCGGAGTTGAGGAGAGTAGGGAGAGAATAAAGGAAAGAGAAAAAGAAAAAGGACTGTGGGGAAACAGAAAAATGGCGCGGCCATCTTAAAGAAGGAAAAGGAGAGATAAAACCATGGGGGATGTGAAAAGGGTAACTATAACCATGCTATAAATGCAATCAGCAGAGCAAAGGTACATTGTATCAATACAGTGCCACCTGGGCATCATAAATAACAACTCAACTCAGTCCGGTCTGACGAAATACTGAAGGAAGCCATTGAGAGAACTGCTGCCACTCCCCGCACTGATGCTCTTCGGAGCCCCCCCAAAACCGACTTACAGAGGATGGTCCTCGTATCTAGATACTCTACCTCCAGCAAATGTCATAAAAATATCATACTGAAACACTGGCGTATTCTGGCATCTGAACCAGACTTTGGAAATCTCTTTAGGGAACCCCCAATTTTTGCGTATACACGACCCATGAACATCAAAGAAATTCTATAAAAAACCACTCCCAACACCAGTTCTGATCAACACACAGGGACACGTCCTTGCCACCATTGCAATAACTGCAACAACATCATTAAGGGAAATAACATCAACCATCCCATGAGAGGCTTCAACATCAAGTTAAACGTGGACGCCACATGCGACTCCTCCAATCTTATTTACCTCCTCAAGTGCCCCTGTGGCAAAATTTATGTGGGCAAGACTAGCAGGAAAATAAAGACCCGTTTGAACGAACATAAGTCAAATATCCGCACTAAGAACACCAAGTCCAACGTAGCCACCCACTTCAATGAAGCAAACCATAACGTGGCCCAATTAAAATATATGGTTCTCGAAATTGTCCCCAGAGCCGAAGGAAGAGACAACAACAAGGTTCTCTTACAAAGAGAAACAGCCTGGATATACAGACTTCAAGCACAGAAACCATTTGGTCTTAATGACCGGACTGAGTTGAGTTGTTATTTATGATGCCCAGGTGGCACTGTATTGATACAATGTACCTTTGCTCTGCTGATTGCATTTATAGCATGGTTATAGTTACCCTCTTCACATCCCCCATGGTTTTATCTCTCCTTTTCCTTCTTTAAGATGGCCGCGCCATTTTTCTGTTACCCCACAGTCCTTTTTCTTTTTCTCTTTCCTTTATTCTCTCCCTACTCTCCTCAACTCCGCGTTCACTTCGCGTAGTTCCAGCTTTCTGAACCGGCTCTCCGCACGCAAGCGCTGACACTAGCTCCAGTAAGTTATCCTCCGGTTTCACCGGTACATTCAATCTGTTTCTCATAACCCGCCTTGGGTTTAACGCACTCTCGCGACTATTTTTTCCTCACAGCCACCGCAGTCCATGCGAAGATAACCACGTAAGCCTCGCATCTCGAGGATATTTGTTATCTCTATACACCTTCCCCCCAGCTCTTTCTAACACTAATGGCATGCCTCCGTTCGTACTCTTCAAACAGCCTCCACCTTCTTCGGCACGACCTTTTGATTTCTTACCTTCCACAGCCAGTTTTCCGTTCTCCTTTGCACCGTCCCGCTTATCACCCTTGGAACACCTTGGAGTTCTTTTACTATCACTTTTTACCTTTTATATAAATCACAGAGGGTAGCATGTGGTTGACCCACCTATTCACTTATGTATATTAGTTAAGCTGGTTTAGCAGTATCATTGATTTGGGTCATTTTTTGTATTCTCTGTTGCAGTGCTCCTTGAGAAAGGACTTGGTTAGTCCGAAATGCATTGGAGCCATCCTAATCTTATGATGGAGATTGAATCGATCATTTGATGACTAATTTGAAGTAAAAATGAAAATTGTGAAATGAAAACCTTCAAATAAATCCTACAACTTTACCATTTGGAACTTTTCATTGAACTTTCCTGGAATCTATTGTGTTACCTCACACATAGAACCCGCATAAGTGTGCCCACCACGGGGATGCACCTACACCCCAGTAGCGCACTCAACTTCTTTGGTTTCCAGGACGCACCTGAACAGTTGCGTCACCTGTAGGAGCACCTTTAAACACATTACCTCAACCCTACTTTCCTTGAACCTGACAGTCTACATTCAAGTTGTGCGCCGTGCCTACCCTTTCTGTTCTGAACTAGAGCTTAGCCTTATATCTGAAGAAAAATGGTCTCAAGAAGTTGAACTTGATTGACTCTCAAAGAAGTGATGTCGTTGATACAGTGTAATTGGTCAAACGTTAAAATTGGATCAGAAGTGACTAAACCCTTTTGGTGTGTAAGAGATGAGTTATCTGTTGATAAAACAATTTTGTTTCGTGGTACCAGATTTTCTTCCTGTGAGTCTCAGGTAAGATTTAATACAATTATCTCAGGTCAGCTATCCTACGATTACCAAAACTAAAGAAAGATTACGTTTATCATACTGGTTGCCAGGGATGGATAAATTGATTGAGAGAGAGATACGTATGTTCCTTGTAATATAAGTGGCAAATTTAAATCACCTAGGGTACAACCCATGATTTTGAGGACTCGGCCCAAACGTCCTGGGATGATATTGCTTTGGACATTTTGGGACCTATTCATTGCAATGGTTCTCAAGTGTTTCTCTTAGTGGTGATAGATATGTATTCCCGTTGGCCAGAAGTATTTTTTTTGTCAAATGTTGATTCTGCATGTATTAGCAAGTGTTTGAGAAAACTATTTTCTAGAGAAGGGATACCCAAGACTATGTTATCTGACAATGGTGTCCAGCTATATTTAAAGAGGGCATCAAAGAAATGGGGACGCATTCAGGGTTGCGGTTAATGTCTAAAGCTGAGGCGATTTGAAAGTCAAAAAGAAAAAAACTTCTTATCTCTCACCGCTTTCAAAAATGAAGTTGGCCTTCTCCTTGGTGTTGAGATCTTCTTGAAGATTAAGGAGCTGCCGACTACGCCAGTGTGATATTTTGAAGTAACAGGCTCCAATCTTCAATATCATTTGAAAGAAGTTTATTCTTAACAGAAGATCCCCTCCAGCCAGGATACACCAGTCCCAACTGCCTCTACTCTGCCACAGTTACCTTCACACTATGACATAAATACATTCCAACCTGTGATGCAAGAAGCACCATAGAAGTGTGGACAGGGGAAGGGGAGACAATTATCAGGCAACATATAGAGGAGAATTACAGGATATCAGACATGTCTTATGTATATATGTGTTATAGAGCCCCTCAAATATACTATTGAATACCCATGTGCCCTGTATTGTGAGCAAAAAGAAATGCATACTCCTTTTGTACACAAATTTACAGAGTATGCTGTTTGAAACACAGGTATTCAAGTATTTGTATGTTTATTTTCTTTTAACATGTCACTAGGTAAAAGCATAGACACAGATGCATACCTTCACAAGCTTGGTCATACTTACAACAGTAATATGCTTAGGATTTCTGTTTTATATTTGGTAGGTCTAACATTCTGAGCAGTTGTTTAATAGTGAACCTTCAAGAGAAAGGTGAGGTTTAAGATATCTTGCGAGAAGGATTAGTGATTAGGCTACTTGGTACGAGTCTGTTGTAAGGTACAGTCAAAGTAGGCCTCTTTCTGCACCTCGGTTGATTCTTTCTGCACATCTCTTGCTTCTTTCTGTACCTTTCTTCCTCTTTCTGGACTTCTGTTGCCTCTTTCTGCCCTTCACTTGCTTCTTTCTGTGCCTTTCTTCCTCTTTCACTATATTTCCTACCTATATAGACATAGTTAGAAATTAGCATTTAAAAAACCTTAGAAATTCACTGAAAGAAAACAGAGATTTCAGGGACGTTATAGTTAGGAATTAGCATTTAAATAACCTTTGAAATTCACAAAAAAACATAGATTTCAGGGGTATTATAGTTAGGAAATAGCATTAAAAAAACGTAGAAATTAACAGAACAAAACACAAGTTTCAGGGACTTTATGGTTAGTTGGACATTTCACTCGTACAAAACCAGAGAAATTCGTCCGTTATAGCTCCCGCCCCAGCAATGCACTGCTGATGACGTCACATATTACAAAACTCATGATTTGGTCAGTGACATCACTGATGACATCATCCACTTAATATCTGATGCACCTCCTCACACCCTAATATAACCTTTGATACACTCACCCTAAAATACAGACTACCATTCTCGAAACCATAGACACACCAGTACTAGTTAGGACATACCCGCTCACTGATTGATAGGTCTACAAACACATCCACTCACTAACCCATACAGTCACTCATACACGCAGTCACTCATCAATACAGCCACTGATACATGCACTCACACACCCATACAGACATTCACACACTGCCATTCACCCATAGACTTACTCATACACCTAGTCAGTCATGCAAAGAATCAATCACTCCCATTTACTCACCTATACAGTTATACACACACCACCTCACTTATTCATACAGATACTAACACATACTCTCTTATAAAATCACTTACACAAGCACACACTCATCCATGCAGCCACTCACACAGACACTCACTCTCATGTATAGTCATGTACATACTCCAACACTCACATATACTGCCTTTCATATATGTAGTTACTCACACATGTACCACTGAGACATCCATTTACTAACCAATTCAGCCATAAACACACTCGCCCACCCATAAGCCCCTCGTAGCTGCATTCATTAACCCATACACCCAGTGAATCTCCCACTCACACATCCATGTAGAGCGTCACATACCCGACCCACCCACACAGACACTCAGGCACCCATACAGGTACTCAGACAACCAATCATTAACCCATATAGACACTCATTTAGCTACTCACCAATGCATACAGCCACTTACACACCAACGGAGAGACTGATACAGACATTCACACAGATTAGTCATTCACCCATGCATTCACTAAGACACGTTTAGTCACTCACTTATACAGTCAGTCACGCACCCACTAAATCATCCATTCAGGCACTCATACACTCAATCATTCTTCAATACACCTTGGCCTTTTTTAGAAACACACAGTCACTGGATGATGTCATCAGTGATGTCATTTGAGATGTCATCAGTGATGTCATCAGTGATATGTGTGTGCTGGCCTCCTGTTCTGGGAAACTCAGGGACTTCAAAGTTTCCGTTGGGCTTTTTCTGTGCTAAAGAATATATGGGGCATTATTTGCTGCAAGCCTCCCTGTGCTCTATGTTTGAAAAAGATCCTGTGTGCTTCCCTCTGTGGAAATGCCATTGTGCGTGTTAATTAACTACCAGAATTACCCAGGGCTGTAATTGCTGAAAGTCCAGTGTATTGCTTTTTCAAACCAAGTTTTCAGGAGGAGTACACTCACTGTCCCTGACTCTGGTCTGACCCCCATCCGCTGATTTGATGAGCCTTAAGCAGACAGGATCCGAAGTGAAGGAGCGGCTGGCCCCAAGGAGTCCCTGGTGTTTCTGGCAACCAACACGCCGCTTAGAGTTCTTGGCGTTGTCCAGCAAACGCCCAGGAAGCTGAGAGCAGAGGCGACGACATTGTTAGCCGGCCCACGCCTTGAGTCTGACTGCGTCACGGCAAACAACCGGCACAGGGTGCTCCATGAGGGTTGGGAGCAGGAGCCCCACCCCCATTTCACTAGCCACCCAGGGCCGTACCTGCTGGGAGGAGCAGTGCCTTGCGCTACGTAGATCCAGGGAGGGCTCCCTGCATGGCAGTTGGTTCAGCCACTCTCCCTGCCGGGTATTCCACCAGGGGCATTGCTTTCTTTCACTGTCAGCTGCATTCACCATGAGTAGCCGGCAGGCGGCCCAACAGCTGGCCAGCTCAGTGAGCACAAGATCAGTGTTCTCAAAAGGGAGAAACCATAGCCTCGGGACTGGTGAACAGCGTTGTGATCCTGGCACTTTTCTTCCCTGCACATCATGTTCGAATATTGAAATTGGCTCATTACTGGTGCGGATTTCTAAGCAAGTGTAACCTCCGGTTTCTTTTCAGCCTGGAATGTGCAGTGAAAGTAATTTGATGATATCTGCAAATATAAAAATTTACTTACTGTCTTGCCCTAAGAGGTTATGTTTATGACAGTGTGGTTTCATGCATTGCAGGGACAAAATAAGAAGTATTAGTTAGGAGACGTACGCACTTACGCACGCATCTTCGGCCATAAATCAAGCCGATGACGCGGCCGCTCTGTGACATTTCTCTCCCATACTGATCTGTGATTAGAAGCCAGACTTTCTTTTAAATAACTAGCTGTAATTGTGACTGTGTATTTTTTAAATTAACTTACTGGGAATTTCTTCGCAGACTGCACGCACTGCTGGGGACACGTGGGTTGGTCAAAGGCTCGGGGGAATCTTCGTTTGTTTGGGAAGCGAAGTTAGCGTTCTAGCTTCCTTGTTGACGTGCACTTACGCACGTATCTTCGGCCATAAATCAAGCCGATGACGCCTCCGCGCTAGCGGTGCGCCAAAGGCAAGCTTGTCTGCGCCCGTCCGCGCCAGGCCGGGGCTAGGGGCTGGGACCCCTGCTTGATTCCCTTCTGATAAGCTGGTGTATGATAGGGAGCAACCTTTCAGATTCAGAGGTGAGAGCACAAGGGATTGTGTTTATAGTTTACCGTTAGAGGAGGAGAATATCTCCTGTCCTAGGTGTAACTATAATTGGAAGTTTCCCAGGCTACCCCCCCTCCCCCCACCCCCTCCCGGAGTATTGGCAGGGGGAAAGTAAAATCTATCTCCATGCTACTACTTAATTGCCGCTCCCTTCAAAAACATTCCAGCGAAATCAATCTACTCCTCGAAGAAAGGAATCCAGATGTGCTTTTTCTTACAGAAACTTGGACCAACAAGGATTCTGATCCTGAGATAGTTCAAGCTCTTCCTTCTAACTTTGCCATAATTAGGTTAGACCGTGTCGGCGGCCGGGGTGGGGGAATTGCTATCATCTATAAAGATGTGTATAGATGTAGAGCCACCATAGGCCAATTAGCTGACTGTGAGAATCTAGTATTTGGTATTAGTTTCTCCCGAACCTGCACCTTTTAAGGTATTCTTATATATCGGCCCCCAGGATCACTAGGCAATTTCTGTAAAGATCTGCCAGAGGTAGCTACTAATGGCTCTAGCCTTTCTTCTAATTTTTCTATCCTGGGTGATTTGAATTTACATTTCGATGATCCTGATTCCTCCTCGGTGCAGGATCTTATTGATTGTCTGGAAAGATTCCAAATCAAGCAAATAGTGACTGGCCCTATTCATAAGTTGGGTTCCGATCATTTTTTATTATCTTTTAACTGGACTCCTCAAGAGCTTCTACAATCTTTTGCTAAAACGAAAAAATGTAGGCGCATATAGTCTAAACTTTCAAATATGATTGGGCGACAAATCTCATAAATTCTACTCCGGTATCTCATTCTGATCTTACGATGGCGAATGAGAACTTTAATAATTGGCTTGAGGCTTCCTTGGTTGTTGTTCTTCCGAAAAAAGAAGTTTACCATCGAACAGGTTCGAATAAGAAAGTATGGTATACACATACCCTGAGACAACTTAAACAATCAAGTAAGCAATTGGAGAGGAAATGGAGGAAGGATTTCTCAGAATTAAGTAAGAGCAATTATAGAGAAGCTATTAAGCTCTATAAAAAACGAAATAAAAGCTGCTCAAATTAGTTACTATCATGGAAAAATTATCGCAGCCTCTAATTATCCTGTTGAAATTTCTAAAGTCTTGAAATCTCTTCTAACCCTTCCTATTCCCCCGAATGATGGTGATAATGCCCAAAGCGCTGCGATGAATTAGCCAGCTTTTTTTCCACCAAAGTTCAAACCCTTTATTCCAGCTTTCAGCAAAGGGCTTTGGACATAAATGTTCTACCACCCCTACAACAAGCTGTGTTGGAAACATTTCATCCCCTTACTCTCGCTTCACTGCAGGATCTTCTGCAGCGACTGAACTCTGGTTCCCCAGCTGATCCTGTTCCCCCGGCTACTCTTAACTTAGTGTTAGAGATAGTCTGCCCTGTAATGCTGGACGTAATAAATGTGTCTCTTTTAACGGGACAGGTTCCTTGTCTCTGGGAACAAGCTAGAGTCAAAGCCCTTCTAAAAAAAAGGCAACTTAGACCCTGATGACTGGTCCAATTATCGCCCCATCTCCTTGTTGCCAGGATTGAGTAAATTGGCAGAAAAGCATGTCAATTCTTTACTGTCAGCTCATCTTGAGGATAATAATTACCTCCACCCAACTCAGACCGGCATTAGGCGCCATCAGGGCACGGAGACTGCTCTTCTTGCTGTGGTAGAAGAGTCAAGGAAAATCTTGGACAACGGAGGCTGCGCTGCAATTATTTTATTAGATCTCAGCGCAGCCTTCGATACTGTGAATCATCACATTATGATCCAAAGACTCAGGGAGGTGGGTGTTGTAGGCATTGCCCTAGAATGGCTGCAGTCCTTTCTTTCAGACAGGTTTTTTTGGTCTTTGAAGAAGGTGCACTCTCCGACCAGAGGCCGTTGCAGTATTGAGTCCCTCAGGGATCTTCATTGAGTCCCACCCTGTTTAACATCTATATGAGGCCATTGGCAGAGGTGGTACTTCCCTGGGGGATCCATACTGTCACGTACGCCGATGACACCCAATTAGTGGTGTCTCTTAGTCAGCAAGATAAAGCCGATCCAGGTCCAGCGGCTTGCCTTGCAAGGGTTTCTGAATGGATGGATCTGTCCTTTCTTAAACTAAATGGCGCAAAGACTGAGATTATGATTCGAGGCCATGCTGCACCTATTAATCTGGATCTTATGTGGCCCATTTTTCGTGGTTCGCCACCTGTCCCTAAGAAGCAAATCATGAGTCTTGGTGTCTGGCTTGATTGCAACTTGAATTTTAAGGCTCAAGCAAGTAAAGTGGCTGCGAATTGTTATGGTATACTTAGGATGACGCAGAAGATTCTTCCCCTTCTCCCGTTCGATGCGAGGCGTATGGTGGTTCAATCTTTGATTTTATCGCGCTGGACTACGCAAATGCAGTCTATCTGGGTGCGCCGCAGGAACCTATCAAGAAACTTCAGATAGCCCAGAATCTAAGATCCAACAATAAACATCTGTTGGCAGTTCCGAGGATCAAACGGTCACGGACTGGAGGACGGCGGTTCTCCTGTAACGCGGCCAAACTCTAGAACCAGCTCCCAGATTTTATATGTCTTGAGTCTGACCATCTTAGATTCAGGAAGCAGCTGAAGGCTCTTCTTTTTGCTTGATCAGTGATGGATGATTGGTGTTACAGGATGCGCTGGGATGCCCTCGGGTAGCCATGCGCTATACAAGTGCGTATTCATTCATTTATTCATTCCGACTGCATATTATCTGTGAGACTGTTGTTTTTATGCTGTTCTGTTCTAACGTGCAACATATGGGTAATTACCTTATTGCACTAAGATTTATGTGATTGTTGTCTATGTGTTTTATATATAATAAAGGTTATATTTTTATATAACCTTGTGTGGAGTCTCTTTTTGTGGTGTGTCTAGTGCAGGGGTGTCCAACCTTTTCTGTAGTGAGAACTACTTCTATGAAAATCATGGTGAGCTACTGAAGGCTAAGCAACTTGTGCATCAATAGAAGACACCCTCAAACCCAACTCCATTGACTTTAAGCATAATGTCCATAGAACCAGATACTATGGTTTGAGCATAATACTTTCTCTAAGGGCACTATGACAGGACTGCCATGTGTGTCAGTGACAGCGTGGTCTTTGGGAATATGTGAACATGTGTGCCTATGAATGGGATAAATGTGTGGATAGGTGACTGAGAGCTTATATCATATGTAAGTGCTGCACTGGAATCCCTTTTGTCATTTTTGGCACAGTTACATGTATAATACTAACATATAACCATTTTTTTAATGTGAGTCTACAAAACGTTCTGCAAAAATTATCATGATGTGGAAAATTTTTACACATTTAAAATTTTTCTCACTTAAAATAATGAGTGTAGTTTTAAGTTATAAATATGGCACTATGGGCTAGATGTAGGTAATTCCCATTTACAGACTCTTAAATACCGAATTTTACCGAATCGGTATTTAAGAGTCTGTAAATGGGAAGGGGGCAGATTTAGGTAATTCCGAATTTAGGAATACCGAATCTGTAAGATTCGGTATTTACCGATTCGGTATTCGGTAAATACCGAATCGGTATTGCCCATTGATTCCCAAGGGGCTTGAAGCCCATAGGAATCAATGGGAAATACCGATTCGGTATTTACCGAATCGGTAAATACCGAATCCTGCAAGGGTGCAGAGGGTGTCACTTTGACACCCTCTAGCACCCCAAGTACAGGCTTGTGTGACATGTGGCACACATACATGCCCTAAGGGCATGTCTGTGGGTCACATGGCACAGGTGTGCATGCACAGATGTGCATGCACACCTAAATTCAGTATCTTACCACACAATAGGATTGTGTGGTAAAATACAGACTCTTAAGGGCCTGTGGCACTCTTAGGAGTGTCAGCTACATATGGATTTACCGATTCGGTAATAATACCAGTTCGGTATTTTACCGAATCGGTATATTTACCGAATCAGTAAAATTACTGAATCTGTAAAATTACCGATTCCGTAGGCCTGTCGTAAATAATTAATTTACCGGTGCTTAATTTCTATAATCAATAAGAATAACTCATAATAAAATAAGAGGCAAAATCCGTGATATTTGAGGTTTCTCAAAAGGGTTTTATTCCTATAAAAGGAATTGGGTGATTAGCATATTGGCTCGAGCCAAGGTGGCATACCATTCCGTCACCACATAGGTTCGGGAAGGGACAGACTGACAGAGTCAATGGCAATATGTGAATATGCAAGTATGCGACAATACATAATTGACAGACATTCATATATATAGTCAATGCATTACAGTAAAGGCATATGCAGGAGGCGTAACAGCTGAGAAGAGAGATAAGAATACATATACGTAATACAAGAGGCGTTACAATAGGCGTGCATGAAGGCGTGGACAAGAACGTCATTGAACATGATGTCACAAATGGGTGGATCCATGAATGAATCCAGCAGTGTCAGCAAAATTACATGGCAGAGATGCGCGCGCAGCAGGGGTGACGTGTAATGTACGTGTAACTTGAGGGGTGAAGGGGGACTTGACATTTAGCCCTACAAGTGTAGACGGATGTCTGGATGTCAGATCAACCTAATCCCAAATCGTATCTAATATCTCATGTTTAAGGAACTGCATTATCTGGAGGGAAAAGGTCTCTCGGACAAGTGGTTATTTCTTTACTGGTTATGAGTGCGTGTATGAGCGTCTGCGTGTCTACATGAGATGCGAGGGGTGCGAGGGAGGGCATGGGCCTACCATGGAAACAGGGCCATGAATTACTTGCATAGAGACAGTGAGGCCTAACCCTCTGCCCTGCAGCTGGAAGGATGTTGACGTGAATCTACCAGACAGGAATGTATTTTCGAGGAGTGGAGCAGATAATTCGAAGGTTGAATGCAGTCTTGGCAGGCAACGGGCTGAGCCGAGCACCGTTAGCCGCACCAGAAGTAAGGCAAGGGTCACTGGCACAGAGGCAGCCTGGGCTGAGGGTTTCAGAGTCAGAAGGCAGAAAAAGGCTCGATGGCAGAATTCAGGCCTACCTCGCCAGAGCTGAAAAACATGTAAGGTATACCACAAAAAAGACGTTGGCATAGCATATTTAGGAACTGAATATCCAATCCGTTCATGGCGGATCGGAAAGAGAACATGTTAACGTTGGACGCAAATGTATTTGCGTCTTCATAACTAGCACAGGAGGGAAGTTACGTGCACTTCAAGCTCGTACATGGAGTCGGTGGGGTCTAAGATAGGGGACACAATCGATCATAAAATTTATATTACCTCATTCCCTCCTTGTCCCCTACGGACCCTTCATGATATATCGATCTGCATGAATCGATCAATCTGTTCATGTAACATCATTTGCTCTTCTTTCTTCTTTTGACGTTTTGAATGGGAATTTGAATGCGGAATACATGATGTGGCGCACAAGCCGCAAATCGCCGGCCCACATTGTAAACACAGGCAGCAACTGAATACTATGAGAAGGCCAATACCTAGGAAGGATAGGATCTTCCATCCCCAAGCGGTTAACGTTGTCCAGAACCAACCGGACCAAGTCCAGGTGCCTGGATTCTGATGTATCAGACTTGCAATTTTATGGAGACGTGTTATAGCTTTATATACCGTTGGCGCGTTTTCTGGAATGAAAACACAGCAACTTGACCCGATGACCTTACAAGCTCCACCCCTATCAGCTAGGATGACGTCAATAACGAGACGATTTTGAAGAACAACAACCCGCATAGCGGACTGCTCCTCTGTTAAGTTACCTAAAGCTGAGGTAGTTTCGTTCACTACTGCTTCAAGGGTTCTAGTTAATTTGCGTATCAATTTACTGTTAAAAACAGCACCTAAGTAGGGGAAGAAACCTTTATTGAAGTCGGTGTATTGCTCCCATGCCGTTTCAGTGTAGTCGACAATCGGGAGGTCTCTTCGGAGTCTATTGTTTACTAGATTGGTGTTTCTGTGATAGTCAGGAGGGGCTAGGAAAACAGGTGGCAGAAGGAATGCAATGTAACAGGTACCATCCCAATCTGGAGGCAGACGTATGTATGCAATATGACCGCAAACGAAGTAGGAATGACGTGTAGCTCTAAACGTGGACTTTCCTTGATCACTGAATTCGATTACAGTAATACATTTACTATGACCTAAATGTATGGAACCATTTTTCCTGATACATAATTCACCTTTGACTGGTAACACTGACATGGCAGGCAATACTGGTGCAGTTTCGGATTCAACAGTAAGAATCATGAGGTTGATTGTGTAATTTCCTAATCCATATACTTCATTTTCTAGATCAGTTCCTGTTCTAGTGGGAAGTCCTTTCTTGTCAGGGTAACAGATTTTAAGTAGAACTGAGTTCAGGTTTCCCCAGACCCAATTCCCATCGTAGACAGCAATGTCAGGATCTAAGGAATTAATCAATCTAAACCATGCCCCACAGGAGCCATTGTGAGTGAATGGGTACGGAAAAAGAGGCAGAACTCCCTTGTATTTCTGGTAGGGAGGGAGGCGGCCACATATCCAACAGTTTGTAGCATTATTAGTCTGGTGAGAGTGATGTAACATACTAATGAATGTGTTGTTGCGCAGCGCAAGTCTGTAAGAAAGCTCGTGAGGAGGTAATTCGCTAAAAGAATGTTCGGCAGTGACGTTATAAGCAGATTGTACACGCTTGAAAATAGGGTAATAGATGTGCAGCAAGATACTAGCAGCAATTATCAGAAGACTTAGAAAAAACATGATTAACAATGTCACTATACAGTGACTACGAAGTGATTTACAATATGCACGTTTCTTCAGTATTCTCTGCCTATCTCTCTCTCAGTCTCGATCTAGGGGATACATGTCAGAAACTAATTTAACCGATTCACCTAGGGGAGGACTTAAACAATTAAACTGTCTGACTTGCTAGATCGTAATTTAAGTCTATATTTTTCAGAGTCTGTTTTCTCAACCAAAGGGAGCTTTGAGTCAGTTTGTGTAGGAGGGCAGGGCTTAGAGTCCAAGTCCGAAGGGAGTCCGTGGAATTTCTTCACGTGGCTGGAATGTAGCCACCCCTTCCTGCCCTCTACTTTGACGGCTGTCCTCGTTGTTAGAAGAACCAATTTCGGGGTTTGCCAGCGGGGCTCCAACGGACTTCTCCGATCAAAGTTGCGGACGAAGACATAATCCCCCGGAACCACCTCGTGGGGCTTCACATCGGCATTGTCGGGAAAGGCTGCAGCTACCTGTGAACGACAAGATTGTAGTGCAGACATCAAGGAGGCAAGGTAATCTGTCAGCATAATACAGTCAACATCTGTAATTTTTCGCGGAATAGGCGTCCCCCACATATTCGGAGGCCTACCAAAGACCACCTCATACGGGGATAGCCCGGTTCGAGAATGGGCAACCATCCTCATATAGAAGAGGGCTACCGGCAAAGCAACTATCCAGTCAACGCCCTTCTCTCTACAGATTTTGGAAAGTCGGATTTTCAGGGTCTGATTATGACGCTCCACGAGACCTGCTGCCTCGGGATGCCGGACACAGTGGAACTTCCACTGATAGCCTAACAAGAGTGTAATGTGTTTCACAAGCTCGGATGAGAATGGCTGACCGTTATCTGAGTACACGATACGGGGCAAACCGTACCGCGGGAAGAACTCGCGAACCAGTTGCTTGGCTGTGGTTGGAGCAGTATAATCTGGGACTGGGTATGCTTCTGTCCATCGGGAAAGTGCACATACAACTACGAGGACATACTTGAAACCTCGGCAGCGGTCCATCTGGATGTAATCCATCTGGAGGACTTCAAAAGGGTGATCGGGAGGCTGGAATCCACCTTGCTCTACAGGGATGCTTTTACCTGGATTAAACTGACAACAAATCATGCAAGTACGCACTTTCTGTTTGGCTGCTGCTCGTAAGTTCTTGTTGTACCATATGTGTTGGATGCTATCTAGCATTGCCTTTTCTCCTAGGTGCGCTGGACTATGTATCGTGTTAATGATGACCTGAACCATAGAGTCGGGGAGAAACCATGTAGATTTTCCCTTCGTCATCCATCCCTGATCTGTTTGGATCCCTCCTAGTTCAGTCCACTTCTGGATTTCGTCTGGTGTGGCATGTGTCTGTATGTCAATTACATCATGGGCGGGATCCCTGACTGTCATGCAGTGTGTTGGTGTCGGAACTATTGTCTTTGTCGAGTCAGTTGCATGCATTCGATTCTGAGCCGTTTGCTTAGCTGTTCGGTCTGCCAGGTCGTTACCCTGGGAGATCGTGTCGGTAACCTTTGTATGTGCTTTACACTTCATGATAGAGATTGCAGTAGGTAGATGTATTGCATCTAATAAACCTTGAATGAGAGGACCGTGCTGGATGTTGGCACCGTGGGAAGTTAAGTAACCTCTCTCTCGCCAGAGGACTCCAAAATCGTGAACGACTCCGAATGCATAACGTGAATCAGTGTATATGTTGACTCTCTTATTCTTGGCCTGAATACATGCTTGTGGCAGAGCAATGAGCTCTGCGGCTTGAGCTGACAGGGTGTCAATACAATTTGTTTCTATAACTTCGGTATCTGAAGTGACTGCGTAGGCTGCCACTAATTCTCCTGTACCTGTTCTCATACATGAACCATCCACATAAAGTGTCAGGTCCGGATCTGGTAATGGGACATCTGTCAAGTCCTGTCTGGGTTTTGTTGTAATAGTAATGACTTCAATGCAATCATGTGCCAAGGGATCTACTCCGTTTACTGGCAACAATGTAGCGGGATTTAATGTGCTACAGCGTCTGATTTCTATGTGTGGTTGAAACAATGTCAATTCATAACCTGTCAGTCTTGCTATGGTCAGATGTTGGGTCTGTGTGCGATTTAAAAGAACTTCCACGGAATGTGGAACTTGTACTGTCAATTGATGCCCTAATACTATGGCATCGCTCTGTCTGATTGCTAAAGCTGTCGCTGCGACTGATTTCAAACACGCAGGTAAAGCCTGAGCCACCGGGTCTAATGTGCTAGAAAAGTAAGCACACGGCTTGTGTGAACCTGCTTGTTCCTGGGTGAGGACTGACAAGGCAGTACCTTCACGTTCCGTGACAAAAAGTATAAAAGGTTTACTGTAACATGGTGTTGCTAAAACAGGTGCTTGGCATAAGGCTTTCTTTAAGTTGTCAAAAGCTTGTGTATGTTCCTGAGTCCAAGGGAGGACAGTCGATGTCGCTGCCTCCTGGGTTGTCAACTGGATGAGTGGCTTTGCTAGAAATGCATATTGGGGAATCCATTGTCTACAATACGAGGTGAGGCCTATAAAAGCCCGCACCTCCTTTTGTGTCTTTGGTGGTGACATGTTTACAATTAACTGAATGCGATCGGGAGTGAGCTGTCTCCCCACTTTGGACAGCAAGTGACCCAGGTACACAACTTGCTGAACACAGAATTGCAGCTTCGAAGGGGACACCTTGTGCCCCTTGTCGGCCAGGAAATTCAGAACTGTCAGTGATGCATTTTCACATTCGGGTTCGCTCCGTGCGGTGATCAGCAGATCATCGACATACTGGAGTAGGGCAGTGTTAGCTGGCATGTGAATACTGTCGAGTTGTCTTTTCAGTGCTTGACTATAGATGCTGGGGCTTTCTGTGAATCCTTGAGGTGCGCGTGCAAATTTGAAAGATCGTCCATTTAAACTGAATCCGAATAAGTATTGGCTTTCTGGATCAATTGGAACACTGAAGAAGGCGTTCTTGAGGTCAATTACAGTAAAGAACGTCGCTTCTGAATCAATAGCTGTCAGTAATGAAGAGATATCTGGGACCACAGGATACTGTGGTACAATGCATTTATTCAATTCGCGCAGATCAATAACTAATCGATAAACAGGTGGTGCATTTGGATCAGTACGTTTAAGAACTGGTATGATAGGAGAATTACATACATTGGAATCAGTTTCCACAACCACTCCTTGTGCAATGAGCTCGTCAATAATTCTCAGTAAAGCCACTACAGCATCTGGAGGTAACTTATATTGTCGAATTCGTGGTAGTACCACTCCTGCTTTGAGTGTGACTCGATATGGTGTAATGTGCATACACCCTACATCAGTGGGGCCTTGTGCCCACAAGTGTGCAGGTACATTCTGTAACCGGGGATCCATATCTCTTAACACATAATGACCTTTAAAATCTCGCAAAAATAAGCGTACTCCTTCCGGAGAACAGCATATTATAGCTCCTAGAGCTTTTAGTGTCTTTATTCCTAATAAGTTTTCTGGGCATGATTTTGTGAGTAATAAATCTGTAGTCCGTGTCAGAGGACCAACTGCAAGGGGGAGTGGCTGTGATACCTCATTAATAATAGGTTTTCCTGAAAATCCAAGGGAAACATTCTGTGAGCCTGAGAGGGGTGCCCCTGGAACCTCATTGTGACTGATTGTGGTCCTGCTTGCCCCTGTATCAATCAAAAACTTTCTGTCTTTTCCTAGCACCTGACTGTGTACATAAGGACCCTCTTGATCTACGGGAACTTCAATAAGGGGCAAGCCAAATTCCCTCTCTAGGCTGTTTCATGTGTATCGTTGATAATCAGGGTAGTCGTTCTGTGCGTATTGGTACATCTGTTGTGTTGTGTTCTGTGTTGCAGTTATAGGCTGTTGCTGTGGGACTGCCACCGTTTGTGATGAAGCTGGCATAGGCGGAATATGTTGTATATTCTGTGGTACTTGTTGCTGGACCTGATCTTGTCTGGGCACGCGCGGTCTCTCTTTGGTCTTACCCGTGGAGATATTGTGTTTCAGAACGGCACAATCGTTTACATAATGACCTGGCTGTTTGCAGTAGTTACATGTCCCTTTAACAGGAGCTGTCGTATTACTAGGCTGGGTCCCACCCTTTTTATGTCCCTCGGCGGGAACTGACTGAGCAACTAACATTTTCATTTTCGTGTCTTTCATGCGTCTTTGTTCATGTTCTTGTTCTTCCCTAATTCTATTCTGGTGGTACTGTAACATTTGTAACATTTGTGAAGGGGTGTTAGCTTGCCAAGTACTTTCGACTTTCAATACTCTATTCTTAACCTGGGGCAGTGAATTCTCGACTAATTTCGTTACAAAAAGATGTGGATATGACTCGCTACTTGCTTTCAGACCGCTATTAATGCCAAAACATTTTTCAAATCTGGTATAGAAATCACTGGTATCTTCATCGGGTTTCTGTTTACAAGCTGAAATGGCACCCCAATCTTCCTTTTTAGTACTTAATAAACGTGGCAACACTTGTACTAACAATCCTGGTAATGCTTTAACTTTATCCCCGAGCCCTTGGCCCGGAATTCTAGTACTTTCTTCGTTTTCTAATGCAGCCTAATCAATCTTTGTGTCTCCCACCTCCCACTCTTTTTCTTTGAGTTTCTCGTATATACCGGGAGGCAGCAACACTTTCAATATTTTCATAATATCGGGATAAGTATAGTCACCCATTAGTATCATGTCTTTTATTTCACGGTGGAAACCTGCGGGATCTTTGTCGTGACTAGGTACTAATTTTTTCATTTCCAATAGTTCTATTTTAGTTATGGGGGTGTACACAAACACACGTCTAAACGTATTGTCTGCATTCTGTACTGGGTGTACTTCCCGCAACGGATTCTGGCCATCCATGTAATACATTTTTCTTTCCATGACATGTGCTGAGTTGGTCTGTGGACATAGGAAGGCGCTATATCTGTGTCGGTGTTCTAGAATTATTTTGATTAGATCGGTACCTAGACCTCTCCATTTGTTCATGAGTAGTTCTATTAATATATCAGGCAAGGGGCCTGGGTCAGAATGTTGGCTTCTATACAATAAGAGCAGGTGTTGTATCATGTATGTACCAGCTAAACGCTGTTCACTCGGTGTCAGGTTCAAGAACGTATGTGCTAACGCATCATCACCATATTTCTCAGAATTGTCCGCCCATTGTACGGCTGACCTGGCTAGTTCTTGTTCATCCATAGAATCGAGTACATGGTACCCCATTCGTTCTCGAAGTCTATTGTCAGTAGCTTGAAATAAATGTTCAGGAGTTCTTGGATTACACATGGCTTCTTGGAATATTCTTTTACTCTCTGGACGTACTGGTTGTATTGAATTATTGAAAGGTCTTCCCTTACCTACATATGCTATCGTTTCTCTGACTGGTAATTGTGTCTGCTCTGGGGTCTGCTCATGCTCATCCTCCTCCTCCGAGGATTCAACTTTGTCTGAATCTATTTCCGGTGGTGGCTGTCTTTTCTCATGCATCTTGATTATTGCATTTCTTATTCTTCGGTACATATTTTCTACACAGGCCTCTTTATCGTGATTCCCATCTGCGATATTCTGGCCCCACCGGTGGAGTGCCTTCACGTCGTCCGGGTTCATACCCGGCCTATCCACTTCCCTTATGAAACAGTTTATAAGAAACCGTAATATCTTGGATTTCGTATCCACTTTCTGATAGGCCATGGCCTCCTTAATACTTTCAGGCCCTACTCCTGTCTGTACGAACTGATATATTCGATCTAGATGATCTACCATTCCAGGTAGTGTTAATAAGAAGTTCGTAACTCGTCGTAAGCGTACTGATGCGAGCAACATTCTTTCGTCATTCTTTTTACCAGGCACTGGATCATATCTACAGTCTGCAAGACGATCTCCATGTAGTGTAATATCGCCTGTTCTAGGTGTACGTTGTTGTGCTAGGTCTCTATAGGTCAGCCGATGGGCCGATGGCGGGGTCTGGTAACCTGTCGCTCCTCCGGACGCGCCTCCTGAGGCGCCAGCTCCGAAGGGGTTCGTTGAGTGAAAAGCGGAGGGAGCAGGCCCAGGAATAGGTGGAAGGACAGCTGGAAGACCAGGAGGAACAGGAGGAGGAGTGGCTTGTCGGGGAGGAAGGAGCTGACCGTCTTGGTCGGCAGGTGGAGGTGTGCGTGGCGGTGCGGTATTTACATATGCGGGAGCCACATCATCTAGATAGGACGCAAGAAAAATGTCCTTTGCTGTTTTCTGGTGTATTTTAGTCGGGAGCAGTGGGGGTGGTAGTTCTTTTGGTACCTCCGGGGTGGCTTTAGGCAAACCCTCAGTCAAGAGGGGGTACATGCCGTTCATGAGTGTGTTTCGCTGCCTGTCTACTTGTTCTAATTTTGCTCTGGTACCTTCCTCAATTAATACGTTTTCCTGGGCTTTCTCTGGATCCTCCCTCCTTTTCTCTTCTTTTCTAAGTGCTTTTTCTGTACGTCTATGTGATTCTTTACGCCATAATTCAATGGCATCCTTCTGTGACTGTCTGGCTTTCTTTTTCCACAATGCTTCCTCTACCCTCATGATGCAATCTGCATCCCATGTCCCAGTAGCAGGCCATCTCTGATTCTCGGATAATTCTTTAGTGTAGTCCACCCATAAGTCGAGGAATAAAACGGCGTCTAGGCCATGTTTGTGGTACATAAAGTACCCTGGGGTGTCCCTAGGTGGAATGGGAACAGCTTCTTCTAATACCCCTTTTCTAGTTTTTATCTGTCTTAATTTGGAAAACAAAGGCATCTTGAAATCTGGCTACTTGGTTCTTACTCAGATATGAACACACTGAACACAATAATCACAATAATTACGATCGAACAATCACTCATACCACGACATTTTTAAGACACATTAAAACATTTTAACATGAATGATGACAATTAAAAGGTAACTTGCTGACTGCATAATACTAGATACACTGCTCAACAGTGCAGACTGGATATACTGCTAAACAGTACAGATACACTGTCTAAAACAGTGCAGACCAGGTCTGTGTACCCACACCTGTCTTGACCGGCACAAACTAATGCGCACGTCTATATGCGTCCCCAGCAACGGTACTCACCGGGAAGCACGGAAACGGAAGGCCTCGGAAACCCTGGACTGGATTCGGACTGGATTCGGACTGGATTCGGACTCGACTCGTGACGCTGATACTTCGGAACGTCGGAACCTGGTGGGCCTCCGTATACCTCGGATCTTGCTCTCTCAGCTAGGCTCTGGTCGGGATCCTCCGCACTTCTCACCGCCTCGTCTGGGTGTCGATCGCAGCCTCAGTCACCTCCGTTGGCCTGAGGGAGATACAGGAAAATCCTGCGGGTACGCGTAGTTGTCCGTCCGGCTGTGGCAGGGGGCCAGGCCTGCAACGCACCACCGGCGCGTGAGATGGGGGAGGGGTCCCTATTCGGGCGCCAAATTGTCGTAAATAATTAATTTACCGGTGCTTAATTTCTATAATCAATAAGAATAACTCATAATAAAATAAGAGGCAAAATCCGTGATATTTGAGGTTTCTCAAAAGGGTTTTATTCCTATAAAAGGAATTGGGTGATTAGCATATTGGCTCGAGCCAAGGTGGCATACCATTCCGTCACCACATAGGTTCGGGAAGGGACAGACTGACAGAGTCAATGGCAATATGTGAATATGCAAGTATGCGACAATACATAATTGACAGACATTCATATATATAGTCAATGCATTACAGTAAAGGCATATGCAGGAGGCGTAACAGCTGAGAAGAGAGATAAGAATACATATACGTAATACAAGAGGCGTTACAATAGGCGTGCATGAAGGCGTGGACAAGAACGTCATTGAACATGATGTCACAAATGGGTGGATCCATGAATGAATCCAGCAGTGTCAGCAAAATTACATGGCAGAGATGCGCGCGCAGCAGGGGTGACGTGTAATGTACGTGTAACTTGAGGGGTGAAGGGGGACTTGACATTTAGCCCTACAAGTGTAGACGGATGTCTGGATGTCAGATCAACCTAATCCCAAATCGTATCTAATATCTCATGTTTAAGGAACTGCATTATCTGGAGGGAAAAGGTCTCTCGGACAAGTGGTTATTTCTTTACTGGTTATGAGTGCGTGTATGAGCGTCTGCGTGTCTACATGAGATGCGAGGGGTGCGAGGGAGGGCATGGGCCTACCATGGAAACAGGGCCATGAATTACTTGCATAGAGACAGTGAGGCCTAACCCTCTGCCCTGCAGCTGGAAGGATGTTGACGTGAATCTACCAGACAGGAATGTATTTTCGAGGAGTGGAGCAGATAATTCGAAGGTTGAATGCAGTCTTGGCAGGCAACGGGCTGAGCCGAGCACCGTTAGCCGCACCAGAAGTAAGGCAAGGGTCACTGGCACAGAGGCAGCCTGGGCTGAGGGTTTCAGAGTCAGAAGGCAGAAAAAGGCTCGATGGCAGAATTCAGGCCTACCTCGCCAGAGCTGAAAAACATGTAAGGTATACCACAAAAAAGACGTTGGCATAGCATATTTAGGAACTGAATATCCAATCCGTTCATGGCGGATCGGAAAGAGAACATGTTAACGTTGGACGCAAATGTATTTGCGTCTTCATAACTAGCACAGGAGGGAAGTTACGTGCACTTCAAGCTCGTACATGGAGTCGGTGGGGTCTAAGATAGGGGACACAATCGATCATAAAATTTATATTACCTCAGGCCCCCTACATCTGAAAAGCCTAATAACGGTCGGAAACGGCCGAAAACATTCTTCAATCAATCAATTAATTAATCAGGTACTTGTAAAGCATGGCTACTCACCCGTGAACCTGTCAAGGCGCTGGGGAAGGGGAGCCGCTCCTCCTCGGACTGGGTGGAGATTCATTTGAAGAGCCAGGTCTTGAGTTCTTTCCTGAATTAGGCCAGTGACGTGGATTGCCTGAGGTGCAGGGGCATGGTGTGCAGGGTCTTGGCGGCGAGGTAGGAGAACCACCTTCCTCCAGTTCTCCGGATCGGAGTTGTCTGGCTGGTATATGGAATGTGAGGCGGTGGTTCAGGTATGCTGGTCCTTCGTCATGTAGAGCTTTGAAGGCGTGAGTGAGGCACTTGAAAGTGACTCTCCTGTTGGCTGGGAGCCAGTGGAGTTGTTGGCGCTGTTGCATGATGTGGCCGCGGCGGGGGATGTCGAGGACAAGTTTGGCTGCAGCATTATGGATGTTCTGTCGTTTCCTGAGCTGTTTCTGGGTCATGCTGGAGTAGAGTGCATTGGCGTAGTCGAGTCTGCTGGAGATGAGTGTGTGGGTGACGTCTTTCTGGAGTCTGTGGGGTTCCATCTGAATGTCTTTCAAATCAGGCCCTGCGTGTGGAAGCAGGCTAAGGAAACTGCATTGATTTGGCTGTTCATAGTGAGTGATGAGTCCAGTATGATGCCACGGTTGTGTACGTGGTCCGTCGGGGTGGGGGGAAATCCCAGAGCGGCTGGCCACCAGGAGTCATCCCAGGCTGAAGGGGTGGGTCCCAGGACGAGAACTTAGGTCTTTGTCTGAGTTGAGCTTGAGGTAGCTGTCTTTTATCCAGGTAGCAATGGCCTTCATTCCACTGTGGAAGTTAGTTCTGGCATTTGGGGGTTCATTGGTGAGGGAGAGGATCAGCTGAGTGTCATTGGCATAGGAGACAATGTTGAGTCCATGGCTTCTGATGATTGCTGCGAGGGGGGCCATATAGAGGTTGAAGAGGGTGAGGCTCAGGGGGGGGCTGGGGTACTCCACAGCTGATCTCCGTGGGTTCTGAGAGGAAGGGTGGTAGTCTTACTCACCTGGGTCCGGCCCGTGAGGAAGGAGTGGATTCGGTCCAAAGCCTTGTCACAGATGCCGGCGTGATGGAGTCTTGTGATTAGGGTACTGTGGGAGACGGTGTCGAAGGCGGCCGAGAGTTCTAGTAGGATGAGGGCTGTGGTCTTGCCCCGGTCGAGGAGGGAGCGGATGTTGTCTGTGGCAGTGAGGAGTGCAGTCTCTGTATTGTGTTTGCTTCGAAGCCGTACTGGGAGGTGTCCAGGACGTGGTTTACTTCAATGAACTCTATTGGGAGCAGGGTCCAACATAGTACGATCTGTTAGGGTGCGACTTGGTTGTGTGCTATGGTGGCAGGCCTAGTGGCTGGGTCTAGGGTGTTGAAGCTGTCGTAGATCTACCTGATCTTATGGTGGAAAAAGGTGCTGAGTTTGTTACAAAGTTCTTGGGAGGGGGCACGCTGTGGTCATGCTGTGGGACCTGGTGAAGTCCATGATGATGGTGAAGAGGTGTCTGCTATTCTGTGTGTTGGCATTGATTCTGTCTTGAAGGGAAGTTTTCTTAGTGGTTATCAGGACGAGGTGGAGTTCATTGACGCGGATTTGAAAGTTTCCTGGGTTTTGTTGTTTCTCCATCTCTTCTCGAGACGTCTGCAGGTGCATCTGGACTCGTGGAGGGCGGGAGTGAAGCACCTGTCCTTCTTGGAATATTGTTTACCTGGTCTTTTCTTGAGGGGTGCTAGGGTGTCAGCAAAGTTGAAGATCCATTGGTGGAGATTGTCTGCTGCGGTGTTGGCATCTGTAGGCGTTGACAGAGTGGTTCTGCAGAGGGAGTTGACGAGAAGTTCTCTGGTGGCCTTGATCCAGCCGGCACAGGGGGCCAATGATGACGGTGGTGTGTGGTGGGCATGGGGAACATGAGATGTACGTAATGATGGTCAGTCCAGGAGAGTTCGTGGTGTGGCTGTATTTTATGTTCCCATTCCCACTGGGTGAGAAGACACGGTCTAGTGTGTGTCCAGCTGTGTGGATCGGTGCAGGGATTAGCTGCTTGAGTTCGATGTTGGCAAGGTTATCCAGGAGGTAGGTGGTGTTCTTGTCACTGGGGTTGTCGAGGTGGAAGTTGAGGTCTCCGAGTAGGATGTAGTTGGTGGATGTGAGAGCCTGGGGTGCGATGAGGTCCACTATGGCATCGGTAAAGGGATGTCGAGGGGCGATGGTCTGTAGACGAGGGTGCCACGTGGGTGGTGTTGAGTTTGGTCTGGATCTGGAGGTGGAGGTATTCCATGGTCGCCATTGGGTTGTTAGAGTGCGTGGATAGTCGGAGTGTGCTTTTGTGTGCTTCATAAAACATTAAGATTTAATTGGCTTAATTGAAAGTGGATAAAAATACTAAGACTTAATGTTTCATAGAAATATTTTTCTTCACTTTAAATTTCTCCAATTTAAAAATGAGGAGTGGATTTTTTCAGTTATATATATTAATTGGTAGCAAGAGGTCTGCTGTTTGTAAATACAACGCTACAGTTTAAAAGCATTCTAACTCTAGCACTGCTCATTATCAGGCCCTACTATCGCCACCATGAAGATGAAAATGTAAAATAAACAGCCTTTCCCTAACTTTAAAAGAAAAATGTGACCCTGTGCTTTAAAAAAAAATGAACTTAAGGCTGTGGGTTATGCTGAAGGTGTCAAAGAGCTACTGGTAGCTCGCTATATACTGGTTGGAGACACCTGGCCTAGTGTGTCACTGGTGTGCATGTATTGTGAAAATGCTTTACACATTGCCTCTGAGATAGGCCTGACTGCTCTGCCAAGCTACACAGGGGTGACCAAGGGGGTTATCTTGTATGTGTAACTCCCTTATCCTGACTAGAGTGGTGGGTTCTGCCTGGCCTAGGTGCATACCCTAGCCAACCAGAAACCACATTTCTAACATAGTATGCATTTGGTAAATATGTGGTGGTGGTAAGACTTTGTGTGTGTATGAGTATGCATACTGAAGCCAGTGGGGTACATTTTGGATGGCCTTGGTTTGGCAAAATTGATAATGAGGACAGCTTCCCCTCACAGAGGAAGTTTATTGGCTTCATTCCTTTGACTGGTGGTTTAGATACAGATGCTGTAGTGATGAGGATGGAAACAGGGCTACTTTTATTACAAATTATACGAAGGCTTTTTTGGAAAGGTGCTGCTGATTCGATCTTTCTGACCACTGCTGTTTGATAGTAAGGGTGAGTGGTGGACTGCAGTTCTATTTTTCAAGGTGAGCATGTTTCTAGGTCAGTACTGCCCTTTCGTCTGTGTCTGATTACTGCTTCAAACAGGCTCGTGACAACCAGGTGCGGAATTGGGTCCATATTGTTGGTGTTTTTGCTAAAGGCAGTCCTAGTACTACGTGCTGTGAGAATCACTTTAAACAAAGGCTGTGTCTGGAGAGCAGTCTCCATAGGACACTTGAAAATAGAACTAACTCAAAACGGTTCTGGAGACCGAGGTACTGGATCCAGATCCCCTGTCTTGAAAATGCATATTCAAATGGGATCCAAACCACTCGCATTGTTCAAGTTTTCTAAAGATGTGGGCTACACCTGACCTCCCCCTTAAATCAAAACACAATTTCTGCAGACTTCTGGCTGACGTGGAAACCAAGAAACTGCAACTAGCTGACTCAAACACGCAGACTTGAGACTGGTTCTGCCCACATCAACAACCGGGGTGAGAGCAAGTAAACTATGATGCTGAAGCACCCGAAGCTTCAATAAAGTCAGCCCGAATTACGGCTGTGTAAAAGGAGCAATTTATGATATCAGCTTCTTTGGAAGCTACAGTGTCCATTGAAAGAAGGTATGTTTTTATCTTAGCAAAAGATATATCGCCAGTGATTCTCAAAGTTCTGGGAATCACTGGCGTGACACAACAGTGGGGTTTGGATAGTTCATTTAGGCTCTTAAAGACTTCTCTCGTACTATTACTAGGCAAGATATTCTGACAACTCTGAAAGCTGCTTTTGTTTCTTTGACCAGTTGTTTGGTATTTCTTCAAAGCTTCTGCACATTGAAATTTACTCACAAAGTTGTAGCATTTGCACCAGACCCTCTCAAGATCTGTACATTTACAAGACCTAAGGACATCAGGGAATGTATAATGTGGTGACCCTTTAAAATGCAGTTCTGCCAAAATCAATGGTGGTTCGTTCAACCCATCGGTTTAATATGAAAGATTTTTGTTTTAACTGCAACATATGTGGGGTGATAAATTGTGGTAAGATGGCGCACTTTAAGCTGTGCTAGACAATTAAATTCAGAATCACACCTGCAAACATTCAGAGTACAAAAAGTTCAGAATTGCTTTGTGTTCTGACATCATCCAATTGAGAGCACTGGTCTAGAAGTGTGCATGTCTTCCTACCCACCAAGTTTTGGGCATAAAACTGTTTTAGAAGACAAACCTACTCATGCCCCTTAAGCATTTGCCTTCCTGAGATTTGACGACAATTGGCGGTCATTACAAATAATGGACTTGAGTTGGGGCTGGTCCCATGTCTAGCAATGTTTCTTCTTACCATCTCCCTGTGCCCATGGATGCACGGAGCAGTTTTGTTCCTTAGATTATTGTAGTTCCACTTTTGACCAAAACGACCAAAATAGCCATTGAAAGGAAAACCTGATTAATTACTTCTATTTCTGTGGGACCGCGATATTTGCTTTGCTGAAAACGAGGCAGGGACACATAACACTCACCTCTGTGAACTTGGATGTATTGTCTTGGGTCAATGGCTTTCATAGCCTAATGCTTCTAAATAACTAAGGGCCATATGTATCAACATCCTCACTTGCGATTCTCAAATAGCGATTTTTTAAAAATCGCTATTTGAGAATTGCAAAAAGGGATGTATGTAAAAAATCGCAATTTTTTTGCGATTTCTTAATATTCCTTAATTTCAATAAGCAAATTGTGAATCGCAATTAAGGAATACTTTCCCATTCATTTCTATGAGCCAGGAGGCCCATTGGAATGAATGGGAAGTTATTCTCAATTTGCGATTTGCAATTTGAGAATCGCAAATTGAGAATAATTTTAAGGGTGCAAGGGTGTCATAAGGACACCCTGATGCACCCCCGAAATTTACATGTGTACGGATATGGCGCACATACATGCCCTAAGGGCATGTATGTGCGCCACATGGCACACAAATTACCACGAACTTCAAAATGGTGGTAATTTGCGATTTCTTAATGAGAAATCACACAACTTGGGTGCTTCATTTAAGGAATCGCAATTTCCAATTCCTTACATGCTGACGCAAAATTAAGGAATCACAAATTTTGCAATTCCTTAATTTTGCGATGCGATTTTAATCACACATCGCATTTTCCGATTTTTTTGTCCCAAACGCTGCTTTTTTGAGAATTGCAGCATTTGCGACTAAAAAAACGGATGATACATATGCCTACGTCCTAAAAGTCAACATCCATGACGGTCACATGTATGCCATGAGCCATGAACTAAGTATAAGAAGTTTGAGGAAACACTATTGGGGCCTGACATCACAGTGTCAGACAATGCGGTGTTTGTCCTGATGGTAAGTTCCTGTGTACTTCGAATCCGCGTGGACTCATGGCCACAGAACCCTGTCCTCTACAGGGAAGTGAATTCTGCAAGATCAAAGAAAGTCCTCAAAATGCGCGCAAGTTGCTATTGCCCTCCGCAGTTCCATTGAGAATACGCCCCTGTTGTGCATGACGTGTACTTTGAGCTGAGCATGAACACCCTCGGCTGCTGGGTCAACTCAAGGCCCAACAGACTGACCCGGGTTTACTAGAACGCATTCTAGGCGTGACTTCTTTTTTTAACCTTCTTAAATTAAATATAACAATAGCATCCTTGCATATAACCCTCCTATAATCGCTGTCTGAAATCTGGAACTGACTATTGTCAGTACTTATTCTTTTTCTAATTTCATATCCTGGATTCATTCATTATAAAGGCTTCAGGGCCTTCCGGAAACATATGGTAGGTCCTGTGTAGACATGAGGGTGTTTACGGAGCCGTAGACGGCGCCGCTTTGTTCTCGCTTGCGTACCGGGTACCAAAGGTTGCCTGCACTGCAGCGCCTACGCTGCCTTTGGGTAGCAGCAAGGTTCCCCAGGGCAAAAGCTCATTCGCCTCTTCAACAGACAATGAGGGGGAATGAATGTGCAGAGCACTCCACGATGCATTTGTTGAGCAGTGGACACCTGTGTGCTGTCAGCACCATGGAAACTCCTCGTCATAGTCTTATGGAGAGAATAAATGGGCCTCTGCGCTGACCGGTATATGTAAATCGGAGTAAGTAAAGCTGTCAGCGCCTGCTTTGCTTCAGGGATGGCTATGCAGCTGGGCGGCTCTTCTTAGGCTTGTTTTTGTGTTTTTATATGCAGCCCAGGCGAGCTGCTGTGTGGTGCACCACTGAGGAAACCCATAACCCCCGAAAGAGAGCACAAGTTGTCCTATGTTACTGTGTGCTGCATACTCTGTATAGCATACATCTGCATCACGCTCTTATTCCGGGCAACCGTCAGTTTCCTCCCTTCACCACTGTATGCTCAGGAGTCCCTTCCTGCAAGTCTCTGTCTGAAGCACTGAAGATCTAAGCTCCTGAAGCTGAAGACATATGGGACCCTCTATGGGTGAATGTGCTGAATCACTCGACAGCGCTGTCCTCTCAACCAGCTCAAGATCCTCCCCCCCCACCCCGGAATCCGGCCTAATATTCCCCACAACCACAGCCTTCCAATGAAGGCGAGAGAGGTGGGTAAGCCGCAGGCTGGGTATGGCGGGGCTTGTGCAACACAAGAGGCACAGCAGATTCACAGGACAGACCTCCAGGGCTTGGGTGGGAAAGGGGAGTACAAATGTGGACAAATACATATTTTGCTGTTTCTGCTTCTTAACTTTCTGTAAATATCCTGTGATGACCCTCCTTTATACTCTACCAGGTATTATTGTGCTGGTTTCCCTTATGATGCAATTGATAGCCATCCATATATATATATACTAGCAGCCCGTCCCGACGTTGTGCGGGTATGAATTTCTGCCGGCCAGTAGTATATTGTTTTGTAGGATTTCGTTTTGATAGCATTTCTTAACTGTGACAGGCCTGTGAAACGCTCCGATTCACAGTACACTGCTGATGCACTTAAGAGTGTGCGTTCAGTAGTGTGTGAACTCGAGTTTACCTACTTTATTTTTCCTTGCAATATTATATAGCGCAAACTCGACAAGATGGCATGAGCACAATTTATATTACAGAAGAACACATTCATTTGTGGTAGGCACGGGGAGACAAAGCGATTTGCCTGGAATCACAGGATGTTGAGCTGATGCCCAGATTCGAACGCAGCTCCCCAGCTCTAAAGTACGCAATTCTAGAACTTTTGGCGGGAGGTGTGTCTAAAAGTGTATGTCGGTGCTGGCCATCAATGAGAGAGACCTGTGCATTTTTCAAATGGGTGGTGAAAAAATATGAGTATGTTGCTGGGGATGTGGGCCGCCGTGCCACCAATGTAATTACCGGGGGAGGGTAAACACCCATTATTCCTCAACTTTCTTTCCGCATACCATCACTATGCATACTTTCATTACCAAAGTACCATGACTCCGCAATGCCATTATAATGCATGGCATTACATTTTATATGCTTTTACCACTCATACATTTACATTGAAATTCGTTGTAAATGCATGAATGGTAAAAGCATGTTTTTTTTAAAATGTTTGGATAAGGTAAGTATGGGTAGAGGGGTATATGTTTTGGGGTACTGAGGTATATGTTTTGGGGTATTTGGGTATTTTAAGGGTTCAGATATAGTTTTGGGTTATGGGGTACAGGGGTCGTTTTAGGGTTTAGGGATAGGTATGGGTTTTGGGGTACAGGGGTATTTTTAGGGTTCAGGGCTAGGTTTGGGTTTTGGGGTATAGGGGTATTTTTAGGGTTCAGGGGTAGGTTTGGGTTTTGGGGTACAGGGGTATTTTAAGGGTTCAGGGCTAGGTTTGGGTTTTGGGGTACAGGGGTATTTTTAGGGTTCAGGGCTAGGTTTGAGTTTTGGGGCACAGGGGTATTTTAGGGTTCAGGGGTAGGTTTGGGTTTTGGGGTTCAGGGTTATTTTTAGGGTTCAGGGGTAGGTTTGGGTTTTGGGGTACAGGGGTATTTTAGGGTTCAGGGCTAGGTTTGGGTTTTGGGGTACAGGGGTATTTTAGGGTTCAGGGGTAGGTTTGGGTTTTGGGGTACAGTGAATGTAAATGTAAATGTAAATGTCAAGGTATTTGTAGAGCGCACTGTCACCAAGCGGTTTCCTGGCGCTATTACTCATACCGCTGTGGAACCCCTCCTGACTTTCCCTGTGAAGTGTCCACTCCTGGGCACCCCCAGGGTGAAGCCAGGCATCCACAGCGCTCTTGGGGCCGTTGTGGAGGTTAAGCAAGCTATTGCCCAGAGTTGCAGCGTGGGACCCATGATTAGAATAGGCACCGAGGCGAGAAATCAGGTCCGAGGAATAATGAGCCCAAGACCCGCCGAGGCGGGAATTGAACCCTGGTCCCGGCCCAGAACTCTGCATCAGGGTCTGCCGCTCTAACCATTGAGCCACACTCCTCCACACAGTGGTATTTTTAGGGTTCAGGGCTAGGTTTGGGTTTTGGGGTACAGGGGTATTTTTAGGGTTCAGGGGTAAGTTTGGGTTTTGAGGTACAGGGGTATTTATAGGGTTCAGGGCAAGGTTTGGGTTTTGGGGTACAGGGGTATTTTTAGGGTTTAGGGATAGGTTTGGGTTTTGGGGTACAGGGTATATTTATAAGGTTAAGATGGGTTAGTGTTTAAGGGTGTTGGGATATTTTAAGGAGTAAGGGTGGGTTATGGTTATGGGGTGCAGGGGTATTTAAAGGGAGCAGGGTGGGATTAGCACACAGTATGAGACATGGCATGAAGGGCGGAACGTACCATATGCCCCCAGCGTTTGTCACGCCCCCAGCACACGCCCACAGCACAACGCAGACACGCCCACAAGGGACTACTTTGCTGGCACGGTTCTTTTACCTTTTAAATGCATATGGTGGGCGTCTGCATAGCCTATGTCCTTCTGCTGCAACTGCCCTTTCCAACGCAGTATTGGGTGTTGTGATTGATGCTGTGGTTCCTGAGATTACCGACCTCAAAGGTTTGGGCTCTCTCTTTATTATATTAGTATGGATATATATTCATCTACTATCCACCGAGGGCAGTAATTCCTAAACGCTGGTGGTGCACGTTGTAAACGCTACCGCTAGCGCTAATATGACATTCCCAAAAAACCGTTCGCATCTGAAAGACAGAGGGCACTCAGGTTTTGGTTAATTGAAATAAACCCGAGTTGAACTTAATACCTCTTCACCTCTTGTTCCAACATTGCAGAACCTAAGGCGATTCCGTCTTGGCAGCCGTTTTTTCATGACTATTTTGGAACTATAATAAAGGAAGGCAAAATTATACGGTCAATGTTCAATGGCTGTGGCTGCCAGTTATCGGCGACCCGGGAAGAAAAGAGGGTTTTAATGCACTGCAAGCTGCATGGGTTTTTAAATACGCTGGTTTTGTGATTCGCAAGATAAGTCTCAGATTTGTGCAGCAACCGTGGAGGAAAAATGACTGATTAAGCCTCTTTATATAAAAAAATTTTTTTTAAAACATTAAGCACGACTTTCAGTTTAAGTTGTAACAAGCAAACTGTATATTTACATACGCTGAAGTTTCAGCAAGCAGCACTCTGGTAGCGCGCAAAGCATGTACGTTTAAAATTGCTGGAGAGTTTTTTTGAAATGGAGTGTGACTACAGGAATATAACTGTTGTCGTAATTAGCCTGCTTTATGGTTGACTAAGGCTTATGTTAATTGGAGTACATCTACAGGGTCACAAAATCCAACAAAGAGACTCAGTAAAATGTTTGTGATTTGTATGTGCATGAATGCGCTGGAAATAGTAAAAAAAAAGTAATGAGGGCTTTTTTAAAAACAGCAATATTATGTATGTCATGATCTTGCTATTTTAGCTTGTTTTATGAGAAGTTGTTCCTTGCAATGAATTTGGTAGTATTTTGTCCAAGTTCATGTTAAAAAAAATATATATATTGTGATCACAAAATGGCGCTTACTAGTTGATAAAGGCTGGTATTCAGCCTCAGTAAGTGAGTATGTGTCTACCTAGCTGTATAGGTGAGTAAGTGGATGTGTGTGTAGATTTATGAATTAGGGAGTGGGAGTACTGCTATGAGTTTGTGAATGATTGTGCGGTAGTGGGTTTATTAAAGGTTCTATGGGGATGTGAGTGGGTGTGATAGTCATTTTCTGGATGTCATCAGTGATGTCCCTGACCATGTCATGAGTGATGTAGTATGTGAGGTTATAAGCAGTGCTGCAGGGACATGAGTTATAGTTAGCCCAGCTCACTATAACTGCTGAATTTCACTGGTTTTGTACGATTGAAACCTGAGCCTAAATATAAAGTCTTTGTAACCTTTCTTTTTTCAGTGTATATTTATAAATATAAATAAATATATATATATATATGTATATTCACTGAAAAAAACAGGGACTTTGTTGTTAGGCTCAAGATGTAAGTAGGCCATCTGAGGGGTCCCGCATCTCACACATCGCGATTCCGTCAGGAATCCCATACACTGCAGCTGCATTGGTGTGTGGTATTTTTGTTGGAGGAATTCAAAGGGAATATGTCTAAGCCTGTAATTGGGCGGGAAAGCTGCAGTCTGTTAGCAACAGTATAACCATTTCTCATCTGTAATAGGAAACTCAGTGGCTAGAGCCCAGTTAGTGTGGACAGACATGGAGCAGGTGGGGGCTTTATCTTGTGTATATAGACGAATGACCAATTTACAGGAAGTATTTGTCAACATATGTGCAAGACCCTGTAACATAGGTGGGGTTTGGGAAATGTTTCATGAAGCTTATGGCAGGTGGCACGGATCTGACGATACTACATTATGTCTAGTGCAGTAGGGCGCAGGAGTTCATTCAGCGCTGGTCGTGGATAAATTGGCTACTATGGTATAAGTTAGCAAATATGAACAAATTCCTCCTGTGTAATCTTGCCTTAGTACCATCATCTCGCAGGGCAGGCAGCATGGGGTTGAGCACCATTGGAATGGAAGGCGTAAATACCCTTCAGCTGAGTGCAGCCGTGCAAACCATCCCAGGCCCAACATGCGTATCCTACAGTGTCAGTCGTCATGCACAAGTGCTTGAAGGCCTGATATACCGCAGTAGACAGCAGCAGGGGGGATTCTTTTCCACCTCCACCACAGCATGTGGCTGAAATTGCTTATGGTAGAGGTAGAAATGGAGATATTGAGCTTGGGCGCAGAGTGCATATAGTGCCATGTCTGGTGCATATTTAAACCACCCTGACACAGCAGTAGTGTAAGTATTCCCCAAGTATTTCTCGTCTGTTTACCAGTTCAAATCAAGGATCGAAGACTGCAGCACACATAGAAAGAGGAAAACGCTTCAGAGGAATGTTTTTGTGCAGGAAGGCTACCCTCCCTGCACAAAAACAATCCTGCTTACCACACAGGCACCTTTGCACCATGGTGCCAGGGTGCCTGCGTTGGCGCTTGGCAGCATATTGTGCGCCAGTGCAAGGAAAGGACAGGAATGCACTGTATTATGTTAAATACTCTGGCCTTTCCCTTTCATTCAGTGCAGAGCGGCTTGGTGGCTTGCTGCATTGCGTTGCATGAATTCTTGATAAATCGGTTCCTTTAACGTTTGAGAGACCAGAGTCAAACCAGAAAACTACCAGAGATATCGGTGATAAATGCAAGCACTGGAGAAAAAGCAATTAAAAAGCAATCTATCAGAAGATCTCAGGATTCTTTAAAATATGCACTGTTAATGTCTATACCCCCAGAAAATATTCAAGGTTACAATATGAAGATACTAAAGCAGAGACTATAAGTGGGTAGAGGCAAAATGATCACCCAGCCCAAGTAGGAAAGCTCAAAGCAGTGGTGCATCACAGAAAAAACGAGGGGATAGCAAGAAACAGAGCAAGATTTGCACACATATACAAAAACCTCAACTAAGAAAATAATAATAACATCGATTGATTCATGAAGAATCTGCTTACCAGAAATGATGGAGTGGAAGGGTCAGATTCAATGAGAAACACTAGCCTCAATTCATCTCCTAATGAGAGGGCCTTGGATTATGAAGAAAACTCAACAAGGGTTCGACGAGAGGCAGGCTGACCAACAAATAATGAAACCAAAAAGGAAATTGCAAGGCAGTTAAACCTTCCAGGTAATTTTTTCATGATTGTGAGGAGGAAGGAGTTGAACAGGCGCAAGATGGAATTCCACTTTTTCCTAAGGCTCCATCTCTGGCAACAGACTGGGCCCTCCTCAGTGACTACTAAACGAAAGGAAAAACCAACATACACATTAGAGACAGAGAATGGACAACAGGGGAAGCAGGAGAGAAATACATACTGAACAAGCATTGGTAAATTCAATAGGTTTCGCCTATGTGATTAATAATACTTCTTTTGTTTGTGTAAGTTTTAGCTTGGTGAGCAGTTGTGCAATATAAGTCACTGAAACTCCATAAATGTGTTATGACTTATTGAGAAAGCCAATACATTGTGCAGTAACTGGTGGTAATATAATACGGGAGATTAGGTAAAGGGCAGAGGACAAAGAAAAAAAACATGCAGGGGACAAACACGTTTGAAATGCGTGCAGCCACGGGGAGATTAAGGAAGGGGTGGAGGACAAACCAAACAAGCATAGCACAAGTGCAGGCAAAACCGAGCAAGCATGTTCTAGGTTTGTCTGAATCTTGAGAGCATTGTTTGGTTGCAACCTTTCCACCCTTACAGGAGCGGTATAGGACAATTCATCACCGCTGTAGGTGTTAAAAGAGGCTTACAACACAAAATGGCATTCATTGTCTATAGTGTGTGTGTGTGTGTGGGTGTGTGGGTGTGTGTGTGTGGGTGTGTGTGTGTGATGGGGTGCGAGGTTGAAGAACGGCGTGCATGCTTGATGTATGGCTGGCTGCCTAACCCCATCTGTCAATAAGGAGGAACTTTTCAGTTCAATGTGAACAGGAAATAGACGTGTTGTTGAGAAAGCTGCATTACAAGTAAATAAATACAATATTATTTAGACAGGGTGTGCCCGATGTCCTTTAGTAAAAGTAAATGTTCCAACGGAATTATAAACAAAATGTGTCGTGTTTGGCTCGTGGGTGGAAGGACAAATGACATTCAACTTGTCCAAAGTCAAGCCATTAGCAACATTTTAGAGATACATGTAACAGATGAGACATGATGGCATGGGAGGAGCTGGCATCTGATGGCTGTTCTTCAACAGGTGTAGTATTTTCATGTTCTTCTAGAACATGTTAAATTGGGGGTCACAGGAACGGAAAGGATGCATGGCTCAGAATTTCCATACATTCTGCGTCTGACAAATGCACCAGTATTTAGCAAGATAATTAACATGGACACCATATAGGTTGGTATTCACAATGAAGCCTTTGCGCCGAACTGCTAGCCTCACCATGCCATGGCGGAGAGCAACAAAATGAATGATATCCTGCTGAATAATCCTTTCAGATCCTCTCTGGAGGTGGCTTGTCTGTTGTTGGTAGGTGGGACGGGCTCGAGAGGGCAATAATTACTTAACAGCGTGTAACCAATGTGAGACAGGAATGCATGCTGTTGTATTCCCTTTTGTTTTCCCTTTTTCCATTTCTCGGCGCCGAGATTCGAGTTGTGATGACTCCATGGGGAAAGGCAGTGGACAAATTTCATGAAATAGATGCCCAGGGTCACAACCTTGTCTTAACATTCTGCAGCTCTCAGCATTAATCAAAGAATTCAAAAGAGCTCTGACTGCTGCAGCACTAACGTTGGCGAGCTCTGGGCGGTGAGTGGAGAGGGGTCTAGGGGTGTGTGTGCAGGCTGGTGTGTGGAGAGGGGTCTCGGGTTGGTGTGTGCGGGCTGGTGTGGCGGAGAGTGATGAAAGGAGTGGTCAAGGAGGACTTTAGTGATGTTGCTTGATCACTTCATGGGCTCCTGGCCTGATGATGGCCTTTCAGAGGCTGGGCCTTGTTGGATCGCATGCAGGAAGGCATTAGGCGGATGGCCACATCCCCCGCAGGGGGACTAGGGTGACCAACCGTCCGTAAATTTCATGGACAGTCCGTAATTTCGGCCGTCTGTCCGTTGTCCGTGAAGGAATCTTTAACGGACGCCATTTGTCCGTCATTTTAACAGGGCACAAGTTGCTCCACCCTATAGCCGGCACAGCTTGCACCCACCTCTTGTCTTCACTCCGATGCTGCACCAAAGCTCCTCAGATGCCCCACAGCATTGGAGAGGCACAGCGGGATGGCTACCCTCACACCTCCAGCCCTTGATGACCTGTTAAGAGGTGCTTCCAAGGTGACTGAGAGGGAGGGGCGGCAGCTTCAGGAGCAGGGACATCTATTCACATGCAAACAGCCCTGAATGTGTCATGTCTCTGCTATTTAGAGGGGGGCTCACACGTTCCATTTCTACCCAGGGCCCCAAACATCCGAGACTCGGCCAGATTACACCCCTGATTACACCGAGGCAGCACGTGGTTCTCTTCACAGAGCTTAATTACTGTCACTAAATTGTAAGCAAACCTCGCTTCTTCAAACATGCAGTCTATAATGTAAGAAAATAAAGAAATGGCACAATCGCACCCACACTGATTAACAAAGTATGGAGGACAATCAGCTCAATCAGTTCTCTTAGAGTATCATTCGTTTCAAAATGCTTTATTCGGTTTGTATAGGTACAACCATATAGCAACATTCATGAATACAATTGAATTCACTTTTATAAAGAATAATGAAACTTGCTAAAACAATTACATTAATGCAGCCAATCAAGATAAAATCTGAAAGAGAAAATAAACACTAAATATAGCGTCAGTTTACACATTTGGTGCAAGGCATGCCAAGGGGAATAATACAAAATAAGAGGCCTATACAGGGCGAAAGTGCAGTAATGTGTGCAAAATAAGCGAGGATTGAACATAGCATTTAGCAGCAATTTAGCAAATTAATGCAAAACATATCACATTAATATACCATAGGATAATCACTTGTAAATAGCAGCCATTTTAAACGTTTGATACAATATGCAAATGGATGGTACTAAACAAGAGACCTATGCTAGGCCTAAAGTGCAATAATATGTGCAAAGTATGCAAAAGGGGACGTTTGTATTTAGCAGCAATTTTAAAGTGTAGTGCAAAACTTGCTAAGTGAGGTAGTACCAGTCAGGGAGAGGCCTAGACTGAGCATAAAGTGCAATAGTGTGTGCAAATTATGCAAGGGTAACTAAAGTGCAATGTCTACAACATCTCTTACGTATTTTAGCAGCAATTGTATACAATTCGAAGAAAGGCCTGAACTGGGCATAAAGTGCAATAATATGTGCAAAAATATGCAAGGATAACTAAAGTGCGTTGTCTGTAAAGTCTGTTACATATTTATCAACAATTATATACAAGAAGTTTAAAAAGGTATAAGTCCAGGGGGGTACAGAGCCAAGGGAACAATCGATACGGGGTCTAAAATCATGATAATAACCGGAGTTCAATTATTAGAGAAATGCATAAGGTTTGACAGTAGCTCACAATTGATCAATAGGTGTCTTTTCCAACGGAAATCATATGATAATTGATTTCCTGTGCCTGATACATTTAAGAACATAGGTGGCTACACGGTAACATATGTTAGGGGACGGCAGGTCAAACAATAGTTGCATTGCAGCTCTTATATCACACGTATTGTATTCTAAAAATAATTGTTTTAGATAAAATTTTCTAAAACCAGTATAAAAGTTGCAAAATAGTAAAAAGTGGCAGATACTCTGTTTCGATTTCCCATCGCATGGGCACGGGCAAGACCCCGGCTTCTTTGTAGTAGGGAAGGCCACCAAATGGTGGACTATACCCAGCCTCAGGCGTGCCAAAACGAAACGATGGGAGTTAATACTGACGAATGTAAGGTATGATGGGAATCCTGTATTTAAATTGTATTCCAGGTACAGTTTAAAAGTACTTTGTGTAACATACCCCTTCATTCTAATCCCTTCAGCATGATCCATGTAGGTGGTTTTAAGGTCACGCTTCGTTAAAACTGATTCTGTTGGGGTATCTTTAAAAATATCCTGACCAAAAAGGGAATTATACCAGTGAAAAATGTGTTTTAGCCAGGGGATTTTTAAGTGCTGGTCCAATTTAATACAGTCTAAAATTAATTCCTGGGTAAACTTGGTTTCATCTTTGGCCCAGATGGATCGCCAGAGGGAGAGGGGACGTAGTGCAATCAAGTCTGTGGCATGGTGTATGCCCAGCTCCCTATGTGTAATTTCGTTTGAGGCTGAAGCAGGAAGACATAATAGGCATTTAAGGTACTTATTTTCTTCCTGCTGGATGGAGAGGGCAATCTGGGAATTATATCCCCATATCCCTGCTCCGTAAAGGGCAGAGGACATGCACCTAGAGTTATAAATGGAAATCATCTCCCTTATTCTACGCCCCCCTAGTTTGGAGGCGAATCTGAAGATGCAGTTTGTATTTCTGATCATCTTCGTGCCTATGCAAGATTGCTCGTTTGCCCATCTCCCGTCCCCAGAGAAAGTGATGCCTAAGTAACAGAAATGTTGCACAGACTCAAGTTTATCCCCATCAAGGAAGAATGACTTACTTTTCTTTAGTTTCTTCCCGCAGGTCATAGTCATAGTCTTACCCTTATTAATTTTGAGCATTCTGCCTTTAATAAAAACATTACATTTGTCAATTAACTTTTGGAGCCCATTCGCGGTCCTGGAAATCAGGACCGCGTCATCCGCGTATAAGAGGACGGGTATTTGTTTGCCATTTATCATAGGGGCATCTGCATGGGACTCTTGTAGGGACTGATCGACCTGGTTTATAAAAAGGGAAAACAGCAAGGGTGCGAGAACGCACCCTTGCCTAATCCCTCTGCCTATTTTAAAAAAGGGGGTGCACTCTCCATTTGGTCCAAATCTAACTTTGCTTGATAAGCTACTGTACATTCTGGCCAACAAATGAATGATTTCGGGGGGTGCGCCCATAGCAAGTAATGTTGTCCAGAGCAGTTAGAGTATCTCCTGTCCCCCCATGTGGTGGCTCCAGTCCACCCCACGCCTGGGATGGCTCCTGTCCCCCCATGTTGTGGCTCCAGTCCACCCCCACCTGTGGTGGCTTTTGCCCCCCCCCCCCGTGGTGGATCCTGTCTCCTCCCTGGGTGGCTTCCGTCCCAGTCCTGGAACGGCCCCTGCAGCGAGGGTGAAGTTCTTGATGGGCCTCTTCTCAAAAGGTCTCAGCTCAAAATGAATATGGAAAGGTCGGCGAGTAAGTAAGTGAAAGGATGGGTGAATGGCTGGATGAATTAGTGAAAGGGTGAATGGATGAATGAAAGATTGAATAAATGGCTAATGAGAGAGGGTGGATGGATTGATGAGTGAGGGGAAGGATGGAGAGAAAATGTAAATAGCTGGATGTATGGGTGGAAGGGTAGCTGGATGATTGATGAGGGGATAGATGGATGAGGGGAAGGATGATGGATGAGGGGAAGGATGATGGATGAGGAGAAGGATGGATGGATGGAGGGGAAGGATGGATGGATGGAGGGGAAGGATGGATGGATGAAGGGAAGGATGGATGGAGTGGATGGATGGATGGACGGGAAGGATGGATGGATCAGGAGATGGATGGATGAGGGGAAGGATAAATGGATGGGTGAGGGGAAGGATGGATGAGGGGAAGGATGGATGAGGGGAAGGATGGATGGGTGAGGATGGATGGGTGAGGGGAAGGATGGATGGATGGATGGATGAGTGGAAGGATGGATGGATGGAGGGGAAGGATGGATGGATGAGGGGAAGGATGGATGGATGAGGGGAAGGATGGATGGATGAGGGGAAGGATGGATGGATGAGGGGGTGGATGGATGAGGGGGTGGATGGATGAGTGGATGGATGGATGAGGGGATGGATGGATGAGGGGATGGATAGAGGGGAAGGATGGATGGGTGGATGAAAGGATGGATGGATGGATGATGAGGGGAAGGATGGATGATGAGGGGAAGGATGGATGGATGATGAGGGGGTGGGTAGAAGGATGGATGGATGGATGATGAGGGAAAAGGATGGATGGATGATGAGGGGATGGATGGATGATGAGGGGAAGGATGGATGGATGATGAGTGGGTGGGTAGAAGGATGGATGGATGGATGATGAGGGAAAAGGATGGATGGATGATGAGGTAAAAGGATGGATGGATGATGAGGGGAAGGATGGATGATGCGGGGAAGGACGGATGGATGGATGGATGGATGATGGGTGGGTGAAAGGATGGATGGAGAGTCGGTGGGTGAAAGGATGGATGGATGATGAGTGGGTGGGTGAAAGGATGGATGGATGATAAGTGGGTGAAAGGATGGATGGATGGATGAGTGGGTGGGTGGGTGAATGGATGGATGGATGAGTGGGTGGGTGGATAGTGGGTGGGTGAAATGATGGATCAGTGGATTGGATGGTGGGTGGGTGAAAGGATGGATTAGTGGGTGGGTGGATGGATGCTGGGTGGGTGGATGGCTGGGTGGATGATGGGTGGGTAGGTGGATGAGTGAAATGATGGATTGATGGATTGATAAGTGCAAGGGTGAATGAATGGACGTATGAGTGAAAGGGTGGATGTAAGGATGGATGAGTGAGTGAAAGGGAGGGTAGATGGACAAAAGGATGAATAGATGTGTGAAGGAGTGAAATGATACATGGATGAGTGATAGGATCAATGGATGGATTCATGAGTGGATGAGTAGATGGATGGGTGGGTGGGTGGATGGATGGATGGAAGGAAGGATGGCTAAGTGAAAGGGAGGATGGATGGATGACTAAAATAGTGGATGGGTGGAAGGATTAGTAATTGAAAGGATGGCTGGATTGGTGAAAGGGTAAATGGATGAGTGAATGGATGAGTGAATGGATGGATGGGATAAAGAGTGGATGGATAAGGGTACAGATGGATAGGGTAAAATGGTGGATGGATAGATGGATGGATAATGGAGATGAGTGAAAGGATGGATGAGGGGATGGATGAAGGGATGGATGAGTGAAATGATGATGGAAGGATACATGATGGATAGGTTTGCAAACGGTTGAATATGTTTGGAAATGGCTGGGCTTACTTATATACTATTGAGCGACCTCTGATGTGTCTGTAAAACGTAGATATTGTCCTGAAGTTTTGTCCTGAATTTTGACCTCCTGTCCTGAATTTGTGTCCTGAATTTTGACCCTTTGTCCTGAATTTTTACACTCACTGTCATGAATTTGCACCAATGCCAGTTGGTCACCCTAAGGGGGACACTTGAGGGGACCGCCCCTTAGTGTTTCCCCACTGCCCCTAGAGGAGTTTAGTATTTTTTCTACGGCCAACTGGATGGAAGGGGACAAACGCATGTAACGAGATCTCGCCTCATCAAGAGTGACGCACTTCCGGGAGGCGGCAGGCTATTTAGGTGGACACCTCACCTAGCCATTCCTCTTTTCCGGCCAGCAGCTGAGGAATTTAAGCTCCAATACGTAATATACAGCACAGTTTTCTTTAATTTCCAGTAATTTTTATTGCGAAAGATTTTTATATATACAAGGTACAGTATACAGGGGAAGTCAGATTTTGTTTTAATTACAAAAATACAGAGGATCAAGTTATTGTAGCAATTTGAACAAGGAAAAAAACTAAACCAGACAGCACACGTTCGCTTGGGAATAATAACAGTAACACAGTGCAGCAGTGCCACCCGGTGGACCAAATAACTTATAGCGCTATATACGGTGCTCGAACACATAAACAATTATCTGTCACCGTGGTGTAGCAAGAAGGGCGGGGGCAGTCCGCCCCGGGCTGCACGAGTTTTGGGTGCAGCGGCCTCCACCCCCCACATGCTCTATCATGAGGCAGCTGGGCAGCAGAAGCAGTGACCAGCACGGTCGGCACCAAGGCTAGCAACACCACTGCGAATCGAGCCTTTCTTGTGCCATGAACATTTAGAATTACTGGCACATACTTTCTATAACTGTTTATCGAGTGCACGCCACAGATGGAGGTGTCCCTAAGCGCTTAGAAGAACAGGAATTCTTACCCAGCTTAGGGGGAGCCTACGTATGAACCCCTTAATAGTGGAAAACCGGGGGCAGCTTCTCACTAGTAGCATGAAAGCACTATGCCTTGCTATACCACAAAGACGTTGCTCAACCATCCCACCCCTTTCAGCCTTGTTAGATCTTGCAAAACATGTGGTAAAAATCACAAGCATGGTGAGGCGACACCGAGACTAGAACCTGGTTCCCCAGTCCCAGTTTTGTCTGGTCCGATGTGGCCTAATGGCTAGAGCGGCGGACCTTGAAGCTGGGGAACCATGTTCGGGTCTCAGCAGGGACGCTCAACATCCTATGATTCTGCACAAATCATTTAGGAGCAGATTTACAATCCCCTTACGCCTCATTTACGCCACAGTTGCGTCACTTTTGTGATGCAGCAGTGGCGCAAATCATGCTCCATGGTGCGGGGGTACTTACAACGTGACACATCTGGGAGGTGCGTGACGTTGTAATGCCCTGCGCCACATGTAGGCGTTTCTCTGCAGGGGGGCGAGGGGGCCGGGGGGGCGTTCCGGCGCAGGAACGCCTCCTAAAAGTGGCTGAGTGAAATTTTCAAGATTTCACTCAGTCACTTTTAGTCCAATGCTGCGTCAAAACCCTGCGCCTGCCTGAAGCAGGCGTAACGATTGACGCAGCATTTACTAGATAGGGCCCCCAGAGCATTGCTGTAGCTGCGCCGCGCTTGCGACGCAACTCCAGCAATGCGTCACTTTTACGGCACAGATGCTTCACGCATCTGTGCCGTTTTTGCCCCATGGTGCGCCGCATTGTAACTACAATAACTGGCGCATCCCTGCTGATTTGCACAACTAGTGCTCAGGTAAAGTGCTCTTATACCTTCGGCTGAAGTTCGTGCTATATAAAACTCATCCCCTCTCCCCCCTCAAAAAAGCAGAATTCACTCCTCTGTATCAGACAGGCAAGGAGGCAGGAGAAACCACCCCCATAGGTTGTGGGCCCTCCTGAAACAGAAAACGGGCATAGCGCCATTCCAAGTGTGCGACCCCATGGAAAGGGGGAGTTCAGAGTATCTTGCAGGAAAAGTCCCGTTACACAGTTTTACTGGTAATGTAATGTAATGTAAGGGGTTATTTATACCTTGCAACTATCGCTCCATGGAGCATCTTGGCGCCCACTTGTATGGCTGATCAGATAGAATTCTTACACTAGGGATCTGGCAGTGGTGTCAGGTAGAGTAAAGATCCAGGTTTTTAGTTGTTTCCTGAATTCAATTTCTCTATCCAAGGCTCTTATGTTGGGGGGGAGTGTGTTCCAGGCTTTTGTGCCTAGCACCGCAAGGGACTTGCCCCCGCGGGTCTTAAGCCTGAATGATTGAACTGCCAGAAGATTGGCGTTGGTCGAGCAGAGAGTTCGAGTTGGATGGTATCTGATGAATTTTTTCTGCAAATACAACGGTCTTAGTTTATGTATTGCCCTAAAGGTGATGAGCAAGATTTTAAATAGAATTCTTTTAATGATAGGTAGCCAAAGTAAAGTCTTAAGGGCTTCCGTCGCTGATGATCTCCTGGGCCACTTTAATACAAGTTTGGCCGCCGAGTTCTGTACCATTTGGAGCCTATAGGTAACTTTCCTGTTGGTACCTGCATATAGTCCATTACAATAATCAAGGTGGGATGTGACCAGTGCGACCACTACTGTTCTCCTGGCCTCCAAGGGAAGGAGGTCGAAGATCTTTCTCAAGCTCTTTATAACATCAAAGCACGTACCTGCCACTTTCAGTGCCTGCTGTTTAAAGGACAAATTCCAATCAAAGGTCACTCCCAGATTGCGGGCCGTGGTGGCAGTATTATGTGGTATTTCTGCTTTCTCAGGCCACCACAGTCTGGGTATGAATTCGTTGTTTGGGCCCATCGGTATTATCTCTGTCTTCCCGGTGTTGCATTTCAAATGGTTAGACCGCATCCATTCAAAGGTTGCCGTAAGGCAGCCCTTGAGTTTCTCTTCCCAGACCTGGTTGTCTTTATCCATAGTCAGGATCAGTTGCGTGTCGTCGGCATAGGCTATAGCTTCTATGCCAAACGATGCAATTAGAGTGATCAGGGGTGCGGTGTAGACATTAAAAAAGTGTAAACTGGTGTACCATTGGGTGCACTATTTAGCACATGTATATTAATTCAGGTATTGGGTGAAACACATCATGTGCAACAAACCCAGAACAAACCACTCTGCTCACTTGTAGCCCCCTTCCCCGCCTTGAATGATCACGCCACCTGAGTGCAACTGACATTGCAGATTATTTCTCATAAAACAAGCATAATGGTACCGGGTGGGAGATAGCAAACAAGAATACAGCAGGAGGGAGACAGGGGCCAGTAAGTCGCTGAACAGTGGGAGGAAGGCGGGAGCAGTACGAGAGGAGCAATAAGAGGTGAGAGTGGTAGACAGCCTGCAAGTGCGGGAGAAGAAGAATAAACACAGTCATACATAGTGGCATGCCAATAGTTTCAGCGCTCCGTCCATCATCTTCTTGTGTTTGCTTTGTTCGCCCTAAGTTGGCAGGGTATGCCAAGACGTGGGTCCCTTGATCACTTTGCCACTGGATTCAAGCCAGCCTGGCTGATGAGGGGTGTTACCCCGAAACCGGTCCCAGGATGCTTGTTTCCGGTTCAGGTAAGACATGGATTGCCAGTTTGGTCTGGACTGTTCCCATGAGGCACATGGTCAAGACTGATTTGCATATAGCTGTGTCTGACCTGGAATGACAAATTGACCTAAAGAATGATGATAGATTCAACCCAGATCTGTGACTAGGGGCGAGTGTCTGAAAAGTTTCAGCACTCCATCCATCATCTCCTTGTGTTTATTTTGTTCACCCTAGGTTTTCAGGATGTGCCCAGACGTGGATCCTATGCTCACTTTGCCACTGGATTCAACCTAGCCTGGCTGATAAGGGGTGTTACCCCGAAACCGGTCCCAGGATGCTTGTTTCCGGTCCATGGAAGACATGGCTTGGCAGGTTGGTCTGGACTTTTCCCATGAGGCACAGGGTCAAGATGGATTTGCATATAGCTGTGCCTGACCTGGGGTGTTGAAGTGAGCTAAAGAATGATGATGAATTCAACCCTGATCTGTGACTGGGGTATCTGAAAAGTTTCAGTGCTCCGTCCATCATCTCCTTTTGTTTGCTATGCCAATAGTGCAACACAACAGAATCTAAGAAGTGAAGTACGCCAAAAGTGTGCACACTTAGAAGTGAAGTACGCCAAAAGTGTGCACACTTAGAAGTGAAGTACGCCGAAAGTGTGCACACTTCTATGTGGTAACAATAAACAAGATGCCCGGTGCTGCTTTGGAACTTATAATTGAAATACTATTTAATTGTGCGTTCCAAAGGAGTCTCAGCCATCTCATATGGTGAGCTCAATGTCCACAAAGAAGAGACATGATATGGCATAGGGACTAGAGCGGCTGATCTTGAAGCCGGGGAACCACATTTGAAACTCTCTGGGAGGGTCGAAATCCTGTAATTCTTGGCAAACTAATGAATCTCTCCGTGCCTGGAAAGGCATCGTATTTAAATGCAACTAGTGTGCAAAGATGAACAAAAGGAAACAAACACAGCGCAAGGGCTGTGCAGGAAAAACCTAAAAAAAAGAGTTTCACAAAAGTGGATGAAAACAGTACTTGGGCCATGGGATGCTAATAAGAGAAACACAGGAAGAGCAACAGGAAACAGTATGCTACAGGCAAAAACAGATGAAAAGTAAGTTGCAAGCAGCACAGCAAGCAATGAAAAGTAAGAGTGGGGTGGAAGCCCCTTTTAAGATTTATATTGAAAACAATAGATTTTACAAGCACAGTGCAAGCGCTGTGCAGGCAAGGCCCAAAAAGGACTCACATTTTTTCAACATTTTGCCAAAAGAGAGGAATATAGCAAGAGATGGGATGGAAGTCAGGTTGACAGAGAGAGGTCGAAAATGGACAGGATGGAGAAGAGGTGGGGCAGAAAAAGCAAGAGGAGGAGAGAGAAGACGCAACAGAAAATGGAAAATGAGGAAAGAGCCCAGAAACAACTGGTGGGACGCCAAGGAGGAAGCCGTGGGACCGAGGGAGGAAGTGAGGAATAAAAGTAATTTGGACTCATGCTAATTCCATGAGGGTATATTCTGATTCTCATGTAGGTGGTGACTCTGTGGTGTATTAGTTATTTGTCCTCAGCCATTAAGCAACAGGTTTCAAATCCAGGGGAGATCTCTTTAAGTATGGAAAGTGTTTTTTTTTTTTTTTTTTTTATTGAGTAGATAAGTGAAAGGAATATGCTTGGGATTGTAGCAGGCACAGATAAAGGAAAAACATAAGGAATAAAGAAAGATAGAGAAGAGAAAGCCAGCGACATGGGAAGTGGTGAAAAGGAAAAAAGGGAGAGCAAAAATCAAGCAACTAAACTGGAACATAAACCTGTTACTTCTACATGTGTTTTATTTGAGCCATCCTGTACTCCAGAAGAAAGTCTCTAAATGAGAAATAAACACAGTGCCAACAGTCACACCCAAGGACAAGACCCGTGGAAGGAAACAAACAGATGAAAAGCCAAAGTCTCTAAGTACAAGAAGTTGAAGTCATAAATAAACAACTTTGTGTGAACTTTCAACACCAATTGTATGGTTTGAAGTTTTCTGTATGCCTTATCCTTTGCAACACCCACGGTTGGGGCTGGCATTGGGGGACACTGTTGATGAACATATTGCCTAATATGCGGATGATATTCTTCTGTTTTCACAAGATCAGCAGCGTTTTTGACATCTGTTTTTGGCGATCCTTCGGTTGTTTGATGACGCATTGAGCCTCTGAAATAATTAACCCCTTCAGCACTGGTGACAAAGCCAGCTCGTCATGGGCGTTACCTGCGCTACGCGGATGACGAGCTGGCTTTGTCACAAACCGCGCATTTTTTAAATTCCAGCGCACAGCGGGAAAACGCGGTAGCGCGGTAGAGGTTAAGGCAAATCTTGCGTAGGTGGTGGTGAGGGGAAGCGCGCAGGGTTGGCTTTGGTGCCCAGTGGTCGAAGTTGAGAAAAAAAAGTAGGGGAACTGTGGGTGGAGAATCAGGGGGCGGGAATAACCGAAGATTGGATCAGTGGGCGGAGTCAGGGGTGTGGTTAGAAATAGCAAAACATTCCAATTTTTAGTACGTTTAGCATTTCACTGACCAGTTACAGCTTATAACGTTATTTAATTCAAACAATAGATAAGCATGTTTATTTTAGGTTTCATTCAGGAAAAAGCAAGCACTCATAGAGAATGCAGGTTTATGTAAAGCGTGCAACATATGCAAATCAGTCTTGATCCTGCGCCCAATGGGAACAGTCCAGCCCACACTGCCAGACTAGGTCCTCCCTAGACTGGAAACAAGCATCCTAGGACCGGTTTCAGGCTTTCAGCCCTCATCAGCCAGAATAGCTTGATTCCAGTGGCATGTAGAGCACGAGACCCACGTCTGGGCATACCCGTCCCACATGGGGTGACAAAAGCAAAAAGAACAACTGATAAACAGAATGCAGAACAATGTCATACATTCACCCCAGTACAGATATCTGGGCCTAAATCCATTGTTTCTTTGCTCACCATGCCATTCCAGTTTGGACCCAGCCATATGCAAATCAGTCTTGATCCTACGCCCAATGGGAACAGTCCAGCCTGAACTGCCAGGCCAGGTCCACCCTGGACTGGAAACAAGCATCCTAGGACCGGTTTCGGGCTTTCAGCCCTCATCAGCCAGGATAGCTTGATTCCAGTGGCATGGAGAGCACAGGACCCACTTCTGGACATACCCGTCCCACTGGGGATGAAAAAAGCAAAAAGAACAAGATGGAGAGAATGCAGAACAATGTCATACATTCACCCCAGTACAGAGATCTGGACCTAAATCAATTTTTTTTGCTCACCATGCCATTCCAGTTTGGACCCAGCCATATGCAAATCAGTCTTGATCCTGCACCCAATGGGACCAGTCCAGCCCAAACTGCCAGGTCATATGTATTCAAGTGTCCTTTCATTCGAGAAGTGAACACAAAGCAGTACCCACTGAACTATGCACATAAAATATTGCTCTTTGATATGCATGGTACACGTTCTTTGCAGCAGGCATATTACCCCTCTGCGCTACCTTAGATGAGTAAAACAGCCACTAGACAAAACACGCTCCCATCTCTCTCCAGCAGGTACATTGATCACCAAAGTTATCTTGGCACTTGTATTGTTGACCAAAACCTGCTGAATATACAAAGAACTTTGCTGTGTTTTTAAAACTCCTGCCCTTGTACAAAACCGGTCCCCCCAAACTAAACTGCCCCTACCCTTCCAGTAGCCCTGGGAAACGCCTGATGCCTGGAACGGCCAGTCCGGCATAGTTACCTTTTTCAATGCAATACTGCAGATATGTATACTTATTAGATATAAACGTCATGGATCACTGTTAGGTAAGATACAGATTCTTCCTGAATATCCTTTGAATTGAGTTCCTGCCTGAATGACACACATGAGCATGTTTGGTACACAAAAGAAGGTATCTGGGTAGACCTCTGAGGTAAGCACATTAATGTTATTCATAAGGACCCTCATACAGGACCACTTACTCTTTTGATCTTCCTGTACAATTCCTGCCTGTGCTTAACTATGCATTATCTGTTGGCAGATGTTTTAAAGTTTGCACCTTTAACATAATCTTTCTAACAAGCAATATACTGTTTTTTTTAACTTCTAGCCAATTTTGTAAATTTTTCAGGGCCATGCCGAACAGAACAGAAGTAAAGGCAGAATGCATTCATGGCATCTGCAGTCCTGTGACTTTGAGTTGAAGAGAAGCTGCATTGTGCACAGATGGGTTTGGGTCCAGGCCGGGGGAACTCCCAGCCGAACCCTTGTTGAGGCAGAGGTTCCTATGTTGTGCCCGAGGCTAAGCTCTCCTCTTGCTGGTTCAGAGACACACTTGCCAAAAGTGGATTGGAAGCAGCGTGACCCAGACGGTAGTTTGTCATGGCAGAGGATCACCCAGCTCTTTAGAATAGGAGCCATGTGTTCTGCCTCTTCATGGCCTTTCTACTAGTCCCAGATTTGGCGGCACTGACTAATCCCAAGTCTCCTGTGTTATTCGATGTGTTTCCAGTTTAGGTCGCACAGGTACTCAGTTCAGTGTAGTCAGTTTGTTAAAATAAACTAGTTTGTGTGCCTGTAGATAGAAGGGAAGGGGGAGGAGGTTGGGGGCACTCCAGACTAGGATGGCCAACTGGCATGGATGCAAATTCAGTATGGTGAGTGTAAGAGTTCAGGACAAGGGGTCAAAATTCAGAACAAAAATTTGGGGCAACAGGTATGATTTGCAGGCACATCAGTAGATGTCATGCAAAAGTATATAAATAAATAGGCAAGGAACCTAAGTACAAGTCACTTCTCCTGCCCTGTCACTTTCTCCTGCCCGGTCACTTCTCCTACCCCGTCACCGCTCCTTCCCTGTCATTTCTCCTGCCCAGTCACTTCCCCTGCCCCGCCACTGCTCCTGCCCGTTCACTGCTCCTGCCCGTTCACTGCTCCTGCCCGTTCACTGCTCCTAACCGTTCACCTCTCCTTTCCTGGCGCCTGCTCCTGCTCGTTCACTGCTCCTGCCCGTTTACTGCTCCTAACCGTTCACCTCTCCTTTCCTGACGCCTCTCCTGCCCCATCACTGCTCCTGACCCGTCACTTCTCCTGCCCGGTCACCTCTTCTGCCCGGTCACCTCTCCTGCCCGGTCACCTCTCCTGCCCAGTCGCCTCTCCTGCCCAGTCGCCTCTCCTGCCCAGTCGCCTCTCCTGCCCAGTCACCTCTCCTGCCCTGTCACCTCTCTTGCCCTGTCGCCTCTCTTTCCCAATCATCTCTCCTGCCCAGTCACCTCTTCTTTCCCATCACTGCTCCTGCCCAGTTCACTCTGTGTTCAACATTGACAAATTACACAAGGTGGCAAGTTCCCCACAGTACTCTGCTTGGGGAAAGCTCTGTAATCACTAACTAGGATTTTTATTTTTTAATTTTTTTTAGTTTTATATAGCGCTGGCTAGAACAGGAGGTATCAGAGCGCTTTACATAAGGTTCCACAAAATTACATCAGTTACAAATGACATCAGTTACAAGAAAACATTTCAAGAGCGTCAGTTATCAGAAGTATCTAGGACGGCATGAATCACATACTTGCCTGTGTCTCGTCAGCAAAGATTCGTCTGAGCAAGAAAGGTCCTAAGGTTTTCCAGGACCCCCAGTAAGATTCCAATGGCCATGTCCCAGAGAACATATGTGTAGCGACCTTATAAACAAACAACATTGACTGATATCAATGCCTGGCTAGCAGAAGATAACATATGTTTTCAGAGAGTTGCTTTAATCTCAGACTCCCAATTCACCCAGTCCAGAGGAGTTGTAGGGAATGAAATACGATTCTTCTTGCTGACTGAAGCCTCTCCTCTGGAGTAGTATGTTTAGTGAAAAATAAAAATCAGGATTGTCAGGAACTGGTCTGTGATGCCTGGACACCTCCCTATCTACCTGTGAGCAGAAACAGGGCTTTGACCAAGTGCCTATCAAAAACATCCCCATCATCATCTCCCTCTTGGGGCACGGAATGAGAGCAAAAAAAGATAATGAAGCCTCTGCTGTTGCGTCCGCCTTGGTACATACACTGGTTCAGAGTCAAGCTGTATGAAGAGCTCTTTTGGAATCTTAAATTGTGACATCGGCTGAATTGAACTGGAATCAGTACAGTGTTTGACATCAGAAATAGCACCAGATTCTCTCCCGACGCTGGCCACAAAGTCACCAGAGTCGTTCATGATAGCCCGGTGCAGGTCATGGAGAAGGATTTGATGTTTTTAATAAAGTTAGTACGTGTCCTGACGTGGCTCCCAAAATGTCAGTTGCTGCTGAAGACAATTCTGCTGACAGTAACCCAACTGGAGGATGTTCCTTGGGGTCTGAATGCATGCCAAACAGAGGCTGCCAAAAATCTACAGCATAGCCTTCTTTAAGGCATCAATTTGTTGAGGCATTATCGATAGCCCAGAAAACTTGGGGCGCATCGGAATCAGCTGGGGAATCGGCTTTATGACCAAGGTCCCTAAGGTAGACTGACTTGACATTGTGGCGCCCATGTGCCTTCTCTTTGAACAGTGGTGTGGTAGGGTTGAGTCCTACTTCGTAGATTGTTTTTGTATTTGGACTTTACATTTTTGAAATTCCAGAAGGTAACCTTCTAGCAGGAACAGCCTTGGGAGCAGCACTAAGTCCATGCCGATGACTTCGAGTTAGACATATGCGAGGGCAGCCACTTATGTTCGGCAACGTACAGATACTTTTTTAGGTCGAGGCTAGACAGTGTATGCGCTGTCGTAAGACTTGGAGTAAGCAGTATTCTGGCGTGGAATCCCGCCTACCGCTTGCCGTTGGCTAACTCCTCCGATGCTCTTCTTTCTTGGCTCTCAATAGGTTGGCTGTTCCGATACATCACTTCCTGTATCGGAAGCAGCACCGACCAACTACGGTTTTGTTACGCAGTACAGTGTCTAGGTCGTTCGTTTGGGACTATTTATTCTGTTTTGTGCTTGCAGTATTTTATCACAACAGCGCCAATCGCTGCACCCGGTTTTATGTTATTTTCTTTTTTTTTATCTATCAACATGGCGCCCCCTGCATGGGCCGCCATGCACATATCTAAATAATGCACGAGCGCTGCACTTTATTGTTTAGGGCTAGCGCTGCGCCCATTTTCATCATTATTATTGTCTGCTTCTCGTTTTTTCCTTTCACAGGTATGCTCTGGTTTTCCTCATGCAAATGATAAATGCATATTAGCCGAATATTTTTTTTGCCTGTATGTGTGTACCTTGAGCGTTTTCGCCGAATGCAAATCGACATTATACCCACATTTAGTATTTTATTGCCATGGTCATGATGTGAGGGCATGAGAATGCTCCTAGTGTAAAAGGGAAAGCATATTACTGCAAAGAGGCATCATTGTGCTGGGAATGTATAAACAACTGAGAATAAAGGAGTGATATGCTCATAATGAAAACAGAAACCTCTTCATTTTGTCCCAATTGTCTGTCCTTCCTTCCCAAACAACGTGCCTTTTTTCTCCCCATCAATACAAAGTTATTTTGGGGAAAATGAAGTTTATTCATGCTGCGTGAAAGGGGCCTTTAAGGTTGAGCCGTGCCCACACAAAAGGGAAGGCAGCAGCGGATCCCTGGGAGCAGAAGGAGCAAAAGTTGGTCGATGTTCATTACTCATTGCTCGATGCTGGTGAAGAGGAAGGTGGGGGCAGAAGGAGCCCCACTTCATTTTGTACCGCTGTATAATGTGCTACGCACACACACAAATGCACACAATCCACACTCACACACAGAGCACAACATAACGCAAATACACCCACAATAAAAACAAGAATGTACACACTTATAAACACAACACACGCAATCACGTTACACAAAATAAAAACATGCACACATACAAAGGCACACAGCACACACACACAGACACACCAAGCACGAGAAGTGTGGCTCAGGGGTTAGAGGCGGCAGACCCGGAAGCTGAGATCGGCCCTGGACCAGGGTTCAATTCCCCGCCTCGACGGGTCTAGTGCTCAAAAATTCCACGGACTCGATAATTCTCGCTCCGGTGCCTTCTTGACTCATGGGTTCACTCTCTGCGACTCTGGGCAATAGCTTGCTTAATCTCCACAACGGCCCCTCACGGCGGGATGCCTGGCTTTCACCTTGTGGATACCCTGCCGGGCTTATCTCACAGGGGAATACCAGGACGGGTTCCCTAAGCAAGCGCCGGGAAACCCTTTGTGGGTAGCTGTGCGCTATATAAGCTCAAATACATACATACACAGCAGCAGCATACACACCACAGCACATATACACACAGCAGAAATTCCCGATTTTTGTTCTTGGCTATGAGTTGATTTATTCCCCTTTTCGCTCTCAGGGCCAGATGTAGGTGGCCATTTACCGACCGGTAACGGCCGATTTCGGCCGTTACCGACCGGTAAATGGTCATTCCTGATGTAGGTGCCCTATTTTACCGATTCGGTAAATTTACTGAATCGGTAAAATACCGAATCGGTATTTTGACCGATTCGGTAAATTGGAGATGTAGGTGGGACTCTTCTGAGTCTCACAGGCCTTACCGAATCGGTATTTTACCACCCAATTCAATTGGGTGGTAAAATACCGTATCCAGGTGTGCATGCACATGTGTGCATGCACACCTGTGCCATGTGACAGACAGACATGCCCTTAGGGCATGTCTGTGTGCCACATGGCACACATGCCTGAATTCGGGGTGCTAGAGGGTGTCAAAGTGACACCCCCTGCACCCTTGCAAAAATCGGTATTTACCGAATCGGTAAATACCGATTCGGTAATGACCATTGATTCCTATGGGCTACAATGCCCATAGGAATCAATGGGCATTACGGATTCGGTATTTACAGAATCGGTAATTACCGAATCTTAACAATTCGGTATTTACCGATTCTGAATTACCTACATTTCTCCACCTCTAATTTACCACTTCTTAAATACTGATTCGGTATTTTAGAAGTGGTAAATTAGAATTACCTACATCTGGCCCCTTATCTCTTGCCTGCTTACAGAGGCACTGGAAAACAGCCCTTGTTTTGGTTCTAATCACAGTTGAGTGTACATTGGCATATTTGTTGCACAACGAGCCATGGCCTGCACCCAGATACCAGAGACACCTCATGCAGATCTCACTGGCATATGCTAATGGCAGGCAGCGGGTGGGCGCATTGTCATTCCAAAGGGGATAATCAGCCTCACTCGGAATAACAATGGGCCTGCCCTCGGTCAGTGCGAGCTCAGGGAGGGGCTGCTGCAGCCTCTGGAGTTCAACAGAGAAGTGCGAGCAGCCCCTGGAAGCTGTAAAAAAGTTCTTGTTTTAAGTAGGATTGTTCTTGCAGTCCCGGGATGCTTTTTTGAAAGAAAGAAGTAGGAGAACGGACTGAAATCATTTTTAAAAGTAGGGGCACGCCGTGCCCTTCCGATCCCGCCCACTTCTACTGCTTTTGGTGCCCCAATTTCCCCATGTGGCGCAATTCTTTCAGATACCTAGGGATTCATGTGTCTCTTCTCCCTGTTTTGGCCTGAAATCTTAACTGCCAGGGACTGACTCTGATGCTTGACCGGGACTTGAGCCACAGGCCAATCTCCTGCTGAATCCTCTGGGGCGCATTGCGCTATTTAAGATGATGTACTGCCACGCTTTCTATACTTACTAGGAAACTACCCCTACCCCATCCTTTGTAAATAGTCCCAGTCCCTAACGGTCAAGCTTACCAACTTTGTAGGGGCAGGAGGCAGACATAAAGTAGCCTTTCAAATATCCCTTCAACGGGGGCCTGGGGATGACAGACATGTACCTTTATTACCTAGCCGTCCATTTAGTCTGGAATGATTGGTTCACAGGAGAATGGGATGATTCTGCCTACCATTTGGAGATTTACTCAGTGTGCCTAGATATTCTGCTTGATCTTTTATATGGAGTGTGCTACCCCTCGACGATGCCCTCCTGTGTGACGATATCTCTCGCCTCCTGGAGAGTTTCTCTCTGCCTCATCACGCTTTAGAGGGCTTTGCTTCCTGGTATTGTATTGGGATCTCCTACCTGGAAGACGTATATAAGGGGGGCAATTAGGTGTTGTTTTAAGACTTGAATTATCGCTATGCCCTGGTCAACCTGCGATTCTTTCACTATCTTCAACTGCGTCATGCTTTTATTTTATTTTTGGGAGTTTTATATAGCGCAAACCTGACCCGAAGGTATCAATCAGAGCGCTTTACATGAGCACCAGTTCCGTTACATAAGGCCCAATTTCTACTGGATGACCTGCTTACGAAATATAGTCAGCCTGAGGCCAAAATGTTCTTGGATGGGGAAGGGTGCTACCTCCATGATCTACCGCTCTCTAATTATCCACGCTCCTGACAATATCGCAGGGGGGTGGACTGGTGTGCGTTTCAGGAGAAGACTATTTATATAGCTCGGGCTGTCCCCAGGAATATATACCAGTGTGGGGGAAATGGTGTGATTATTATGGCCTGTCGATATGAATTAATTCTTCCACTCCAGGTGGATAGCATGTCTCCTTGCATTGTTGTACGCACAATGTTTTTCTATTGTGAAGATAAGTGCTCTGCCGCAAAACTTTAAATAAAGTTGGTTATTAAAAAACAACCGGAATGTCCCAAACACTGGATCTGAACCCTGCTTGGTTAACTAAAGTATGCTTGTATGTATATAGAGTATTTATACAGCACAAACATAACCAAACAGCAGTTGAGCCCTATTTAAGGTCAAAGATTCATTACTAAGTGTGATTGGAGGGGTAGCTAGCTTCTGATAGTAGAGGTGTTACTTTATTGTTCTGGCATGTGCTTTAAATAGATAGAGGTAAAGGAAGTACCTATAAAAACAAATGAGGCTAGGTCCCTTACTATTCCTAGTACAATCAAATCCCCCAAAATGTCCCCTAAAATAAGGTGTACAAGTGTCTACGATTATTTGTAGTACCTGTCATTGTTATGAAGAATTACTTGGAAATTCTGCACAGGCTTATGTGTAAAGAGAGGTCTGCCACAAGAAATGCCATAATGATTTGCCCACGGGAAATCTTCCAACATGTATTAAACAACACACCTGTTCACCAACCCCCCTCTGCAAGAAGATAATTTTGATTGTAATAGATTACTTGTGGAATTAAGCTGAGAAATAGGTAGAGTAGATTGCTGATGAGAGGAAAATAAAACCAAGATTTACAACCAAGGCAGTAAACCCATCCCTCCATGCAAAGATCAAGATTTGCACTACATTAGACTTCATAAGTACAAATAACATTTCTATTCATGGAAAGAATAAGTTACAAATCATCATATTGAGAAACAAACAATTGAAGGTCTTAACCTCCTCTGTCATTGTTGAAGCAACCTGATTTTGGGTGACTGAACTAGGAGAACCTGAGCAAAATCAATTGATCATCCATGGTCTCTTGGAACATAGCTGGAGCATCAATTTTAAGGTGAAAGATCGAGTGGGCTGTAACCCTGGGCGTAGTTCGCGAAGTAGCATTACGCGTAGCTATGCGAAGTGCACTTCACACTACGCGAGCTACGCGTAGCACTACGCGATCTGCGTAGTACCCTGTTCGCACTGTGCAAGATGCCGTTTTCAATGATTGCACAGTGCGGACAAGCATCCGAAAACGGCATCTTGCACAGTGCGAGCTGTAGTTTTCTGCCGCTCGAGTAGATTTTTACTCGAGCGGCAGCTTTCTCAAAGCGGACTGGTAGTTTCTCATCGCGAGCGGTGGCGAGCATACGCGACCACTTTTAATGAGAAACCTGACCTCCCCACTTTGAGAATCTCGCCGGGAAGTTTATTTTCCACGCTCGCGATCAGCAACTTGATGTTGCTGATCGCGAATGAGGAAAAAGTCTTGCCGGGATGTCATTTTGCATGCTTGCGGTCACCAACTTGACGTTGAGGACCGCGAGCAAGCAAAAAATTACCGCTACGCAACGCGTGTTTGCACTGTGCTACGTGTAGTTCGCGTAGTGCGAGGTAGCGCAAACTACGCAAACTTCGCGAGCGTAGCGTAGTGCTTTGCCCAGGGTTAGTGGGCAGGCCCCACGCCTACCTCTAAGCAGCCTTTCTGTTTTCTTATACTAGGATATTTTACCCTCCAACATCTTTCTGGGTGCATCCACTGCATGTAGTACACCTAATAGTGCAAATGTGCCTGCTGCATTCAGACTGAGTTACCTAAGCTTCAATACAGAAACATACTATGCAGGTGACCAATGCTCATCTGCCCTGACTGCAACTTTGTTGAGCTGCTATTAAAATGAATGAAGACTTTATTCAGTGCATGCAGTTTTGCTAGTTTATGATAACAACTACCACTGGGCTGCGTCTCCTTGGCTCCAGTCACTCCTTCTTCCTTTGCTGTTGTTTCTACACATATTTCCAGGCAGAGATAGAAAATCTGCTGCCAATTTCTACAATTTCACAGATCAGTAGAAACACTTTAAAAATGCTGTACATTTGTGGGGGAAGTAGGAAATTGTCAAAACTAAAAGGAATAAGGTATGCTATTAATAAAGGGGACAAAGGACAAAGGGGAGTAGGTCAGAGAAAAGGAGCCACTACAAGGGGAGTAGTTCCTTTTTGGAAATGGGACACTCACACACCCTTGTGTGTGCCATGCTTCAGTATTGGGCCTGCAGCTCATTTGGCCTGTGCTGCAATGCCTGATGTGCACCCTCAAGGGGCACTTCATCGGAGTTTGTTTTCCAAAGCCATGATGTGAAGTGCAAGTTAAGGGCTCTTTGTGTAGATTAAGGAAACATAGGTGTTGATATAGCGATTAGTGGCTTAAAAAAGGCTAGGCAAGTCTCTAATCAAAATTTCATCCATGAGTATGCCTGAATTATTAAAAACGTGATGTCACCACTGGGGACAATGCTCCCTGGTGACTTATAGGGCAACATGTTCCATACGGTCAATTATTTATTATTATTTATTTTATTTTAATCTTTTATTGAGCACGAATTTGACCCATGAGGGTATCAGAGCGCTTTACAGGTTCATAGAGTAATACAAGAATGACGGTTATCACATGGGAAAACAATACATCAGAGGGTTATTCAGAATCAAGGGTCATATAGTAGGTGGGGAGTCAAAGGGAATGTGCAAAGGAGGGAGGGGATGAAAGCTGTACATAGGAGCAATTTACAGAATAGAGAGTCATACATTAGGGAGGATTTTACAGGGGTGCTTTACGTTAAGGGACTGAAAAAGAAAAGAAAACTGTACCACAGTGTACTTTACAGAGTCAAAGATCATATAATAGACAGGATATCACATGGGTGCTAAGTCTCTCGGTGGCTGTGGAGCGGGTTAGCCAAGGAATTTACCCATGAGGAAGTATTTAGCCTCTTTTTTGAAGCATGCCAGGGAGTGGATACTTCTGATGTCAGGCGGGAAGGAGTTCCATATTCTTGGAGCGGTCCCGGTGAAAGCCCGGTTATAGTGTTTTTTTCTTCTTAAAACGTGCAGGGGTATTTGCCGATCGTGAGTTTCTGCTTCCTACAGATATCACAAGCTTCTGTGATAGATACGTCGGAGAGTTGGAGTGTAAGGCCTTGTGCGTGATGCATGCTATCTTGAAGTGTATCCTCGCCTCGAGGGGAAGCCAGTTCAACGCTTTCAGGTGAGGGGTGATGTAATCAAATTTTCTAGAGCCAGTAAGTAGTCTGGCGGCTGCGTTGAGGCAGGCTTTTAAGGGTGCCAGAGTGATCGTTGGGTAAACCGGAGAGGGTGGAGCAACCATATTCCAGCCGAGAGATAACTAATGGTTGGACTGCTAGTTTTAGGTCAGGAGCAGCTAGAAAGGGTTTCAGTTTCCATAGGTAGCTCAGGTGGAATCTGGCGGATTTGGCCATTGAGTTGATGTGGTTTCTCATGTTTAGGTTGTAATCCAAGGTGATACCCAGTGATTTGGCAGAGTCCACAATGGTTGGGGAACATTTTAAGGCTGTGATAGCTTTGATCCAAGTCTGTATCTCAGAGTTGCTCTTGGGTGGGGAGATTAGAAGTAACTCAGTTTTATTAGCATTGAGTTTGAGTTGGTTTGAAGCGAGCCATCGGGCGGTCAGCTTCAGGGCCTCATTCAGGGTGAGGATCTCCGCAAGAGATTAGATTTTTATGTAGATCTGAGTATCCTCAGCGTACATATGGAAGGAGATATTTGCAGTGCGAAGGATTTCGGCAAGAGGTTCCAAATAGAGATTAAAAAGGGTGGGGGACAACGTTGATCCTTGAGGGACTCCCACCATGACCACAGAGGAGGAGGAGAGTTCACTGCTGTCAATTAGTTAAGATGTGATCTAAGGCAATTCTTCAGGACCGTAACATTTATAACTAACCTACTCAGTGTCTGGGATGAAGGAGGTACAAGTAGTAGCCACACACTAATATCCTATAAGTGTATACCTGCAGAATGTCAAATCCCTAACCCAATTGAGGGTGATCTCATCACCTCCTCTAGAGAAACACTGAGAAAAACGCTAAAATTGTTTAGCGTGGACATCCATGTAGCGATTGCCAGCAGATGCAAATACAGAGCGAGAAAAGGCCGACATCGCTGCGGCACTACAACTCCCAGAATGCCCTGGGTCCTGGCGAACCGGAACATACCTCCCGGGCAGCAATAAGAACACCCCCCTGATGTTGCCGGGTGCTTGTCAATCCTTCCGGTAGCTGTGACTGAGCTTGTGCAGATTACTCCTCGAGTGTAGAGTAGGTGTGGCGGACGCTTTCCTTCCCGCTGGAGGACGCCGAGTGCAGGTGTGGGCGGATGCTTTCCTTCCCGCTGGAGGACGCCATGTGTAAGGGTGAGCGGACGCTTTCCTTCCCGCTGGAGGACGCCGAGTGCAGGTGTGGGCGGACGCTTTCCTTCCCGCTGGAGGACGTCGTGGAACCAAAGACAGATTGCTGCAGACGTTCTATTTTCCGTGATAAAGAGGTAGGACCTCTTACTAAAGCACAGCCGTGCTAGTATTGTTGTTGGGTCCTTCCTGATCTTTTATTCTTTGACCCTGGTGGAACTATATAATATATTTCCCTTTGACTTTGGAACATTTCGAACCTTGTTTGCCAGTAGTGACTTTAACTACTTGGGGGTGTGGAACGCTATCCTGTATTCCTATTGGTTTGTGCTGTGGTGGAACAGCTACAGACCCTCTGAAACCCACAAAAGAAACGACAACGAAAATCAGGCTATCATAGCGTGGGCTTTCAGTAAGTGTTCTCTTTACCATCAGTTAACAGACAGATAATTAGCAAAACATAATCTAATCAGTGGCTCTTGTGTTTTCTAGAACTGTTGTGAATCCGAAGACCTCCGAGTCCTTTGACCAGACTTTGAGGGGTGTCTTCTCAACAACCTCCCTGATTAACTAACCCTTCCCCCTTCCCGGAGTACTACCTGTCCCTGGTGTGTAAGCTCACACAGGGAGGGTCTGTGCTATTGGGTATCGGGAAGAATATCGTCACGCTGTGGTCCCCGCTGGCTAGATACCACAGGTTAGTGGCTTGTGTGTTCTCTTCTTGGGTTTCATTTCCGCTGCTAACCGCGACAGATTGACAAGCCCAAGGAAAGAAGCCTAGCCTGGACCATGAACACGAGTGCGGCTTTGGCCTCACTGCTTGAGAGCTTCAGCGTACTTCAGCAGGAAGTTCATGCTTCTCAGGTGGAGAATCAAGAACTGAGAAAGGACATGAATACCATGCACAGGGAAGTCACTGGCATGTCACGTAAAAACCTAGGAACAGGGTTCTACATTAGGGAAGCCACGCTCCCTCCTCCCGGTCATACAGCATCACAGCCTTCAACCCCGATGGCAACCGGGGGTGGGTTCTTTTCCCCTTCAGCCATACCTTCGTCCTCCACTGACCACTCCCCAACGGTGCACATGATACAGAATACTGGAATTCCTCTAGCTCCTCCTGAACGGTTTTATGGGGATCCCAAGAAATTCGAGACTTTCTTGAACCAGTTCCGTCTCCACTTTCTTTGCAAACCTACTGTGTTCCAGGACGATGCGGCTAAGAGAGCATTTATGATGTCTTATATGGGTGGGAACGCCGCCAGCTGGACAATACCCTTAATGGAAAAGAACGATCCAGTTCTACATCAGTTCACTGATTTCTGTTCTGCCTTAAGGAAACTGTTTGACTGAAAGACACATATGTTGTCCTTGGATAAAGAACTCCTTACGCTGCGCCAGGGGTCACAAGACCTATTGTCCTATATCACGTCCTTTAACAGACTCATAGCTGAAACCATCGCCTGTTGGAGAGAAGAGGAGATCGGAACAGGAGTGAAGGAAGAGGATGGTACCTCAAACCAAAACTCCCGCTGGAGGACAGCACCAAAGGTACAGATGGGACCGAACCAATGCAAATCGGAGGAATCCGAGGTCCCCTGTCCTCTGAGGAACGGGATCGACGACGCAAGATGAAATTATGTCTGTACTGTGGCTAAGGAGGACATTTCATAAGGGAATGTAGGGCGAGGGCCCAACAATCAGAAAGAAGCCCGGCTCCTCGAAAATCTGCCGTCATGGGAACCAGAGACACGTCGGAAAACTAGAGCGTCCGAACCAGGTGGAGGTCACTGGGGTGGACGTACGACAGACATGATCTCCTCGCTTCTCGCAAACACAATGATGCCCGCAGTGGCTCATATCAACATGACACTGTCCTTGTGGACCACGGAGGACAAGGTCACCCATATGGATGCTCTGCTGGACTCCGGAGTAACGGGCAATTACATGGACATAGACTATGCAACCTCCCTAGGAATAGCATGGGAGAAGAAGGACGAACCTGAACATGTGAAGGCTGTGGATGGTTCCGCCTTAACTTCTGGTCCTTTTACAAAGCATACTCTCCCTCTGCGCATGCAGCATGAAGAACACTCGGAATATATTCGATTCGATTTTATTGCGGCACCTCAGTTTCGCCTTATACTAGGTATGCCCTGGCTAACGCTGCACGACCCCGTAGTGAGCTGGTCCGCACGTACAGTGTCATTGAACTTGACCTACTGTAAGGAACATTGTCACAGTCATCCCGCTTTGGCAACGGAAGGCGAAGTGTTTCCCGGTGCTCGCCACCTGGCTATGTCTGTCATGAAAACTCTCCCTGGGTCATCATTGAAATTTGCATGAAAGACTTTTGGATGTAGCAGTGCTTGTTTTTGTTTCAACTTCTATTGGTAATGCTACTGTTGAAGAAACACACAGTTGTTTGGTCCAATGCTTGTTGGTATTGCAGGAACTATGAATATTCATAAGAACTCACGTTGGGCAGGTGCGCTCAACTGACGCTGCCTCACACGTGAAACACAGCCTATAAAAAGGCTCACCGGTTCCCTGAAAGACGCTTCGCTTCTCAGCTTGCTCGTCACTTCAGGAGCTTCCAGGATTCCGATCTTGGCACCCGGGCCCCGCCCTTCGTCTTGGACACGGAAACTTCAGCTTACCTGATCCCTCGAGAGTCCAGCGATCACAGAACTCTTCTCCAGTCTCAGCGGATCTCGGGGACGATTCTTGCCGGCTGGGACGAGTCTTCAGATTTCCGGTTTGTTCATCGGAGCGGCTTGGCAGCCGGGCTTGCTTTTACCCTTCCGGCCTCAGAGTTAGAATTTCCGGGTTAATCGAAGAAGAACAGTAAGACTTTTCTGTTGTTTTGGCTTTGAGAACAAACCTTGGCAAATACAAAAAACGAACCTAGGCAAAGTTATAATAGAACCTTGGCAAAGGCAAATCGAACCCTTTTCTTAGACTTTTCTGGAAATGTACATATATTTTCATGATACTTCTTGTGGCTCTAGCCTAGCAATCAATGTTTGATGTACTGCAGTGACTTAAACTGCAACACGTGAAAGTAGAGAAGTGTTTACTTTTGGGGCTTGTTTTCTTTCTTGTTTCTACTTTCAGAACCCCCTTCTAAGGTTTTCACACTAATAAGTACAAGGTAAGAAAAGGTCACTGCATGCAAGTGTGGTTATAGTTTCTACTAACCAGTTATTTGATTCATTTGAACATTCATGCATCTCATGTATCTGTGAACATTTATTGAGTATATTTATTTCCAAAGGTGACTAAAGACTTCAACGAAGTTAATGTTGTTTTAGACCTTGCGCATGAAGGTCAGGAATGGGCTTTTCAAATAGTTGGTTTGTATGTATGTAGTTTATTTAGTATTGGATATTGAGATGGTAGGAATGATGTTAATAAACGTTGGTTTTTAACACAGCTCAGCATCTAAGCGAACCCTACTGATCAGCGAAAGCCCAGAGTACTTCAAAGGGAGAGACAGTCATCTCAAGAAGAGATCCTGTGTTTGTTTCTCTCTCTCACTTTCCGTCCCCCATTCCATTACCCTTTTCCGTCCCCCACTTCCCTGTCCCTTTAGGGGTCAGCACTTGCGACAAGTGTTGAATTCCTTGTCGCATTTGTTGGTTCCTGGAGGTATTGGGATTAGTCATCTCCAAGACGGAAAGAACCTGGACTCTTGAGGTGGCACGTCTGACAGAAAGCAAAGCCACAATAGTCCTTATTTCCTCTTGTATTTGACTAATCCCATGGAGGACATGGATATCACCCAGTTAGTGGAATTAGTGCGTAAAATGAATGACGAAATACAGGACTTACGTTTAGAAAACCAATCCCTCAGGCAGGAACTAGATCACTCTAGGGACGAGTTAGAGAACACTAGAGAAGGCTTCACCTCTTGGAGAGACAAAGGAGAGTCGAAAAAACCAATTCTAACACCACCTAAATTTGGGTTTCCGTTTCAAAATCAAACTCAGGTCTCAGGTTTTGGTCAAGGTCAGCCTGCTCAAATCACAGTAGTCTCTCCACAACCTCTACACAATCTCAGGAGATAGTGCTTATTTTACTACATTTATGAGTCAATTTCAATTACATTTTCTATGTAAACCTCACATTTTCACTTCAGACACCACAAAGGTAGCCTTTATAATCTCTTATTTAGGAGGAGTAGCGGCAAATTGGGCCATGCCCCTGGTGGACAAAAATGATCCTCTTTTACACAACTTAATTCATTTCAAAACTGCAATGTCTAGTTTATTTGCGAAACACGTATTCCTTCAAGCGTCCGATAATGAATTATTAAATCTGCGCCAGGGCTCCCGAGATCTGATTTGTTATGTGACCACCTTTAATCGCTTATTAGCAGAAACCCACTGGCCAGATGATAAAAGAATATCTCTATTTTACCGGGGGCTGAGAGAGGAATTAAAAGATTCTTTGGCACATATAGTAAACTTACCTGATGATTTTACTGAATTTCAGGACCTAGTAATCAAGTTAGATCATAGGCTAGGTGAAAGAAGGACCAAAAGACTGAAGTCGGATTTCAGGACCTTACACTTTAAATCCGAGAAGAAGGTTACTGAGGACAAAAACGCCCAGGTAGAGCCTATGCAGATTGGAGGGATTAAAGGACCTCTATCACAAGATGAAAAAGATAGAAGAAGGAAAGCCAATTTGTGTCTTTACTGTGGGAAGGCAGGCCATTTCGCCAAAGAGTGTCCAATCCGGCCCGCTAAAAAGAGACTATTGGCCACAATCCAAGATCTTGAATCGGAAAACTAGTAGTCTCGAGAGAAGGAGAGGTCGATCTCTCGGGAAGAGACACTTTTGAGATCTCACGTTATGTAACCAGTATTGCAAATCATGTACCCCGTCATTTCACCATAAGAATGATTTTAATTCTAACCAATCAACAAAGACACAGCATTCCAGTACTTATAGATTCAGGAGCTACTGGAAAATCTTTTGATCTAGGATTCGCTAAGAAATTAAACTTGGAGAGGATTCCCAAGAAAGAACCAGAACCTGTGCGAGCCGTAGATGGATCAGCACTTTCATCTGGTTTAATCAGATTTCACACTCCTCCACTGCTTCTTTTATCCGACAATGGACATACAGAATTGACAGTTTTTGATCTTATTGACACTCCGGCTTTCGGGGTAATCTTAGGTATTCCTTGGCTGGAACTCCATAACCCAAAGATTGATTGGGTTAAGGGTACAGTAACTTTAGACTCCGCACACTGTAAAAATCATTGTTATCAGGAGTATAGAGATCCTAAATTGCCTCTTATCTGTGCTGCTACCCAACCTGACCCAATTGAACTGCCAGCTGAATTTCAAGATTTCTCGGATGTTTTTGACCCTGTGAAAGCGACCAAGCTACCACCTCACAGGGTGGGTGTATGACTGCAGGATAGATTTAATTCCTGGAGCAGTGCTACCCTGTAGTCGGATTTACGCACTCACTGAACCTGAAAACCAGTATCTACGAACTTATTTAGATGAGTTGCTGGGACTGGGTTTTATTCGGCACTCCACCTCTCCAGTCTCGTCTCCATTATTTTTTGTATCAAAAAAGACAGGTGATTTGAGGGCCTGCATAGACTATCGTGCAGTGAATACGGCTACAATTAAAAACCGATATCCATTACCGCTGATTCCTGTACTGTTAAATCAGGTTAAGGGGTCTACCATTTACACAAAACTGGATCTTCGTGGGGCTTACCACTTGATCCGAGTAAAAGAAGGAGACGAATGGAAGACGGCCTTCCGCACCAAATTTGGACTTTTTGAATATACAGTGATGCCCTTCGGCCTTTGCAACGCTCCAGCAGCCTTTCAATATTTCATTAATGAAGTTTTGCAGGAGCTGTTGGACATCTGCGTCATTGTATATATCGATGACATTCAGATTTTTTCCAAGACTCCTGAGGATCATGTGTTACATGTTAGATCGGTCTTGCAAAAATTACGAGATAATTCCTTGTTTGTCAAACTAGAAAAATGTGTTTTTAACACATCAACGGTTGAATTTCTAGGTTACTGGTTGTCACCAGAAGGAATAGTCATGGACCCCAAAAAGGTAAAAGCAATTCTAGATTGGCCAACTCCCACATCGGTCAAAGAGGTTCAAAGAATTTTGGAGTTTGCAAACTTCTACAGGAGGTTCATCTCAAAATTCTCGGAAATTGTAGTGCCAATTACCAGTCTTTTACAGAAAGGAAAGAAATTTCAATGGAATACCGAAGCGGATCAAGCTTTTGACATACTAAAAAAGGCCTTCACTTCTGCTCCCATTTTAACACACCATGATCCTGACAGACCATTTTTTTGTTGAAGCAGACGCTTCGCAAACAGCAATTGGAGGAGTTCTGTTGCAAAAAGATGCTAACTCAGGGAATTTCCACCCTATTGCCTTTTTCTCTAGGAAACTACTACCAGCAGAACAGAACTATACTATCGCTGAGCGCGAACTTATGGCAATCAAGGCTGTCTTTCAGGAATGGAGACACCATCTCCTGGGTGCCAAACATACAATAACCATATTTTCTGACCATAAGAACTTACAATTCTACTCCACTGGGAAGGCTTTCACACCACGACAGATGAGATGGTTACAATTCTTTAGCGAGTTTGATTTCAATATTACTTATAGACCTGGAACCAAACAATTACTGTCTGATACCCTTTCACGTTTGGTTTGCGATAAAAATAGTGAGACAGGAAAAGGACAACAGAGTATAATACCTGTAGAAAAAATGTGTGCAGAAATCACTCAGTTAGATTTCATATCAATACTCAGGGACCAGACCAAAGACCTGAATCAAAATGATTGGCTTTCACAAAAACAAACTTCAGTATCTGATGGTATATTTTATCTAAAAGACAAAATATTTGTTCCGAAGGAGAACTTAAGAGAACTAGTGATTAAATGGAATCATGATCTAGCTATAGTAGCTCATCCTGGAATTAACAAAACTACAGAGTTGTGTCAAAGGTATTTCTGGTGGAAGGGAATGAAGTCTGACATACAGCAATATGTTCAGGTTTGTCCAGTCTGTGCCCGACAAAAGGCTTCACACTCATTTCCAGTAGGTTTGTTACAACCAATGGAAGTACCCCCAACACCTTGGCATACTATCAGTCTAGATTTCATAACAGATTTACCAAGATCATCAGGAATGACTACTGTTTTGGTGGTAGTGGACTTGCTATCAAAAATGGGACATTTCATTCCATTACCTAAACTCCCTTCGGCAGTAGAATTCAGTAATGTGTTTCTAACTAATATTGTTAAATTGCATGGTTTACCGCAAAAAATCATCTCAGACAGGGGTCCGCAATTCCTATCAAAATTCTGGAAACAACTGAGCACACAATTAGGAATAGATGTAGCGTTATCATCAGCTTTCCATCCTCAGACTGATGGTCAGACTGAAAAGGTAAATCAATACTTAGAACAAAGCCTACGTTGTCTCACTACCACTTTGTCCACAGAATGGTTAGACGCCCTGCCTTTAGCTGAATTCACTTATAACAACACAGTACACTCCGCTCTTGGTTGTTCTCCATTCTATTTCCTCACAGGCCAACATCCCAGAACTCTACCAATTATATTCCCAGAGAAAGGAACTGTGATGCCAGCAGTTTCAGATAGGCTAGCCAGTTTACGTAAATTTCAAGAAAATGTGAAACAAGCGTTAATAAAACAAAAGGGAAAGATGAAGCTTTATGCAGACCGACATAGGATACCAGCGCCAGCTTATAAACCAGGAGATCAGGTTTGGCTTTCAACCAAGAATATACAAATCGAGGGACCTAAGAAATTAAAACCGAGATACATTGGTCCATTTCCCATTGAAAAAATTGTAAACCCAGTTTCTGTGAAGTTGCATCTTCCCCAAGATTACAAGATCCACCCGGTATTCCACGTATCCCTGATTAAACCTGTACATCCTGACACCCGTCCCGATTCTCCGCCCCCTCCAATAATTGTAGGAGATCACATGGAGTATGAGGTCAAGAAAATACTGGACTCAAAGAGATTGAGGGGGCGTTTGTAATATTTAATCGACTGGAAGGGTTATGATAGTTCTGAGAGATCCTGGGAACCAGAGAATAATGTCCACGCCCCCCGTTTAATTCGCTCTTTCCATGCGTTGAATCCCAATAAACCACGACCCCTGAGAAGGCCTTTGGGGGGAGAACTGTCATGAAAACTCTCCCTGGGTCATCATTGAAATGTGCATGAAAGACTTTTGGATGTAGCAGTGCTTGTTTTTGTTTCAACTTCTATTGGTAATGTTACTGTTGAAGAAACACACAGTTGTTTGGTCCAATGCTTGTTGGTATTGCAGGAACTATGAGTATTCATAAGAACTCACGTTGGGCAGGTGCGCTCAACTGACGCTGCCTCACACATGAAACACAGCCTATAAAAAGGCTCACCGGTTCCCTGAAAGACGCTTCGCTTCTCAGCTTGCGCATCACTTCAGGAGCTTCCAGGATTCCGATCTCCGCACCCGGGCCCCGCCCTTCATCTTGGACACGGCAACTTCAGCTTACCTGATCCCTCGAGAGTCCAGCGATCACGGAACTCTTCTCCAGTCTCAGCGGATCTCGGGGACGATTCTTGCCGGTTGGGACGAGTCTTCAGATTTCCGGTTTGTGCATCGGAGCGGCTTGGCAGCCGGACTTGCTTTTACCCTTCCGGCCTCAGAGTTAGAATTTCCGGGTTAATCGAAGAAGAACAGTAAGACTTTTCTGTTGTTTTGGCTTTGAGAACAAACCTTGGCAAATACAAAAAACAAACCTAGGCAAAGTTATAATAGAACCTTGGCAAAGGCAAATCGAACCCTTTTCTTAGACTTTTCTGGAAATGTACATATATTTTCATGATACTTCTTGTGGCTCTAGCCTAGCAATCAATGTTTGATGTACTGCAGTGACTTAAACTGCAACACGTGAAAGTAGAGAAGTGTTTACTTTTGAGCTTGTTTTCTTTCTTGTTTCTACTTTCAGAACCCCCTTCTAAGGTTTTCACACTAATAAGTGCAAGGTAAGAAAAGGTCACTGCATGCAAGTGTGGTTATAGTTTCTACTAACCAGTTATTTGATTCGTTTGAACATTCATGCATCTCATGTATCTGTGAACATTTATTGAGTATATTTATTTCCAAAGGTGACTAAAGACTTCAACAAAGTTAATGTTGTTTTAGACCTTGCGCATGAAGTACAGGAATGGGCTTTTCAAATAGTTGGTATGTATGTATGTAGTTTTTTTAGTATTGGATATTGAGATGGTAGGAATGATGTTAATAAACATTGGTTTTTAACACAGCTCAGCATCTAAGCAAACCCTACTGATCAGCGAAAGCCCAGAGTACTTCAAAGGGAGAGACAGTCATCTCAAGAAGAGATCCTGTGTTTGTTTCTCTCTCTCACTTTCCGTCCCCCATTCCATTACCCTTTTCCGTCCCCCACTTCCCTGTCCCTTTAGGGGTCAGCACTTGCGACAAGTGTTGAATTCCTTGTCGCATTTGTTGGTTCCTGGAGGTATTGGGATTAGTCATCTCCAAGATGGAAAGAACCTGGACTCTTGAGGTGGCACGTCTGACAATGTTGTGTACAGGAGAACACATCTGCAGCGCTACCAGCCTGCCCGAGGTCTATGAGAGGTTTCGTTCCCTTTTTGACAAACAGAAGGCAACCCGGTTACCCCCGCATAGGGTATACGATTGTTGCATTGACCGACTCCCAGGGGCGGCCATTCCATGCTGTCGTGTCTATGCCCTTACCGAACATGAAAACCTGTATTTAAAGAACTACATCGAGGAGAATCTGGCTTCAGGGTTCATAAGCCATTCCATTTCTCCATCTTCGTCGCCCTTGTTTTTTATACCGAAAAAAACTGTGCCGAGCTGAGACTGTGTATCGATTATAGAGCCGTGAATAACATCACGGTCAAGAACTGATATCTCCTTCCTTTAATCTCGGTATTGATGGACCAGATAAAAGGAGCTCGTTACTTTACCAAGCTGGACCTTCGTGGGGCCTATCATTTAGTCCGGGTCAAGCGGGGCGATGAGTGGAAGACGGCGTTCCGTACCAAGTTTGGCCTATTCGAGTATAAGGTCATGCCCTTTGGACTTTGCAACGCCCCTGCGGCATTCCAATACTTTATGGACGAAGTGCTCAGGGGCCTACTGGATACCGTATGCATGGTTTACATCGACGACATCCTCGTCTACTCACGTACCCTCCAAGAACATGAGCAACATGTCACGGACGTATTAAGTCGTTTACAACAACACGAATTGTACGCCAAACTGGAAAAGTGCCTTTTTCAGGCAACTGAAGTGTCATTTTTAGGGAACGTGATAAATGCCAACGGCTTTCAGATGGAGAACGGAAAAGTCGAGGCTATCACGAACTGAAAAACCCCGCAAAGCGTCAAATCTGTACAAAGTTTTCTAGGCTTTGCAAACTATTATAGGCGCTTCATAAAGGACTTCTCCAGGATTATCCACCCCATATCCAGTTTACTAAAGAAAAACGTTCCATTTTTATGGGGTGATGAAGCCGAACAGTCTTTTTGGATCCTCAAGGAACGGTTCACCCAAGCCCCCATCTTGCGTCACCCGGACACCCAGCTTCCATACATTTTGGAAACCGATGCATCACAATATGCATTGGGAGGGGTGCTATTGCAACGCCACCCTACCACAGGGCAGATACACCTGGTAGCCTTCTACTCCAAGAAACTCAATCCGAGTGAGGTCATTAATTCCATCACTGATAAAGAGCTGCTTGCCATCAAAAGGGGATGTGAGGAATGGCGACACTACCTGTTGGAAGCCCGGCATACCATCGAAATCTTCACAGACCACAGGAACTTGTTGTTCCTGAAAACAGCAAAGGCCGTCACACCCCGACAACTCAGATGGACTCTTTTTTTCTCAGATTATGATTTTGTCATCAAATACCATCCCGGCCCACAAAACGGGAAGGCCGATGCCCTCTCTCGGAATCAAGACACCCAAAACACTCAGTCAGTAGTCCCCGTGGAACCACCTTCTATTCTGCCTGATGGGCCCTTTACCGAAAGCACCATTGCCTTGCTCACGTCCACAGACTTCATCGAGGACATCAGGGTGGCATTAACGGAGGTCGATGCCCAGGCCTGGCTCCAGGATGAGCCCCAATGGCGGTCACAAACTGACGAACTCTTGTACTACCGCCATGCTTTGTATGTACCTGACCCTGGTTTACAAATGCAGGTGCTTAATTGGGCACATGATTCTGTGTTAGGGGGACATTGGGGTGTGTACAAAACAATAGCCACCATCGAGCGATCGTTCTGGTGGCCTACCTTACGAAACGACGTCAAGAAATACATCAGGAACTGTTCGGTGTGCACCCAGAGTAAAGCGAAACATACCAGACCTACGGGTCTACTCCGTCCTATTCCCATTCCCCCTAAACCGTGGCACACGGTCTCCATGGACTTCATCGTGGAGATGCCATTATGTCAAGGAAAAACAACAATCCTGGTACTCATTGATCACTTGACCAAAATAGGCCATTTCGTGCCATTGGATGGAGTACCTACGTCAGCTGAACTGGCTATGGTGACACTTCAGCACCTCGTCAGAGCACATGGCATTCCAAGGGTCTTCATTACGGACAGAGGATCGCAATTCACGTCCCGTTTTTGGAAGGCTCTTTGCAAATCCTTAGCCATCAATGCCAGGCTTTCAACAAGTTACCATCCGCAGGCGGATGGCAAAACGGAACGGCTCAACCAGACCATAGAACAATACCTACGTTGTTTTACCTTACAAAACTCGATGGACTGGGTCACCCTCCTGTGGTTAGCGGAATTCACATATAACAACTCCGACCATTCCACCTTGGGTTGCTCCCCTTTCTTCTTCCTTCTGGGGTATCACCCGAATATTCTCCCCTTCGACTGGCCGGTGTCTTCTAATCTGCCCAGCATTCAGGAACACCATGCGCATCTTCAGGCTGTTCGAATTGATGCGATGCATCATTTATCGGATGCTCAAGTCTCACAAAAACGCTATGCTGACAAGAAACGCAGTCCTGAACCGGTCTACCAGGTGGGGGACAAGGTATGGCTCTCCACTAAAAACATACATCTCCGGGGTATTAACAAACTAAAGCCTAAATACATTGGTCCCTATAGTGTAGAGGAGGTCATCAACCCTGTGGCACTGAAATTGGCTATCCCCCGTTCCTGGCATATTCACCCCGTTTTCCATGTTTCTCTACTCCTACCCTGTCCCATGGACACTAGATTGCCCGTTCATCCTCCCCCGGTGTTGGTGGAGGGTTTGGAAGAATATGAGGTTGAGGAGTTGTTGGATTCAAGGCTATACCGGGGTAGAGTCCAGTACCTGGTGGGTTGGAAAGGTTTTGGGGTTGAGGAGAGAACTTGGGAACCGGAGCAGAATCTCCATTGCCCTGACTTGGTAGCGCAGTTCCATCAGTTGCTTCCAGGGAAGCCTGGTCGACCGCCGGTCGGCGGTTCTCGAGAGGGGGTTCTGTAGCGATTACCAGCAGATGCAAATACAGAGGGAGAAAAGGCCAACATCGCTGCAGCACTACAACTCCCAGAACACCCTGGGTCCTGGCGAACCGGAACACACCTCCCGGGCAGCAATAAGAACACTCCCCTGATGCTGCCGGGTGCTTGTCAATCCTTCCGGTAGCTGTGACTGAGCTTGTGCAGATTACTCCTCGAGTGTAGAGTAGGTGTGGCGGACGCTTTCCTTCCCGCTGGAGGATGCCGAGCGCAGGTGTGGGCGGACGCTTTCCTTCCCGCTGGAGGACGCCGTGTGTAAGGGTGAGCGGACGCTTTCCTTCCCACTGGAGGACGCCGAGTGCAGGTGTGGGCGGACGCTTTCCTTCCCGCTGGAGGACGTCGTGGAACCAAAGACAGATTGCCGCAGACGTTCTATTTTCCGTGATAAAGAGGTAGGACCTCTTACTAAAGCATGGCCGTGCTAGTATTGTTGTTGGGTCCTTCCTGATCTTTTATTCTTTGACCCTGGTGGAACTATATAATATATTTCCCTTTGACTTTGAAACATTTTGAACCTTGTTTGCCAGTAGTGACTTTAAGTACTTGGGGGTGTGGAACGCTATCCTGTATTCCTATTGGTTTGTGCTGTGGTGGAACAGCTACAGACCCTCTGAAACCCACGAAAGAAACGACAACGAAAATCAGGCTATCATAGTGTGGGCTTTCAGTAAGTGTTCTCTTTACCATCAGATAACAGACAGAAGGGGCGTATTAGCAAAACATAATCTAATCAGTGGCTCTTGTGTTTTCTAGAACTGTTGTGAATCCGAAGACCTCCGAGACCTTTGACCAGACTTTGAGGGGTGTCTTCTCAACAACCTCCCTGATTAACTAACCCTTCCCCCTTCCCGGAGTACTACCTGTCCCTGGTGTGTAAGCTCACACAGGGAGGGTCTGTGCTATTGGGTATCGGGAAGAATATTGTCACGCTGTGGTCCCCGCTGGCTAGATACCTCAGGTTAGTGGCTTGTGTGTTCTCTTCTTGGGTTTCATTTCCGCTGCTAACCGCGACAATCCATTGGAGAACTTCACCAATGACCTGCCCCATATCATGTGCCTTGGGGGTCACAAAGTCTTGAAGAATTGCTCTAGTTCACATCTTAACTAATTGATAGCAGTTTTACTGTTTTGATTCTTGTCATTCTGGTTTTATTTTATTTATTCAAATTTATTCTATGAATTTATTTGGGAATTTTATTGTGTTGTGTTTTTACTGTATTACTGTGCTGCATAAATACTTTATACATTGTCTCTAAGTAAAACCTGGCTGCTTTTGTACTAAGTTACCAAAAGGTTAAGCACAGGTTAATTTATTGACTTTTTTAGTTTACCCTGACAAGGATTGTGGTCATTGCCAGAAAAGGGCTTCCATCCCTTCAACTAACAACCCAATTTCTTACAGTGTGGCTTATCATCCATCTTGATGTTCGCACTGACCACCCTGCAGTCATTAAATATGGACATGCTACACTACAGCTCCATAAAGAAATTTTGTAGAATATATTTTTCCACCCCTGCAAAAACGAATAGGCTTCCAAGAATAATTTGTGAAATACTACGAAAAGCAGCACGATCTCCCAATTATTCAGATACCAGCTCCAAGCTAACAACTATTGCTCCAAGCTTTAAGACTCCATCCGGAAGTGCCATGGTAGTGGGACCAGTGGTGTGCACCTATAGGGGCATATATAAGAATTTACATAATAGTTTGAAAAATCATCTGCAAATGAGAAATCTCAACTGGGCTACCAGTAAAACTTTTCTCTATTTTCTTAATTGTCGTAATACCCAAATAGTTTTCATCGTTTTACAAACTCCTGCAAATGATTCAAACATATCTCTATTTACCAGCAACTCGCCTTTCAGAAAATTGATCAGCAAAGTTCCAAAAAAGGCTGCAATTCCAGATTCAGCTGCAGCTCTGGTGGAGACCTCCCTATTACTAATTTCTCAACATCCGTTATGACAGCATCCTCAATATTAGCTCTCATCCAGTCTTCCTGTATCACATCACTTAAGAATAACAGAAACAGCATCAGTGACCTCAAGCACAAAATAATCATCTTTCGGAAAACTACAAAAATCCTGTTCAGAAATCAGCATGTGTGAAAGAAAACCAACCGTCAAATTACCTCCTCCTGCGATATGCTGCCGTCTTGGAACTCTGGCCCTCATTTTGGGGATTTGGCGTAGGGTAGTGCAGGAAGTCAGCTTGCTGTGCTGCCCTATGCCAAAGTAAAAGGGCAGGAATGTACTGTATTTATGCAATATGGTGCAATCCTGCCCTTTCTCCCTGGGCTGGCGCCAACGCAGGATCCTTGCACCACGGGGGCACCTTCCTGCACAGAAACAAACCTAACATGTGTTTTCCTTTTTCTATGTGTGCTGCAGAATGCAGCACATAGAAAGCGGAAGAAAAGAGGAGAAATTAAGGACCATATGTATCAAGCAAATTCGCATTTGCAAAGGCCGAAATTCGGCCTTTGCGAATGCGAATTTGCTAAATGGTGTGTATAAAGCAAAATCTGGTGCAAAACAAAGAATCGCAAAATTTGCGATTCCTTATTTTGCAATTGCATTTAAGGAATCGCAAATTTTGCGATTCCTTAAATGCAATGTATGAAGCAAAACAAATTTGCAAAATGTCCTTAAGGAATCGCAAATTACCATCAACTTCTAGTTGGAGGTAAGTTGCGAATTCCTTGAAAAATGCACATTTTTGCATTTTTCAAAGTGACCTGTGACGGACATACATGCCCTTGGGGCATGTATGTGCGCCACATGTGCACCCATGCATATTTCAGGGGTGCAACAGGGTGTCCTTTGGACACCCCTGCACCCTTGAAATTATTCTCAATTTGCGATTAGCAAATTGTGAATCGCAAATTGAGAATAACTTCCTATTCATTCCTTTGGGCCTCCTGGCCCATAGAAAAGAAAGGGAAAGTATTCCTTAATTGCGATTCGCAATTTGCTAATCCCAATTAAGGAATTTTAAGAAATCGCAAAAAAAATGCTATTTTGTGCATACATACCTATTTGCGATTCTCAAATAGCGATTTCTTAAAAATCGCTAAATGAGAATCGCAAATCAGGTTGATGATACATATGGCCCAAAGTTATTTCTCCTCGTTACGCTTTACCTCGGAAGGCGTAATGTTTTGACACTTCCCCAGGTTTACATGCGCTTATAAATCTGGAAAGTGTCAACATCCATGGATGCTGCATGGGAAAACCCACCAGATCACCCATGGAATGCTTCCAGAGCACAGATTAAGGCAACTCAGCGATTTGCACTGCCTTGCCTTACTTCATATCTATGGGGCCATTCAAAGCCACGGATAGTTACTTTCTGGGGCCTCACGGATATGATTTCGAAATTTGCGTCACCAGATCGTCACAAAAAGTGACTCGTAAATATGCTACTTTATTTATACATGTTATAAAGTCAGTCTCAGCAGGCCATATGGTCAGTGCACATTATAACCTGTTTCTCATAGAGATGTTCAGTTATCCACAATCAGGAAAGCACTTCCCTCTAAATTGTGGGGTCACGCATTTTAGAATCCTCAAAATGTTCAGATTGAAAGCTGCTATTTTCTCTGTGCCTATCAAATCTGGAGGTAAATCGGGCCATTGCCAGTTAACTGTTACCCATATCTGCTGCGTCTGCAGGTGCCACACGAACTTTGATTTCTTCCTAAGCAAATCTTTCAGCAGTTCTGTTATTATTCTAAACTTGCACTTTTGTACAGCACTCATAGAGCCCCAAAAAGAACAGCGACCCTTATGGTGAGGTGCTTGTGCAACATGTATGAACAGGAGTTTTCTAGATGGTAATTCCTCTATTTCTCAACATTTGTAACACACTTCTCAAAAAGACCTTATGTTTAGCAACAGACTTTGCAAAAATGAAGACGTCATCTTTAAAGACATTCATTGGTTTTTGAAAAATAGAAATGTATACTATATTAGTAACCATTCTCAAAATAAAGTAGGCTAATTGGGGTGGCAGACGCTTCTCTTACTTAGCATGCAAGCTCTGGAACTCAATGTCCCTCTCTGTCTCATTGAAATCTCAAACAAACAGGCTCTTATTTAGGAAATCTTTGAAGACATGGCTTTTTGTCTCCAGCACTAAGTAGGTCTCCCTCTTTGTTATCCCAGCTCCAGGGCGCTAGCAACAAGACGCCTCAGCATTTGTGCCCTCTATAAAAACTTTACCTACATACTAAACGTGCTGCCATTTACAGTAGTTCTTCCCAAAGTGATGTTGCTATTAAATAATATTAAATAAGGAAGGCACCTGTACAAAGTTTGTCCTTACACATATCATGTTCCTGTCTATTCACAGGTGTCTAGAAAACACGGAACCTCAAGCTTCTCATGGTCAATATGATGACACTGGCTGAGTACAATGACAAAAATATTTCATACCATAATATTGTCATCACGGCAACATTGTGCTGCTTCATTATCTCCTTCTTGCTGTGCCCGCACTAGGACCAAAACCCTGAAACCGGTTCTCCATTTTACATTATCAACAAACCTGGGTCCTTCAGACATCCTGGGACCGTGCTCACTATGCACTCTGTCCATCATGTTTTTGAGTTTCCTAAGTCGCCCTAATTAGGAGCGGTATGCCCGTATGTGGGTCTCGTGCTCGCTATACAACTGAATTCAAGTTAGCCTTGATAATGAAGGGTGGTACCTCGAAACCGGTCCCAGGATGCTTGTTTTCTTGTCCAGGGAGCACCTGGCCTCCCAGTTTGGGCCGGATTGTTTCCATGGGGAGCAGGGTCAAAACTGATTTGCATATAGCGGAGTCCAAACTGGGGTGGCATGGCGAGAAAAAAACAATGGATTGAACTCAGATCTATGACTGGGGGTGAATGCTTGACTATCTCCAGCACTCTGTCCATCATCTTTTTGAGTTTCCTAAGTCGCCCTAAGTGCGCCGGGTATGCCCATACGTGGGTCTCGTGCTCGATATACAACTGGATTCAAGCTAGCCTGGCTAATGAAGGGTGATGGCTTGAAACCGGTCCCAGGATCTTGTTTTCCGGTCTAGGTAGGACCTGGCCTGCCAATTCGGGCTAGACTGTGTCCATGGGGAGCAGGGTCAAAACTGATTTGTATATGGCTGGGTCCAAACTGGGGTGGCATGGTGAGCACAAAATGATGGATTTAACCCGGATCCATGACTGGGGGTAAATGTTTGAAAATGTTCAGCACTCTGTCCATCTTCTTTTTGCGTTTCTTAAGTCGCTCTAAGTGGGAACGGTATGCCCATACGTGGGTCCCTTGCTCGCTATGCTGCTGGATTCAAGCTAGCCTGGCTAATGAGGGGTGATACTGTGAAACTGGTCCCAGGATGCTTGTTTACCGGTCCAGAGAGGATCTGACCTGGCAGTTTGGGCTGGGCTGTTCCCATTGAAAGAAGGGTCAAGACTGATTTGCATGTGATGGGTTCCAAACTGGGCTGACATGGTGAGGAAAAAAACAATATATTTAACCCAGATCTGTGATCTTGGGGGATGTTTGACAATGTTCAGCATTCTGTCTATAATCTTTTTGTGTTGCTATAGTCGCCCCAAGTGGATAGGGAAAGCCCAGATGGGGGTCCAATGCTCACTATGCTACTGGATTCAATCTAGGTTGGCGGATGAGGGGTGATACCCCTAAACTGGTCACAAGGATGCTTGTTTTCAGTTCCAAAAAGGACCTGGCCTGACAGTTCCCGGCTGTACTGTTTCCATGGTGAGCATGGTCAAGACTGCTTTGCATACGGCTGTCTCTGCAGTGAGGGAGGAAGAAGTCCTACCCTCTGCGTCCTCTTGCACCCAAAAGAAACTCCAAGGGCTTGTCAAGCTTTCCTCCCGTTGTGGAAGTCTGAGGGACATCAAAGAATGCCTTGTGCCCTGCCTACTCATCCAACGGGGCACTTTTACAACTTTTTGGTGAGCCCCCTGACCCGCTTTCACCACTTGCAACATATGTCTCTCTACCGGCTGCCCAAGCCCTCCATGACCTGTGATTACGCCCTCAGGCACCGTGAACAAAGTACCGTGCTGCAAAGAACAAGGGTTGTGGTGATTCCTAATCATCGGCGCTGCCCCCTCATCAGCTGGGCCCAATGCACTGGAAATTGTCAAGTGAGCGAACACCACATTGCCTGGCAACTCTACTCCACTGTGGGGTGCCTTTTCCAGGTTCAACACGTCACTTCCTCCGCAGGTCGGAGGTCGGGGGCGGGATCTGTGTTCCCATCGGGTTTCCGCGCATAAACAAGATTTAAGCCAGCAACCGGAGACTCGACTAGCACAAGCTGAGGACCAAGACCTATACAGGTAGACTGCTGGGTGACGGCTCAATTGAAGAAAGTGTTGCTAATCTGCGCTGACGCCCGGCGCACTCCCCTGTTCTAGACAGTGGCGATGTTAACTTTTAACAGATGGCCCTGAGTATATTTTGGCGCACTAAATAGAATTTTCTTGTCACACCACTTTTAACATCTACCCCAGGACCCCCGCTTAGTCAATCCAGTCCTATGTGACGAAGTCAACCTCCCCAAATCGGGTAAAGTATCATTGAAATGAGAGAGCGAATGCATGATATGTGATTGTCTGTGTGTTCAGGTTAACAATATATGTATATACATTCATTTATTGAAAACTGTATACCAGTTGGTGCAATTGAGATTGCTTTCGCTTGGTGCATGCTGTTTTTACTGTATCAGACTCTCACACTGAGAGCGCTAGTATGCGAATAACCTCGCCACCTACACAGAAAGCCTGTCACATATAATTCCAATATGCTTCAATGTTATGGTTTGAGTGGCACAGTGAACGGGTGGTACCTCCACATAGAAGCATGCACAACTTTGAAGGCATGCTCACCCTGGCGGTACCCACGATGCCCCATTGGGGCAAACACACAACGTAATTTTGTCTGTAATGTATGTTATATGGTGTCTGTCCCTATGCTCCTTTTCAGATGGAGTCTGGCAGATGACACACGCACACTTTTAACATACCACAAGGAGCAGCTACTCTGCCCTCACTTTACTGATAGGATAGGGACCTCCCATCCTTTTATTTCCCTCACATAGGGGGTAAACCCTGCCCTGAAGAAAGTCAAGGACCTTTACGGCCACTATGGACTGAAACATGTCGGCACTAAAGTCTTAGGACCATAACACTCCAATAAAGACCCCATTTTGCAATTTTTTAATTACCAAGACAGACCCAAGAATAAAGGGAAACCAGGGATCTGCCTGAGGTATTTTATTTTAAACCCCCCCTTGTTGGGAGCTATTCAAAGAGCTCCCTTCTAGGGGTCGGGGTGACCCGATGATGAAGCTTGACACCACTATGGTTTGTGAGGGTAATTAAAACAAAAATAGTTTTTTTATCCCCACATTCATGGTTGGGTTAGGTACAACCTTTCACTAGAGAGTTCTTTCCCCTCCTTGTTCTTGGTTCCCCCATTTTGGGCACAGCTAGATCTCTAGCACCACTGACCACTACGTGGTTAATTGGAGTATTGTTTGTGATTTATATACTACATAGGGAGGATATACTCCGGTAATTATCCTCTCAAACCCTTTAGGTGTTGGGATATCTCCTAGCACCTCTTGTATTTACTGTGTAACTTACTTAACCTAACTGGAGTGAGGGTCCCTACTTGGACAGGATATATACCACTGCCAACTATAGACCCCATTTTTAACATTACATAAGGAGGACGGTGCTAGCTTGTCACTGTGAGCTCCCGAGCAGAGAAGTAAATGTTGCTTATTCCTGAAACTATATCAGGTCGGAAAATCCTCTCCAAAAGCCACTACATGAGGGTGGGCTATGGCTTTGTGGTTTGTTCACTATCTGTTTCTGTTGCTTCCTGTCTTCATGAGGCAAGCCTTTCCTTTGTGTGTGGATGAGGATCATATCATGTCTTGTATAGTTCATCCGCTGTGCTGTTTGTCGTAACAAGAGCATTTATAAGCTGCTGGATGAAGGCTCTGATTTCTTTTTTAAACTCCATTGGCACTGTTAGGGAGGCTTTCTCAAAAAGTTGATTGTTTTCACTAACATTATCTCCTACCACTATTTATAGTTTATGGCTAATGACCGGCCTCTTCCTTTTTCTATCAGCGTCTTCCATGTCATTTGGCTCCTGGCTTGTTCTGCTGTCTCAGAACTCTTTGAAGGTGTTGTCCTCTTGTCAAGTGCTCCCTAAGACTATTGAAGGGAATGGCTGATGTGCATTTCATCAGCAACTGCCAAAGCAATGGTCACAATTTGCGCCATGATCTGAATCTAAATTTTGATATAATGTAGCAAAAAAACGAAACTGTACATCTGGTCAGTTGTTCCCTAAGTTACAATATACATGTGTTGTCCCAGGTGGAGTCCGTTGATCTCAGGGGACAGGCATGTCAGATGTTCCTCAGATATGTTAGAGATACCAGACTGGAATTCTGAGGGAACTGTTGAGCTGAACTGCTTGAGTGTTATTGTTGACCATGATGAATCTTCAGTAAAAGACTGATTGCACTGATGTGCTGATGCATGAGTCTCACACAACATGACCTGAACAGTATGAACCTGTGTCTCCTGATTATATTTTACTATTGCTTATTAGTTGGTTTGTAATATGACACTTATGTCCAATGTTTTGGTTTATTACAGTATGCAAGAATCAGCTCAGGAATTATATATATCATGTTGAATGGGTCTTCTCCAGGTGGAGCCTTTCCAAGTAAGAGGTAAGAAAGAACCACAGAAAAGAAAAGTATATACGCCAAGTGGGATTATGTAAAGGACAAGTGAACAGTGCCATGCTCTTTATTTGTATATGCAGGATTTAATGTCGATAATAAGAAATGCATTATGCAATAAATGCTGATCCTTATCTAATCTTCTCAATGGGGCATGATTTGTGACCTCCTTAGGCTAGATAGATTTGTATTGCAGTGTCTTGAGTTCTTGGGCCACAAATACAAACAATTTTTAATCTGCAAGGTCCTAATTACAATTCCATACGAATCAGAATTAGGAAACAGCAATTTCAAATGTATGAAACTTTCATTTGAAATTCCCAGTAGGTCGCATATGGACCTGCCTCATTAATATTCATCAGGCAGGTTGCAATTTGCGACCCATTGGAAATCGCTATAAACACAGGAATGGTGGGCTGCCGGGGACAGAGAACCACCATGTTTGTGTTTGCTTTTAAATAAAGCAAAGGTTTTTTTTTAAATGGAGGACATTTTTTAAAGGAAAACGGGATGCGTTTCAAAAACAATAATGAAACTTTTTATTTTTATTTTTCAAGAGTAGGCAGTGGTCTGTGGGACTACTCAGGCAATATGTGGCAAAAGTAATGTGAAGAAAGAGTTCAAAGGAGAATTACTCAAAAATCATACATTTTAATTGTTTCAACAAATAATGTTTATATTTAAAAGCAACAGTCAATAACTATCAATAGTATATTTAAAATTCATTCTATTCTATGTACTATTGATAGTTATTGACTGTTGTTTTTAAATATAAATATTATTTGTTGAAACAATTAAAATGTATGATTTTTGAGTAATTCTCCTTAGAACTCTTTCTTCACATTGCTTTTGCCACATATTGCCTGGGATTGTTGCTTTTCATTGTATGTTTTACCCTGTCCCAGGAATTATATCCAATTACAGGGGGTCCTTGCTACTTGCAAGTCTGTGGGACTACTGCCTGCTCTTAAAAAACGTTTTTGCATGCATTCCCAAAAGGGAAGGGGTCCCTTAGGAACCCTTCACGTTAGCTAATCGATTAGCACTAAGTTGAAATTGGTGTTAAAAAGCGAATGTTTTACGACCGCATTTCGGTTGCAAAACATACCTACATAGTACTGCGAGTCGCTATTTGGAAGCAAGGCCCTTAACATGCCTCTAATACTGAATCGCTAATCTATTTTGCGATTTGGTCATAGGTTACCGAATTGCAAAATAGGGTTTTGTACATGGGAAAATATTATTTTTTTGTCGCAAACAGAATTGGGCAGTTTGCAACCAAAAATAAGCTATGTACATGTCTCCTATTGTTGTGTTCTATCTAGGACCCCGATCAATATTGTGACCTTATGCCCCTATACGGCTATATTCAATACATATACCTATAATGGCATAAACGATCAGAGCCATATTTCAGTAACTCGTCCCTGCAGCTCATTCCAGTACATGACACAGCAGAAGCCACTTCCTTAGATTCCTAGATAACACACCGAGTTCTTTCGACAGCTCAAACCCCCAGCAACCTGGGAAAGCCCCGCTTGCTTTGTTTTGATTAGTAATAGAACTCTTGCGAGCACTGTAAGAACGACCAGTTCTTAGTGACATCTTTATTTACATCTTATGTCCAAAAACTTACGTCAAACTCGGCACCTTTCAGGTATAAATAATACCGACGTTGCCTTAAGCAAACACGACGGTGGTGGTGAATACTGGAGCAGAACAGCTGTTCCTTGCAGAGCCCAGCAGATGCGAGAAGGCCACGGACGCTGCCCCTCCTCCTCCTTGACGCGCTGAGAAAGACGCTGTCTTTTCTCCTGCCGAGAAAATCCAGCTCCGGCGTTTCCAGCCTACACTTGCGGGTAACTGGAATATCGAGTCCTGAGAGGAGATACCAGACCTCCAACATTCTATTCCAGAGGTACGGTGCTGACTAAACCCTTAGAGAGAATTCTTGAAGCAAACCCTTGGCAAAACCAACTTAACTTAAACTGCTACTTACATACTCCCTCCCATGTATTAGGCTTAGGTCAGGTACACCGGGGTAGGCGTAGCTAGAAGCACCAGTTGAGGACGTTAGCCAAATGTATATATGAATGTATATATTTTATTAATTTTAACTATCGTATGGCTAAGAAACCATATCAATGCTTTTACAGTATTATTTCGTAATACTCCTTTTACTGTACGCACTTTTTATAATAACAAGTCTTGCAATTGTGGCAATTCATTTCTCTTGCATGAGAAGGAAGACTGCTCAATAAATAATATCTTTTATTGAAAACGCCCGTCTCTCTATTCTCTGCATACTGGTGAAAGTAATTCTGCACAACTGACTGAGTGAAATAGCTGTCTATTGTTTCACACAACTCTAGAGATTGACTCTTATTCTGAGGAGCAAAGTTGTCATGTTAATGCGGTTGTCGGAAGCTGAATCCCTTCTTGTCTGAGCCAGGGAAGCTGATCACTTCCTATTCAGTCAAGAAAGTTTCCAGTGACTTCTGAGCTAGCTGGCGCAAACCTAAATTAAGTCTAACATAGTCAGTAGAGACCTAGAAGACCGCGGTCCTACGTCTACACTGCTGTTTATGTTATTCCAATGCGCAGGGCCTATAGGGAAAATAGGAACTACACTACACCATTGTTATTTGTTGTAATCTGACATATATAGAGAAACACAGATGCATACAGAAAGGAGGTAACTGTTTCTTAGTCTTTACTTTTGCTACATGATAGTAATTATGCTTAAACTGTTGGAATTTACAAAAGCAAATGGCTATTCATTCTAGTTCTTGCATTTCCTTAACGAATCTCAAAGTAGTTAAACAGTAAAATGCAATCCTGCAAAAAACGAAGATGTAATCTGCATTCTGCTCTCCTAACTGTCTTTAACAAACTCTCTTCTTCATTTATCAGATTCATCTTTTAAAGTGTACAGTTGATATATTGTTTATTTTAGGTCTTGCCACACCCCCTCGCCAAAACACATTTTTGGATAGCCCCTTTCAGACAATGGCTACTATGATACAGCTTTAACATCTGATTGAGTTTTAGTATCAGCACATGTAATTTCGCCGATGTGAGTTACTTAAAAAACTATGGCCAAATATACCAACATTAGAGATAGCGATTACCAAAATTGCTAGGAAGTCGCTATTTCTAACTCATAGAGTTTCATTTAGCGATTCCTAGTGGGTCGCAAATCGACCTACCTCATGACTATTAATAAGGAAGGTTGCAATTTGCGACTCGCCAGGAATCGCTAAAATCACAGGGATGGTGGCCGATACCGGTCAGTAGACCACCATGTCAGTGATTGCTTTTAAATAAAGCAATCTTTATTTTTTAAATGCAGCACGGTTTAATTGAAGGAAAATGGGATGCGTTGAAAAAAGAAAAATGAAATGTTTTCTTTTCATTTTTTAAGACCAGGCTGCTCTTAAAAACGTTTTTACAACCATTCACAAAGGGTAAGGGGTCCCCTGGGAACCCCTTCCTGTTTGTGAGTGGCTTACCACCTACTTGAAGTACGCAGTAAACTGCGATTGTTTTGCAACCGTATTCCGGTTTCAAACATGCCCCTGCAACTCGCTATTAGGAAGGGACACCCTTGGCATGCCCCTTCTTAATAGTGACTCGCAAACCCTATTTTGCAAGTTTGTAATAGGTTATCAACTTGCTTAAAAAGGTTTGGTACATGCTAGAAGCCGTTTTAGCTGTCGCAAATGGGCCGATTCTACATTTGCGACCTTTAAAAAGTGTTGGACATCTGTCCATAGGTGCCTATAGACTGCACTGTATAGTGGTATGTTACTTTTTATAGGACATGTGTGGTGGGTTAGTGGCATCAGTATGTAGCTCCATGTGGGGACTTACAAAGTGATTAGCACCCTGGGCGTTGGATGCTGACCAGCCTTTCAAAATGCTCCCTTTGTGGGCTATAGCTATGTCACATAGTACAATTGCAGGATTCTGTATGCCACCCCCGTTTCTCCGGTGTGCTGGTTTCCCGGTGGGATGCATTCCCCCTCCACCCACAACTCCCTCCCAGTCTAAGGGTATGTTTTGGAGCATGTAAGGTATACAGCAGGGAGAAGGAGCTGCCTCTCATCTGCAGAATGGTGAAAAAGCTGCTCCATTTTTCCACTGCGCTTCTCCTACTTCATTCTGAAACTTTCCAAGCTCCACCTCTAGCATTGTTGGAGGAGGAAAGTAAGTCCAATCAACAACAGGAAAGTGAAAAAATATAAATTGGAACATTTGTTTATAGTTTTTCTACTTCTGTTTGAAAATTGGGATTACATTCCCCTTCAGAAAAACAAGGAGATCAGCCTGGAGAGTTATGTCTCAAACACCCAGTACCCAGCACTCCTTTCGCATCTGAGTGGGTAGAGTCTCTGCTGAGCACTGTGCATTGATCCTGGCACAGATTTAAGGGTCTGCAGCATTTGAAGTGTGGCGATAAATGTTACCATGGCTCATGGACTTAAGTCATCTCCCCTCACACCAACCCTAAGAAAAAGGTAGTCATTCACAATACAGTTTTCGCTGCAAGGCCAAATAGATTCACAAAATTTGGCAAAGCAAATCCGAACGCGGCATCATAAATTGATGTTCAGCAGTAAAAGTCAAGCGAATACTGTTTATGTGACTGCTGCACTGGCTTTTGCATTTCTGTGTTTTTTTATTTTTCTGACTCTGGTTAATTGAATTGTATGCCTCACAAGGGCTACACAATTAAAACATTTTCCAGGAAATATTTTTAAGGATTCTTGAAGTGTGACATATCAACCAAGAACAAACAGTATCAATTTCAAGTACACTTCTTGGAATTCATTTTACATGCATTTATTTTAATGCAACATATGTATACACCGAATAGACAAAGCATTAACTAGACCAATGCTACTGTAAACGATGATTTAGTTTTGCCAACAGTATGTGGTTCTTGAGATTTAAAATAATCTTATTCTGCGTTTAGGTGATAGTCATTTCTACGGGCATTGTGAAGCAAATGCCTACACTGAATGTGTAACATGATATCAATACAAAATATTTAAGTTACACAGCAAGACTGGTTCTAGATGTGAAGATACAAATTAACATCTAACTCACTGGCTCCCAATCACAAAACATTTCCTATTTCAAGCTATTATGCATCACTCAGTCAGTCAGTCAGTCAGTCAAAATTACCTTTATTTGGTTTGTCACAACCATAAAGTATACATATACAGTTTACAATTTAAAAAAAAAAATCATTTTCTTAAAATATTTTTCTATTTTTTCGGTTCTTTAAAAGTAAAAACATTATTTTACAGTTCACACTCTTAAGTTACTTCGGCCTTTGAAAGCAAAGTCTCTACTTTTTTCATAAATTTCACACCGCAGCATATTAAAATGTTCGAGCCTGCACCCATCCAGCTGGTGATTGCCTGCCTGCTGGTACGGATCTGAAGAGCATTTAGAACTGATTTCGGCAAAGTTCTTCTCTCCTCTTTTATTGACTCGCACGTACATAATAAGTGACTTAAGGTTTCTGTGTGATATCCGCATAATCTACATCTTGTTTTTTGTTGTGTGTTTTTCCAAGATGGGATCAGATCTTTAGAAGAGTGGTCGCCCAGTCTAGAAGCTAAAAATGTAATTTTAAAAGATAGACGGAAATGTGCCGCAAGGTAAGGTTGCAGTTTTAATTGTTTATATGAATTTAATACAGTCCGGGCATGTCGACGTTTGGCCAAGGTCTTTTTATCTTCTACCAGGGAGAGCGCTTTTGCGTTTAATTTGCAGATCTTTTTGAAGGATGCTTCTTCCAATTGGCTGTTCCATATTTCCTCTATTTTAAGGGTTTCCAAGGTTGTTCGCAAATCCTCACCCCAAGAGTTTGGTTCACATTGCTCATACTGTTTCTTGATTTCCAGCCAGCATAGATTATTTAGTGAACCTGGTTCTGGTTCTGCTGATCTGAGCTTCCAGCACCATTTCGCTAAGACTGCTTTCCTTTGGTAAGTTTGATTTTGCAGGCCAAATTCCAATCTTATTTGTGCTGGAGCTGATCCTTTGTAAAGATTGAACACCGATTTGTATATTTTTGTCTGGAGTGTGTTCAGAATGTCGATTTCTTTCCCGTGCCATATTTCTAGCCCGTAGGACAGAGATGGTAATACTTGGGCTGCCTTCACCTTCAGAAGATGTTCGTAGGACGGCATTCAAGTTTCTTTTGGAGTGTTCTGTACGCGAAAGTCAGTGATTGGGCTCTCGCATTGATGTTTTTTTTTTGGTGTAATATGGACATGTTTTTACTTAGTGTGACTCCTAAGTATTTATATGATGTTGTTTCTTCGATATGTTTGTCCTTAGTGTACCATTTGAATGGTCGTCTTGTCGTAATTTGACGATGGCTGAGTTAGCGCTTAGCTGTGCTACACGTTTTCCGCTTAACTTGGCTATACTTGGAAACGCCATTTTGTGTGTTACGGCGGCCATCTTAGATCATAAGCGGCCTCGTGGCCAGCGTGCCCTTTAGTCCGTTGTCCGTGCCATTGACCACTCGAGTTTGCCCAGCAACAGGCTATTTTTAGTACTGGTCAAGCCTGTACATGCGCAGTCCCCACTGACCAGTCACTCCTCAGGAATGTGCCGCCAAACTGACCAGCGGAGTTGTAACCCCTCCAATGAGCTGGCTGTGTTCCAAAAATGACCATATATGTACATAACGCTCTGTAACTTTGTACCGCCTATTGTTTTATTACCTACAAATTGTATAAAAAAGCGAGTCACACCCATGTTCGGTGTGATACTTCTTGCATTACCGAAGGGTGCTGTAGGAATGTACCACCACCCCATGGGGTCTTAATAAACTTGTTCTTTGAATTTTTCAGTTTCCGTGCCAACAGTTCTTTCAATGTAAGTGGGTTATCTTCGGAGCATGTAGGCCTTGGGAACCCGATACTACAAATTGGCGACCACGAAGGGACTCATCGGCGACTCGGATGCCCGAAGGAGAGGTCGTGACGAAGGTTTGGAAACTCGCCATGGACGCGTACGCTGCCACCGAGTGACCCGAGTCTTGGCACCCGCGGTGTTTTTTCCTTTCCTTCTGATCTGACCTTCCAGGTGGCGCCGTTCTCCGACTGAGTTTTCGATCGTCTGCGTTGCTGGATAAAGTGCCGTTTGGCTGATTCGATTAAAAGACCTTGGCAGTTGGAATCTGGACCTTTGAGGCTTTGGGTAAGATTTGTGATCGGTAAGGTAGTCTGCGGACGCTTACTGAAGTTCTATGATTTGTGATCGGTAAGGTAGTCCTCGGACGCTTGCCGAAGTTCTATGACCTATGACTTTGATTTGAGTTAGCTAAAATTTGTGAATTTTTGAACTTTGAATCTATATGTGTAGTGCACTTCACATAGGCAGGCATGTAGAGATGTTTCTCAAATTTTGTTTTTTCCCTTTGATCGGCACATTTGTGTGAAGTACTGTAAGTGCCATTTTATATGGTATCGTGCTTTCGTGATACTTTTCGAACATGCCTGTTTTAAGCACACTCCGAGGGATGTGCTGTCTTGGAAATGGTACCACAATTAGGATAGCGCAAGGCTGCTCGAGATAAGGCTTTACAGCTTGAGGAAAAGGAGGCCCAGGAAAAGAAAGAGAGGGAGGAACGGGAACGTAAATTGCAAACGACTGGTCAATTCCCTATTCGACGACCGCTTTATCCTGTCCTTAATAATGAAATTGATGATTTTTCATTGCTAGATCGATCACCGCCTCCGTACGTTTCGCCTACGGCTCCAACTACAGAATCGGATGACGAAGGACAGGATAAGCCGGGAAATAAGGGTGTATCTGGTGTCAGGTTTTCTGCGGAGAGATCCGCACATTTACGTAGTTGGGCTCGTAGAGTGAATACGAATTTTGTTTCTCAGTCTGAAGTTGTTACTGAAAGGGGTAATTGGACAGACCAAGAATTACTGTATTTTTTGGCTACTTTGGTAGATGAAGTTGTTACCGCATATCGTCAATTTTCAGATACGTTAGAACCTAAGGCTGTGTCAGTTCATCGTGAGAATCTGGATAAAGGTTTATTTGATCTTGCAGATGTCGATGCCCTTTACAAGCAACTGATCCAGCTGCGAGATGAGACTACCAGATTGCGGGACGAGCGGAAAAAGAATAAGGAGTCCGGGCCGGAGTCTAATGGGCAATCTAAGGAGTGTTCTCTCTGGGGTTCAGATAAGAGTTCTGCGATGCATGTTATGCCTATGCGTGAAGCCGCACCTTTGTATGTCCCACCAAAAGGGTAAGGTACAGATGATGATAAAATGTCAAAGGATGCGAAGGGGTACTTTATATATAACTGGGTGTATACGCCTTGGAATAGAGCGGATGTTATGGCGTTGAAAAATTCTTTACCTGACCTTCGTAAAAATCCGGCAGCGTTCTATGAAGGGGTGGAAGGGGCTATTTCGTCTTGTGTGATGACTCTTGTCGACATAGATCTGTTTTTTGGGTTAATACTTCCGCCTGACATGTGGAGACAAATTCGTAAAAATAATGATGAAAAAATACTTGGGGGAACATGGAAAGAAATAAATGCAGCTGATTTAGATAGGGAACCGGCATGTAAGCCTTGCCAGTTGATTTTAGACCTCCCGGCGGCTATTTTAAATAAATTAAAAACGCTCGTACCTTCTAAAAAGATCGATTGGACCATGTTAGCTTCGTGCAAACAAAAACCAGATGAAACGGTTTCAGATTTCTTTACACGCTTCGAAGAGGCGTTTCATGATTACAGTGGTCAATCTTTAACAGATGATACAGGTCGGCATTTGTTTGTAGATAAGTATGTGGCTAATCTCCTACCGGAGATTGCAAAGCGATTGAAATCGAGTGAAAGTTCCTGGGCCACGGCGACCCCTGCGTCTTTGTTGACTATGGCTCAGTATTATGAGCGGCAGGAGTTGGAGGCTAAAGAAAGTGTTGATAAAAAAGCGAAAGAATTGAAAACGACGGTGATGTTGGCACAGGTTCGTGGAACACAGGGTAGAGGGATTGATAGAGGTAGACGAGGTGGAGGCAATACGTCGTATGGTCGTACGGATATAGCGGAGGATCAATGTGCTTATTGTAAAGAGTTTGGGCATTGGGCTGAAGATTGTCCGGTACTTCGTGAACAACGTAGCCAGCGTGGTCGAGGAGGCGGTAGGTCGCGGGGCAGTTATACGGGGGCGGGAGGTGGTGGAGGTGATCGTGGAAGGGCTGAGGAGAGGGGCCGTGGCCAGGATGAACGAAATACTTTTGATAGACGAAACCAATATCAGATATCGGAGGGTGAGAATGTGGAGCACCAGGATTATGTGCATGCATAGGACTGCGTAGGATGGGGTACGGAACCAATTGAAGTACCGGTAGATCAGGAGGGTCCATATGTAACAGCGGGCATTTTGGGTTCTACTGATCAATTTCTAGTCGACACCGGAGCTACTCATAGCGCTTTGTCAAAAAAATTGGTTCCGAGGGCTCCCCTGTCTGGCGAAATGATAACATGTGTAGGGTTTGATGGCACACCCTCCCCTAGCCCATTGTCAAAACCCCTGGCACTTTGTCTTGACAAATTTTTTAGTTTTGGTCAATTTTTGCTATCGCCCTATACACCAGATAATATCCTGGGCATTGATTTGCTTAAATATTTTCGAGCAACGATACGGTGCGCTCCTGAGGGAGTGCGGGTTATCCTGAATGACAATTATCCTGACCCAAATAGGTTTTATACTATACTAGACATTCCAGCTTTGGCCTCTCTCCCGCACACGTTATGGGCGATCTCAGACACGGATGTGGGGGAGATGCGTATTCCACCTATTCATTTCACTGTTAAGGAGGGGGCCTCTCTGCCACGGGTGCCACAGTATAAGATTTCAAGGGAAGGTGAAATTGCCCTGACTCATATTGTTCAAGATTTGATAACTGCAGGAGTGGTGGAAGAGGTTCCTTATAATGTTTGTAACAGCCCTATTCTTCCGATCCTTAAGAGAGATACTGACGACAAGGTCTATCGGTTTATTATTGACTTGAGAGAAATTAACAAAATTGTCATTCCCCAATACCCGGTGGTGTCCGACATTACGACCTTGCTTACACTGGTACCACCAACGGCAACTACCTTTAGTGTAATTGACTTGAAAAATGCGTTCTTTTCCATCCCTGTCCATCCTGATAGCAGATATCTGTTTGGCTTCACGTTAAATAATAAATCGTATAGATTTTGTCGTGTTCCTCAAGGTTACACTGAGAGCCCGAGTATCTACAGCCAGGCTTTGAAAAGACAGCTTGATTCCTTTGAGTTACAGTCGGGGGGTTGTCCTTATCCAATATGTGGATGACCTTCTGCTTGCTGCAGATTCTCATGCACAATGTGAGGAGAGTACGATTGCGCTGCTTTCTTTTCTGGCACAGAATAATCACAAGGTTTCTAAGAAAAAGCTTCAATACTGTAGACCCAAGGTGACCTACCTCGGTCATCTTTTGTCTAAGGAGGGGCGTGCATTAACATCAGATCGAATTCAGGCGATTTTAGATACACCAGTCCCCCGCACACAGAGAGATGTACGCGCCTTCATAGGGTTAACGTCCTTTTGTAGGCAGTGGATCATGGGGTTTTTGCACATTATAAAGCCCTTGCTAGCGTTACTGTCCAAAGCTACGCCAATGCCCCTTGAATGGACAGATGAATGTCAAAATGCTTTTGAACAATTGAGACAGGCTCTTTGCTCTGCCCCCGTATTAGGTACACCAGATTACATGAAGATTTTCACATTGTACGTACACGAGAAGGATGGGTGCGCGTTATCAGTGTTAGTGCAGACACACGGGGACAAGCAGAGGCCATGTGCGTATTTTTCAGCCATTCTTGATCCTGTAGCACGAGGGTTACCTGGGTGTTTTCGAGCAATGGCAGCAACAGCAGTAGCTATAAGGCAGAGTGAGGGAATAGTGTTATCGCATAAATTGTTGGTGCTAGTTCCCCACGCAGTAGATGCCCTGCTAAACCAAACAAAGACCCAATATCTCACAAGTGCACGGTTAACAGGATATGAGCTTACACTGTTGGCGCCACATATCACACTGAAAAGATGTGCTACTCTGAACCCTGCCACTGTATTGCCCTATCCGGTTGAGGAGGGTCAGGAAGAAAAACATCATGACTGTGTTTTCCTGACCGAGGAACAGACAAAGGGTCGTGTCGACTTACAGGATATGCCACTTCCAGATGTGGATGGGGAACTGTGGGTTGATGGATCGTGTTTGAGGCTGCCAGATGGCACGACCTCCGCAGCCTATGCGATCACGACACTTAAGACAGTGGTGGAAACAGCTAGAATACCACAGAAATCGGCTCAAGCAGCAGAGCTGATAGCTTTGACAAGAGCCTGCGAATTGAGTGCTGGCCTATGTGTGAACATATACACAGACAGCCGGTACGCCTTCGGAGTAGCACATGACTTCGGGCTACTCTGGAGAGAACGTGGGTTTTTGACTTCTCATGGAGTACACATTATGCACGGAGAACTAGTGCGGGACCTCCTAAACGCGTTGCTTTGTCCAAAGAAAGTAGCGATAATAAAATGTAGTGCCCATAAAAAGATCATCGACAAAGTGTGTCAGGGAAATGCCTTTGCGGACAGTATAGCGAGACAAACGGCTATGTCCCGAGCTGACTCCCCCATGTACGTGACACAATCCCAAGCTGAGCGATGGAATGATGCTAGAGCGGAGATATTAGATATTCAGAAATCAGCTACTGAATTAGAACTTGCGGCATGGGCAGCAGATGGGGTGCTAGATGATGAAGGGTGTTGTAGAAGTAAGGACATGGAGAAATGGAAATTGCCTGCAGCTTACTTGCAAGTGATGGTCCAGATGACACATGGGTTGGCGCACGTGGGGGCTCTTGCAATCACTCGGCTATTAACACGAGTTTGGGAGCATCCCGAGATTGCTAATACCGCCAAGAGACTAGTTCAGACCTGCCTGATATGTTTGCAGCACAATCCTACAAAGGGGACCCATACTCCGAAAGGAGGGTTCGTTCCACCTTCTGCACCTTTCGAGGTACTTCGAATGGATTACATCCAGCTTGAGCGCTGCAATAACCTTAAGTATGTCTTAGTGGTGGTGTGTGCTTTTAGCAAATGGGTTGAGGCCTTCCCCACGAAAGATAATACAGCTTTGACAACAGCTAAGGTTTTGCTCAAGGAGTGCTTCCCTCGATTTGGAGTTTGCAAATTTTTGTGGAGCGATAATGGGCCTCATTTTGTCGGGAAAATCGTGGAGTATGTGTTGAAAGGCTTGGGGATTCAGCAGAAGTTTCATGCTGTGTTCCACCCTCAGTCAGCAGGTCTTGTCGAGCGGTATAATGCCACGTTGAAACTAAAACTGGCTAAGATTGTGGCGTCCACGTCATTGAAATGGCCGGATGCCTTACCGCTAGCATTGCTTTCTCTCAGATCAGTGCCCCACTCTCGAACAGGCCTCACACCATATGAAGTGGTGTTTGGAAGGCCTATGAATATTTGGGGGGTGCCTAAGCCGCGATTGATACATGATGTGCCTTGTATAATGATGAACGATTATTTGGCACGATTAACAAATGATTTGCTTTCTATTCATCAACAGGTTCGAGAAGCGCTCCCTGACAACTCTACTGGAGAGGGCCATGATCTTCGCCCTGGAGACCATGTTATGATTAAATTGTTTGAGAGGGCGTACAGCTTGGAACCGAGGTGGCGAGGCCCCGAGCAGGTCCTCCTGGCAACTCGAACAGCTGTACGAGTGACCAATAGGAAGCGGTGGATACATTCAACACACTGCCGTCGTGTCTCTCCTGATCTGGTGAATCCTGCTGTGTTGACCGACTTCCAAGAGATTCTGGAGAAAGAAAAGAGCCCAGCTGTGACATCGGCTGAAGTTGAGGGAGCCTTCCCGGACCACACTGTTTCTGGACGAGAGCGCTATAATATGCGGCCACGATAAGAAGATTTTTTTTTGGTTTTCGAGACTGGTTGGTTACCGCTCTGGGGTTTGTGAAACGGAAGCCGGGAATCTCAAGGGGGGGGGATCAGTTCTGCCAAGAGTAGCGACACCCGTCTTGACCCCGGAGAAGAAAACAACGGCTACCTCGGAGCTCAGCACCGTATTTTTCTTTTTTAGGTGTAATACACACACATGTACATTTGAGACTTTGTGAACTTTTCGAACTACTTAAGACTTTGAAAAATAATTGAACTATGGTGTCTTCTGCATCACGGGACAAAAAATTACTTGGTGCCATCCTTTTCGTCTTGACGATTGTGGTAATAGCAGTGATAGCTTGGGTAGTTGAACTTGTGGTGCCTGCACGTGTACATTTGCTGCCGACTACCCCGGCTCCATCTGAACATTTTCACTTCACTTTGCCTTACCATGAAGAACGGCACCGACAGACTTATTTGAACAATAGCTTTATTCAGATCCTGCATCATACACATAACATGACAAACACGTCTAATTGCTGGGTGTGTGGGATGTTGCCCGGGCACCAGAAGAAAGGGGGCACTCCACTCATTCCACTCCCGTTTTCACACAATGGATCTGGCAATGCCTGGTATACTCTCCTCTTCACTTTGAGATGGCCAACAAAAGGGGGGGTGCTTTTCCGTTTGAATAAAATTTGTTACCATGACCGGGATGGGTACCCACGAGCTGAGGGTCCTCGATTTGAATGGGAGGAGTACCGCCCCGATAACGTGTCTGCCCCACGTGTTTACAGAAACCAACGTAACATTAATGTCTCTAGCTCACATGTTATTAATGTTATTGCCACTAAAGCTGATTTGTGTATACGCAATAAAGGTACAATCTCGGTTGGGAAAAGCGAATGCAATACTACACTCACGTTTGATAGCCCAAATGGCATATCGTTTGTAGCATCTCGTAATACGTATTTTATTTGTGGAACGAAGGGTTATCATCAGCTCCCGTTGGGATGGTTAGGCACTTGCTATGTATCTTTTGTATTGCCCCCTGTATTCATTGCCCCACCAATGTATCATAATGACTATATTCTTTATCATGACTTCGTGTTGAATCGTGTTAAATGTGCTGTTGTTCTGGACGACATCGACCAGACGGACACTGCTTTGCAACAGTATGTGGACTTCAATTTGGGACTGTTTTCCTTTGTTGGGGCTGCTTTGAATAGTCGAAAGATACGACGACTGACCCGTGTTGTTGAGGCTGTAGCAAATGATACTGCTATTGCATTAGGGAATATTACCAAAGAACTTCAGATTTCTAGGATTGTTACGCTCCAGAACCGAATGGTTCTAGATGTGGTTCTAGCTGACCATGGGGGGGCATGTAGAATTATTGGAAGCAGCTGCTGTGTCTATGTACCTGACAATTCACCATCTGTTTATGATGCCATTTCAAAATTGCATAAGATAGCTGCTGAAATACGCTCGTATAATGGAACTTGGACTCTTTCAGGGTGGTTCTGGTCAATGCTTACCACTTGGGGTTGGAAATTGCTAACAATTTTATGCATCATTGTGGGGATACTGTTTTGTGTATGCTTATGTATTCAATGTGGCCCCGCTTTATGTTCTATGTGCTTATCGGCTTGCATACCATCAAGACGAGCTCTTGCTCATGACAAAATGATGCTTCATAAAGAAGTAACTCAAATAATGCTAATTGATATTGAAGATGAACACCCTGATTATGTTCACTATGAGGTAGCTTCAGCTAAACGCTAAAAGGGTCGTCTGTCGTAATTTGACGATGGCTGAGTTAGCGCTTAGCTGTGCTACACGTTTTCCCGCTTAACTTGGCTATACTTGGAAACGCCATTTTGTGTGTTACAGGCCCATCTTAGATCATAAGCGGCCTCGTGGCCAGCGTGCCCTTTAGTCCGTTGTCCGTGCCATTGACCACTCGAGTTTGCCCAGCAACAGGCTATTTTTAGTACTGGTCAAGCCTGTACATGCGCAGTCCCCACTGACCAGTCACTCCTCAGGAATGTGCCGCCAAACTGACCAGCGGAGTTGTAACCCCTCCAATGAGCTGGCTGTGTTCCAAAAATGACCATATATGTACATAACGCTCTGTAACTTTGTACCGCCTATTGTTTTATTACCTACAAATTGTATAAAAAAGCGAGTCACACCGATGTTCGGTGTGATACTTCTTGCATTACCGAAGGGTGCTGTAGGAATGTACCACCACCCCATGGGGTCTTAATAAACTTGTTCTTTGAATTTTTCAGTTTCCGTGCCAACAGTTCTTTCAATGTAAGTGGGTTATCTTCGGAGCATGTAGGCCTTGGGAACCCGATACTGCAGTCTGCCTGTGCCCGCCAATCTCACCACTTTCGTTTTTTTGATGTTTAGTTCCAGACCTTCTAAGTCAAAATACTCAGTTAATTTAGTTATCACTCTTTGGAGGCCTATCGGTGTTTGACTTAAGACCACAATGTCTTCTGCATATTGTAATAACTGGATGCATTCATTGGCTAATTTTGGTGGGTGTCCGTTTACGTTGTGCAGGTGGCTTTCTAAGTCTGTCAGGTATATGTTGAAGAGGCTTGGCGAGAGCACACAGCCCTGTTTGAGGCCATTTCTTGTTTTTAATTCTGCGGATATTCGTCTCCCATCACCTAGCTTTACTTTTGCCCACGTTCCGCTATATAAAGCTATTATAATATCAAATAATTTCTGCGGGAGGCCCCATGTTTCAAGTTTATTCCACAAGCGGTCTCTTGGCACGCGGTCAAACGCGGATTTCAAATCTATATAACAAGCTAGTAGTCCGGTCTTCTTTTTTCCTGCTCCTTCAATAAGCAGCGCCAGCGCTGACAGATTAGTTGTACAACCTGTGCCTTCCATAAAACCTGTTTGGAATTTTGGTACAATTTTGTTTTTATTTATCCATTGTCGAAGGTGAATCAATATACAAGATGAAAAAAGCTTTGCCTCGACATCAATTAGGGCTATCAATCTGTAATTTCCCGGTTCCATTCTACATCCGTTTTTATATATTGGGTGGAAGATGTTACCCTGCCAGGACTGCAGTATCTTTTTTTTCCTTGAATATTTGGTTAAATAATGGTGTGAGATACTTTGCCCAAAAATCGGGATCATATTTGAATAGAGCGTGTGGGAGCCCATTGGGGCCTGATGCTCCTTCCGCTTTCAGTTTTTTTATCATGATGGTTGTTTGTTTTACTGTTGTAAGCAAAGTTAGATCTTCTGGATCTCCATTGGAAGAATTTTCATACCGGTCATCTTTTGCGTGTCCAGTGTCAGCTTCTTTCTGAACCATTCCTTTTATAGAATCATTATTTAGTTCTTTGTGTGGTTGGTGCCTGAATGTGTTATATATGCTTTCAATATAATGTAGCCATGTGGTTTCACACATGGACAGATGCCCCCTCAGTACCCTTTAAAATCAAGGGAGAACCGATCAGAACAATCCCCCAAAACCACCCCTTACTAAGAACAGGGGATATCAGTGCAAAATAAAATGATCACTCCAAATCGCACACTCTTTCAAATCTTACTTGTCAAATCCAAAGGACCAGCTATCCGGATTTACTACACAACACAGGACCTTGCATTAGAAAGAGTTGATGGAAAGCATGGGAATAATCTTCGCTATTAATGTTACCTACCAAGGCAGAAAGTTTCAACACCATCGATTGAAAAAACGAATGCCACCAATGCTACAACCTATACCACCTGCCCACATGTGAAAACCATTGGTCCCTCTACAGTTTTTACACCCTCAGGTTGCCAGTGATCCCAAAAAGGCTCCTCTCACTATATTCCTTAAGCCCTGCATGAAACACTGATCTTGATTTAAAACTATTGATCATTCTCTCTCCTGCATTCTCTCTAATGACCCTCTTCTTACCCATCCTCCGTTTCTCTGCATGCCTCCCTCTCTCTGAGTACAACCTACTCTGTTGCATGCCTATTAATCTTACTCTCTTATTGTATATCTGTAAACTGCTCACACCTCAGCCGAAAAAGTACAACAGCTCCTTCTATCCTTTTATGAAACTATATCCCTCAATATTATTAATAACTAACCTCCTCTAGCATGTCTACCCAACCTATGAATCATTTGCATGAACTCACACTAAAGATCATATCAAAGCCCTATTAACTTAATCTAACACAATAAACTGTTGTAAATGCATGGAACTGTTTCCTTGAATAAATGGCAGCAGTGGTAAAATGCTTCAACAATAACCAATAAGCACTAAATTAACCAATGATCTTGGGTTTCCGGAGTAAGCGGATGCAGCCGGCGCACAGGCAAGAGCAGTGGGGCAGTGGGGCGGGGCGGGGGAGCGGGGAAGTCGACAGACGACTGGATATGTAAAATTAAACAACAAAAATAATAAAACCACTTACCTTGTGCTCGCCGTTGGTTTTATTATTTCTTTTAATTAATTTTACCTATCCCGTCGTCTGTCAACTCCCCCCACCTCACCGCTCTTATCTGTGCCGATTGCGCCTGGTAGTAAGTGCTTTATAAAATCACTTATAATACAGTACGTGTAACCTATGACATTAACATTAGTAGCACATAAATGAAAGTGGTAAACCATTTTAAAATGTAAACATCACACACTTTTATGGACAGCAATGTGAATAGAAAACAAAGCACTCACATATATGAAACAAAAGGTTGCATTAAAGCCTCAGTATGGCCGCAGTAATGAGCATAATAGTTTCAGATTGCACATTATTGTGGCTACAATCAGAGGGATTAATTTCTGACAGCTACTTCAGATCAAATACGTCCAAGATAGAGTGCATTAAATGACAAACTATCAGTGTTGTTGATGGGGATGAAAGTTGTTGAAGGATAATAAAACGTAACATTTTGACTAGAAATTGTTTATTAACTGTCCCTTATCAATGTTTTAAGTTTTTTTGCAGACTATGAACTTCCTAATTTCCAAAGTGCTCAAGTCTCTCGCTTTGAAATCTGGGTGAACGATGAAATTGAAGGACCTGATATGTAAGTGAAATCAAAAGAAATTACCAGCATACCCTTTTTTTAATTTTGAAAATTGAAAATTTAATTGAAGAAAAGAAAAGAAAAAGAGGGGGGTACAGTAAGGGGAAGACATAGTAAAAAACATCTTTAAAACCTTAAAAACACATAAATAAGAAGTCTTATATCAATATAAAGAAGATAGATAAGTATATAATACAAGTCTGGTCAATAACCTAAAAATGCAAAAATATAGTAAAAATGTCAATATAAACAGTGATAAAAGTAAGAACATAACAGAATGTCAAGAAGTTTTGACACAGCTTGCTCAGAGATTTTACGTACAACCGAAAGCTTAGCATGACAACCAATAAAATGTGTAACTGGGGACCATAAAAGAGAACGTTTAAGAGCTAAGGAAATTGGGAATACATAAACTGTATCCAATCTGTGATTGTAACATATAGCATACCACCAAGCCTGGAAGGATAATTCAAACACATTTTTCCAATGTTTGGTAATCTGCTGAAATGTTACTCCCAAAAGCAAGTCCAAAATCTGTGAAGACCAGGGACATCCCAACCAATCTTCAGAAATAGAATCCAAAATAAATGTTAACAAATGAGAAAGGGACTGAATGATGAAAATTCAGACTTTCTTCCAGAAGTCCTGTACGAAACACAAAAAAGAGTAAATGTTTTAAATCAGCATTTATGGAAGAGCATGACCAACAAGTGTCAGGGAGTTCTGTATGAATCGTGTGCAAAAGTGAAGGGGACAGAAGCAATCTGTTATATATAAAGAAAAGTGTCTGTGTAGTGTTAGCTGCCCTGGATTTTTTCCTGATTTTAAGCCAAATGTTATTCCATACATGAACAGACCAGTCAAAATGAAGATCACGTTCACAATCCAGCTCTACCTTAGTCTTGTCTCTAACAAGGGTTTGTTTATGTAGGTAGTTATAAATGGCTGATGCTTTAGGTCCAGAACGTAATAAATTTTGAGAAGTAGTAGAAGTGATACTTGTTTGACTTAGGGATGTGGTGGATTTCTGAACTGCTAAATCCAAAGCATGTTGTAATAAAAAATATTTATTAGTAAACTAAGTAGTAAAATTAAATAAAAGTTTGGCCTGAGATAAGGGTATAATTTTATCATTTTGAAATAGCTGATGAACCCAAATAAGGCCTTTTGCCTCTATGATTTCCAGTATATGGGTTTATTGTTAACCATTATACGATGGTTATGCCAGATTGAGGATTGAAGAATGAATGAAGGAACATTTCTAGAGCGCGTGGTTACCCAGGGGAATCCCAGCGCTAAGACGCCAAGTGAACTAAGAGGAGGTTAATGAAAGAGAAAGGTTTTCAACAATTTTCTAAACTTAAAGTAATCAGGTTCAGAGCGTATGTGGAGGGGAATACTGTTCCAGAGTCTAGATGTATGTGAACAGTCGGCCTCCACTAGGTGCATGTTTAATCTTAGGAATTAGGATTAAACCTTTATTCCCAGACCTGAGGGCTCTGTTAGGTACATACGGTTGAATCCATGGACGAATCAAAGGCGGTCGCTTTCCTGATAATGACTTATGGGTAATACGTAGAGCCTTAAATTGAACTCTTTCCTGGACAGGAAGCAAATGCAAGGTAGCAAGGGTGGACCTTACAGAGGAACGTTTAGATATGTTCAGCAGCATACGGGCAGCACAATTCTGTACTATTTGTAGTTTTTTGATGGTAGCCTGGGGTCTCCCAGGTAGATAGCATTGGCGTAATTGAGCCATGATAATACAAGGGCCTGCACCAGAAGTTGTCTAGCAGCAAACGGGAGCAGGGTGAGTAGCTTTCTAAACATTCTTTGTAAGCCATAACAACTCGCTGCCACTATACGTGATTGCTCTCTGAAATCGAGGTTGCAACCAATCCAGACTCCAAGACTCTTTATTCGTTTTGGGGCCGGGGGTTGACCTAGGTAACTGGGCCATAGGTGATCTACATTTGGGGGAGCAGACTTCCCCAAAAGCAGGAGTTCAGTCTTAGATCCGTTAAATTTCAAAAAAGATCTACTCATCCAGTTAAAGAATTTCTGAAGGCAGGTGGATAGATCTGGTTCTAATTGGTTGGATTGCTTCAGGTAGATAATGAGTTGTGTGTCATTGGCATTAGTGACGATCTGTACCCCAAATGGGTGTACTATTTCAGGCAACGAACTCATATAGACGTTGAACATCGTGGGGCTTAGGTAAGATCCCTGTGGGACCCCACAAGTCAACGGAATCTGTTTCGAGGAGCATTCCCCTTTGAAGACTGTATGAACCCTGTTTTGGAGAAAACACTGTAGCCATTTAAGTGCAAGTCCGGTCACTCTGGCCTCCCTCAATCTTTTTATCATTAGCTGGTGATTGACGGTGTCGAAGGCCGTGCTGTGGCCCAAGAAGATAAGGGCAGCGTATCCTCCATTGTCAAGGGTCTTCCTGATTTCCTCTACTGCAGTTAAAATATCTGTCTCTGTGCCTTGTTGGGGTCTGAATCCTGTCTGCGTAGGATGCAGATGGTTATTGTCTTCCAAGAAGGATGATAGACTCGAATTAATGTATTTTTTCGCTAACTGACTGACTCCTGGTAGTAAGGAGATTGGTCGACAGTTTCCCCAAATATCTTGATCAAGGTTAGGCTTCTTTACGGGTGCTTCCACCCTAGCATGTTTCCATTGCGGTGGCACAATCCCCGTTTTGAGTGATGTATTAATACAATCAAGTATGGCTGGTGACACCACCTCTGAGATTTTATGAAGAATAGCAGGGGGGGCGGCATCTAAGGGGGAACCCAATTTGAGCTCTTTGAGCAGCCTTTGCAGGGTCTTGAGATCCAGAGGATAGAATTCCTCCGGCAGGATGGGGCTGTCAAGAGTGATTATATCGCTTGATGCACACATTTGTGGAACCATGATAGGAGGGAAGGAATTGCAGATGGTTTGAATCTTTTCTGAGAGGAAATCAGCAATTTAATTGCACCGCAATTGAACACTGTCTGTGACATTAAGGGGGCTAGGGGGTATAAGAAGGGATTTGGCGATTTTGAATATCTCACGTGGAGAGTTGACTGATTAAATTTTTCCTTGATAGTAAAGGGCTTGAGTATTTTTAATCTCATTTTTATAGATTTTGATAGCTTCTCGGTATTTGATTTTACTGGCGACAGAGAAGTTCTTCCTCCAACTTCTTTCGTGCCTTTTGCACGTCTGTTTCATCTAGCCTAGTTTTTGGGAATACCAAGGATTTTTGTTTGCTCCCATCTTTTCTGGGATTTCCTTCTTGGGGAGAACACAATTAAGTACAAGTTCAAGCCAGTTATTCAAATTATTGTTGGCAACAATGGGGTTAAGGTGAGATGGAGGAAAAGCGTCCTTGAACACCTTGGCTGCTAATGGTTTTCCCCTCCTGTGCTAACATTCTTTGAATTCCATTATACATGACGAGCTCAGCTCGTCATAAGCACAGCTCAACCGTGCCTCATGACGAGCTCAGCTCGTCATGAGCAGCGAAGGGGTTAAGATTGCTGATCAAGGTATCTAGTGGGAGTTTCGACCAGTTGCAAGTAATTTTTGTGGTTCTGAGAGTTGGTGGATTGGCGTCTGGTAAAGTCCAATTGAAAGGAAGTAAGAAGTGGTCTGACCACGGAATAGGAACTGCACCCTCTACTAGAAGATTGCTTATATTAGAAACAATTGGGTTCAACAGATGGCCTTTGGCATGGGTGGGACTGTTCGCTTTTAACATGAGTTGGAACATTGCCAGTTCATCGGCTAATTCTACTGAAGAGATCGATAAGTCGTCATGAAAGTGAGGGTTAAAATCACCCAAGATTGTAAAATTAAGGGAGGCACTGGCTAAATTTAACCCCACATCCGGTAAGTCTTCCTTAAAAAGCCCAAGAGGGTCTGGAGGACGGTAGACCAGAATCCCTGAGAAGGTATATGCAAGAGCTAGATCAATCACAAAGGACATACTTTCACAATCAGGAACAGGGTTTGCGGTTGTTCTGCATACAAAGCTGTCCTTGTGAATTATGGCCAGGCCACCTCACGACCTGTATTGCGGTCAAGCCTTTGGATAGCATAGTTTGGGGAAAGAGATTAAACAATGTCAAAATCTGTATCATTGTTTAGCCAAGTCTCAGTTAAAAAAAAAGCATTGGGGTTTCTCTCTTCGAGGAGTAGATACATTTAAATGGAATGTTTAGGGAGCGAACGGCAATTAAGAAGAGAGTCTTTAGAGAATTTGTCTAATAAAACTGAAATCTAGTAGTTTATGTGTGCATTTAAAAATAAGGGTAGATAACTTCTGTGGTTTCTGGGTGAAAGAAAGATATTCTAGAAAGGAAAAAGGGGCTACATACGATTGTTCAAGTGTCACCCAGAGGGGGAAATCTGACGAGGGGTTAGGAAGCCAATGAGAAGACTGATGTAGGTTAAAAGCTTTATGGTAAGCAGGAAAATTGACCCCACCTTCTGTTTTAGGGCGACTAAGCTTTGTTAATGACATACTCACGTTTTTCTTATTCCAAAGAAAAGAAGACAACAAAGAGTTAAGTTTTTTTAAATACTTCTGGGGAATGGTAATTGGCATATTAGATGCAGTAAATAAGACAATTGGGGATAACATTGTCTTGATGGTATCCTACCTCCCTCACCAAGAGAGGTATAAAGGGTGCCACCTGCCAATAAAGGAAGAAACATGTGAACAACATTTGTCCAAATTAATGGAAACTGATGAGTGAATAGAAGAGGAAAAATATATTCCTAAGTACTTGATATGGTTGGTATTCCAAGTGAAGTTGGTGATGTTAAAATCTTCTTTAAAGGTAAATTTGGTTAAGGGAAGGATTTCGCATTTGTCATTGTTTAAGTAAGACTGAGTTTCATGTAAAAAAGCAGGTAGAGAAGAGCTGGGATTAGACATAAACAGTAGTACATCATCAGCATAAACTGCTAATTTAATCTGCATCGTACCGTACTTAAAACCTTGATAAAAAGGGAGATAAAGGACAATCCTGATGAACACCCCTGCCCAAGTTAAAATACGAAGAAGTGAGACCATTAACAAATATAGCAGCTTTAGGGCTAGAATATAAAAGAGAAATTAAAGAGTTGATTGTAGGACCAAAGCCAAACCATTTAAGTGATGAAAAAATTAAAGGCCAGTAGACTCTGTCGAAGGTTTTTTCCGCGTCTAAAGCTATGGCAGCTAAAGAATCAGAAAAGTGAGAGGCCTTTGAAAGCTTATAAAAAAACAGACACGCATTGTCAGTTAGAAAACAACCTTTCACAAAGCCTGGTTGTTCCTTACCTAGAAGATCTGGAAGAAAGGATTCTAATCGTAGGGCCAAGGATTTTGAGAACATTTTGTAATCAATATTTACCAATGAAATTGGTCTATAGTTTTTTGCAAAAGCGTGGGTCTTTATTATCTTTAGGAATAATGCAAATGAGGGCTTCTAAAAAGGAGCCAGAAGCAGTGCCAATTTGTAAAAAAGAGGACACAAGTTTGTGTAACTTAGGGAGGAGAAAATGGGAAAAATGTGAGAAAAATTGACCAGTGAAACCATCAGAACCTGGGGCTTTATCCTTCTTAAGAGTGCATAAGGCATTGCATAGTTCTTTTATTGAAACATCCAACTCCAAAGATTGAAAATCTAAGTTAAGATCAGACGGTTTAGTAATAGAAGAAAGATAATTCATGATGGAGTCGTCAGTAGGTTTGGTTTCAGGTGTATATAAAGGATTAAAAAACGTATGGAATTCTTGTAGAATTTCCGAATCTTTAAATTTGGGAATCTGGTGAACATTATGAATTGACTCAATATTAAATTTGTTGTTCTTACTTTAAGGTAATTTACCAATAATTTGCCTGATTAGTTATTACCGCCATAGAATTTAACACTAGACTTAAGCAAATATAAAGAGGCGTTGTCGGTGGATTCCTTATTAAATTTAAGTTTAGCATCTATTAGAGCTTCTAAGCAATCTTTTGATTTAGATGTGTAATAGGCATGCTCTAGAGATTTTATTTTAGCACAAATATCTGTGGCTGTTTTCCGAGCCTTGTGACATTTCTTGGAAACATAATTAATAATAAAATCTCGTGCAGTTGCTTTGAAGGTGCCCCAAACAACAGAAAACAGAAGGGTGTCTGTTTCATTAAGAGAGAAAAATTCCTTAAAGAAAGAAGAAAAGGAAGACTTAAAGACAGAATCAAGTAATAGAGAATTATTGAAACACCAACGTCTAGGTGCAGAAGACTTGTGGAGAATGTCTAAGGAAACAGAAACTGGGGCATGTCAAGAGATTAGGATAGACCCAATATCTGATGAATTTAGAGATTGAGAAAGAGCATGAGACATGAAAATGTAACCAATATGTGATTGTGTGTGATGTCCTGGGGACAAAAGTGTATTCCCTCAGAGAGGGGTTGCATAATCTCCAAGCATCGACTAAATGCCTTTGCTGAAAAGAAAGTAAAAATGTTTTGTGAGGCTTGTAAAAAATAAAAGAGGACAAGGAATTACGATCGATAAAGGGATCAACAATTTGGTTACAGTCGCCAGCTAAAATCAAAATATCATGAGGGAGTTGCATTAATTTTTTTTCAAGATGGGACAAAAAAAGACGAGCACCAGTAGTTGGAGCATATATATTAAAAAACTTGAGGGAAGTTTTCCCAATCATTAGGTTCGTAATTAACCAATGACCAATGTCATCATTTTCCTGAGACAAGTTTAACTTGGAGAGACTTATGAACCAGGGTAATAACACCATTTTGTTTGCCATCACCTGGAAAAAAGACCATTTCTCCAACCCAATCTCTCTTTAACTTCAGGGATACAGATTCAGTGAGGTGAGTTTCTTGGATCATGGCAATCTGGACAAATGTGATAATACACGTTGCCTTTTAATCAGAGAGTGTAAACCCCAGACATTCCAAGTAACAACATTTAATGTCATCTAAAATACACAAAGAGAACAAGCAAAATATGACCAGATGTAACAGTAATCTTGATAGAAAATACTCATGAATGCATATCAAATAAACACATTGCAATAACATTTGAAGGAATAACCATATAAGTAAACACAAAAATTAACTTTAAAGAGAACAGTGTGAATACAATCAGATCTAATGTGACCTACAAAAAAGAAGGAAAGTTTCAGAAAAAAAGAAGAGAAAGAGAAAGAAAGAAAAACAAAGAAATGAGTGGAGAAGATAAAAAGCAGATGGCAAAGAAAAGGAGGAAGAAATTATCCATAATACTGAATTAACATCAATTAAGAAAAGCGAGAATATTGAGGAAGGAAGATAAAACTGTTTGATTCGGGGAGTAGTAGAAGAAATAGAGAGAAAATATGATGAAATGGAGATAAACAGAGATTACCGGATATTAGAGTGTAGGAGCAAAAGAGTAAAAAAATTTAAGAAAGGAGAAGAAGCCTGAAAGAGAAGAAGTAGAAGAACAAAAAGTGGAGAACACATACCTATAAAAATCCAAAAATGGGAAAGGGGGAGGGTGAAACCACATGGAAGGATGGCACATCCAGATCTCACGAAGGGAGGCACAGATAAATGGAATATTACAAGGTGCGAGAAAACAGATAAAAGCACAGCAAGGGTACCTATAGGAAAGAGAAATACAATTAAAATAAATAGCTGCCATCTTAAGAACTATAATAAAAAATAGAAAAAGTAGAGTAAATAGTTAACTGAAATCCTCTAAAACAGAGAATGAAAACATGTTATACAACAATGCGAGAAAACATTAATATAGCAGTAAAAGCCAAATAGATATGATCAGCGGTAGCGTGAGGAGGATGCATTGGAAGTATCCATAGTTTCAGATTTACAGGAGTTGAGAAAGCTTTTTAATTTGAGGGGAAGCTCATATGTAGTAGTTTTGTTCTTGTATGTGACTTTGAAAAGGCAAAAATGAAAGACCATATCTGGCACCAAGGTCACGAAGCTCCGGTCTCATCTTTAGAAAGTCCCTACGGTGATCAGCAGTACTTTTAGCATAGTCCTGTGAAAAAAACAGCGTATGACCTAACCATGAGTTACATGACATTTTTTTTTTAGGCTGATAAGAAATTAATAGGTCAGTATACTCCAAAAAGTACAAAATGACCCCTCTTGGCCGAGTAGAAGTAGAAGTAACTGCATTTTGATGCCCCAATCTGTGGGCACGTTGAATATTCATGACCTGGTTCTGCAGGAATACCCAACACCTTAGGCAAAAATGAGATGAAAAAGGAAAGAGGGTCTGCACCTTCCGTGTTCTCTGGTAGGCCATGAATTCATAAATTATTTCTATGATTTCTATTTTCTAAATCTTCAACAAGTTTCTGCAATTGAGAAACTTGTGATTGAAGGGCATGTACCTTAGAATCTACCATTTGAAAAGAGGAGACACTTTGTTCCACCGCAATGAGTCTTTCACCAAGCTGAGACCATCTGTCAGTCAAAAGTTGAAGTTTCAAATTTGTTTCCTCCATAAAAGGTTTTAAAGACCGTATTTCTTCAAGAAGTAGATCCATAGAGACAGGTGTAGGTGATTTTGTTGGAGATGGAGGATCTTTTTTGAGCCGTTAAGTTGTAGCTTTTACTGAGTTGGCAGATGTAGAAACCAATTATTGCGACTGGGAGGAGGTGCCAGACTTTGAAGGTGCAGAGGCAGACTTTGTAAAAATCATAGAATTTTTGTGAAATTGGTGAGACGAAGGTGTAGAAGATGAGGAAAATCTCTGCAGTCTCCGCATAAACTGAGGAAGCAAAAGTCCAAGAAAAAATGTTGTTGGTACAAATTCAGACAAAAGGCAAAATTGAGGAATGTGAGTCTCTTTTGGGATGTCATGAATCATTCGATATTCACAGAAAGGCCTCCCTCCAAGAAACATTGCTTGGTTCCCACTGAGTCTTGGGTTACGCATTTTACACAGGTATTTAAAACTCCCACTCCACACAACAAGATAATAGTACACTTTCTGCTGAAGACATCGAATCAGCCCTTCAGTTTATTTATACTATTAGGGTTATGGATGTTGCTACGACCAATAAGAATAGCAAATGTGGTAAAGCTCCAGGCTCTTACTGAGTGACTGAGAATGTGAGAAAATATTGACTTATGGGCACCCCTTCTTATAATTATATTTAGAGCTGTGATAACTGGTCCTGTATCCCCCACTTGGAAAGAAGCTATTAGAGCTCCAATTTATTAACAGGAAGACAAGAACAACCCAGCCCGCTATCTTTTTTTATTTATCAAAGGTTACAGAATGGACAAAAATGATCATTCATTGCATACATTTAGCAAATAATCATAGAAATAAAAATTAGTAGATGTAAAAAGAAAAAAAAAGAAACAGTAAGAGAAAAAGGAAGAAATAATTATGCATATATCTCTAAGGATGCCCCCACTTCAGATAAAGAATTCCCATATAAGACCAGATCTTTGCAATGAGCGTATACCACTAGTTTTAGCCAAAGCTTGTTCTCTCTCATAAATATCTTTCATTGGAGCCAGCCATCCAAAGAAAGTAGGAGGATTAGGCGAGATCCATACTCTCGCAATGCTACGAAGGGCAGTTACTAATATGATAGATAGAAAGCTCCTCATAGCAAAATTATTTCATGCTTTAAGCCCCAACATGATCTCTTTAGTAGTAAGAGATAAGTTAAGACCCAAACATTGACCAGTATATTGGATAACCTTCTCCCAAAAGTCACATAACATGGGACAAGTGCAGAACATTTGAAGGATGTTGGCTGCCCTATGGCCACATTTGGAACATGATCTATCCACACCATCTCGACCTGGCCCCTGTAACTGTTGTTGCCATTTACTAATCCTTTCAGGAGTATAGTATAACATACAAATGGTCTGAAATTGTTGCAACTTTAAATTTATAGAATTAATAGAATTATTTAGTATGTCCAGGGCCGAGACAATCTCAGAGGGATCCGTAGTAATGCCTAATGTCCGACTCCATTTAAAAGCTAGATGACAAGTATCCTCATTTCTAAAATGACAGAGCTGCAAATATATTGAGCTAATTCTGGCTTTAAGCAAGAGATTCAGAAAGCATGTCAATAATGTGTGTGAATATGAAAGTTTCAAAAGCTGTTGTTTTAGAAAGTAATCTCTAAATTGTAGATATTTAAAAAAGGACCTTTGTGGGAGACCAAAAGAAAGTTGTAGAGAGGCAAAAGTAGAAAAACCATTGTGGTCATATAGCTGGCCTAGTCTTTCAATTCCACAGCTTGCCTAATTACAAGCAGTGGGATCATGAAATTGGCTCGGTAGAATTGTGTTTTTCCACAATTTAAAATATTCATGTTGTATAAGATATTTGAGAGTAAGGGAGCAATAATCAAGGATATCATGCCATATTTGAACAATGTCCCTAATTGTCTTGAAGCAGACCCGTTTGTAGTAATTAGGATCATTAATCGTATACAGAAACATTTTGCGATCTGTACCTAATGCAAGGTCAGGGCAAAAATATGATGGTTTAACCATTAGTAAGCTTCGCGTTCGCTCAGTAAATGCCACCCAGAAGTAAAGTTGTAATCCTCCAAACTTATAAGGAAGTTTAAGACAGCGTATAGCTCGTCATGCTTGTTTATAGCCCCATATAAAAACTACTGATAGCACCCTTTAGCTTTTGAAAAAAATTATTGGGGACAAGTAACGGGATAGCTCAAGACAAATACAAGAACTAAATCAATCAATCAATCAAGGTGCTTGTTAAGCGCGACTACTCAGCCTTAAGGGTTACAAGGCGCTAGGGGGTGGAGGGGTTCGCAGGTTCCAGTCTATCAAGGAGGGGGTCTGTCGAAGAGCCAGGTATTGAGGTTTCTTGCGAGGATGGGGAGCGATGTTGTCTGTCTGAGGTGGAGTGGACGGTCATTCCAGGCTCTGGCGGTGAGGAAGGAGAAGGAGCGGCCCCCCGATCTGGTCTTTCTGGTGTGGGGGACCGCGGCGTAGGAGAGCTGGGCTGATCGTATGGTCCTTTGGGGTGCGTGGAATTTGAGCCAGCTGTTCAGGTATGCTGGTCCGGTGTCATGACGGGCCTTGTGAGAGTGGGTGAGCATCTGGAAGGTGACTCTAGCTTCGATGAGGAGCATGCGCAGGTGCTGGGAGATGTGGCAGTGTCTTGGCAGGTTGATGACCACTCTTGCAGCGGTGTTTTGGATGTTCTGTAGCTTGCAGTGAGATTTTTGTTTATTCCAGCATAGAGTGCATTGCCGTAGTCGAGTCTGCTGGTGACCAGGGCGTGAGTGACGGTCTTTCTGTGTTCAAGGGGGATCCATTTGAAGGTCTTACGTAGGTGTGGAAGCTGGAGGACGAGACAGAGTTGATCTGGCGGTCCATTTTAAGCTCTGAGTCCCCGGGTGATTCCCAGGTTGCGTGTGTGGTCTGTGTGGGTGGGCTGGCTTTTGAGGGCAGGGCGGCCACCAGGTTTCATTCCAGGCGTCGAGGTTAGGGCCCATGATGAGTACTTCCGTTTTGTTGGTGATTAGTTGTAGGCAGCTGTTTTTCATCCATTTGGCGACTGCTTCTATGCCTTGTCGAAAGTTGTGTCTGGCGGTTTTTTGGTCTGTTGGATAGGGAGAGGATAAGTTGGGTGTCGTCTGCGTATTACACAATGTTGAGTCCGTAGGTTCTGATGATGGGGGTGAGCAGAGCCATCTAGATGTTGAAGAGTGTAGGGCTGGGGGACGATCCCTGAGGGTACTCCGCAGGTGGTTGGTGTGGGGTCCGAGAGGAAAGGAGAGTCTGACCCGCTGCGTTCTGCCGGAGTGGAAGGAGCGGATCCAGTTGAGGGCCTTGTCTTGGATCCCTTCGTCATGGAGTCTGCGTATTAGGGTGCGGTGAGAGACTGCGTCGAACACGGCTGAGAGGTTGAGGAGGATGAGGGCTGCTGTTTCTCCTTTGTCCTGTAGGGTGCGGATGTTGTCTGTTGTGGCAAGGAGGGCGGTTTCCATACCGGATTGGGAGGAGTCAAGGAGGTTGTCCTCTTCAAAGGAGGTTGATATTGGCGTGATGTTGGGGAACGAGGCGGTTGCCAGGGAGCAGTTGATGGTGTGGCAGAGCATGAGTGTGATAGTGTCGGTGGCTCTGTTGAAAATGTGCTGGGGGCAGGGGTCTGTGGGGGCCCTGGAGTTGATTGACTTCATCGTCTTCAGTATGTCTTCGGTGGTGGGGGTGCTCAGTTGTAGATTGCTGGCTTCAAGGTGTCGGGTGGTTGCTAAGTGTTCAGTGTGTTGGTTGTCTTCGTCGAAGTTGTTGCAAATGCTCTTGATTTTGTGGTGGAAGAAAGATGCTGAGTTTGTCGCGGAGGTCTTGTGAGGGAGGGATGTCGGTGGACTCGCTGGTGGGTTGGGCAAACTCCATGATGTTGAAGAGTTCTTTGCTGTTGTGTGCATGAGTGGAGATTGTCTTCAATCGCTTTTTTCCTCATTTTTCTGATGAGGTGGTGGTGGGCTTTGTTGGCGGCTATAAAGTTGTTTTGGGCGTCTGTGGATTTGGTGTTCCTCCAGGCCTTTTCGAGGCGGTGGAAAGTGTGTCTGGACTCTTGAAGCTCGGTGGTGAATCATCGAGCATTCTTGGCGTGGGTGTTGTTGTTTTTCTTGAGGGGGGCTATGGTGTTTGTGCTGTGGGAGATCCATCTGTGCAGGGTTCAGGCTGCGGTGTTGGGGGTCGTTATTTTCCATGATGGTCTAGTTTCTTTGTGGGAGCAGGTGCTGGTGTCTGTGGATGGTGGGTGTTCTGAAGGTGTAGTGGATACATCGATGGTCAGTCCATGGGAGTTTGGTGGTGTGGCTGAAGGTGATGGAGTTTCCTGTTGTGAAGACTAGAGGGGGTAGAGGGTGTGTCGAGCTGAGTGCATGGGTTTGGTCACGATTTGGCATAGTCCAATGTTGTGGAGGGTGTCCAGGAGGGATGTGGTGCTGGGGTCCAGTTGGTTGTTGAGGTGCAAGTTGAGATCTCCCAGTAGGGTGTAGTTGATGGACGGGATGGCATGTGGGGAGATGATGTCTGTAATTGAGTTGGCAAAAAGTCCTCGGGGTCCAGGGGGTTGGTGGATGAGAGTTCCTCAGAGGATGGAGGTGGGGCTGGCCAGTATCTTGAAGTGAAGGTGTTCCTTCAGGTTTGTGGGCTCATCAGGAGTATGCTCAGGTGGAGGGTGGGTTTGTGGACAATGGCGATTTCTCCTCCTGGGCGGGTAGAGCGGTCCTTCCTGGAGATCTTGTATCCTTGGGGAATGACAATGGCGATGTCCGGTCCCGAGGTAGTGTTGGTCCAGGTTTTGGTGAAGAATGCTACATCCGGGGTGGTGCTGTCGAGGATGTCCCAGATTTTGGTGGCTCGCTTGTGGAGGGATCAGACAATGAGGAGGATGCATTGCAGGGTCTTCGGTTCGGTTGTGTTCTTGCGGGCGGGTTGCGCTGGGTCCCCGGTCTTGGCGGTGCTGCAGGTGTGCTGTCAACGGTGACCGCTGAAGGGTCCGTGGGTGTCGGCCTGTGATGCTAGCTTGCAGTTGTTGTTGCGGCCTGGGTTGAGTGTTTGGAGTGCCATTGGGTCGTCGCGTTGGCGGTGCAGAGATCCAAGGTTCCCGGCGCTGGTTGCGGTCGGGTCGCGGAAGGGTGCAGACGGGCTTGCCGCTGTGCACAGGTAAAACCTGCAAATGGAGGAGGGCCTCAAACACCAACACTCAAGAGTGAAGTGGCTCGGGGGAATGCCTCACTTAATTGTGGAGCTGCGAGGAAGGGAGAGCAATTTCACTGACAATGAGTCCGTGGTTTTGCTCACCTGTCCCCCAGCGGCCGCCATTAAGTAGGGGTCGGGGAGGGCTGGACAGCTGGGAGGCGGGAGCGGGGAGCTGGATTGGACGGGTCTCGCTTGTCATGCTGGGGAAAGGGGCCGCAGGGGCAGCCTCTCCAAGAACTTAGGTAGGATTGCCATCTTATTCATGTTGGACCTACCAATTATAGTTTGTTCCAGCTCTTTAGCTTTTGTATAACCGAATAGAGTAGTGGTTTGTAATAAAGTCTCCATATTTGTTCAATAGCAGTAGAGATCCGGACCCCCAAGTACGTTACAACAGTGCAACCTCCAATTATGGGTGTGGGCAACTCCAAGTTTTGCAAAAATTTGGGTTTTATGAGAATTTAATTTGTACCCTGAGAAGTGACCAAAAGTTTTCACTTCTTCCTGTATTGCCCTCAATGCTGTTACTGGGTCCAATAAAAAAGACCACTATATCATCGGCGTAAGCAATCGCCTTGAATTGACAAATGCCATTGCTAAATGGTATAATATGAGTATTACAATTTAGTGCTTGAATGTGTGGCTCTATATATAAAGCAAACAGCAAAGGGGATGGTGGGCACCCCTGCCGTGTGCCACAGCATATCAAAAAGGAGCGGAGTGCAAGTTACTATATAAAAGTTTAGCCTGTGGATTAATGTATAGGGCACAAATCCATTTTGGAAAACGGCCTGGCAGACTATTATTGGTTAATGTCTTCCATAGTGTACTAAGATATAACAAGTACGGTGACTTGCATGCACTGTGCACTGTTCACTGGGTCATTAGACGCTACCCATTTCTTCAAAGTCAACCTGATACAAATAATAATTCTAAACGCTGTAAACTCTGTTCAAAATAAACTGATATTCATTTTTAAATCACAATTGACATGAACAAAACAGCATGATAAGTTTAAACAAGCAATACAATGTTAATTTATATTTTTTCCTCAATATTGGTGTACAATATACAATGCATCATATTAATTATAGAACATTCTCATAATCATACTGATCTTCCATAGTGTACCCCACTCCATGCGATCAAACGCTTTTTCTGCGTCTAATGGGACCATCCCCAGATTGAGAGATGTCCTATTGGTTATATCGAATGGTGTTATGGCCGTATTAACATGAGCGGTAGTGTCTCTACCGATTATGAACCCATGTTGCTGATCAGATACCAGATCAGGCATATAGGGAGCAATCCTATTAGCCAATACTTTGGCGACGTTTTTAGCATCAGAATTCATGAGAGATATTGGGCGATAAGACCCACAGTCGTCCACAGCTTTCCCTTTTTTAAGAAAAAAAACATTGTTACTCATGTCCCAAGATTTGGGAGCTTCCATACATTCCCCAATCTGATATGTAAGAATAGAATAGAGTTTTTAAAGATTTTATAAAATTCTGTTGGTAGAGTATCATCACCAGCAGCCTTGCCAGAAGGCAGAGCAGTTATGGTAAATATAATATCTTCTTCAGTAATATCTTGTTGAAGACAGTCAACTGCCTCCAAGCTCAGAGACTTTGGATCACCTAATTGAGAGAATTCTTCCAATGTTGTTTCGTCCACATCACCAGGCTGAGTGTAAAGCTCCGTATAAAATTGAGTGAATTGTTCTAAAACTGAATCAGTAGTAGTATGTAAGTGACCATCTCTGCCCCTAATCAAGTCTATCCTTGTTTTAGATTTTTTGTCCACAATCTGGTATGCTAAAATCCTCCCAACCTGATCCTCTACTAATATTGGCAAGAGTGATTTTTATTAAAGGCAGCTGCACTCTTCTCTTTGAACTTCCGGGTCATAAACATTTGTGTATGTATTAAAGAGGAATATATTAGATCGCTATTTGGGCCGTTGGAAATAAGTTCCTTTGCATGCACTAATTCTAACTTTCTTAATATTTAGCAAATTGCATTTTGGTGATTCAAATATGTTTTATTTAGATGGTAAATGTACTTCTGTGTATACCCCCCTATATAAGCTTTCATTGTGTCCCATACAATAAAAGAAGAAGCAGTGTCTATAGTAGATCATAAGAACTCAGTTAGAACTCCTAGAGTATATGTTATAAAATTTGGGTCAGTCAGCAAGTATCTAGGAAATGAGAAAGGCCGATTGTTCTTATCCTCAGCCATCAGCTGAAAGCTTATCACAACTGGATTATGATCAGATGTAATCTGTTGGCAGACCTTTCTCTTTATTATTAACAAAAACCAGATCTAGTCTCAAGTATTGCCGATGAGGCACAGAATAGTATGTAAATCAATCAATCAATCAATCAAGGATGCAATGAATACCATAAGTCTGACAGCCCATGAAGCCGAGTCAATTCATAAATTGACTCTCGAACCCTCCACGTTCTTGGAAAGGCAGACCGGTTAGTTGAATCAATATCATAATTTAAAGTACAATTAAAGTCCCCCATAATGATGATTTCTCCTTGCCAAGCAAGTTATTCCAAAATTAATTTATTAAAAATAGTAGGGTTGTCCATATTTGGACCCTACATCGCACAAAGAACCAAATTTGTTATAACTTTTGAGCTGTGTAATGGCCCACCTACCACCTGAGTCATAAGCAGCCTTAAGTTTGTTGCAAACTATTCGCTTTCCTTAAGAATCGCTACCCCACTAATTGATGTCCCTTGTGAGGTGCATTCAATCATCTCAAAACCTAGCTGTTTGAACAATCCTCTATCCTTGTAAGCCAAATGTGGCTCTTCAAGTATTACCAAATGTGGTTTATTAATCTTAAGCTCTTCTCTGACCAGTTGGAATTTAGTTGACAAGTTCAAACCGGCTACATTCCAGCGAATACATCTTATTATCCCCCTTGTAAAATGTGGTTATTCATATGCATGTATAGTTTTTGGCTTCCCCAGACATTATCCCTTATAAACAAAATGTAGAAGCACTGAGTATTGTGGCTTGTCTCAATTTTTACTTTTAATTCGATCTGTACCTCCTGCCTTTTACACCCCTCAAGACGGTACTCTCCAATATTCCATCAGCAGGCCAGCTGGAAGTCTACTCCAGCCCTAAAGACAGAAACAGCCCCCCCACTTCTCCGTCCCAGTGATCTAGATCACCCCCACTAACCTGCTGTCTTTCTAAGACAGCGTAGAGGAGCAGCACCCACCAGAGCCTCCCTACCATATTTACTAATACAATATTAAAGTGAAGTAATAACTAAAAAAGAAAACATTGAAATAAAGAGAGAAGCAGCCACTCCAATGTCAAAGATCAAAAATGTAACCCCAAGTTTCAATAAGAGAAAACCGCTTAATATTGTCTGTTCATGTTATAAATGTTACTCTTTAGAATTATGCAGTCTAGAAAGTGCCAGCTTTGCCTCCTGATCTGAATAATAGATCTGTGAGTGGCCATCTTTTATCACCGGGCGGTGGACGTGAACCTTGTAGGTCACATCGCGGGGAGTCATCGGAGTGAAAGTTCCTCCGATGTGAAGTAACCCCTGCCACTTTGCCCATGAAGTGAGACAGATACTGGTTTCACATTATAAAACCTGGTGATGCCAGGGTGAACCGGTATTAAGAACCGTGAGTTTTTCAAGTAACACTGAGGTTAGGGTACGCCTTAGAGTGCGCACACCGCCCAGTGTTTGTATTGTGTTTGGTCCTGAAGAAAGCTCGGCCTAATTGGCCTTAAAGAGCAGAAACATGTCGACCCAATGATTATGACGAGTTGACTCAAATTTAAAGTCAAGACTGTTCTTTCATAAAACGTTTAACCTGGCGCTCATGTTGATCTCTATTAAAGTTTGGTTTTGATCAACATCCGCACCTTTTAATTTTATCACGATCACATTTTTTCACTGTTTTTATCTTTACCCAGCTCCACTACAATTGCAGGTGTCGTAGCACACCAGGTATGTCTTTTACCTGCCTGGTGAAAAAATACCCAATGATGAAGTATGTCACCCAATAGACGGGTGAGTGAGGGTAATACAAAATAATGTTTGTTTATTTTTTCACATTTCACTCCACTTTAGGCACTTGTTTGAATTTATAGCCACTCCTTTGTTGTTGGATACATCTTTTATCACCTTCAATCGGGCCTGCTCCTGTAAGTAAACCAAGGCACCAAGAGCCTTCCAAGAATCAATAAGCTGTTGCATCCTCCATCTATTATCCATCGTTGTTTTGCATAAATCTGAAATTACTATGATAGATAATGATTCAACTGCCACTGGTGTAGTAGGTCGGGCTTTGATAGCGATGCCCTGACGCAGGAAAATGTTACCTACATAAATAAGAATTGGTCGTGGACGACACAAGTTGGATTGGTCTGTTTGACTGAGAAATATTGGCAACCTGTGAGCTCGTTGGATTTGAGAATCCCAGTCCCAATCAGCAAGATCTGGAAAAGCCTTCTGGAATAGTTGAATGATAAAGGCTCGTTGATCCGAGTCTTCTTTGCCTTCCGGGATCCCGAATACTCTCAAGTTATTCCAACATTACTGGTTCTCCAGCTCTTCAATTTTTCCTTGTAGTACCATTAATTGTCTGTCGTGGTCACTGACCAATTCAGTAGTGTGTGACATTGCGTCTTCATGATTAATCTTTGCTGCAATATCATCACCTCGCTCTTAAGCACAGCCACCTTGGCAGTTACTGTAGTTAATAATTGCTGAGTAATAGCATTATCCGCCCTAAGCTGTATATAATGTTCCCGCGCCTCAGTTCTTTGTGCAGATAATGCTTGCAGACTTAAGCTAAGCGAAGGTTCTGATGTTAGCACCGCCTCTGATGTATTTATGGCTGCATTTGTAGCTGTATTTGCTGCCAAAGCATTACTCACAGTCCCATAAACCTCCTTTACAGGTTGCATTAGATCAGCCGGACCACCAGTAAAAGAGCCCCCAGCAGGCTCAGCATTTTTTATGGAGCGCACTAATGTAATTTGAGAAAAGGAGGTGTTTGGACCGCTGGTGGTTACAGGGGCCTGCCCAGAGCCGCATAGTTGCGAGACAATAGCTTTAACTTCACCTTTCGAAGTCACCCATTTACGTAGAAGACTATCTTGATTTTTTGCTCTTGAATGTGTTGCTGCCGGCACGTTAACTTGTTGTTGATGTATATTGCTAATAGATTCAGTAACTTTTCTAATAGATCTAGCCTGTTTGTTAATTTTAAAATTACATTTTTTTTTTGTAGATGACAAGTTGATAGCCTCCTCGGGTGAATAGCCGAGTGATTCAGCAGTGTTTGTCATTAGTAAGAGCAGAGATAACGTATGAGCTTTAATAGCATTTTGCTAATTGTAATGCTTATCACAAGTCAAAGTAGGTAAATCTGCCGTGGCCAAGGCTGAAGACTGCGGAATTTCTAAAGAAAATGAATTGCCCTGTTCGGCTCGTTTAAAGTTTATTTGTTCAGAGTTTGTTAGCCCCGATACTGAACTACTCCCAGGCTGCAGATTAATTCTCCTATTTTCAGTTAAGTCATTTAGAGCAGAAGCACTCAGAGCCGGTAGCTGATCAGCTGTCTGTGTGAATATGGATGCGAGCAGCCCGGTGGCAGTGGGCTCGTTTGCAGGAGCTGAGGGCTGCGATCGTGTACTCTGTGCTTTTAGCGCGCTGTCACGCAGATTTAAATGGTGACGCGCATTTATTTTTAAAATCGTATTTTTCTAACCCACCTGTACTGAAAATCCACAGGTACTCTTAACCTTCTACTTTGCTTCCTAGGGGCCCGGTCGGGGCTGGCTGGCAGCTGATTCCACGCTAGGCTCCCAGCGCTAGTGGCCGCCATCTTGGTTTGGGCTGGTTCGCCCAACCCCACTCACGCCACTCCCCCCACGCTGCTCCTCCATTTAGGAGTGAGCGTCACGTCTCCCCAGCGATTGCGAGCAGCCCGGTGGCAGTGGGCTCGCTTGCAGGAGCTGAGGGCTGCGATCGTGTACTCTGTGCTTTTAGCGCGCTGTCACGCAGATTTAAATGGTGACGCGCATTTATTTTTAAAATCGTATTTTTCTAACCCACCTGTACTGAAAATCCACAGGTACTCTTAACCTTCTACTTTGCTTCCTAGGGGCCCGGTCGGGGCTGGCTGGCAGCTGATTCCACGCTAGGCTCCCAGCGCTAGTGGCCGCCATCTTGGTTTGGGCTGGTTCGCCCAACCCCACTCACGCCACTCCCCCCACGCTGCTCCTCCATTTAGGAGTGAGCGTCACGTCTCCCCAGCGATTGCGAGCAGCCCGGTGGCAGTGGGCTCGCTTGCAGGAGCTGAGGGCTGCGATCGTGTACTCTGTGCTTTTAGCGCGCTGTCACGCAGATTTAAATGGTGCGCGCATTTATTTTTAAAATCGTATTTTTCTAACCCACCTGTACTGAAAATCCACAGGTACTCTTAACCTTCTACTTTGCTTCCTAGGGGCCCGGTCGGGGCTGGCTGGCAGCTGATTCCACGCTAGGCTCCCAGCGCTAGTGGCCGCCATCTTGGTTTGGGCTGGTTCGCCCAACCCCACTCACGCCACTCCCCCCACGCTGCTCCTCCATTTAAACGCCCCCCATGTGTCAGCGCAGCGGACGAGCGCAGCGGGTGCGCCGCAGGCGCGCCGGAGCCACGCCAGAGTCCAGCCCGTCTGCGCCCGTCCGCGGCAGGACGGGGCAAGGGGCACTCCCCTATGTCCATTCGTTGACATACTCTTCCTCCGACCTCCTGTCCCTCTGGACTCCTGGTACTATCAGCCCACATATATCCAGCTTGCTGCAACACTTGAGCCTTTTCTCTACCCCTCCATCTACTGCCCCCACTGCTATATCAAGTTTCACCTATTTGTCCCGCGCTACTTCCTCTGTTATTTCCCCACCTCCCGCCCCTCACAAGCCCACCTTTAACATTACTGCTGCGCTCCTGAACACCAGATCAGCTGTCAGCCATCAGTATGAGCTCTATGATTACCTTGACACCCATAATCCTGATCTTCTGTTTATAACAGAGACTTGGCTTAAGGCCGACTCCCTACCAAACGTCTTAGCAGCACTCCCTCCCTCATATTCCATCGTACGAGCAGATCGACCGGAGGGTAGAAGAGGCGGTGGAGTGGCCCTCATTGCTCATACCGACCTTCACTTCCAGACTCTTCCCTGTCCCCCCATCCCTGAAGTTGACTGCCTGATTATTCGTTCTACTTCTCATGCCACTCCCCTAACTGCTGTTCTTATCTACCGCCCCCCTAACCCCACCCCTACCTTTGTTTCTTGCTTCCAGGACATCCTTGCTACCCTGGTCATTAATAACTCGTCTGTACTGGTCCTGGGTGACCTTAACTCTTGGCCCAACGACCCGGCCGAAAGCTCTCAATCCAAGGAGTTCACCGATCTTATGACCAGCCTCAACTTTACTACCCATGTTCACAGTCCCACCCATGTGCATGGCCACTCTCTCGACCAGGTTTGGACCCTGAACATCCCCACCTCCTCCCCTACCATATCCCCCTGCCCTTGGTCAGACCATTTTTTAATTTCCTTTTCCCTTGCCTTAGCCCCAGTGGCTAAACCTCCCCTTCCCAAGAACACCTGGGTTAGAAAATGGGGCAAGGCAGACATGCCATCCTTCCACTCATCCCTAGTCAACGCCTGTCCCGATCTTTCCGGCCTCGCCGCCCCGGATCAGTTGGCCACTATCGATGGGTGGCTGACCCGTGCTGGCGAAGACTTCGCCCCCTTGAGGCGGATCACGGTTAAGCGAGCTCACGCCGCTAACCGTTGGTTCACCCCTGACCTCAAGGCAATGAAACTGGCCGCTCGCAGAGCAGAGCGTGTATGGAGAAGAGAATACTGCCCTTTAAAAAAAACCATCTACCTGCTTAAGACATACAAGCAGGGTATCCTTGATGCTAAGACCCTGTTCTATTCCAACAGGATATTGGCAGCGGAATCTCAAACTAAGGAGATTTTTGCCACAGTTCACGAACTCGCTTCGTCCAATAGAGCTGTGGCTTCCATTCCCCCCTCCCAACCGCTTTGCGACTCACTCAACGATTTCTTCGTTGATAAGGTCGCACAGATTAAAGCCAACATTCCTCTCCCTTCCCCCACTTTTACTAACCCTTCCCCGCCCGTCATCACGTCTAAACTCACTTCCATTCCCCCCTTAACCAAGGCCACGCTCTTCCCCCTGCTTCAAAAGGTAAAGTCAGGCTCCCCCCTTGACTTTGCCCCCGCTCACATCTTAAGAGAAATCTTCCTAAACTGCCCCACTCCCCCCCTCACACTTTTGAACGACTCGCTCAGCAATGGAGCGGTCCCCACTGCTCACAAATTCGCGGCCATCATCCCCATTCTAAAAAAACCTGGTGCAGATCCCTCCTCCCCTTCCAACTACCGCCCCATCTCCCTCCTGCCTTACTTGGGTAAAGTTCTAGAAGCCCACGTGACCAGCACCCTGAGCGCCTATGTGGAAACCAATCACTGCCTCTCTACCAGTCAGGCGGGCTTCCGCCCGCTCCACTCCACCAAGAGGGTGGTGACCTCAGTGATGGACAGCCTACGCGAGGGCATCGACACTAATTGTCAGCAGGCCCTCATCCTTCTAGATCTGTCCGCCGCTTTTGACACGGTGGACCATTCCACCCTTCTCACCCGTGTCAAGGCGGCGGGCATCGAGGGCCTGGCCCTCGCTTGGCTTGAGTCCTTCCTGAGCGACAGGGCTCAGGCGGTTCACCTAGCTGGTTTCACCGCTGCTCCTCGCAGGGTTGCTTGTGGAGTCCCCCAAAGTTCCTCACTTTCCCCTCTTTTGTTTAATTTATACATCTACCCTCTAATTTTTATGTTACAGCAGCTCGAGGTCACGGTGTTTAATTACGCCGATGACCTCCAGCTAATTTTCAACCTCTCCCACTCCCCTTCCTCTTCCCAGAACGTCCAGTCCGTCATGTTGTTCATCCAGGACTGGATGAACTGCAACCACCTCAAACTCAATCCAGACAAGACGGAGTTAGTCTTGACTGGAGGTGGTTGCAGTCCCTGGTCCCCCTCCCACTGGCCTTCCTCACTTGGTGTCCCTCCGCCTCCTGTTCCCAAGGTCAAAACCCTTGGCATTCTCCTCAACTCTTCACTTTCGGTTCACTCACAGGTTTCCTCAGTTGTTTCTTCTTGTTTTTTCTCCCTTAGAACTATTAGGAAGATCTCTCGCTTTTTCTCTCTGCCTGCGTTAAAAATCATAGTGATGGCCATGGTGCTCTCGCGCCTTGATTATGGTAACATCATTTACAACGGCGCCCCAGCCTACGCCATTCGCCGATTGCAGCTAGTGCAGAACCAGGCTGCCCGCCTGATCCACGGCCTGCCTAAATTCCATCGGGTTACCCCCTTAATGCAGGCACTGCACTGGCTGCCGGTGAAAGAGCGTGCCCTGTTCAAACTCGGCAGTACCACCTTCCAGGCCAAAATGGGCACCGCCCCGGAGTTCATCTGCTCCGCCATCAAACCCTACTCACCTGGCAGAGAGCTCCGCTCCTCCCATCAGGCCCTGCTAACCATCCCCCGCTTCCGTAAGAAAAAGGCCGGAGGAACAAAATTTGCAGTTCTCGCTCCTGCGTTCTGGAACTCCCTCCCGACCGAACTCCGACTGACTTCCTCCTACATAGAGTTTCGGAAGGGTCTTAAAACTCTGCTCTTTTCCCAAGCCTACAAGGTCTGATCCCCCTCTGCTCCTGCCACCCCCCTCGCAGTCCTAAAGCGCCAAGAAACCGCACGGTAGTAGAGCGCTATATAAATGTTTTTAAATTCAAATTCAAATTATCATTCATATGCATTTTATCTGTCACACATTGACCGGTAAAATCGGCGGGGGCGGCGGCATCGTCGCTCACCTCAGAGCAAAGATACATGAGGGAGTCGAATATCTGCTGGCATGGATGAAGACATCAAAGTCCTGGTGGAAGGCACCCGCTCAGGATGTAGTGCAGTTATAGGAGATATCAGCTCAACATCCCAAACAGCGTCACTGGTTGCATCCGACAAACTCTTCAGTCCGCGCTGTACCACCTCCTTCACAATCTCTGCCCCGGCTTCATGAGCAACAGGGAGGAAATGTGTAGCCTTCCCCAAATGAAGTAACTTCATAACCTGTCTGCCAACTCAGGCTCGTTCGTCTTGCTCGCGCTGCCGGTCAGATCCACTGTTGAGTTGATAACAGGAGCCGCAGCAGAATTTCAGCTTGAGCACGCACCTCGCAGCCCGCTGACCCTAGGAGGACCGATGGAATGCGAGATGCACTGCGGAGCTGAAGGCGAGCAAGTAGACAGACCTGGCCAGTAGTTCACAGAACACCACCGTCCAGTCCAACAATGGAAACAGCTCCAGATATTGCCTAAAAAAATAAGTATTGAACGCCTTGATGAAAAATCAAAGGTAAATGTTATCTTAAAGCTTTTGAAATTTTTAGAGCTTTTCTTTATACATTTGCTAAAGTAGAGAAGAGTGGCAATTCTCTCTATTGCAGTTAGCCATTGTAGAAGCATTCAAAGGCATTCAGGAGCACTCCAAGGACCCTGCTCCTCACGGCGGAGTCAATCCGCCAGCTTCCTTTTAGCCTGCTATCATCCAATATCTTTATAGGGCTCTACAGTCAAGATTCTGGGCAGGGTTCTCTTAGCTAGACTGGAGCATTGGGCCAATTCCAATAACATTGTCACCGAGGTGCAACATAGCTTCAGACAAGGCTCAAGTGTGGTTGAACATTGTTTGAACCTTTCTCTCCTAAATGCAAAGTACACTAGAACCACAAAAGGTGCATTACTTTTAGCATGTATGGACTTGTCATGTGCATCTGACACAGTCAACCATTCCAAACTTTGGGCCATTTTGGGAAATCTTGGGAAGAAGAGAATTTAATTACTCTTTTACATCATCTCCACTGGGAGACCTCTGCTAAGATTCGTTTTGGCACTATGGGGAAATGTACACCACCCATCCATTGTAATCAAGGAGTTTTCCAGGGACGTATTCTTGCACCGTTTCTCTTTCTTATCTATTTTAAATGGCCTTGAAGGCCATTTATTACAGAAGAAACTAGACTCCCCCAGGATGAGCAGTAGGACTGCAAATAGCAGTAGCAGTAGCAGTAGGACTGCAAATAGCCTGCTGAGAACGCTGGACGGTTCTGTCAAGTTCATGACTGCACTAGATTTGAAGGTTAACTGGCAAACATCTTTTTAAATGGTTGTGGGCCAAAGGGAAGAAAAATTAAGACCCACTTTATAGACGGTGCCCCGTCTTTAAAATAGAGAGTTTTTTTTAAATATCTAGGGTCGGCCTTTGATTCAGATCTAAATTGGGGACCACTGCTAATATTGAAAGGGCAGTAAATGTCCAGAGCAATTGAAGACATTTATTGCTTTGCATCAAAACTAGGCCTTAGCCCAGTAAAGGAGATGAAAACCTTGATTAAAGTCGAATATATATCCATTGCTGCGTATCGAGTGGGAGTGCGGTGGTACTGCAATTCTTTCCTGCGCAGACTATTCATCTTCCCATCAGACGTGCCCACCTTTTATTGCCTGTTGGAATTAGGCTTACACTATCTGGAAGATCTCCTGGGACTTGCCCCACTGTTATTATGGTTGAAAATCTGGAAATCTCCAGAGTTACATTTTTATCAATGTATTCTTTTTGATTGCATAGCCCGGTATAAAATTAACAAAATTCCCTGGCTAGCCTATAAATGTACTTTTCCTTTTTCTAAAGAAAAAGCGCTGACTGGTTAACAGCTATTGAGTGTTATTATTAAGTGCCAGCGAATGGTGATTATTATCATACACCCCCTCCTGAGTAGGTCTTGGACTGCTCTGCTTTGCTACCCTGAGCGAGTCAAGTGTTACAATGGAGTGCTTGGTTCCTCGTAAGGGGAAATTATGGACCTATTACTTGTGCAGGCCTCACATCTTGCTTAAAATAATAACCCAATTTCCTACAAGTATTTTAAAAGATTCCGAGTGGCCTTGAAAGGGTTAACACTTTTATATATCTCTGCCATCACTTTTCAATGAATCACATCTCCCCTCCTATCAATCACATTTAATTTTGTGGGCAAGAGTGACAGGCTGGAAAGAGTTCTGTAGAATTTTCTTCACCATCTTGAAAATAGCCCATTTATTATAATATGTGATTTTTGCACTGTGGAAAAAAAACACAGCAAGAGAGGGGCACCATGAGAGGTATTGTCCCCAGGGAGATGCTGGAAGGGGCTCAAAATGTGGAAACTTTAATTCCACTCTAGGAAAATAACAGAAAACAGCATTGGGTTTACCAGCCGAAACATGATTGAACAAGCTGCCATTTTCAGTAGTGAACCTGCGTGCTACTTAGTGAAAAAATCAGGATAAGAAACAAAGAGAGAGAGAAAGATAAGAGAAAGGCAGACAAGAATACATCAATGATGAGAGCGAAAGGTTGAGCATGGAGGAGTTTGTTCTCAGTGGGGACAGGGTCAATGGCGGGTAGGGTGTCGGCCAAGCCTTCCGCAGCACGGGTTGGATGCCTTGACAGGGTTGCATGCAGGGCCAAGCCACAGGACATGCTATCAGGCCAATTCTGCTGCAAACGGCCAGAGGCCAAAGGTCGTGCACAGTGGCTCTTTGAATAAAGTATATTGTAAAACGAACCATTGACATTCACTGAAAAAAGCACAATTGAAAACTGAGTGCTGATTTAAATCTACACAACGCAATCTAGCATGTCATAACTAACGTCACCAGCCATGCTCAAAACAATCATTTGCCAATGGCACAGGCAAGAAGGCAGTCTAGCACGATTAAAACATGGCAAGTCACATTAGTTGTGATGCGTGTTGGGTTTGCTGTGAACCGGAACTGACGATTTCCTGTTGTTTTTCATGGTCTAGCTAGCATTATAACATTCTTAACTGTGTTTTTTTCCAATGAATATTACTTAAAAAGAAAGATTTCTGACAGTTCTCAGAAAAACACTTTGTAAAATGTACTTTACGCCTAGGGCCTGCAATATAGTAGCTCTTCCACAAATTTTACCTTCCCTACGTACAGCATAAATAACATCAATTGGGCTGTTAGTTTGTTCTTGTAAATGTGATCAAAGTTGATCAAGCATGCAGAAGAGTGATTTTCTCCTTTAACTCCCCCTGCTGATTAAATCAAAGAAAACCCAGTTAATAATATACTAAACCTTTGGATTCTGAATTACTGATATTTATGTGAAAATAGCATTTTGATTCAGAAGGGGGGGGTGTTTTTATGTAGAAGGTAGATAGATTTGGATCTAGAAAGGTAAGGGAGTGAGGCCACCAGATGATTTTTGAAAACCAGATCCTACTCTGCCCGTCTTTAGTGAACACAGCTAGATAATGGACAATAAAGCGCATAGCAGGTCAAAAACATCTAAAGCCTTTTTTCTTTCCTCGTTTACCATGAAATATGTTCAGAAATTAATCTACCAGTCTTTTATTGTAAATACAACAATTATCTGTTTTTAAACTGATCTTTATCAAGGAGCAACGCAGAAAAGAAATTTAAATTTAAAGAAAAGGATTTCTGAACTCATGAGACTTTCATTTCAGTGACTCTTGTGGAACTGGCAGTTTGAAAACTTTGGGAAATCTGTTGGATTCAAATGGATATAAGTACAGCTGCACAGATAACTACAGGTAAGTCTGTATACTTGTGTAAAATGGAGGAGGGGGCTGCCTGTGTGTGTATAGGTTCGAGAGCGCGCATGCATATAGCACTCGGTACCTCTTTGCGTCTTGGTTTCTGTGAGTGAGTGTGATGCAGGTTGTACAGAAATGCAAGCATAAAAAAACATTACTGGATATTTAGAGACAGCGGACATGATTGGCACATGGTCTGTTCATGTTGGCCGAAACATCGCTGTGTTGGGTCACATAGGGGGTTGCCAATGGTTTATCCTAAATCACCAAACCGATATTGGAAACCGAAATCAGAGCAGGACTGAACGCTCCACCAGTAGCATAACGAAACTTGAGGGCACCCCCTGCAAAGTACATGTAGGTGGCCCCCCACACCCTGGAACCAGTCTGAAGCTTTCTGGCCAGGGACCTGCCAGTGCCGGAGGGGGCCCACTGAGCTCGGGCCCCACCCTGCACCACCGGGGCTGCAGGGGCTTTTGTTACGTCACTGTCTTTCACAGGGTGAAAACTCCATAGAGTAGGTCATGTGCCTTTCACTGTGTGAGCTTGTCAGGCAGATCCATCTCTTCTAGCCCGGTCAGTCCACTGCTAATACTCAGACCCCATCTGCCCACCCTACACAAGCTTCTTCTTGGAGGGGGAGCCTGGGATTTTGGGTCGTAGGTGGGTGCTGCTGCTGCCTGATTTGGCTTATGTGGGAGTTATTGGCACATGAGATATGAGACAACCAGTCAGTCTCTTTCACAGCTGCCTCCTCTCATACAGTGCATTGGCACCACTGAAGCATTGCTGATGTAAGCAAGATGATAGGATTGATAGCGACTGCTGCAGAGGAGGCTTGTGCAAGTACAGTGAACCCTCACAGGATTTAAACACAGGCCTTTCTATTCTGAGGTCATCAAATCTATCACTAGACCACATTCTCTCCTCTTTTCGCTCTCCGCATTCTCACATTCCTTTATCTGGGGCAATGAAACAGCTGCACACATTAAGTGGAGTGTATGGTACAGTAAAATAAGCTACACATGTGGACACTGTTCTTCAGGGCAAAGTATCTCAGGAGCAGTACACAATTAGAAAGTCATTTATAAATGGAAAATTTGTTCATCCACACTGTTAGACCTGGTATCCTCGGCGTGGGTTTCCCCTGTATTTTTGCCTTTGCCTCCTGTGTTTTTGCTGTGTGTTGCATTTCGTTTTTGCTGGTCTAGATGCTTTGGGCACTTTTCCACTGCTGTTCCGTGCCAAAGTGCAAGTGCTCCCTGTAAATTGTGTTTATGGATTGTCGATTCCATGATTGGCATATTTGAGTTACTAGTCAGTCCCTAGTACAGTGCACTGTGTGTGCCGAGGCCTATAAATCAAATGCTGCTAGTGGGCCTGCAGCACTGATTATGCCACCCACATAAACAGACTGTAAATGTAACTCAGATCTGCCACTGCAGTGTCTGTGCGCAGTTTGGTACTGCCACGACGACCTGGGAAGTGCACCCACTTGCCAGACCGCAACCTTTCCTTTCCGATCATGTGAGTCAATTTAAGGTAGGCCCAGGTAACCCCTGAGGGCAGAGTAAATGTAAATGTTGTAGTGCTTATATAGCGCACAATCACCCCAAGGGGTATCACGGAGCTGTACACATACCGCTCTGGAACCCCTCCTGGCCTTTCCATGTGAAGTGCCCACTCCTGGGCCCCCCAAGGTGAGGCCAGGCATCCTGGCGCTGTAGGGGCCGTTGTGGAGATTAAGCAAGCTATTGCCCAGAGTTGCAGCGTGGGACCCATGATTAGAATAGGCACCGAGGCGAGAATTGTCAGGTCCGGGGAAATTTAGCCCAAGACCCGCCTGAGGCGGGAATTGAACCCTGGTCCGGGCCAGACGTCTGCATCAGGGTCTGCCGCTCTAACCATTGAGCCACACTTCTCCACTGTGCTGTGTATGTGAAAGGTAGAACAAAGGTAGAACAAAGCATGACAAGATGTTGGATGGAGCACTGAAACTTTTCAGACCCTCACCCTCAGTTACAGATCTGGGTTGAATCCATCATCGTTCTTTAGCTCACTTCGCCCCCTCAGTTCAGACCCAGCTATATGCAAATCAGTCTTGAACCTGTGCCTCATGGGAACAGTCCAGCCTGAACTGCCAAGCCAGGTCTTCCCTGAACCGGAAACAAGCATCCTTGGACCGGTTTTGGGTTAACACCCCTCATCAGCCAGGCTAGCTTGAATTCAGTGGCAAAGTAAGCAAGGGACCCATGGCTGGGCATACCCTGCCAAATTAAGGAGAACAAAGCAAACACAAGGAGATGATAGACGTTTCACTGAAACTTTTCAGTCGGTAACTGGATGAAAGCCAGCTGCCCCAAGCTCAACACCGACAAGACAGAATTAGTGATATTCGCCAAGAACATCGGAACATGGGACTCCTAAATACCTATAATACAGTGCACTGATCATAAGACGTGCAGAAACAAAAAGGAAACATAAAAAATACAAAGGTTGCTGGCCAATCCTACCAGGAGGTAGCGAGTAGGAGGAAGTTCGCCACTGAGTCGATGAAGGTTCCAATGTTCTTTTTAGAGAAAACTCCTGAAACTGGTAAAGCAACAGCAAGCAATGGTGAAGTTGAATCCAAGAACCACAATAGAGTCAAAAACACCTGGAAGGATTACCACGGGAAGTACAGCAAGGACGCAGAGCACATCACCAGAGGATCGTGTCGCCAAGCAAGATACTTTCTCTCGATAGGAAAAAAACGTGATGCCAAGCACTGAGGTAATGGAGGACATGCTATTTGTGCCGTGTTCTCGTATCACGTGATTAGGTGACCTGGAAGCGTTATGCTGTGATCTCGCGAGATCACGCATATAGAAACAAGCATAGCCAATATGCCTCCCCTTTGGGACCTTATAAGTGTTTAGCCATGCAATAGTTGATGTTGTTGCTCCAAGGATATTGTGCTGGATAACTAAGCACTTATAAGGTCCCAAAGGCGAGACCTATTGGTTATGCCAATGCTTGTTCTTTTTATCTCAAATAATGACCCCTGGAATCAAGAAGTAGCAAAAAAAGGCACACATAATTTATGAATGTCTTCATATTCACGCTGTCCCATATCTGACATCAAACCTAAAAAATATCTAGAGGAAAGAAAATACTGAGGAGCAACTTCCTAATTTGTATTAAAAGCTACTACTTTAGAAAGAAAGCCACTCCCTGTCACCCATTCCCTGGTAATGCGACTGCAATTTGTAATCTTTTCCAAATCCTAATAAGGGCACTTCTTCATTTAATACTTTCAAAAAGAATCTGAAGAGTCATATCTACTGTAACATATTGCTTCCTAAATATAGCTCTATCTTTCCATATACCACTGTAAAACAGTTGTCAATATTTGTATTGGTTTTTGTACTTGTAAGTTTTTTAAACAATCTTATGTTGTTCTCTTTAGTATTTCATGGAACCCCTACTGCTTTATTTGTTTATTTAGTTTTTCAGATGTGTTTGTTGTTCAGTATTTTCCCTTAGTATTTCATTGGCATCTAAAGCATGCTGACATCCTTCATGTGGGAATAGTTTTAATTTTACTAAAAAGTAAATGAATAAATAAATAAAATCATCCTCTATTAGATGGACTGTCTCAGAAAGACCATCTCTGTGAACCCTTACCTGTGAAGTTGTTTTCACAGTGGCCTTTCTCTCACGATATTGTTACATTAACCTTATCTACCCCTGCCTCCACATCGAACATCTCAAATGGATATGTTCCTTTCTCATGTGAAGAACCCAAAGGGTCAGGCTGCCACCCTTCACATCAGAGACCAAGAAACCAATTTTGCGGAGTCCCACAGGGATCGTCCCTCAGCCCCACTTTTTTCAACATATACATGACACCACTCACCAACATCCTCCGATCAGAGGACCTGACTGTCATCTCCTATGCCGAAGACACCCCACTCATCCTCTCCCTAACATAGAAAACACCACCATCAGAACCAACTTCACCAGCTGCATGATCATGATAGCAGTACAGGGCTGGATTGGGCCCCAAAACCGGCCCTGGCAAAGTGCTCGGCCGGCCCCCGGGGGGTAGGTCTGAGCTCTTTGCCGGGCAGGTTTTCGGCCGATTTTGTTGCAGGGCCAAATTTGCAGCTATGCTGCATAAATGGCCCTGTAACAAAAATGGCCCCCAGGGGCCCAAAACCGGCCCCCACCCTTGCGGCGCACCGGGGGATTGTCCGGTGCCCGCAATAGCCAGTCCGGACCTGTAGCAGTAGCAGACTGGATGTGAACCAACTGCCTACAGCTCAACTCCGACAAGACAAAAGTACTAGACTTCGGCAACAAGACCTCCCCATGGAACTCCAACAAGAGGCTGTCAGAGCTATGACCAAAACCCATAGACCACTCAAGAAGTCTAGGGATCATCCTAGACTACAAGCTCAGTATGACCACTCAAATCCACATAGTGTGGGCCTCCTGCTTCCGCATGGTTACCTCAGAATACCAGACAGATCGTTGTGCAAGCACTCATCACCAGCAGGCTGGACTACGACAACATTCTCTATGCTGGAATCTCCAAACAACTTCCACGCAGACTCAAGCCCATGCAGAACACTGCTGCAAGACTCATACTCAACCTCCCATGCTACCCCCACATCACACCACACCTCAGGAAGCATCACTGGCTCCCCATTCACTACTGCATCCAATTCAAACTTCTCATGCACACATACCAAGCACACAACACTGGACCAGAATATCTGTACAGCTGCATACACTTGCACCAACCCACCAGACACCCATGCACTGCCTCACTCTCACGCACACACAATGCCGGCATCCGCAAAAGCAAAACTGGAGGTCGCTCATTTTCCTACATTACCCCTAAAACATGGAACGACCTGTCTCAACACATCCGAGCCTCCTCCTCTCCACTTCTTCAGTTCTGCAAAAAACTGAAGACGTGGCTCTTCATATACGCATTTTGAGGACCACAAACCTACACACATGCAAAAGTGCTAGGATACCCTCTTGGGTGATTAGTGTGCTACACAAATCAATATAACATAACATAACTTAACACAGCAGAACCATTATACATCAAAGGGAGCCTTGAACGAGGAAGTTAGGATTTTCATTGCACTGCACTAGAAAGGCCATGTTGAGACTTTATTGGTTAGCAGCAGAGAATAGGTTTAAGTATACCATTGCTTTCAAGGAAATGACCCTTGGTTCAAGCCAGTGTCATATAAAATATAACTTGAATTGAAAAAATTATTGCTATATTCACTGATTTCCACAAGGTACGAATTTCACCAGTAAAAGCAGAATAAATTCTTCTGGTTAACTCGTCTCCAAAAAAAGAAAATGTGATCACTCTTTTACTGACATCACTGATTTACTTCATACAAGACTGATTGTATCAAATTGCAAGGCATTAAACATGGATACCCCAAAGAACCCGGCTAAAGGACCTGGCTAGTAACTCATCGTAATCTGGAGGCCTTACACATCTCAGCCTCCGCAGACATAGGGAAACCATCACTGTGAAACATGCATTCTCGGACAGTGCACCAAAATTCGGGAAATCCCTCCCATTGTTGATATTGTTGACCATGTTGTTCACACTGTTAAAAACCAGCCTCAAGCAGCACCCACCAGCTAGATGTTGAATGAAACTGGGGATATGGGGAAGAGGATGTGACCTAAGGCTAGGGCGGTCAGAGGGCTCGAGTCTCGGCTACCACGCTTAACATCCTGTGATTTTGGGCAAATCACTTAATCTCCCTGTGCCTAACAAAAAACAAGAATGTGTCTGTCTGTAACGCAACTGGTGGTCATGTAAATCGCTCTGATACCTTCGTGTCAAGTTCGCTTTATATAAAACTCTGGGGGAAAAAAAAGAAATCTCTAGCAAAACTCTTAAGACCCAGGAGGACTGGCCTTCTCATGACTCATCTTTCTAGAGCATTCCACAATCCATGTAGACTATGCCCTAATATGTTAACAGATGTCTCCAGCATGCTTACTCGTATACCTGTATCTTCTACTTTCTTGAATTTTAATAGAACTAGTAAATATTGTTCTCACACTTGGGAAGCAGTATGGCATGAAAAAATGCTGCAGCTGCCAAAATCGATCCCCGTGCAGACAAGCAAGGGCCTAGTCAGCTGAGGCTAACACTCTGTTTATTCCTTACTTTTGTGCGGCCATCACAGGGGGCATAGCTGTGCCACCAGATCCCCTCTTATCTGGAATGCCCATCCTGACACCATTTGAGCAGAACAGGACCTGGCGCATGCTAATGGGGCTTTGGGGGGGGCGGCCGACCAGCGGGAGGCCTGCCCCTCCCGGGGGAATTTGGGGCCGGGGAAGGGGAGGGTAGGGCCAGCACCGTCCGTGGGCTGGTTTTGGCGGGTTGGTGCTTTGGGCTGGGGGCGGGGCAAGTTTGGGCGGGTTTTGGGCTCGTGCCCCATGAAAACTGGCCATTGCATTGTGCCGGCCACCATTTCGTCTGGGTGCCCCAGCTGCCGGGCGGGGGGTGGCGGACAAATTTATTTTCCCTCCCTCCCTCATTTTGGGCCCCTGGTGCGGTGGTTGTCGGCGGGGGGGGGGGTTGATCGGTGGATCTGTGGTTGGTGCGCATCGAGGCACAGCACAGCACGGCTCGGAGGAGGTGGGCCGCGCGGACTGGTGCGGCCCGACGTGGCTGTAGGGCCGCTGCGGCACGCCGCTGGCAACGCTGCGGCACGCCGCTGGCAACGCTGCGGCACGCCGCTGGCAACGCCGCGGCGGCCGGTTTGGCGGTAGAATCGCCGAGTACTTGATATAGGTAGGTGGTGGTGGCAGTGCTGGGCCTGGGGGGGAGGGCGGCGCAGTAGGGCCGCGGCGGGGAGGCGGGGCAGGGGGGTGGGGGGGCGAACATGTGGCGGCAGAGGCGGTGGACCTTCCTAGTCATGGCTGGCAGGCGGGGCTCGGACGGGGGGGGTGGGTGGGTGTGGGAAGATGCGTATGGTGTGGGGGCCGGGGTGGGGAACTTGCCAGTCCTGGAGGAGGCGGGGCGGAAGGGGGGGAGGTGAGCTGGATGGGGCCTGGTGGGGGTGGCGCCAAGGGAGGGCGGAGGTCGAGAGCCTGGGGGAGAGGGTGGGGCGGGGGCGCTTTGGCTGCAAGGGTGCAAAGGGGGGGTAGGCCGGTCTGAGGGGGGTGGGGGGTGGCTGGCTGGCTTGGGGGGGCCTCTGGTCGGGGGAGGCGGTGTCCAAGGGGGGTTGGAGGGGGGGGGCGTGTGCTGGGTAGAGGGGGGGAGGTTTGTTGTCCCGGCATGCTGAACCCATCTCTGGTGTTCGATTGGGACGCAGAAGTCAGCGCTCGGGGAGCAGCATGCGGCTCCACACGGCCGAGTGGATGGGCCGGCTCTGCCTGGTGCGGGCGGTCGCGCTCCCACGAGGGACCAGTCTTGGAGGCGCGACAAGAAGGGGGCAGTGCGCCCCCGCTATCCCCACCCGAAGGGTCGGTACGGCCGCCGGGGCTTGGGGACGTGGAGTATGGACTTCTTTATTACATCTGCTTATGGACTTAGTTATTGCATGTGTTGGCGCAATCTTGGAACAAGGCTTCCCTTGACACTCCCACCCGAAGGGTCGGTACGGCCGCCGGGGCTGGGGGAAGTGGATGATGGACTCATTTACTGTATGGTATTTTGGACTTATTTATGGCATTGTGTTGGGGCAAACTTTGAACAAGGCGGTGTGAGCTGCCCCTGCCACCCCCACCCAAAGGGTCGGTACGGCAGCCGGGGCTGGGGGAAGTGGAATATGGACTGATGTACTGTATGGACTGATTTACTGCATTGTATTATGGAGTTATTTATGGAGGGTGTTGGCACAAACTTTGAGCAAGGCGGTGTGAGCTGCCCCCGCCACCCCCACCCGAAGGGTCGGTACGGCCGCCGGGGCTGGGGGGTATTATGGACTTCAAGATGGCAATTGATTCTGGCCTTAGTTATGCATGGTGGTGGCGCACACTTGACCAAGGCTGTTGGAGCTTTCTGGATGAGAATGGAGTGGCTCCGGGGGGTAGTAAGGGACCGTTGGAGTAGAGTTGGCATAGAGTACATTCTAGGATAGGAGGGGCATAGCAATGCTAGCGAAAGAGATGGCTCACTGACAGCTCACATGTGCAGAGAGTGCTTTAATTAGGAGGAGTTGGAAGCGGGGGCGAACAACTTGCAGGAGGTGGTGATACGGGCGGGTAGCACGGAGGTGCGGACAGTGAGGTACCGTTCTTTCAGGAGGCGGGGTATAAATAGGGGAGTCCAACATGCGGGAGGGAGTGATACGGGGGTAGCACAGAGGGGAGGGGGAGGCACTGTTTTCCGGTCATGAGGCGGGGGCGAGTGCGCGCGGACAAGCTGGATGAGTGGCGTGTTCCGGGGGGCAGGGTTAAGGCGTATGGTGTGATGGCTTTTCTTTCCTTGAGGGAAGGTGACACAGGTGGGCAAACATTGGGCGGGAGACGGCAGTCGGTGTGTGCAAGGGATGGGTGGGTGGATGCAGGGGGGACAATTTTACAATAAAATCGTAGTTTTACTGCTCATTACCTTCGCTATATCTACGCATCTAGGCAAAATGAGTGTTCTTCGTTGTGCATCAAGTTCGCGCTTTCTAAAACTTTATAAATACATAAATAAGTCATGATGGATCGCACTCTTGCCCAGACGTGGTTTGTGCATTTTTACAGGCGGAAAGGTGCAAAGTTCTGTATCTCGCTACTTTGCAATTGTTAAGAAGCTGCCGGCTTTGCTGACCATGAAGTGGGGAAAAATTGTAGAGAAGCATTAGCAAATTCAACAGGTCTGGCTTTCGGCAAGCGGGTGAGGGGCCAAAAGAAAACATGCGGCCAGCTAAACATGGTCACCAAATAGCTGCAATAAAAAGTTTAGGTTTTAAAAAACAATTAACTATTCCATCTAATTTAATAGAAGCATATGAGTGCTCCATTGGAGGAAGGTGTCCTTAGAACAGGTGTAGGCCCCTTTTGGTTTTAACATACAACTCACAAAAACATGTTATTGGTGTCAAGAAAAGATAGTATTTCTTTGAATTATCGCACCCTGTAAGCACAGTTTAAACTCTCGAAGATTACAATAATAAACAAGCGATGTTAAATGCCCTGAATTTTTGGTCCTGGTGCTGTTGTACCAGCTGCACCATTCAAATCATAAACCTATTGCCTGCTAGCTGAATGCACATGTGACTGTCTTATTTAGTAGTAATATTTTGCAATAATCTGGGTTTAGTGGGGTCCCTAGAGCTTTTGGCCCCAGTGCCACAGCAACTGCTGCACCATTCAAATCAAGTTGCTTTTAACTGCAAGGTAACTACAATGTTGACTTCCTGTTTAGTAGTGAAATATAGCAATGTTTGGTGTTTAGAGGTCTGCTTGGAGCTTTTGGTCCTGGTGTCACTGCACCTGCTGTACCATTGAAATCATGAGCCTGCAGTCTGAAAGGTAATAAGGGCCCTGGTGCCCCTGCACCTGCTGCACCATTCAAAACTAGTCAATTTTAACGGCAAAGTAACTGCATCTGTGACTGTCTGTTAGTACTCAAATATAGCAATATTATGTGTTTAAATGAGTTCTGACAACTTTTGGGCCAGGTGCTGCTGAACTTTCTGCACCATTCAAAGCATGACCCTGTTGTCTGCAAGGTAACTGCACTTGTAGCTGCCTGTTTTGTAGTAAATATATAGCATAGCTCTTGTATACTAACTTTAATTTTAATGTGCAGTGTTTATTACAACATTTAGAATTTGTTCATAATGACCAAATAGATTAGGGAGAAAAAATGGATCCGATAGTGCCTACAAAGTGCAAAGACAAGTACTGGGGCATGAACAGGAAATGCCACAAACGTGCTAAGGCTAAAGCATCTGCTTTACTCAACTAATTAATAAAAAACAAGCATTCCAGAATACTGTTAGAAGCTGTCTTCCTTTTCTGTGGAAAGAGATCTTATGTTATCAGTGAACGAGGCTTAAACAGTGTGAACAGCTTCAGTAGAAGCATTGTGAATGTGTGCAGTCAGGGGGAGTTAACAAAAAAGCGTATGGAAACAGTACTTGGGCATTGGGAACTTATAAGAGACCCCTTTTAAGATATATTAAATACAAGAGATTCACTAGCACAGTGCAAATGCGGTGCAGGCGAAACCTAAAAAGCGGTTGAAGGTTTTGGAAGGAAGGTCCCTAAGGAGCTAAGAAGTAGCCCTGAATTACAAGCAAATCACAGAGCAGCTGTGACAAATCCTTTTTTAGCATATACAGGAATTGTAATATTACAGACTCAATGGAGCGCACGGTTTCATTACTAATATTCGCGTTTCCATTTGCCGCGGGCCGGACATGTGACTGTCTTTGCCCCAGCGTTACCTGCCTTTCAGACGGAAGTGGCGCTCTTAAGATCTGGCCTTTCTTGCTGGGCAACCCACTTTGGGTGTGTTGTGGGGGCGAGCAGTGCTTGTTGGCGGTGGGGCTTTTCATGGCGGACAGGCTCTGACACGGTGACACCTGATCTGGATGACTTCTTTCTGGTAGGACGGCCGGGTTCGACAGACTGCCAGCGGCAGCTGGCGATTGCGGGCCTCGTGGCTTGCCGGGGGGTGCCCCTGGCGCCAGAGAAGACGTACGGTCCCAGACTGTGCTGTCCTGGCTAGGTGTTGAGCTCAACTCTGGGACATGGAACCATGCCCGCCGGAGGCGGGGGGCTGCATGGTTGGCGTGGTGGGCGACGGGCTGCACAGGAAATGTCGGTTTAGGGTGCGCGGTGTGCGACGTTCAGGGCTTTTGCAGAGGGTTTTCGTGGCGGACTTTTACTGGTGGGACGGCCGGGTTCTGACGGACTGCCAGCGGAGCTGGACGGTTTTACGGGCCTCGAGGTTTACCGGGGGGTGTCCAGGGCGCCAGAGAGGAGGCACGGTCCCAGTTTGGTGCTGTCAATCGTTGGTACAGAGCTCGACTCCGTGGCCATGGATGCACGCCTGCCAGAGCTAGGACTGGACAGGGGAGGACTTGCGGCGGTAGGGGGTTGACGGGGTGACGATTCGTCGGTGGGGGACATAGTGTTTGGCAGTGTGGGCAGGTTGTCTCGTGGTCAGGGGCAGGGAGAAGAGGTGGACGCTGGCACGAGTTATTACCGGCTTGGTCTGAAGGGGTATAGGGGGGGGGGGTGTGCCGGCCTTTGCCGTGCATAACATAAATAAATAAATACATAAATACATACATGAAGAATGAAAATACGGGGGTGGGCCTGGGTGGGGAGTCAACGCAGGGGGTGGGGGGCTTGTCAACTGTCAGATTTTAGGTCAAGGGCGTGGGGGTAGGGAGGTTGGAAGGCCATGAACTCGCCAATCTTAACTCTCTGAATACTATAGGCGGGGGAGTTAATAAATTAACAGGATACGAACCAGAGTCAAGCCAAGGGTATGGCTTGAATCTTAGAGGAATAAGACGGTGTTGACAGGATGGGGCACCCGGAGATTGGGTATGGGGCAGTGTCTTTTTGGGGTACACCTGCCGCACGGAGCGGATCTGATGTGGTACACTTGCTGGAGGCTCTGGAGCAAGGCGTTGGTGGGCACGGGTGCCAGAAGGTGTAGGAGTCCTAGGGGGGGGTCGAGGGCCGTTAGCACGTCCCTCGAGTGGCGTTTTTTTCCTAAGATAGGTGGGAAGTGTAGGAGATCTGTTTGGATTATCGGGGGTAGGTCAAGCACAATAAAGTGTGTAGCCAGGTGGAGAGGCAAATTGACGTTTTGCTAATTGTTTACTGTTGCGGATTGGGGAAACCAGTTTAGGGGAGGGGGTGGGGGGGTTTGTCAGGAAATTGCATATTTAGTGAGGCCTAGTTTTGTGCAGCGCAGGCCAAGGAATTCATTGTGTAGGATGCACCTGCTTCCAATAAAGCGGCCTTTATCACACTTAATTGGAGTCTCTGGTCGGTGTTTTGCCTCCCCCCATTCCCCAATGGGCCCCAAAGTCTCATATTTGGTCCCTGTAGAGCCCTTGAATCTGATTTTTAAATTGCCTGTTGATTAACTCTTCGGATGGTACTTGTATTCTTTGGACAGTGTACATGTGCAGTTATTCATCCATCTGCTAAAAATATACCCAGCTCTTGTTTTGCCTCAACTGCGGATCATTCATTCATGCTGCAATGAGGGCAGGGGATTGGGTCAGAAATGCAGAGTAGCTTTAGTTTGCTGTTGTGCATCCCACATTAAACAAAAGCCTTATGTTTGGCAGTATTTACAGACATTCCACGCAGGGGTGTACTCCAAAGGAACAAAAGCGCTGGAACCTTTTGTTTGGCATTCAATTTGCATCTGTCTCAGGGACGCTTCCGGCATCCTTAAGAGAGACGGCGGCTATGACTCAGATCTGCGGCAGCCGCAGTCACACCACAAAGCATCTTTCTGTTCTGAAGCTGTTCACATTCCCTCCATTATCACTCCTTTTAGTAAGCTCCAAGTGCTAGTGAGGCTCATCATGTCAAAGCATTTACTGACATTTGTCCCTGCTTTTCATAGAAAATGTATCATTAAACGCGACTCTTATCACAACACCGGCATCTATTTGCATTAATTCCTTGGGTGGAACCAACTGCAGAGTTTAACGCCCCACAGTCCTTTCGCTCGCAAAGCCAACGCTGCAATCTGCATACATTAGCAGTGAGTGGGATTCCCACAAACTACAGCGCGTGCAGGTAGCGGGCGAGCTGCTCTCGGAGTAGAAAGATTCATTTCCAGAAGAGGAATTCCAGCTCAATGTGGCAGCCACCTGCAGCACTAATCGGCCAATATATTACGGCACGAGCCGCTGCTATCACCCATCGAGCGTGAGAGCCAGAATAACAAGCATTGGCCGCGTGGCAGTAAAGCCGCGCGCAGTGAAATTGGCAGCAGGGGGAGGGGGCATGGGCGATTTCCTTTCGGGAGCGTGCAGCTGTATGGTGCCACCATATGGCGCTGCGCGCTCCAGAAAGGAAATCGCCAAGATGCGCACGCGGTGCATTGCAAGCAATGCAACGCATGCACTTCTTTGCTGAAAAAGCTCTACCGATGGCATTAGGTCCCCTCCTATGCAATGCGTGTGAATTGCGTAGGACGAGACCTAAAAAACCAGGAAATGGAGGAGGCACATAATAAAACCAAGCGGATTCAGGAAAAAACAAAGAGTTAAGGAAAGACTCATTCTTTAAATAACATGGGCAGTCCAACATTCATTCAAGTTTCATACACAGTGTACCTTACGGGAGTGACTATTCTGAATCAACGGAGCAGGGCGGGGTTATGTACTAAGAAACCTCTGAATCGGCATTGAAAGCATATTGTGCATGCGGACTGGGTGGTAACACAGGCTCATCTGCTCTGCAGGCCTCCTACTCGCGCACATTTCACCCATTTACGCAACCAGGCCAGGAGGATGGGTGTTTTCTTACACAGCTTGCAAAGCGTGGACGAGCTCTCACTCCACATAGGAGCCTCCTCCTCTCTTCCTTAATTTGACAAGAGGCTGAAGACCTGGCTTTTCAATTAAGCAAGCTACCGTCGGCCGGTTTAGGCACACACACCTGCTGAGCGCCAGAATACCCTCGCAGGTGATAGTGCTCTTTACAAATACACATAACATAACATACATGTGTAAAGATTTCCACTTTAATAAGGTAGGAAAGGTAGAGATGAAGATTTTCACTTGTAAGTTTGTTAATTGCATTTTGTAGTACTTTAGAAGTCCTTTTGTAGTACTACTAACCATACTACAAAATGCAGTGTGTGAATAGGCCCTACATAATCATTATTATGAAGAAGAGGGGCAGAGTCGCACTGAGCCTTCCGAGTGAACAGGCTGGTGAAAATGAGCTCTTTGCTGTTCCCCTTAGTTCCTACCTCATGGACTTCTGATGTTGAAAAACACATTTCACATTTTTTGTCCACTTCGGTAATAATGAAACGAAAATAAATGGATGATTTTATTCCTCATAAAGATTCTATTCTGACCCTGTCTAACCCAAACCCTTATTATGTGTCTTCTTTCGTTGCAGACCTGTGCAGTTAATCCAATGTGTGGATTTCTCCAGGAATTATCGCTGTGCCCTCAGCAGCTCTAGCAGCATCAAGGACACATCTGCACCCATTTTCCTCCAACTTACAATCCTATTCATGAGCTTTGGACAGATTCACTTACAACCAACCATGTGACAGTACAACAAAGTACTCCTGACTTTATGCCCAGTCACCACTGATTACAGGCCAATGATAGAGACTGTGGAAACAATACCATCATTATTATGGACCTCTCAGGCATGTTTATGTTTTGAAAATCAACGCTTCACAATTGACTGTGGTAACTAAATAGTACAGCAGAAATATTCCATTGTGCACGGGGTATGATCTAAATGCTCCTCCTGTTGTCAAAGTTTCAAATTATGTTAATATATATTAAAACGAATCTAGACATTATATTTGCCACTTTGGTATGTTTTGGCGCCAAAGGTTTTGAAGTCTGATAGTACTGACTGGTTAATACACTTTTAGCCTGATCCCTTAGCTAGGCTCCTCTCTCTCTTGATAGCCCAAACGAAGGGATATGCATAATCACATCCTGATTTTTATTTTGTAGCTAAGACTTTTGCTTATCTCCAATACAAAAGCAAGAATATACTAAATAACGTTGTTTGTGCACTGCTAAAACAATCTTATATATTTATCATTGGCATCCCAGGGGTGGTCTATTCTTCCTCATTGACCTTTAGTTGGCAAGGTGGGAGATCTTTGTTTATTTTAGAGTGCCTTGGGTATAGTAGGTGCTATCAAGGGTCCTGCTCTAGCAGTCCTGATTTAGGTGCGAAGTTACATCTCACATTTTTTCAGCACTCTGCTCTTAGCGAGCACAGGAGGATTGTGTGTAGATCATGGGTCATATTACCAAAAACTAGAGATAATCATCGCTATGTTGGTTTAGCTGTAACATTAATATCGCCGAGCTCCGCCGATTTTTATCGCTTAGGAGCCTTGCTATTACCAAGGTTTATCTCCTAAGCGATAAAAATCGGCCGAAATGCATGAATATCGCTGTAAAGTCAGTGATATTCATGCATTACCGAGCAAATGTTCTTAGCCATCTAATCCACCTACCATTGGATTACATGGCTAAGAACAGCTCTGGGCAGGCGTTAGCTTTTGGAGATAATCGCGCTTAGCGCGATTATTTCCAAAAGTTGGTAATAGGAGATGCATATGTTAGCTGCTGTTTCCAGTCGCTAACATCTTGGCACGCCCACTTTGCATGTCATTAGCGATAATTATCGCTGACATGCAAAGTGGGCCTAAATGCCCGTTATCTCCTACTAGCTGTCGCTAACTGGTGTTAGCGACAGCTAGGTAATAGGGCGATACAATTATCGCCGCTTTAGCTGGAAAATTCCCGCTGAAGCGGCGATAAGGCCCTTGGTAATATGCCCCCTTGTTCACAGAAAACGATGTAAAAATTAATGAATGAACTGGATTTGTACAGTGAACAGGTGCCCGGTGCTACAATGACCAGAGGGAACCGCAACCATTGCCAATTAGCAAGAGGAAAAACAGCTACATTTTAAGAAGCTTTTGAAAATAGAGCTCATTTTTTATACCTCGTAAACTCATCAGCACCTTATTCCCAGCTTGAGTAGCCAGAAAGAAAAAGAAGAAACCTCCTCTCCTGATGTGCCTGAACCTAGGTGTAGCAACCATAAGAGCCTGAGAAGAATGATGAGTTCTAGGAGAATAATGTACAAACCAGTCCAATAAGTGTCTGGGATCAGAGCATTAAAAAGCCCTGTACACCAATAAAAGACCTTTAAAAACAATCCTCATCTTGACTGGCAGCTAATGCAGTTCTTTAAGATGATACAAGACCGAAGCACTGCAGAGGAACCTCAGAATAAGGCAATATGCTGTATTCCGAAAAGATTGAAGGCGTTTAATCAAGTAACCAGGAAGGCCAAGATTGAGAATATTTGCATAGTCTAATCTCAATGTGAATAGGGCATGAACCATTGATTTCCGAGTCTTGAGAGGAAGAAGGCAAGAAATGTTTTAGACACTGGAGTAGGGAATAACAGGTCCCCACCTCTGAAGAAACCGGACTGTAAGGAAAGCTAATTATAAAATGTTACTGCTAAATTCTTTGCTATTGTGGAAGGGTGAGGTGAGGGAAGGGAAAGCAGCAAACCAACAATGCCCCCACCAATTGTCTTCTAGAGACCAATACAGAAGATATTTCAGTCTTGTCTGAATTGAATTTAAGATTGCTTTGTTGATCCAGTCCAGTGTCCTGGATGGATAGGCTTTAAAGGTTTCCTGAACCGTTGCCATCCATTTCTCAATTGACAGGATCAGCTGCAAAATCAAAGGAATCAACTACAAGAGCCAGGGGAGCCTTGTAGGTCTTAAACAGCGTAGGACTCAAGGAAGAGCCCTGTGGCGCTCCATAATTTAACAATTTACTGTCCAAAGAGTAGGGCACAATCCAACCTACTTGCTCTCAAGCTTGCAGAAAGGACTAAATCCAACTTAGCGCAGGGCCACCGACATCTATTGCTGTGATACACCGAATGGTGTGTGAGAGTGTTTGGAACAGAGCGGATAGATTCAATAGTATGAGGGTGGCGTTCATGCAGTGCCATTATTATGGAAGTAGACACCTCCACTAGAGCAGTCTCGATACAGAATCATGATCTGATGCCTGACTGGCTAGTATGTACCTATCCATTCTGTTCCAGATAGCTTGAAAGTTGACTATGAATCAATCTTTCCAGCATTTTAGCCTTTGAGGGTCAAAAGCTAAATAGGTCTAAAGTTGGATTGTATAGTGGAATTTACTGAACATTTTTCATGCCGGGGAACCAAATTATAGTAGGCTGTTTCCAGAAGCGTAGGACCGTAGCGGTGAGCAATGCCCCGATTATGAAGGAGAGGTTGCAAAAACGATTTCGCAATCATAAACATTTTGTGTGGTCCGTTCTGGATCTCGCACAGAGGACGAAGCCTGTGGGATCTAATTGTAATAACGAGCTCATGCTTTTTTAATTTTTACTAAAACAGCTCCCATACGTTATGTTAAACAGTAACATCGCTGAACATTTAGGGCCCAATTCCGATGTTGGACAGACCGGAGTCCATCCGACATCAGTCTTCGACTGGAACCGAACAACCTCCTGTCATCGGTTCCAGCCATGGAAGTAGGATGCGACTGAACCCTTTTTGTCCCATGCCTATTCTTTTCAATGGGAGCATGCATTCCAAACTGACTGCAAGCTTTCATTGCAAAGAGCGGAGGTGCAGTTCATCCCTTCACCCCATGGCAGGCACCACGAGGTGCCTGCCACCCGGTGCAGGGATTAACAGGGGGGCCGTGCACCCATGGGGGCCCCCAAAGACATATTCCGAATGCCTTACTTTGTCAGAAAGGCTGGTACAGAAAGGCAGTGAGAAGCTGCCATCCTAATCTCTTGGCCGGAAAGAGCTGGCCAAGGGATTACTAATGGCTTTCTGAATGGCGTACGGGCTGTCTGAGCCCGCCGTAAGCCATTCGGAAAACCAATTTGGATTCCCTTCTGACCGAGCCCATCAAAATGGCTTGGCCGGAAAGGAATCCGAATGGGTCATTCCAATGTAAATGGAATAGCCCAACTGCATCGGAATGAGGCCCTTAATATTGACCTTCAGGTGCCTGCAGCTGAAAGCAATGGGAGTGTGTTCTCCTCTGCTGTGAAGCCAAGGAAGGGAGAGAGAGTTAAAGAAGAAACAGCACGTCTTCTTGCAAGAGTGCTTACTGCTGGAAAGAAATGTAATGCTGTGAAATTGGTTAATCAGCAAATGTAAATACTTCTTGAAAGCTATTATAAACTTTAATTGATGGAGTCACAGTGACAAAGATTTATTCTTTTTGCGAGCTAATGTAAGGGCATTACCAGATGAGGTATAGAGTGTGTCCTTATAGACACTGATAAAGAATTATGCACTATATACATTGTGATATTACTAAAATATATACTTTGAAAGCAATTGTTTTGGGGAAGATGCTGCTATGTGATCACAGCCATTCTGTGCTCCACCCTTTCTGGGCTCCTACCCATTCCCTGCACGCTGATGGAGCTGAAGGATGCTCGGAGGCTGGCCCCTGTGCTTCTCACGGGCTCACTGTGTCACTGGAATCAGGCTATCCTGGATGAAGAGGGGTGAAACCCCGAAACTGGTCCTAGGATGCTTGTTTCTGGTCCAGGGAGGACCGGGCTTGGCAGTCGGGCTGGGCTGTTCCCATGAGGCACAGGGTCAAGACTGATTTGCATATGGCCGGGTCTAAACTGGGGTGGCATGGTGAGCAAAAGTATGATGGATTTAACCCAGATCTCTTGACTGGGGGTGAATGTTTTGATTTGTTCTGCATTCCGTCCATCAATTTTGTGTATTTTGCTTTCTCACGGGGCTCTAAGGCAAGGGGCAGTGAAGGGTGTGACGCTGGCGGAATGCATTATGTGGCTGCTGGTTCTTGGAGCAGTTTGCTGGGCATCTCTGAGGGACTTGCGGCTTCAGTCTGGTGCTGGGAGCAAAGACCGGACTTCGACGATCAGGGTAAACAGCGGTGAAGATGACTGTCTCTGAAACGCCTGCAATGACAAGGGACATACAAATGGCGGCAGCTGTAAACTCTGTTAGCTGGATGGCGAAATTTCTAAAGAAATCTCTGCCCACCGCAGAAGTCCTATTCAAATCTCCTATTGGAATCCCTGAAGTGGCACAAAACAATGGAGCCTTGGAACCTCAAACTGGAAATTCTCAAATTCTCAGGATATGAGTACTAAACATCCACTAATGGGTGAGGGAGCAGTAAGAAGCTGTGCTGAGGATGAGACTGATTTGTCTGTTATAGTGGGATTACCCAATTTATCGTATGCCCCGCAGATGACTATGTTGGGAGAGGAGATTACTAAGAAAAGTGATGATGATGATGATCTGGAGGGACGGACTCCAGAAACTAAAAGTACTAATGGCCCTCTCCAGAGTATAAAGAGCAGTGTCACCATTTACTGAGAAACAAATTATAGATGAGGCATAACAACATCAGGCAGTAACTGAGCAGGCAGAAATAGACTCAGGAGATAACATTTTTAGGTCGAGCTTCAATCGACCTGTTTTTTTTCTTCTGTGATGGATTTTGGCACACCCACCGATTGCCATTGGTTGATATCTGTGGCATCCACAAATGTTGGCACATTTGTGTAAAAGTCCCTCCTTTATGTTTATAGCTCCTTCCGTGGCGATTTCACTTCGAAAACATTTTAGTTGGCCATCACACTGCACTGTGTGTGATGGCCCCTCCTCCTTACTCTCTAACTTGTATTAGTTTGCCTGCCCTGATTGTGCTTTTGAAGGCCTTCAACTTCAAATCTGAGCCCTGCCCCATACACACACTGAGGAATGCGGACTAGATTTAAAGTCCGAAATTGAAATAATGGCAGAGCCAAATCACAAGCTATCTCTTCCAGAGGCGGCTGGTGACATTTGAAAGTGGTGAGGCGCAAAGTGATTTGCATACTGCATCGTAGCGAGAGTGCAGCGAGCGAGCCCGAACCCCATAAGAGGGGTTTGGGGGGATACCCCCCCAAGAATTTTTTTTTAAAAAAGAAGAAAAATCGTGAATTTTCAAGCAAATTTGAGAAAGCAAGAAGGTTAATAAAGCAATTGTGAAAGTGCAGTTATTCCATTAATAGATGGCAGTATAACCACGCAGTGACCAGCCAATCAGCGCCAGGATTGGCGTGGGGGGCACACTAACTGCTCGCCCTGTCGCCCTTTTTAACGCCGGGGGCTGCCACCCGGTTTAACCAGCACCCCCTGGTCACTAGCTGTAATGGGGGAACTTTCATGCGCATGCTCGGGCTAGTTTCAGCCCCAAGCAACACTTGCACGTTAGGTCTGCCTGCACTGTCTGACAAATGTACGTCAAGTGGACTCGCCCTGCTGTCACTCAGACCAGCCCCGCCCGCCCCCCTGCGCAGCGCACTCCCATTTCAGTCGGGTGCTGCCCGGATTCCTGGCGGCGCTCGAATAATCCTGATAATTAATTTTAAAAAGACAGTGACATTTATTTTACTTGCAGTCCCGGGTCCATGGGCTGTGGGGCTACGCCCCATCGCCCCAAAGGATGCACAGCGGCTGATCTTTTCACTACATAGCAGATGGTCTGCCATCCCAGCGCTCCGTGAATCAGCTCTGCCATCATTTCAATTTATGACAACACAGAGATCGTGCTTGTTTTTTGTTTTGTTACATCTTTTACTGAGTCCTGCTGAAATAGGTCTCTGAATTTCCGTGGAGGGTGAGAAGCAGCGTCAGGACTCGCCATTCTCCAGGGTGCTTTCCCAATCATTCCTCGCTGCTAATTTCGGTGTCGCCCTCATTTCTTTTTAAACAATTGCTTTTGAGCGTATTTGTGACTGGCTCTGATTTATGCTTCACATTAGTCAATTAGTGTTTCAGCCTGCAAGCCTCCGGGGAGGCACAATATACACAAGTTAAATGTAGGCAGCCACCTCCAGGTGCGCGCCTTTGTAATGTCCTGTTCAATTTATTGAAATGTCACCCAGAATTTCCTCTTCTCCTGGACATGTATCTACGCATGTAGGTATTAACCCTTTATCTGCAGCGCGAATTCCGCTGCTGTGCGGTGGTTTAAATGAGTGGGTCGTGCCGCATTGGCCAATGGACGTGCGCAGCACTACCGAGGTAGTGCTTGCGACGGCCGCTAGCCGACGCATGCAGCGGGGGGATATTACATTTCGGTATGTGTAGGTAAATGAAGTGCTGGTTAGTTCGGGGCAATTTTAAAAGTGCATATTATCAGATTCATTTGGAAACAAATGCTCTTTCCTAGGCCTGGGCATTTTCATTTGCATAACAAAGAAGTGAAAATATTACAAAGTTCCACATTTAGGGCAATATGTTTCAAAAAAGAGTTTTGCGATTCTCAAATTGCGATTTTTAGCAAATCGCAGTTAGAGAATCGCAAAATGCAATGTACGTAGAATTTGCAAAGAAATTTGTGGATCCTACATATTCCTCATTTGTGAATCACAAATTGAGATTCGCAAATAAGGAATACCTTCCCATTAATTCCTACGGGTTAGGATGCCCATAGGAATGAATAGGAAGACATTCTCAATTTGCGATTACCAATTAGAGAATAGCAAATTGAGAATGCAATTTCAAGGTTGTAAGGGTGCCAAAAGGACATCCTGTTGCACCCCTGAAATATGCATGTGTGCACACTTTGCACTTTTACAAAAAAAGAAAATCGCAAATTACCACCAACTTGAAGTTGGTAGTAATTTGCAATTCCTTAAGGCCAAATAGCAAATTTCTGGTGCTTCAAGAATTGCGTTTAAGGAATCGCAATTTGCAATTCCTTAATTGCATTCATAAAATTGAGAATCGCAAATTTTGCAATTCTCCATTTTGTGATGGCCTTTTGGAATGGTACATTCCAAAAGCCTTTCTCCAATTCGCAAACGGTCCGTTGCTGAGAATCGGCCCGTTTGCAAACGGGAAAAAGGCTTTAGACATGGGGCCCTTTGCATTGTTTCGCCTCCATGAAATGTTGGAAGTTCTCACCAGCTTTTGCCAGTTAACACCGGTTCGGGCATGTTCGCAAGTTCATCTGTGGATGACAATCATCCAGCAGAACAGATTAATGAACAAACTGAGAAATAATTCCTAGAATGAAATGTGTACATAGGTGGATTTTGCAAATGTTGCTTTTAATTGAAGAATTTCGCCAGTCACTGGAAATCGTTTTTCATATAATTACACTAAATCTATAAATAAGCTGGTTGTTTTCCTAGCTTTAACCAATTGTTTCCTTTGGTGGAACTGCAGTAAGTAGAATTCGTGAAGATTTAAAACTAAGTATAGATGTCTATACTGTTGGCTTCATGAAATGAGGCGTTTTAGTTGTAGCTGTCATTTTGCAGTTCATGAATATAACCTTCCAGTTCTCAAACTTGTGAATGGCTCTGCTGTATGCTTCTAGGTCTCCCTCCACCACGCTCCCTCTGCAAACAAAAACAAGCCTTGGCATAGCCAATAGGTCTTGCATTTGGAACCTTATAAGTGTTTAGACTGAACTTTTGGCTTTGTCAATGTCTTTATCTATGTTGTAGAGCATTGTGAATGTTGTGCAGCATGTTGAAAAGGGTATTATAAAAAAAGTGTTATAAGCATTTTTTCCACCTTATATACAAGAAAACATTATATGCAACTGAACCACCCTATTAAAAACAGAATTAACAAAAAAAATGTGTTCTAGATTTTTTGTCCATGCAATGCTGGCAACTTTTCCGTGCCTGTTCTAATGCTTGTTTGTTAAAGTTTGATTTTGTTATGGGGGGCATAAACAATGGGAGGGTGGAGGCTGGTAAATAGTACCTTAATTACAATAGGAGTAGTGGAGGGACACTAGGGACGTATAAACAGATGCCAGATTCCGAGGGCAGACTGATGTGGTGTGGAGTGATGCTTAGGTATTGGTGAGCTGGGGCAAAGGTGATGCTCAGGTGATCCGAATGATGCTGAGGTGATGCTGAAGTGGTTGTGTGCTGGTGCGCAGGTGATGCTCGGGTGATCCTGAGTGATATGCTGAGGTGGTGCTGCACTGATGCTGAAGTTGTGCTGCATTGGTTCTGAATTGCTGTTGAGGTGGGGCTGTGCTAAGGTGGGGCTGCACTGGTAGTGGTGCACTAATGTAGAGGTGGTGATGTGCTAATGCTGAGATGGTGCCACCGCTACACCAACGCCGCCCCCCTCACACTCAACCCCAGTAGACACAGAGACTGTGAACTGGCTTTCCCAGCCTCGACCCACAGCCAGTTCTCCTGACACCACTGCCGCCAGATGTTTTCCTCCACCCGACTCCCGGAATGACAGACACCACCGCCATCGACACGCTAAGGTGCATCCTCCTCAACGTGCACTCCATACACAAACACACCACAGATCTTTGGAACCTACTAGACTCTCTCTCGCCCGACATAGCCTTCTTCACGGAGACCTGGACCAACACCACCACCGCCCCCGACATCAACACCACCATCCCGGACGGATACAAGATCCGGAGCAAGGACCGTCCCAACCACCCAGGAGGACTCGCCATCGTCCACAAGAACACCCTCTGACTCACCACCTCCAGGGATACCTTCCCCGCCGCAGAACACCTGCACGTCAATATCCGGACCACCCCCAACACTACACTACCCGGAACCCTCATCTAAAGGCCCCCCCGGCCCCCGGACACCCTTCACCACCACCATCACTGACTTCATCGCACCTCAAGCAATCGCATCACTGACCTGCATACTAGGAGACCTCAACTTCCACCTAGACAACCCCAGCGACCCCAACTCCACCACCCTCCATGACAACCTCACCAATATCGGACTCAACCAACTCATCACAACGTCCACACACAGAGCAGGACACACCCTCCATCCCATCTTCGCGGCAGACAACAGTGTCCGTTTCAGCCACACAATGCAGCTTCCGTGGACCGACCACCACTGCGTCCACTTCACCGTCAACACACCCAAAGCATCAACACCTACCCCCGCCTACCTCGAAGGAACTGGAGCAAGGTCAGCGACAAGCAACTTGTCACCACCCTCACCGAAGGAAACCACATCTGAGCACCCGTAGCAAACGCCGCAGCCATAGAACTCCACACCTGGATCTCCAACTGTGCGGACGAGCTTGCCCCGCTACGGCACCCCGGCAAACAACGCCTCAGGAAAGCCGCCTGGTTCACCACAGATCTCCAAGAAGCAAGACGCACCTGCAGACGAATGGAGAAAACCTGAAGGAACACCAAGACAACAGACAGCTATTCCACCTACAAGAATGCCATGACGGACTACCACATCCAAATCAGATCAACCAAAAAGAATTTCATCCACAGCAAAATCCTCACCAACAACACCAACTCCAAGGAACTCTTCACCTTGATCCAGGAGTTCACCAACCGTCGCAGCGAAGCCTCAGACATCACCCTATCCCAGGACCATTGCGACAAACTTTGGAGCTACTTCCATCTCAAGATCAGAAAACGGCTTTGTTGGCCACACGCAAGATGCCACTGCCAACACCGCCGCCCAGAGACACCACCCATCCCATCAACACCGACTGGACTCCAATCACAACCGAGGACGCAACCACAACTGTGAAAAGCAACCATGCGGGAGCCCCCACCAACCCTTACCCGCCACACATCTACCACAGAGCCGCTGACACCACCTTCACAACAGGCACCTTCCTAGACAGCTGAAAGTGTGCAGAAGTCAGGCCCCTGCTCAAGAAGCCCACGGCCGACCCCACCGACCTCAAGAACTACTGGCCCATGTTGCTCCTCCTCTTCGCAGCTAAAGTAGCAGAGAAAGCTGTCAACAGGGAACTGTCACGATTCATCAAAGAAAACGCCATCTTCGACTCATCCCAATCCAGATTCTGGAGCAGCCACAGCACCGAAACTGCCCTTCTAGCCGCCACAGACGACAAACGCACCCTCTTGGACCAGGGCCCCTCAGCAGCCCTCATCCTCCTCGACCTGTCAGCAGCTTTCAACACTGTCTCTCACCGCACGCTAGCAGCCACACTACATGAAGCCGGCATACGAGGGACCGTCCTGGACTGGATCCATTCGTTCCTCACCGGAAGAAGCCAAAAGATCAGATTACCACCCTTCCTCTCTGCCCCTACGTATTCCCCCAGGGATCTTCATTGAGCCTGACCCTTTTGATATGATAAAGAGGGTTTATAGAGCGCGCGTTCACCAGTGGTTTCTTGGCGCTTAAGTGTAGGGGCAGAGGGGCACGAGAGTGTGGAAACTAGTCGTAGGCAAGGGTTAATAGCCAAGTCTTAAGAGACTTCCTGAAATGGGCATAGGAGGAAAGAAGTCAGAGTTCAGGGGGAAAGCGTTCCATAAGAGAGATGCTTGGGAGGCGAATCTAATGCCGCCATGAAGGATCAGTGGGACAGGAGATTGGAACCGGAGGAACGGAGGGCGCGGGAGGGGATATAGCGTTGCAATAGGGAGGAAATGAAGGAGGGTCCCTAGGAAGAGAGGGCTTTTTGGAACAGGCAGCCTAATTTAAAAAGGCTGCGCTGGGCCACTGGGAGCCAGTGGAGGCTCCCGAGGAGGGGTTTGGTGTGACTGAACTAGGGCTGGCCATGAATGAGCCTGGCTGCCGGGTTCTGAATGAGCTGGAGTCGGTGAGATTGGTACGCAGGTATACTGGCATATAGAGAGTTTGCGTAGTCAATGCGGGACATGACCAGTCCCAAGGGGACCTGAACGAGAGCTTCACGCAACAGTAGTCTACTAATTTTCCTAATGCGGCTCAGGTGGAAGAAGCATGCGGAGACTACTGAGTTAATTTGGGCTCTCATGGAGAGGTCGTTGCTAATTGTGATGCCTAGGCTCTTGACCGAGTTGGCTGGGGAAGGGGGGGACCAAGAGGAAGGGGCCAGAAAGTGCAGTTGCAGGGGTTGCCACGGGGTCCCGTGAGAACCAGCTCAGTCCTATCAGGGTTAAACTTGAGCTGGTTTGCGTTCATCCATGTGCTGATAAAGATCATGGTGGATTGGAAGTTCTCAACGGAGGAGGGCAAGGAGTCAAAGTTGAAAATGAGCTGTAGGTCATCGGCATAGTTGACGATAACCACTGATCTTTTCTGTAGTTCAGAGATCAGGGGAAAGAGATACAGGTTGAACAAGAGGGGAGAAAGGGAGGAGCCCTGGGGGACACCACAGGTGAGTCGTTTCCCTTCCGAGGTGAAGGGGGGAAGACAGACGGCTTGGAATCTGTCTTGGAGAAAGAAGGTGATCCATCTCAGCGGTGGGCCCCGGATGCTGGTGCTCTAGACTCGATCGAGGAGGACAGCGTGGTCGACGGTGTCAAACGACGCCGATAAGTCCAGGAGCACCAATGCCTGCGAGATGTTCTGATCGGCTCCCTTTCTGAGTTCATCATGGACGGCCAGGACAATGGATTCAGTGGAGTGCTGAGGCCTAAAGCCGGCTTGGTGAGGGTCCAAGTAGTGGGTGGATTCTACAAAGGTGCTTAGGCAGTTTGCCACAAAGGCCTCGAGGATTTTGCCCAGATAGGGGAGAAGTGAAATTGGGCGAAAGTTGCACAATGTCCCAGGATCGGAACCTGCTTTTTTGAGAATGGGCGAGACCACAGCGGGTTTGAAGGAGTTGGGGACCATGCCAGAAGTAAGGGAGTTGTTAAGGAGGGAGAGGGGGGATCCGGAATGTTGAGGTAGATCTCCTGAGCGATGTGGGGGGGAATAACTGCCCCGCGGAGAGCTGGAACGGACTTTCCTAAGGAGTGAGGAAAAAGCTACTTCGGTGATCATTGGGAAGTTGACGAAAAGAGCGGGGTTACGGGGTGCCACATTGAAAGCGATAGGAGAGACGGCTTTGGGGATACTATATTTGATTTTAACGATCTTTTTGATGAAATAACTGTTGAGGGAGTTACAGAGGGATTGAGAGGGCAGGGGCTTGATGGTTACACGATCAGGTTTCACAAGTTTGTCCACTATGGAGAAGATGGCTTTAGTTTTGCAGGTGGCGTTCAGGATTTTGGCAGAAAAATGTTCAGTTTTAGCTAGGAGGATGGCTTTTTTTATAATCCTGTAAGGCCATGAGAAAGGTGGATTTCTTAAGGGGACAGTAGTCTGATCTCCACTTGCGCTCCGTTTGGCGCAGCGCGAGTTTCCTGTCTCTGAGGTCTTTAGTGAACCAAAGCTGGGCATCATGGGGTCTCTTCTTCTTAAGTACAGCGCTAAGGGGGCAAGGGGGCCGCGCGGCGCGCCCATGCTGGTGACGGAACCGCTCCGTCACCAGCCTCGGTTGAGCTGTGCTCATGACGGAGCGGTTCCGTCATGGCCCTGCCCGCTCACTAGAACGCGGCGCGCAGGTGCGAAATCAGCGCCGCGCAGGCACGTCGGGCGGGCCATGATGGAACCGCTCCGTCATCAGCACAGCACCACCGCGGCTGATGACGGAGCGGTTCCGCCATCAGCACGGAAAAGGTTAAGCTCAGTGGCTGTATAGAAATGGACGAATCGAGCAGGATGAGTGGCCCCTGGTCCCGTTCGGCCGCGGACGACGCAGACGGGCGCAAACGGGCTTACCTTTGGAGCACCTTCGGCGTGCAGCGCGTGTCCACTGCGCAATGGGAAACACATCTACAATTAAGGAAGGGGGAACAGCGCTAATCGCGGTGCTCCGCCCCCAACTAACAGCGAGGAAAGACTGCCGTCCTGCGTGAGCCTGCACCCTCCACAACAATCGGGAGAGCCCCGTGGTGGACCGGGGGCAGGCGGGAAGCGCAGGAGGTAAGGATGACTAGTTTTTTAAAATCAAACTGTGCAAATTAGCAATGAGCAGTGAAATCAATATTTTAAAAGTGCCAAAAGAGTTGCTTTATAAAAGTGAAGAGCGATTAGCAGGGTACGTGCGGTACGATTCTGGAGGCTGCTGATCAAGAATTGCCAAGCCTTATGCCTCAGCAAAGCTTACCACAACGTACCTCTCAGCGCGACTTAGATCACATCCCCAGTTTAAGAGCAGCGGCACGGCGCTGATCGCGGTGGTCCGCCCCCAACTGGCAGCGAGAAAAGACTGCCGTCCTGCATGAGCCTGCACCCTCCACAACAATCGGGAGCCCCCCATGGTGGACCGGGGTGCAGGCGGGAAGCACGGGAGGTAAGGATGGCTAGTTTTTTCAAATCAAACTGTGCAAATTAGCAATGAGCAGTAAATTCGATATTTTAAAAGTGCCAAAAGAGTTGCATTCTAAAAGTGAAGAGCGATTAACAGGGTACGTGCGGTACTATTCTGGAGACTGCTGAGCAAGAATTGCCAAGCCTTATGCCTCAGCAAAGCTTCCCACAACATACCTCTTAGCGCGAGTCCACCCTTGCCCCCACGGAGTCCCCCAGGGATCTTCATTGAGCCTGACACTTTTCAACCACTACATGGCCCCACTCGTAGCCATCGTCTGACAACACGGCCTCCAAATCGTATTCTACACCAACAATAACCAGCTCATCCTCTCCCTCAGCAGAGACCTCACCACCGCAAAACTGAACTTCCAGAAATGAATGCAAGGCGACGCAGTCTGGATGACCAAAATCAACCAAAAACTCAACGTTGATAAGACAGAAGTCCTCGTCCTTGGAACCACCCCCTCAGAATGGGACGACACCTCTTGGCCTACTGCCCTCAGAAGCCCACCAACCCCCTTGGACCACGCCAAAAACCTCAGCATCATACTCGACTCATCGCTCACCATGAACAGACAAGTCAACGCCGTCACTTCCAGCTGCTTCAACACCCTGTGCATCCTCCTCAAGACCTTCAAGTGGATCCCCCAAGAGTCAAGGAAGACAGTCACCCACACACTCATCACCAGCCGACTGGACTATGGAAAAGCACTCTGCGTCGGCATCAACAAATCCCTTCTCTGCAAACTTCAGACGATACAGAATACTGCAGACAGACTAGTCCTGGATATCCCACGCAACGAACACATCAGCAAACACCTGTGGAGACTCCACTGGCTGCCCGTGGAGAAACGTATCACCTTCAAGATCCTCACTCACGCCCACAAAAGCCTACACAACAACGGACCCAAATACCTGAACGACAGGATAAACTTCCACGTACCCAAAAGAAACCTCCTGTCTGCCAACCTTGCACTGGCTGAAACCCCTCGCATCCACAGAGCCAGAGCAGGCAGAAGATCATTCTTCCACATCGCAGCCAAAACCTGGAATGAGCTACAAGCGGAAATCCGACTCACCTCCGACCTGAACACCTTCAGGAGGACCCTCAAGACCTGGCTCTTCAGCTGAACAGATCTGCACGTCCCCCTCCTCCTCAGCGCCTTGAGACGCTCGGGGGTGAGTAGTGCGCTTACAATTCATTCGATGATTGATGTTGAATTGGTGCTGGACTGAAACTGAGGTAGTGCTGAGCGGATGCTGAGTTGGTGCTACACTGGTGGTGGTGCACTGATGAGGAGGTGGTACTGTGCTGATGCTGAGATAGTGCTCTGCTGATGCTGAGGTGGTGCTCATGTGGTGCTGTGGTGGTGCTCAGGTGGTGCTGTGCTGATACTGAGATGGTGCTGAGTTATGCAGGGGTGCTGATGGGTGATGCTGTGGTGGTACTGAGTGATGCTGTGTTGGTGGTGGATGATACTGAGGTGATGCTGAGTGATGCTGAGACAGTGTTGGTGCTCAAGTGGTGCTGTGCTGGTGTTCAAGTGGTGCTGGGTAATGTGGAGCTGGTGCTGAGCTGGTGCTGAGGTGGTGCCATGCTAATGCTGAGGTGGTGCCGTGCTAATGCTGGAGTGGTGCTGCATTGGTGATGAGTTGCTGCTTAGGTGGTGCTGCACTGGTGCTGTGCTAATGCTGTGGTGGGGGTGAGTTGGTGCTGCATTGATACTATGCTGATGGTGTCCTGCTCAGAATTAAAGTTTTAAAATAAATAATGAAATAGAGTACGGAGTCCCTGAAGCGTGCACCGCTCTCAGCATGCAAGTTAAAAAAATAATTGAGACTGAGCGTTGTGTCCCTAAAGCTGGCGCCGCACTCAACACGCAAGGTAGAGCGGCATAGCGCTCCGTAAGAAAATTGTCCTGTGTGAGTGCACTGCAAATACAAAAAGCAGCCGCTATTGTCCCCATCAGTGTCAAGAAACAAAATAGTACTTACCGACTTATAATGCAGACTGTGTAACAAGCCAAGTAAAAGGTCCAGTTGTTGTGATAGGTAACAAATGCAGACAAGGCGGTGCCAAGGAGGGACTAACAAGCCTATTTACGAATCAGAAGCCAGCATTTATGGAGGACAATGTCACAAGCCAATGACAAATATGGGAGGGGCTTCCAGTGCATACTCAACTACAGCATACCTCGCAAAGCAAGCTGCACATGTGCGCTGCCGCTAGGCTCAACCTAAAAAAGAAAAGTGTCCGTCACTTGCCCTTTGAAAGACATTATTTAAACAGGATGTGGATCACAGATGCCAAATGGTGATTAGGTAAAGCACACAGCATAAGGCAGGCGATTTATAAGTGTCCCTAATTGATAGTCGAGATAGTCGGACAAGGGGGAGAATAGATGTGAGCCCAAAAAGCATACTCAACAGTATGCAGAAACAAGCCTTTGACTTATGAAGACAAATTTCAAACCAGATGTTTCAATGCTAGGCCTTACGGACAGCCCAAATCTACAAACATGTAGCTCTGCTGGTTAAAGGAAACCCATTTCATTTATCGTATTTATTCATGTTTTTTTTCTATAGCGCCAACCAGGTCGCTCAATGGCTAAATGGATATTGCCATTTGAAAGGCTTAGTGTCTCTTTCCTAATTTTTTGGGGGGAATGTGTTTTAGGGGCATCTGAAAAGCTGTGTGTCTTTCCGGTCTTATTTACATTTTTAAATTGCAAACCTTGCATATGTACCTAAACAATTTTATTTAAATATTATGCCTACATACGTAAGGTTTGCAGTTAAAAAATGTAAATAAGAACGAAAAGACAGGCTGCTTGTCAGATGCCCTGTAAAGCACATTCTCCAGAAAAACAATTACAAGAGAGACCGGATATCCTCCTCTTTCTTTGCTGCTATCGCAGCCAGTTAAGTGCTTTTATAACTATATCCTTATAATGCCTATTTACTGCATTGTTTGACGGATTGTTGCGTTTATCGATATGCACGTCTATCGCGTTTGTTGTGCTGATTGCTTTGTTTGCCTTTGTCTGTGCTCGTGAGCCTCGCCCTTGCGTCTGCTGAGGTGTCGCGCCCCCTCCCTTTGCTTAGGGAGGCGTGCGCTTGTTTGCTGTTGTCCCGGTTCGCCGACGGCAGAGGTCAAATACATTCATTTTATGCGTGGAGGCTCCCCTCATCAGCCGAGAGTGCAGGGAGCAAGTAACTTTCACTTTTACTTTGGTTTCAGCGTGAGCAGCCCAATTGGGCTATATGTAGTAGGACATCGCTACTGCCCGTCTTTTGCCATTCCAGCGAATTTTTCCCCTGAGCAGCACCCCTGCGCCTGGCAGGCTGAAAGAATAGTTGGGCCTGGAGGGAGCACACCTCCTGAATATCAGAAACTGCTCTTTTTTGCTACGCATACGCCCTGTGGGCTGCAAGAACTCTGCTACAGCCTTTGCTGAGGAGCTAGGTATCTGGTAATTTGTTTTTGTGCTGTGGGTTGGCTCCCCCATTTACTACCCTCTGTATTTCTGCCTCATGAGCAAATCTATGTACAAATTTGGCACAACCATGGATGATTGGGTTACCTGTGAGGAGGATGATAACCTGTATGCGGAAGAAGTGACTAATCCTTCCCTTGAAGACAATATTGTGGAGGCCCTGGACGCTTCAATTCAGGACTCTGTCAACAAGGCCATTGAAAAGGCAGTTCCGGGAACTGTGCAACAGGCGCTAGCAACTGCACTTAAGCCAATCACTAAGCAGTTGGAAAAGTTCGCTAAGCGTCATGATTTCACCACTCCTGCAGTGCCTTTGAAAGTCGCGGCACCCATGATTCCCAGTCCAAGGCTTGGCCACATTCCTACACATTGTCCTCACTGCCTGCCCCTGACACCAGCAAGTCCAAGGCTCCAGACACTGATACCGATACAGACACTACATCCACTGACACTCCAGTTGAGTTTCCTCCTAGGAAGAAGAGCAGGAAGTCCAAGAATGTGGAGCCTTCACAGCCTGTCCTTACCCCCTTTACGTTTAATCCTGCTGATATTGTTCATCCGAGATCTTCTGATTGGCTTCCTGCTCCGGAGGTTGCCGCATACCTGCATGACAACATCCGTAAAAGTTTTGACAAGGAGGTGAGAAATATGCTCCGTTCAGAGTATCCTAGGCCGGACATTGCTGATAAAGTCGCAGAGACCCCTGACATAGACTCTAGTCTGCTGACTTTTCTGAAAAAGTTTGCCAAAGCTCCTAAGAAGGGCATTGACTGTGCCTGGCGAGGGTGCGAGGACAAGCTCCTGGATGTGGTGGGCCCCAGGCAAAAATCCTGGAGATGGCTTTGGAAGCGCAGGAATCTGGTGCGGCGATGGATTCCCTTGTCTTGGCGGGATGCCTGTTGGGCAGTGAAAATTGCACCATATCCACGGATTGCAGGAATTCTCTCCTAATGAGGATGGACTCCAACCTTACCGAGTTTGCAGCGGTGGAACCAGGTCCCCTGGCGGATGGCAACCTGTTCGGTGAATGTTTTGTAAAGGACGTAGCCAAGTACATGGGCTCCTTCACAACTCTCGATAAGGCTCAGTCAGGGATCAAGAGAGTCTTTCAGGCTGGGGTTTTCAACAGGGCTGGACGAGGTCGGGATGCTCATTTGCCAAGGTCCCCAGAGAGGTGACTTTGGTTGAGGAAGAGGTGATTGGGACTCCACCCTTTGGGGGGACGTTCTACCCCATCAGGCAACGTTTCAACAAGAGACGTTTCAACAGGGGATCGTACCGTGGTGGTTTCCAGGCCACGGAATCTTCAGGTAAGTGCTCCAGACACCTCCCAACTTCCCTTGGGGGGGTCGTATTCGATTTTTCTTTCACAATTGGGTTAAATTGTCTCAGGCTGCTTGGATATTAGAGACAGTTCAGGGTTTTCATCTAGCCTTCTTACAGGTTCCTTATCAGGACAGACGGCCAGACAGCTGTCTTTTTCCCAAACAGAGTGCGCTTTTATAGATTCAGAAATCGAAGGATTCCTTCAGAAACACGCAATAGCACATTGCGACGAGGGCCCTTGCGGTTTCTCCAGCAATATTTTTCTGGTTCAGAAGAAAGGCGGAGGTTACAGGTTGGTACTCAATTTAAAGAATTTCAATCATTTCATGGATTACAAATATTTCAATATGGAGGTTATCCATCTCTTGGCGGATCTTCTGAAACAGGGAGACTGGATGGTCCGTTTGGACCTGAAGGACGCCTACCTATCCGTTCCGATTTTTCCTCCACATCAGAGATTTCTGCAATTCCAGTGTAGAGACCGATGGTACGAATATTTGGTCCTTCCTTTCGGACTTTCCTCCGCACCATGGTGTTTCACTAAAGTGTTGAAGCCAGTGATAGCCTACCTCAGAGAGCAAGGGGTTTGCATGATAGTGTATTTAGACGATGTACTGATCATGGCGCATATGCCGGAGATGGCAGTGCAACATTTGCGCATGACCATTGCTATGCTGCGAGATCTCGGGTTTGTGGTCAATGAAGCCAAATCCGTACTGTGTCCATCACAACAGATAGACTTTCTGGGTTTTGTCATAAATTCTCACACAGCTCAGTTGACTTTCTGGGTTTTGTCATAAATTCTCACACGGCTCAGTTGAGTCTTCCCGTACCAAACTTCGGGACATACAGAAGGAGCTACACTCTCTGTTCTCCAAACAGACAGTCTCACTGAGAGTCATTGCTAAGATAGTGGGTCTCCTAGCGTCATCTATTCAGGCGATCTTCCCAGGTCCCCTTCACTATCGAGCCCTTCAGAGATTAAAAATTCAACATCTGCAGAACGGTCTCTCATTCAAAGACCTGGTTCCTCTGTCGTCAGAGGTCCGAGAGGAGATTTCGTGGTGGCTTGCACACGTGGAATCGTGGAACGGTCGAGCCATTTTCGTCTCCCTTGCAGAAGTTGTCATAGAATCCGACGCCAGCCGCTGGGGTTGGGGAGCGCGCTGTAGAAATATTTCCACGGGAGGGCGCTGGTCCCTTCAAGAACTAGATCTCCACATCACTTGCCTAGAGCTGCTCATCGGCTCATTCGCGATCAGGACTCTGTCGCCCAAAAAAGTCTTGTATTGCATCCTACTGAGGATGGACAACATATACCATAAGCGTGGAAGGGTATACTCAGATGTGAGTCCCTTGCTCACTGCACCATCAGGATTCAAGCAAGCCGGGCTGAAGACGGCTGAAATGCCAGAAACCGGTCCCCGGAAGCTTGTTCCCTTCCCAGTATAAGAATTGGCTTGGTAGTCTGGTCTGCCCTGTTCCCATGATGCACTGGGCCAGGGACAGACTAATTTGCATGTAGCCAGGTTCTGAGCTGGGATGGTGCAGTGAGCTAAAAAACGGTGATGGATCAAGCCCTGATCTTTGGACTGGGTAAGAGTGGTCTGCTTAATTCAGACACTCTGTTCATCACCACCCCCTTTTCTGAATAATTTTGTCCACCACAAGCGTGGAAGGGTATACTCAGATGTGAGTCCCTTGCTCATTGCACCATCAGGATTCAAGCAAGCCGGGCCGAAGACGGCTGAAATGCCAGAAACCGGTCCCCGGAAGCTTGTTTCCTTCCCAGTATAAGAATTGACTTGGTAGTCTGGTCTGCCCTGTTCCCATGATGCACTGGGCCAGGGACAGACCAATTTGCATGTAGCCAGGTTCTGAGCTGGGATGGTGCAGTGAGCTAAAAAACGGTGATGGATCAAGCCCTGATCTTTGGACTGGGTAACAGTGGTCTGCTTAATTCAGACACTCTGTTCATCACCACCCCCTTTTCTGAATCATTTTGTCCACCATAAGCGTGGAAGGGTATACTCAGATGTGAGTCCCTTGCTCATTGCACCATCAGGATTCAAGCAAGCCGGGCCGAAGACGGCTGAAATGCCAGAAACCGGTCCCCGGAAGCTTGTTTCCTTCCCAGTATAAGAATTGGCTTGGTAGTCTGGTCTGCCCTGTTCCCATGATGCACTGGGCCAGGGACAGACTAATTTGCATGTAGCCAGGTTCTGAGCTGGGATGGTGGAGTGAGCTAAAAAACGGTGATGGATCAAGCCCTGATCTTTGGACTGGGTAAGAGTGGTCTGCTTAATTCAGACACTCTGTTCATCACCACCCCCTTTTCTGAATAATTTTGTCCACCACAAGCGTGGAAGGGTATACTCAGATGTGAGTCCCTTGCTCATTGCACCATCAGGATTCAAGCAAGCCGGGCCGAAGACGGCTGAAATGCCAGAAACCGGTCCCCGGAAGCTTGTTTCCTTCCCAGTATAAGAATTGACTTGGTAGTCTGGTCTGCCCTGTTCCCATGATGCACTGGGCCAGGGACAGACCAATTTGCATGTAGCCAGGTTCTGAGCTGGGATGGTGCAGTGAGCTAAAAAACGGTGATGGATCAAGCCCTGATCTTTGGACTGGGTAACAGTGGTCTGCTTAATTCAGACACTCTGTTCATCACCACCCCCTTTTCTGAATCATTTTGTCCACCATAAGCGTGGAAGGGTATACTCAGATGTGAGTCCCTTGCTCATTGCACCATCAGGATTCAAGCAAGCCGGGCCGAAGACGGCTGAAATGCCAGAAACCGGTCCCCGGAAGCTTGTTTCCTTCCCAGTATAAGAATTGGCTTGGTAGTCTGGTCTGCCCTGTTCCCATGATGCACTGGGCCAGGGACAGACTAATTTGCATGTAGCCAGGTTCTGAGCTGGGATGGTGGAGTGAGCTAAAAAACGGTGATGGATCAAGCCCTGATCTTTGGACTGGGTAAGAGTGGTCTGCCTAATTCAGACACTCTGTTCATCACCACCCCCTTTTCTGAATCATTTTGTCCACCATAAGCGTGGAAGGGTATACTCAGATGTGAGTCCCTTGCTCATTGCACCATCAGGATTCAAGCAAGCCGGGCCGAAGACGACTGAAATGCCAGAAACCGGTCCCCGGAAGCTTGTTTCCTTCCCAGTATAAGAATTGGCTTGGTAGTCTGGTCTGCCCTGTTCCCATGATGCACTGGGCCAGGGACAGACTAATTTGCATGTAGCCAGATTCTGAGCTGGGATGGTGCAGTGAGCTAAAAAACGGTGATGGATCAAGCCCTGATCTTTGGACTGGGTAAGAGTGGTCTGCTTAATTCAGACACTCTGTTCATCACCACCCCCTTTTCTGAATCATTTTGTCCACCATAAGCGTGGAAGGGTATACTCAGATGTGAGTCCCTTGCTCATTGCACCATCAGGATTCAAGCAAGCCGGCCCGAAGACGGCTGAAATGCCAGAAACCGGTCCCCGGAAGCTTGTTTCCTTCCCATTACAAGAATTGGCTTGGTAGTCTGGTCTGCCCTGTTCCCATGATGCACTAGGCCATGGACAGACTAATTTGCATGTAGCCAGGTTCTGAGCTGGGATGGTGCAGTGAGCTAAAAAACGGTGATGGACCAAGCCCTGATCTTTGGACTGGGTAAGAGTGGTCTGCTTAATTCAGACACTCTGTTCATCACCACCCCCTTTTCTGAATCATTGTAAAGGACGTAGCCAAGTACATGGGCTCCTTCACAACTCTCGATATGGCTCAGTCAGGGATCAAGAGAGTCTTTCAGGCTGGGGTTTTCAACAGGGCTGGACGAGGTCAGGATGCTCGTTTGCCAAGGTCCCCAGAGAGGTGACTTTGGTTGAGGAAGAGGTGATTGGGACTCCACCCGTGGGGGGACGTTCTACCCCATCAGGCAACGTTTCAACAAGAGACGTTTCAACAGGGGATCGTACCGTGGTGGTTTCCAGGCCACGGAATCTTCAGGTAAGTGCTCCAGACTCCTCCCAACTTCCCTTGGGGGGATCGTATTCGATTTTTCTTTCACAATTGGGTTCAATTGTCTCAGGCTGCTTGGATATTAGAGACAGTTCAGGGTTTTCATCTAGCCTTCTTACAGGTTCCTTATCAGGACAGACGGCCAGACAGCTGTCTTTTTCCCAAACAGAGTGCGCTTTTATAGATTCAGAAATCGAAGGATTGCTTCAGAAACACGCAATAGCACATTGCGACGAGGGCCCTTGCGGTTTCTCCAGCAATATTTTTCTGGTTCAGAAGAAAGGCGGAGGTTACAGGTTGGTACTCAATTTAAAGAATTTCAATCATTTCATGGATTACAAACATTTCAATATGGAGGGTATCCATCTCTTGGCGGATCTTCTGAAACAGGGAGACTGGATGGTCCGTTTGGACCTGAAGGACGCCTACCTATCCGTTCCGATTTATCCTCCACATCAGAGATTTCTGCAATTCCAGTGTAGAGACCGATGGTACGAATATTTGGTCCTTCCTTTCGGACTTTCCTCCGCACCATGGTGTTTCACTAAAGTGTTGAAGCCAGTGATAGCCTACCTCAGAGAGCAAGGGGTTTGCATGATAGTGTATTTAGACGATGTACTGATCATGGCGCATATGCCGGAGATGGCAGTGCAACATTTGCGCATGACCATTGCTATGCTGCGAGATCTCGGGTTTGTGGTCAATGAAGCCAAATCCGTACTGTGTCCTTCACAACAGACAGACTTTCTGGGTTTTGTCATAAATTCTCACACAGCTCAGTTGACTTTCTGGGTTTGTCATAAATTCTCACACGGCTCAGTTGAGTCTTCCCCGTACCAAACTTCGGGACATACAGAAGGAGCTACACTCTCTGTTCTCCAAACAGACAGTCTCACTGAGAGTCATTGCTAAGATAGTGGGTCTCCTAGCGTCATCTATTCAGGCGATCTTCCCAGGTCCCCTTCACTATCGAGCCCTTCAGAGATTAAAAATTCAACATCTGCAGAACGGTCTCTCATTCACAGACCTGGTTCCTCTGTCGTCAGAGGTCCGAGAGGAGATTTCGTGGTGGCTTGCACACATAGAATCGTGGAACGGTCGAGCCATTTTTGGCTCCCTTGCAGAAGTTGTCATAGAATCCGACGCCAGCCGCTGGGGTTGGGGAGCGCGCTGTAGAGATATTTACACGGGAGGGCGCTGGTCCCTTCAAGAACTAGATCTCCACATCACTTGCCTAGAGCTGCTCGTCGGCTCATTCGCGATCAGGACTCTGTCGCCCAAAAAAGTCTTGTGTTGCATCCTACTGAGGATGGACAACATATCGGCGGTTCGCTACATCAACAAACTGGGAGGCTCGAGATCCTCCATGTTGGTAGAGATAGCGAAAGACTTTTGGCACTATTGCCTAAGTCATTAGATATTGGTCATAGCCGAATATATTCCGGGCCAGTCGAACGTAGAGGCGGACTGGCACTCACGACACCTCATGGACTACAGCAATTGGCGACCCGAGCCTCAGGTAGTTCAGTGGTTACAGGCGATCTGGGGACCATGCCAGATCGACCTATTTGTGTCCCGGTTGACTCGACAAGTCCCCCAGTTCTTCAGCTGGAGACAGATTCTTTAGCTCTGGCGACGGATGCCTTCACTCAGGACTGGTCCCAGTCTCTGAATTATGCCTTTCCCCCATTCATATTGATCCCTCGGGTGTACACACAGATAATGCGTCAGTCAGCGGTAGTGATCTTAGTGACTCCCCTGTGGAAGTCGCAACCTTGGTTCCCTAGTCTCCTGGAGGTGAGCTGCGACTTCCCCAGGAGGATTACGGAGTTCCCAATGTTGCTCCAGGGCCTTCATGGAGAGATGCACCCGATGGTGGTGTCGGGGCAGTTGTCCCTGATGGCCTGGTGACTTTCCAGTGGTATTGGCGAGTGCCAGGTTTTTTGGAGCAAGCTCAGCCTTCATCAACCAAGCTTGGGCTCCTTCCACCAGGAAGAGACATACTTCAGCCTGAAAGGGCTGGGTTTGTTGGTGCGAGGAACAACACGTGGATCCCGTGGGGGCGGGATTACCCTACATAGTGAAATTTCTTTTTCATAAAGCTTTAGAGGGATTGGCATATCATTCTGTTAATAATTTTCGTTCTGCTATCTCCGCGGGTCATTCCCAAATTGAAGGCAAACCTGTAGGGATGCATCCGCTCGTATGTAAGCTTTAGAAGGGTATTCGAGTAGCGAATCCCCCAAAACCTAAGTATACTTCCTTATGGGATGTCTCTCTAGTTCTTTCCCTGTTTAATGAATGGCCTCAGAATGACATGTTAACAAGGAAACACCTTTCGGCAAAATTGGCCATGCTTTTATGCCTTGCGGCATGTAGACGTTCATCTGATGTTAAGGCTTTGGACGTTACAGGTAGAGTATATACTCCAGAGGGAGTTTCCTTTAACATTACTTCCAGAACCAAGACAATGTCTAGAAGTGTTGATTACCATGCTTTTCCTAGTAATGCTAAACGTTGTGTAGTGCAATGTCTCAAGGCATATGAGGAATGTACAAGGCCTATTCGGTCAGCTAGTATAGCGCAATTATTGATTGCTTTGCAGAAACCGTACAGGCCTGTTACTGCGGCTGCAATAGCCAGATGGTTAAAGTATGTTATGCAGGAGGCGGGTATTGATACCCAAGTGTTTGGGGCGTACTCTGTTCGGGGCGCCATGGCCTCGAAAAGGTTTATGTTAGGATCTACTGTTCAGGACATTATGCATTCTGCTGACTGGTCTTTAGAATCTACCTTTAATCAGTTTTATAATAGGCCGGTGGGTGATATTTCATCTGTAGTGTTTCATCAGCGTTAAACTAGCATAATACGAAGCCTCCGGTCCTGTAATAGAATAAAAAATTAGCTAGCAATCGCGCCAAGAATTTTCAATTCTATTAAGGACACGGAGGAGAGGATTATCCCACCCGGTTATATTACAGAGTTGTAATGTTTTACCCACCCGTGTGTTTATCATCTGTTTTAAACAGAAATTACGGGTTTTCTATTTTTCATTCTTCCAGGTTCTGAAAAGAAGATGGACTAAGTATGCTTCCTGTTGAGAAGAAGTTCTTTCCAGTTGGATGGTTCTTCCACGTTGGAAGATAATATTGTTGGACTTGAGTTATTTCATGGACTTTAATGTTCGAAGCAAAGAAAGAGGAGGATATCCGGTATTGACTGGTTTTTATGGGCGTTGACAGGATGTAATGTGTTGTGTGCATCATGGGAAATGTAGTTTTCGATATAAAAAGTTAAATTTCATTGGCTGCTGTGTGTAGCAATAAATGAAAGAGAAAGTGTAATCCTCGCCTCCGTGTCCTTAATAGAATTGAAAATTCTGGTTGCGATAGCTAGCTAATTTTTTATTCTCTCTACAAATTAGGCTCTTAAAAATAAGGTTCTCTGAAGAAGCGATGTCTTGGAGAAGATGGCTGCTCCTAAGAGAGGAGAAATGAAAATACCCGATAGTGGTTTGTGGAGGAAAGAGGCGCGCTTAAAGTGAAAGCAGCACAGTTCACAAAGTGAAAGCGGTGCCGTTCACAAACAATTAAAGGTGCGCTTAAAGTAAAAGCAGAGCAGTTCAAAAACAATTAAAGGCGCGCTTAAAGTGGAAGAGGTGCCGCTCAGAAATAAATATTAAAGACCCAAGGCTATGCTGTGTGATAAACCACAGTGCTCACCTCTGCCACTTACATTTTGATTTAACCCCTTCGCTGCGGGGGATAACCCCCGCTTTTGCTGGGGGAGCGCACAGCGCCCGCATGCTCATGACGAGCTGAGCTCGTCATGAGCTACGGCGCTCCTGTGCTCATTACGAGCTCAGCTCGTCACAGGTGTATTGCCTCCCGTGGAATGCTCAGCACAGCGGGGGAATTCTCCCCGCACCAATCAGTCCAGTAGCCAGTAGTGTACATTATGTAGTCTACTAGGTTACAGGTAAGATGGTATAAGCCCCACCAGGAACAGCATCCTGCTGCTCAACCCGACTCATTCCAACTAACCACTCATCTAAACCATGCACTCATGAACATGCTATTACATCACACTCACACAGGCTGAACAGCTGGAACTAGGAAACAAAGGATATAACACTTTCCTACTCCACTACAAAAAGTCTTGCAGAGCAGTGCATGTGCGCCGACAGACTTGTCCTCCCTGCATGTCCTGGCTACATCATGAGGGTACATCAGGGTTGAATTAGAAGTTGTTTTCACTCCCTGCAGTTCCACATTATCAGACAAGTGGATATTTTTAGTCACAAGGTCAGACTACCAAACCCATTTGAAGAACCTCCAATGTAACCTTTCTGAGCCTCATGTTGCCCTCACTGTCATCAGACCCACTGCGAAGGAGTTTGGGACTTAACAGACACATCTGTCGCTAATAAAACAAGCAAGAAAGATTGGGCAAGGTTGTTACTCTGTCATTTTCTTTGTTCAGAAACCTTTGGGGAATTTTCATCCAGTTCTGGACTCAACATGGTGATGCTACAAACTATAATACCAAAGACAATGCTAGGGAGTTGACTGTGTAGCCTCATTAGATCATCTGCCAGCTGAATGTGTACTTGCATGTGCCAAGCTAACAGGGTTCGCAGGATCTTAATATTCAGTATCCTGGAAGACCATTTTTAATTTTAAATACTCTCATTTGGTGTAACCTCTGTCCCTTGGGTCTTCACAAAGATACTTGCATTAATGGTGAGGATTCTATTATCTTGGGGTAACCATACTATATATATTAGAATACTGGACAATCGGACCCTCCTCTTTTTCAAGGGGTGAAAGGAAGTTCAAAAGGATTGCAACACTCTCCTGTCACATGGGTTTCTACTCAACCTGTAAAAGTCTCACCTGATTCTAAATCAAAGTCTGCGATTCATTTGAGCTTTCTTCCATATGGATCTGGGTTGTGTGTTCCTTCCTGCTGCAAGAAAGCAATGACTGATGCTAAGCCTTTCCACCGTGTTGGAAATCCAGATGAGATCAGCACGGGACTGGCTTTGGGTGCAAGGCACAATGGTAGCTTCTGTGACAGTGATTGCATGGCCAAGATTACACCTTTACCCCCCGGATCATAATCTTCTTCATTGGTGCTCTTCAGCATTGGAGAAACCATAATCCCAACAATGCTACAGATACACAAGGACTCTAGTGGCTAAAGTAGGCCAATGTTGACCATGGATTTCTGTTAGATCCCCACACAGAGGGCTGATCTTGTTTGGTATGCCTGTTTGTCAGGCCAGGTCCCCACACTTCAGAAGAAAATAGAATAAACAACCTCCATTGTGTCCATTCTACATTGTAGAATAACATATCACAAGTGACCCCATTGGGTTTTCATTTCTATTGTATTGATATATAGGGAGCACTATCCTAACACTTATAAAGCCAAATAGTTTGTTAATGTAACCAAATGCACACAGCATCTTTCCTGAGTGTCTGTGCTGTGTGGATGCAGTTGCATGTCAACTAACTGTGTCATGGTCACTCACCAGGCTCCTCCATGAAGAGAGCTTTGACTCCATCTTCTAGCCCCTCCAAGCTGCTGAGCTGAGCTGGTGATGCTGCACACTGCTCCCACCTATTCAGTCAGTTCGAAGTCTGGAGCCGATCCCCCCCCAAAGGATGCAAAGTCCTTGCACTGGTGGTTGGGTAGAAGGGCACACACACTGCTTTTTAGGTCTCGCACCTGGCGATTACAGCGCGAAAGCGCTGTCTCGCCTGCGAGACCTGTAGACAAGAGATGGGCACGTGCAGCATGACTGAATCGGATCAGTTCGTGCGTGGACAGCATGCCGGAAACACACATGCGCGCACACACCCAGACACACCCACACACACACAGACACACGCGCACACACACACACACGCACGCACACACACACAGACACACGCGCACACACGCGCGCACATGCACGCCTACTTCACCATTCACCGGACTCTTTCTGCTACAGGCTCCATCCCTCCTCCGCAACAGCATACCATGCTGGTTGTCCCTCTCTCCCTCGTCAGCGTGTCAGTGTAGGCAGCAAGTGGGGCTCTCCACGAGCACGGGAGCCCCGCTAGCTCACACGCTCCCTTCCGGCTGGTTTCACAGGCAGAGGAGCGCGGGGGTAGGCTCCCGTCTGCTTCCTGTCCTTTTGCGGCCCCGCCCCCATCCCAACACAGGTTGCCTGGCTTCCTGTCCAAGCCGGGCTGCGGCGATGAGTTTGTCAATTAATGTGCTTGTTTTTTTTTGGTGTTGTAAATAGCATAAAGGTATCGGAGCGCTTTACATAAGCGGAGCATTTCAGACAGACGCATTCATTTATAGGCTCGAAGAGAGTGAGCCATTTCCTTAGCTTTCAGTTGAGCACTGGTTGCAGTACAGATGTGTGCATTCATTTTTAGGCACAGGGTGAGTGAGCGAGTTGCCTATCTTTTTGGGAGCACTTGTTGCATTACAGAAGGACGCACTCATTTTTAGGCACAGGGAGCGTTAGCAATTTGCCTAGCGTTCCGTGAGCACTGGTTGCAGTACAGACAGCAGATTCATTTTTAGGCACAGGGTGAGTGCATGGCACAAATTCCTCTAACCTTACTTAACCAATTATTCCTCGCCTACCATATTAAAAGGAGAAACTTTACTGCAGGGGTGGAGCGCAGCTGTCCTTTGCAGACGGAAGTCACAGCGCTTGCTGCTGTGTGCACTGAGGCGCACAGACCATTCGTGCCATTATTAATATTAATTAAGCATGGAGCCCGCTCCTCAATGGGCTCTGACAGAAGTGGAGTCCTGCTTGTGCCCTGGGGGAACTGCAGGACTTCTCATCGGCACAGAGTCTCTTGAGGACTCGTCCGGTAAGTGTTTTATTTTTTTATTCTTTTATTTTATTTGCACAAGTGTCCCGCCCACCGTAGATGCAGGCCGCCACTCTTCAGCAGTCCCCACTGTCATTTAGATGTCCTCTTGTTGTTCTTCCCACTGTGTGTAGTTTCCTGGTCAGCTCGGATAGATGGATTTGATGCTAGGTCTTGGTTTGTTTCTTCTTTAGCCATTCCCACTTACATTGGCATACTGCTTGTGACAGGGGCTTGGACTTAAAGTCTTTTTTTGGGCTATTTGTTGCCAGTTGTAGTCCTTTCGTGGCCATATGTGGAGGAGCCTTCGGGAAGTTGCTTACTGCGGGACTTTGAACTACACACCCCGGAATGCCACACTTGTGAAAGTGGTGATCTATGATGAAAGAAACTCCATGATGCACGTAATGTGACCCTCAAAGGACCGTGGTCTGTGGGAAGTGGGCCAGGGACTGAAGGATACGTGCATCAGCTTTAGTACGTAGAGAAGCAAGGAAAGAGTGGTCAGAGCCTGAGGATCCTTTTATTGCCATCATGTTGCATGTAGGCAGGCAGAGGCACTCAGGCCACAGAAGCTTAAGGCTCCACGTGCTCTGCAGGATGTGGCAGCCGCAGCACGGAGGCGGCGACAGATTGTAATGTTTGGAGCTGCAATGCAATTATCGCCACCTTAAACCGTTGCAAAATAACACATGGAAGAAAAACACACTCTGCAAGAGGTAGAAACACACACAGTCACATGCACAGGCAAAAACACCAAACAGCTGTCAAAAGTGGTGGCAGGGCAAAACGTAAGACATATATATATACATTTAGGCCACCACGGCGGCAGCAAATAGAGAAAAGAAGGAGTTGCATAGACCAGCACATCCAGATGTCCGCGCACAGACGGCGTGCACCACACGATCCACTGATGTTGTGAGGAATGCAATGCTCACACTCTTTAAAACATAACCTAGTAGGCAGCAGTTTTTATTTGATTATCTGTCACAGCAGGGTTGTAATATTAACCTCCACCAGGCTGGGTGTCTACTTGTAGCTCCAATTCATTTCTGAATGCTCTCATATGTGCTAATGACGTCACCAGCACACTTGAGAGTGCATGGAAATACTGGTGCTCACGATCTCTTGTTGCTTTGGTGGCCCCCTTCCACGGCGTCGCGAGCCGCTCAGCACTCCTCCAGCACAGCGACGAACCCAGCATGCGCCGCCACTGGGCACGAGCCGCAGGGCATGCCGATGTGCATGCTCACGACATGCCTTTCACTTTCACTTTCACTTGCTCTGAGATGCCGAAGCCCCAGGGGAGAAATCACCGCCGCAGGCAGAGGCAGCCCAAGTGGCTAGATGACCTCGGGCTGTGTGGAGATGGCCAGTACCGGCGCTCATGAGGGTCAGGACACTGGCTGCTTAAAGAACTGCAGCGGAGCTCTGGAAGAGGGGCCAGTGCAGCAGTTGGGCAAGGTAGGAGCTAGCGGGCCGATCTCTGAGGTCTCACCTGTGTTCTAGATGTTGTGACTCCTGCCGACAAAGAGAAAACCCCCTGCCTAAATTGTGAGCAACTGCTCTGTTACTGACTGCTGTTTTTTAAGGTGAGGAACACCGAACACGTCGGATTGCATGGAATGGGGGATGCACTGAGTGGTAGGAGGAGCGTCCTGCAACCCTGGACCACTGTAAATTGATACTTGTATAGCGCACTACTCACACACAAGGGTCTCAAGGCGCTTGTACGAATACCGCTGTGGAACCCATCCTGGCTTTCCCTGTGAGGTGTCCACTCCTGGGCACCCCCAAGGTGGAGGCCAGGCATCCTTAGCGTTGTGGGGCCGTTGTGGAGATTAAGCAAGCTATTGCTCAGAGCTGCAGAGTGGGACTCCATGATTGGAATAGGCACAGAGGCGAGAATTATCAGGTCCGTGGAATTTTGAGCCCAAGACCCACCGAGGCCGGAAATTGAACCCTGCTCCTGGGCTAGAACTCTGCATCAGGGTCTGCCGCTCTAACCATTGAGCCACACTTCTCCACTCTGTATGTCTATGCTGAACCCCCTCACTCCCCAATCCCCACGCCCCCCAACCTGGACTGTTACAGAAACCCATGGCCCAGTAGTCTTTCAGGTAAGTTTAGGAGCACTATCTCTCTATCAAAGTAGTGCCTGGATTAGGTGATTCCAGGGAGATGCGGAGATGTTTCTGTTCAAAAGCCAGTCACTCTCTCGAAGTCCCTCATGTAGGATGCACCTCCCTGTACCCAGGCCTGGTTCCTACGGGATTTATCTTTTCTACTCTCCACACCTCACCCTTTTTTCTCTGTCTCACCTTCCTCTCCCCCAACTTCACCCTCCTTTCTCTTCACTTCAACTTGCTGCCCCACCCACTTCACCCTTCCACCGACTCAATTGCAATAACTTTTATTTAAGTATTAATTATTACAAAAAATTAAAAGCCATTGTTATTTGTAATATCAATAAATCTAAGTCACGTAATACACCACATATTGCATTACAAATGCTATAGGTGTCACATTTGCAAAAGTTATACCTATTGGCATTGTCATACACAATGCCAATAACTCAAACTTTAATGCTGCGAGACCTATTGCATTGTAATGCTTTTTTCACTTCCCAATGGAGTGAGAGTGGGAAATGGCAGAATTCTCATACAGGGGGAGCCCCATACATATTTTTTTATCTGACTTTGGCACTCGTTTTGTGGAGGAGATGTTCCAGGAGACTGGGCTCCACATCTACCACCTACTCAGCAAGTACCTGCAGTTCCTGGAAGGAAGTATGGTTAGAATCCCTTTAAATTCATTTTAGAGTTCTTCAATGACGGGTCTGTCCATTTTTGTGACTACAAACAGGTCCCCTTGTACAGCATTTATTACACACATGAATACACACACACACACACACAGACACACACACACCACACACACAGACACACAAAACACCATACACAGTTAAATATAAATGTATCTATGCTTCCACTCAGATAAACCAATTTCCAAACATAAAGATGAGCCAGCATCAGAGATTGAGACACTATTACACAACCAGACCACACACACATAGACTTCTTCAGATGCACAGACATTACAACACAGAAGTAAAAGAGAATGCCAATACAAAGTGACCACAGAACAATTCCTTTTGCAACAACAAACCAAAGTGCACCCACCAATCCAAACCCACTTATAACCTAAAATACACAGACACAAGTATTTATAAAATATAGACTTGATTACATTAACATATATTATTTGGTCTTTAAAGATCTGACTAAGCAAATAAGTAGCCAGAGGGCCACGGTGCATGCAAGGGTTACTCGGCCTATCCGTGGTCCTTGAGGCCTTTTACTCCTGATGTCCAGGGGCTCAACCAACTATAAATCCCACGCAACTGGGCCAAGTACCCTTTCTGCACTTGACTCTCATTGGTAGCTGTATGTGGTCAAGCAGTCAAGGCTCCCTCAGGGAGAATGTAGATACAGGTTAGTGAACATAACTCAAAGGGCACACAGTACAAACAATAAACCAATGTCCAGTCAAATACTTACTTTTATATGAACAAAATAAGTATTTTATTTCTAACTCTACACATGCAAACGTATACGACATTCAGAAGCAACAACACAATCCCTCTTCAGGTCGGGACTCTTGAAGTTGTCAGGCCAATCCCTGTCCCACTCTCCTTTGTGTAATGTGTTTGGGGTTATTACCCATTCATGGTTGGCTGCATCGAAGGAATGTGCACTTTGAGGCCATTCTCTAGTGTTCCCCTTTGACTCCTCTGAATTTTAATCTAAAGCATCTATGGTACCGCAGCACCATTAGCAGCGAGTCCCCTGTGAGTAGTATGAAGGGATACCTTCCATCAAAAAATCCTGGTCGCAAAAGTGACAGGTCTGGTCGCAAACGGCTGGTCGCAATTTTGACAGCTTTTGACATGTCTGGTCTTAAACTTCTGGCCTTAAATTTGACAGTTTAAGGCCAGGACTGTTTAAGGCCAGGGTTTGATCAGCCCTGGCCTTAAACAGTACTGTCCTTAAACTTCTGGCCTTAAATTTGACAGCTCTGCTCTGCTGCAAAACATGAGGTAATTGTGTACATGTTTAAAATTGCATAGAAAAAACTGCATGGTTGTAGGCTGGAAATGTCTGTGCATTTTTAAAACTGGGGGTTTGCAGCCAGCTGATGTTTGAACAGCTGCTGGGGCAGTCCTGAGTTCCCCATCCCAGGGCCTGGGAAGAAGAATGTGTCATGTAGGTGTCAAAGTGGTAAAGGGTCCTCACAAACCTACCTATGGTAATTCTCTCTAAAAAAAAAAGGTTAATACAAACCCCTTATAAAATAATAAACCCCACAGCCAGCCCTGAGCTTTGAGATAAGATAAAAGACAGGTGGCCTGTAGAGCAAAGCTTCCCATGAGAACCTGAAACAGGGTGCCAGCTGTTAGGATGTAATAAACACATCACAAAGCCCCTGGACCCAATTTTGACAGGTTAGTTCCAACTTGACGTGGCTGGCAGGAAATTTGACAGGTTAGTCCCAAGGTAGATCCTGTTCCCGGGCTCCCTACTTCCCAGGAGAAGGGGTCACGTAGGGGTGAAGAGTTTTGCGATGGCCCCCATTGTCTAACCCCACTCTTCCCAGGATAGGCCTTGAGTTTGAGTAACAGGTGTCAAAGTAATAAAGGTTGTACTGGTTATACTGTACAAGGATAGAAAAAAGGTTCCCAACCAAAGGCCAGCAGGACATTGTTCGAAACCCCCTAAAGTCATAAAGGGTGTGGGGGGGGGAGCTTCTAATTAGCATGCTTGGACAGGTATAAAAAGGCCCCTCAAGGAACACTGCCAAACACCCATTCAAAAACCCCCCTTTGAGGAGCGACTGGCGTGGATTGTTCTGCTGTACCTGGAGGACTCCTGCATCAACAACCAAGTCTAAAACCTTTGTGTATTTCTACACCATCAAGCCCTACAAAACCTTGGGGAGTGACTGGCCTGGATTGTTTTGGAGGCACAGAGCCAACCCTTGGAATTTAAGGCAAGGATGGACCTGAGCAACTTCTCCCAGATTGACGCAGCCTGTCAACATGTAAAGAAGGTAAATAATGGATTGCGCAATGTTGTATTAGGGTGTACATGTAGTTTAAAAAAAAAAATAAGTTGTACTTTTTAAAAAAAATAGTACTATGTAGTGTGGCTTGTAAACTGTTACTCTTTAAGTCTATGTGGTGTGTTTAATGTGAATAATGGTGACAATGAAGTTTTTTTTACAAGATGTGAATTGTAATGTAAATGTGTTTAAAGTGAATAAAGGCTTTGCTGATGCATTGAGTTTAAAGCTATGTGTGTGTGTGTGGGTATTTAATGTTAATAAGGGTGGTGGCATAGGGTAGAGTTTGCAGGGTTTGTATTTAAGGGGTCATAATGTTATAGGCCTTAGGAGAGGGTACATGCAGAGGGGAAACGTATATTTTACAGCTCATAGAAACATTTTTTACCATGCTGCTGTACATTTAATGCTAATAAATGTTAGAGGCTACTACTGCTTTAGGGGTACCAGAGGTTCTTTAAATAAAATACATTGCATACATATAAAAATAAATAAAAAGCCTTATTGTACTCACCAAGCAGTTGTTTTTGGGCTTTTCGAGGGTCATAAGTACGGATCTGTAACCGCGCAGGAGAGTCTGTAAGGGGTGCTGGTGGTAGGGTTCCAAGGTCTTCAGGGCTCCTGGGACCCTTGTGCTGCTTTTTTTTTTAAATTACACCGAGCCCACTTCTCCAGGGCTCGGCTCTGGGATGAGGGTGGTGGGGGTCCAGGGTCTTCAGGGCTCCTGGGACCCTTGTGCTTCTTCCTTTTTATTTTTTTTTCTTCAAAATATCCCCCTCCCAAGCCCGCTTCTCCAGGGCGCTGCTCAGGGGGTGAATGTGTCAGGCTCCTGGTCCTTGTTGCTGGGCCGGAGGCCTCGTATTAAATGAATAAGCCCCCCGAGCCCCCTTACACAGGGCGCTGCTCGGGGGTGTTGTGGGACTGGCACTGGTGACCGTGGCCCTTGTTGCTGTGCCAGAGGCCCCCGTATTAAATGAATAAGCCCCCGAGCCCGCTTGCATAGGGCGCTGCTTGGGGGTGCTGGGGTAGGGCTCCATTGGGCCTCCGTGGCCGAGTTAGCCGAGCTTTTTTTTTTAAATAATCCCCCGAGCCCGCTTGCACAAGGCGCTGCTCGGGGTGAGGGGTCCGTGTGTTCCTCGGGGATCAGTGCCCCGTTTGCCGCTTTTTTTCAAAAATGACCCCGAGCCCGCTTGCTGCTGGCGCTGCTCGGGTGTGTCAGGGGAGGGCTGTGAGGAGTCTTCTGGCCTCCGGGGCCCGTGGGCATACTGCCACTTTTTTTAAAAATAATCCCCCGAGCCCGCTTGCACAAGGTGCTGCTCGGGGTGTGGGGTCCGTGTATTCATGGGGCTCAGGAGGCCCCGAATGCCGAGTTGTGCCTCTGTTTTATAAAAAATCGCCCCGAGCCCGCTTCTCCGTGGCGCTGCTCGGGGGTGTCAGGGGAGGGCTGTGAGGGGTCTTCTGGCCTCCGGGGCCCGTGTCATAGTGCCGGGTTTTTTAAAATAAGCCCCCGAGCCCGCTTGCCTCAGGCGCTGCTCGGGGGTGCGGGGCTTGAGGTCCCTTGGGCCTCCGTGGCCGAGCTTTTTAAAAAAATAATCCCCCGAGCCCGCTTGCCTCGGGCGCTGCTCGGGGTGATGGTCCTGGTGTCTCTGGGGGGCTCCGTGAGTTCCCAGTGTTGCCGCTTTTTTTCATTAAAAAAAAAACCCCGAGCCCGCTTGCTACTGGCGCTGCTCGGGGTGCAGGGCCTGCTGTCCCTTGGGCCTCCGTGGCCAGTTAGCCGAGCTTTTTTTAAAAATAATCCCCCGAGCCCGCTTGCCTCGGGCACTGCTCGGGGTCGGGGTCCTGGTGTCAGCTGGGGGCTCCGGGGTCCCGAATGCTGCCTCGGTCCCTCTTTTTTTTTTGTTTTAAACATGTCCCCGAGCCCGCTTGCGGCTGGCGCTGCTCGGGGGCTCTGAAGGCGGGCTCGGGTGTCTGCAGGGGCTCCGGAGCCCGAGTGCGGCGTATTTTTTTGTTGTTGTAAAAAATGCCCCAGAGCCCGCTTTCACAAGGCGCTGCTCGGGGGTGAGGACTCCGGAGTCCTTGGGGGCTGTGAGGGTCCTGGGGGGCATTTTCCCACGGTCCCACGTGGATCCAGCAGCGGCAGCATGGCGGATGGACGCTTCACTGGTCCTGCAGGGGTAAGGTCCGCCCCTTCAGTGATGTCACCAGTGCATCACTGAATGGGCGGACCAAGCCCCTGCAGGCCCGCTGTGTGTGTTTTTAAAAATTGTTGAGAGATAGCGCGGACACGATGGTGTCACAGCGCTTTACATAAGAACCAGTTGCAAAAGATAAGGATTTAGGATTACAGGCGTTACATAAAAGATACAAACTACAAGATGAAGTAGAAAAAAAAAATGTAAATGTAGTGTGAACACGAGATTGTCAGAGCGCTTACATAAGAACCAGTTGCAAACATATAAGCACTAAGGATTTCAGGCGTTACATAAAAGATACAAGCAGAAAAAATGTAAATGTAGCGCGACCTTCATCCTTAGGTGTCAGAGCGCTTTACATAAGCCCCAGTTGCAGAACATAAGGACTATAAATATCAGGCGTTACATACAAGATACAAACAGAAAAAATTACAAATGTACAATGTGGCGAAATTTACATGTGAGCAAAGTACAACAGCATACGTTAAGTTACATGAGGAAAAAAGTGACAAGTGCTCAGGTTACAAGAGAAAACAAAGTACAATTAGAGGTATAATCCTGCAATATAGGGTAGACACTCAAGCACAAGAATAAGCGTTATGTAGGCAATTGTGGAACGGCGCAACTATCAAAAGCACGCAAAATGTAAGAGGGCGCAACCAAGGTGTTACAAGAGAAAAGTGGCATGTACATGTTACAAAAGAGTACCATGAACCTAGGGGCAGTGGCTGTAGGTCAGAAGGACTATGTGTACCTAAAGTGATTTACCACATAAGCAAAGGATATGGCGCAGGTTGTTTTTAACATATGTTTTAGCGCAGCACATGCAACGCTTTTTTAAAAATGTCTGTTGTTGCACCCCTCTTAACAGTTTTTAAAATGTATACCTGAATTGTTTGAAGTTGTGATACTTTTGTTTATGAAAGGTGTTTTAAATCCTGTTCTTTTATTTAATGTTTAATACAGATGCAAGACCCTGCAAATGCAACCGTCACCAATGTACCCCCTGCGCTGGACACCGCTGTAATAACTAGCAGCGCCGGTCACTTGTCAGCCCCGCAGCCAGGTATATATATTTAGAGTTGTGTAGTTCTACGTAGTTTTGTACACCAACAACGCACAAGTTCTCTTTTTTTTTTCTAATGTGGGTCTCATGTATGTATGCTTTTACAGCTTATGACCCCGACCTACAAGAAGTTTTTGACGATCTTATGGTGTACATCGAGGCTCAAGGCGCTATGAACAATGTGCAAAACACTACAGTTCCTACAGGTAATTAAAAAGGCCGCTGTTATTTAAACTGTCTAAGGCGCTAGGGAGTTGGCGGGGGAGGCCAGAGTCCTGAGCCTGAGGGTGTATAGAGGTAATCCTCAGAAAGATGACTAATGTTGGGGTATTATTTTTTCTTTACAGATGCCCCCACGTTATGCCAGGAAGGTGTCGCGGTACAAGAGGCGGCGCAATGTTCAAAAGAAATTCCTTTGAAGAGGAAAGCTTCAACTTCTAAAGTGGGACCCCTGTCAAAGAAAGGAGCTGCAAAAAGACCTCTTTCAGGTGTGTTTTTTACAAAAGGGTGTGAGAAGTACTAGAGGTATTACAGACTCTCAAGCAGAAGGGCACAGGTGGTTGTAGCAATGCCTATATAAAAAAGGTGGCTGTGTAGAACTTAGGATGGTGGTGCTTGTACGTGCTGTTTTTATGCTTTCTCTAATATATATATATATATATTTTTCTGTTTATATTTTAGAAGCGGCTCAGAAACATGCTGCTGAAGAGAGGTCGGCTCCGCCCTTAAGGGACATACCAACATCCGTCCAGAACAACAGAAGCGGCGCAAAAGGCGTGAGTAGGCGTGTACGCCAGGAAAAACTATCTACGTACTACACACCAAGCAACACGCTGAACAACCATCTACAACAATCTATTCTGCAGAGGGGTGGGGCCAACACTGGCGGCATGCTTACAAGCCCTGCCTCCCTTAAGAAGAAACATGGGGACTCAGAGAACCTCCCCAACCCTTTGAAACATGTGAAGGTCTGTAAGGTAATCACAGACCCCCAAACAGAACCCTTAAACCTAAAGAAGACAACGGCGGTGCTCCATGAGGGCCATACAAAGCTCTTAAGCCCTGAGAAGAAAAGCCCTAGCAACCCTGAGCCCCAAGCTAACCCCTTAGATTTATCTATAAAAAAGGATGCTAAGCCCTTGAATGAGGCCTATACAACCTTGAGCCCCAAGGAGGTGGTAGTTGTACCGGTGGTTGTAGAAGAGGCGGCGCCGCCACAACCCCCTAAAACATCGCGCCTCTCAAGAAAACATCTGAAGCTGAAACCGGGGTCCCTAAGTTCCAGTTACCAGAGAATTCCTCAGCAACCCTAATACAATGCAGGATCCACCAAGCGTCCTGAAACCCCAGACAGTGGCAAATAAAATAACTGTGCATGTAGAGGTGCACGCCCCTGAGCAACCCCCAAAGCCTGTTGTAAGTGTTCAGGCACAGCCTAGGGTCTCAACAGGTGGTAATGCGCAACCCCTAGAAGGTCCTTCTAGCATGAATAGCCACGCTCTTGAGGTGTTGAGGGGGTTGGTAGACAACATTGGTAGAACCCCAGAAGCGGTGTACCAGGGGTCTTTGAGCACAGAGGGTTTACAGAACACAGGTAACCAGGCACCACACCCTAACACATACATTTCAGCTAGGCCCCAGGATTACAACGACAGCTCCTCACAATCCTCATACCCTTTGTCCCCGAGGACCCCTCCTGGAGCATACGACCCTACCAGCCCCACGGCCATCCACATGTACAGCCCCGTGTCCAGCCCCGATGCCAACCCCGTGTACAGTCCCGTGGCCAGCCCAGCTGCCAATCCCGTGTACAGTCCCGTGTCCAGTCCCGTGGCCAGCCCCGCTGCCAACACCGTGTACAGTCCCGTGTCCAGTCCCGGGGCCAGCCCCGCTGCCAACCCCGTGTACAGTCCCGTATCCAGTCCCGTGGCCAGCACCGCTGCCAACCCCGTGTACAGTCCTGTATCCAGTCCCGTGGCCAGCACCGCTGCCAACCCCGTGTACAGTACCGTGTCCAACCCCGCGGCCAGCACCGTTGCCAGCCCTGTGTACAGGTCAGTGTCCATCCCCTGGGACATGCCCGTGTGCAACCCCGTGTCCAGCCCCGCCCTCAATGGTGGCAGTATAGATGGTCCTGAGGGGTTGCAGTCATTTATAAGACCTCGCAAGGTGTGCCCCCCTAAGCAGGAACAAGATGGGTCTGTAAACACAGAAGAGGTATTGAAGACACATGTAAAAGAGATACAGATGGCTGTTCGAAAATTAAAACGGCAGGCGAACCGTGCAATCATAAGAATGGATATGGGGTTTTCCAATCTCAGGAACAAGAGGGAGGCCCAACATCTGGTCGTGGCAAGGGTTGGGGTGTGTAAAAAAGAGATCATACAGATGTGTCAGGCGGCTGTGGCCGACATACAAGGTACACATTCATGACTATGTCAGTACCAGCCCCTAAAGACCGCCACAGCCATTGGTGTTCATAAGAGGCCCTCAAAATATAGCCGTAAGGTCCAGAGGTTAGTGACAAAGTCTGTACGCTTCTTAAAACTGCTCAAGCAACGACCATCTGGTGCCCCACAAACCCTCAAACAAGGCCCCCCTGTTTCCATAGACCCCTTCAATCAAGACACCCCTGTTTCCCGAGACCCCTTCAAGCATGGTACCACAGCTTCAAGATCAACGCCTGAAGCATATAAACCAGCACTTCACCGCCGACAATACATAGGGGCAGGGTCTGGCATACCTAGGGTCGGCCATTTGAAGGGGGTCGGGCTGGCTTTAAAACTCCAAGCACAGCATCATTCAGAAGGACCTTGGGGTGTAACTGTAGCGGAGGCCTCCTGAACAAGACATCCAACGACAGCGACATACCTGTTCAGATAGGCTGGGGCTTGGTATCTAGAAAAGCCTGGGCCCGTAAAAAAAAACAAAAGTGGCTTAATAGTACAAAGCAACGCCGGCTTTTAATAAATAAGCTGAAGAAGGCGAGAATATGCGCTACCCGCAGGCTTACAAGGACCCCTGAGACAGGTCCCACCCTGACCTCCCAAAATGACACAGCAGAGAACACCTCCACAAATCACACTCCTACTGATGAGGGCCCAGAGCCCTTGTTTTTAGAGAGTGTTAGAAGTTACACTCGCAATGTAGAGAGGTTTAGGGCCGTAGAACACTATGAGGAGTTTAGATTTGGTAACCTACACCAAATAACATCCACCACTCATGGTGTTCTGGCTATACATCAGGCTGTGCAGGAGCTCATAGAAAGGTTGTTACATGATGTGGGGCCTAATGACTTTTTCCAACTCCGCTTCCAGGGGCAGGGTTTTGACACACCGTTGTTCACCAGGCGGAAGACCCGAGATGTTTTTGACGCTGTGCAATTTTGAGAAAACCTCGAAAGGCTTTTACAGAGTAAGGCGGAACTAGTCGCCTATGGCACTTTTAGAGTCATAGCCCTCATTGTACGGGGGCGTGAGGGGGGTGTTTCCAGACCCTTAAAGAGCGTACTATACAGTAAAATAATTGGTAAGAAACAGATGTGGCTGCTCAACTTTAGCAACGCCACTGCCAATACATGTCTGGCGGCCAGCATCGTGGGTCTGCTGATGGCTCGCAAGACCCCTCACGCTGTCATCATGTCTAGAGCTGCTGAAGCCCATGAGGTTCTTGAAATACCTCCTGACCGAATGGTCGGCTTTGGCGATATAGGTCTTTTTGAGAACTATTTCGCCGTGACAGTGAAAGTTCTCTATCACAGCGGTTCCTGGAAGTACTTTACAACCGGGGAACCTGTGAGAAACAAGACCGTATATGTCCTCCACATGGAAAATCATTTTTACGGCATCTTGAACCTTAAAGGTTTTCTGGGGGCCAAGTATGTGTGCGCCCACTGCGACCCTATATACAACAATAAAACACACCACCAGTGTGAAATGTGTTGTAAGATGTGTCAGAGGGTTGGCTGTATAGAAGACGCTGCCCTGAAGGTGAGGTGCAGCACGTGTAGGCTGTTTTGTCGCTCGCAAAACTGTTTGAGCATACACGAGAAATCTTTCAAATGTGTCCCTAAAAAGGACTGCAGCGAGTGTGGGCGGTATGTTGCAGCGGATCACAAGTGCAAAGGTATGATATGTCCCCGTTGCCATGTGTCTTACAAGGCCGGCACCAACCATCAGTGTTATATGGTTAAAGGTCCACCTCAGACCAAGACCGAAGCCTATATAGTGTTTGATATCAAGTGCACACAAGAGACGGGGGTACACCAGCCTAACTACATTTACGCACACCATCTAACTTCCGACGACAGTTGGGAGTTTGAGGGACGAACGTGCGTTGGTGATTTCCTGAGCACTTTCATTCAAGCCAAATTCCAAGGATATACCATGCTCGCCCACAACTCGAAAGCCTATGACTCCTTCTTTATTCTACGAGACATGATTCGTGAAAAGATACAGGTGGAACTCATAACCCAAGGGTCTAAACTGATGCTGATGACAGTATGCCCTTTAAAAATACGCTTCATAGACACCCTCAATTTCCTACCCATGAAATTGAGCGAGCTGCCAAAGGCCTTTGGGTTCCCAGGGTGAAAGGTTATTTTCCACACTTTTTTAACACCTGGGCTAACCAAAATTATGTGGGACCCATGCCGCCTCCTGACAGCTACGGGGTTGAATACATGATGCCTGATGAGAAAGTGAGCTTTCTACAGTGGTACTTTGAAAACCGTGAAAAGGAGTTTCACTTTCAAACAGAGTTGAAAGCTTATTGTCAGGCTGATGTAATGATCCTCCGGCAAGCTTGTAACCTCTTCAGAGATGTTGTGGTGTCTATGACTAAAGAAGTCAAGGCCTTGAAACCTAAGACATTGACTAAGAAAGTCAAGGCCTTGACATCCAAAACCCCTGAAATGCAGCAAGCGGTCGAATACATAGACCCATTTCAAAATGTCACTCTGGCATCCATGTGTATGTCCATCTACAAACACATGTTTTTAATGCCAGAAACTATCGCTCTAGTACCGCCAGACCTCTATAACGGTAAACAGAAACGTTATTCAACCCCCTCTATCCAGTGGCTCATGCACGTCTCTGAGAAGGAAGACATACAAATTCAGCATGCCTTACAGGGTGGTGAATACCGCCTGGGCCCCTATTACCTGGACGGGTACTCTGTAATTAAGGGTGTGCCGACAGCCTTTGAATTCAACGGCTGTTTTTACCACGGCTGCCCCAAGTGTTACAAGCCCCACGAGTATAACAAAATGCTGGGTGCCAAATTTGAACACTTATACAGGCGTACTCTGACAAAGGCCCAGTATGTTGAAAACCAGGGCTTTGCTATGAGAGTTCTTTGGGAGCACGAGTGGTTAGACATGTTAAAAACCGACACAGACCTCTGCTCTTTTCTTAAGACTCATGATTTACCCACACCTTTGGAGCCCCGCGATGCCTTATTTGGGGGGCGTACAAATCCATACAACTGTACAAGGTCGCTGGTGAGGGTGAGAAAATACACTACTATGATTTCACCAGTCTGTACCCTTTTGTGAACAAGATGAAGTTGTACTCATTGGGTCATCCCACCATCATCTATAGAGATTTTAAGCCCCTATCCGAATACTTTGGGCTTATCAAATGTGAAATCTATCCTCCTAAGCAGCTTTACTTCCCAGTGTTACCATGCAGAGTCGATGGCAAGCTGATGTTCCCCCTATGTCGAACATGTGCGATGCTTAAAGAGATTGATGGCTGCAGACACACCAATGAACAAAGGATGCTCACAGGGACCTGGTGTAGCATCGAGGTACAAGCTGCCTTAGAGAAAGGGTACAGGCTCGCTAGAGTACACGAAGTGTGGCATTTTAAGAGCACTACAACACAACCCTTTGCCCCCTACATTAATTTGTTTCTCAGAGACAAACAGGAGGCCTCAGGGTATCCTGAATGGTGTACTAGTCAGGATGCAAAACAGAAATACATCGATGACTACTACGCTCACAAGGGTATCCGTTTACGCCCCCAGCTAATAGAGGTCAATCCTGCACGCCGACAGTTAGCCAAACTCTGTCTCAACTCCTTATGGGGAAAATTTGCACAGCGCACAAACCTTTCAAATACCACCTTAATATCAGATCCTGATGAACTGTTCAAGTACCTGTTTGCCCCATGCTACGAGGTGTCCAGCTGCGAGTTTATCGATGACGATACCGCGGCTTTGTGTTGGAAATATGCCCAAGAGTACCCCACATCGAGTAACAACATAAACATTTTCATAGCCTGCTTCACGACAGCCCACGCTAGTCTAGAGCTTTACGGGGTTATGGATAAGCTCCAGGATAGCTGCTTATATCACGATACAGATTCTGTGATTTTTCTGAGCAAGCCGGGGGATGAAGACCCTCCTCTAGGAGATTATCCGGGTAATCTAACCAGTGAGCTAGATAAGGATGAGTATATAAAAGAATATACTACCTCAGGGCCTAAAACATACAGTTACTGTACCAACAAGAACAAGGTGTGTATGAAGGTCAAAGGGATAACATTAAATGTCAGCAACACCCTAAAAATCAATTTTGATAGTCTGAAGAATCTGGTACATGAATACGCTACAGCTGACGATTCTGAGAATGCTAAAACCAAAGTCGTGAACCAGCCCTGCATAGTCAGATCCAAAAAGAAGTGGGAAATCACAACCCAACCTCTACATAAAACATTGCGAGTTGTTTTTGATAAAAGGGTCCTGACCACCGACTATAAAACACTGCCTTATGGTTATTAGGTCCATTAGAGAGACAGCCGCCACAGCATGGACACCAGGTTGCAGCATGTTATGTTAATGTTATGTTAACCCTTTGTTAAAGCGCAAACAGCTGCCCCAGCAACGGAGTGTCCCGGCACTGACCTAACCAGAACCTGAGGGGTCGTGGGATAACCAACAGAAGACTAGATGACGGAAAAGAGGTGAGTTTTGAGTTCCTTTCGAAAGGCAGTCAAGTTGGTTAGGGTGCGGATATGTGGAGGCAGGGAGTTCCAGAGTCTTGCCCCTAAGACTTTAAAGGAACGGCCGCCCATTCTACAAAGCCTAGTTCGGGGGACCGTCACAAGGTGTTGTCCCAGTGAGCGCAGGGTGCGCTGGGGAGTGTAGGGTACAAGGAGCGGGCGTAGGAGTTCAGGGCCGTCTGAGTTAAGAATTTTGAATGCAGTGGTAAGGGTTTTGAAATGAATTCGGGATTCAATTGGCAGCCAGTGCAGATTACGGATGGTGGCTCTGGCAGAGCACCTGCGTGGAAGGCCGACCACAGCTCTGGCGGCCGAGTTCTGAATACGTTGCAGCCTTGCTATTTCTGCTTTATTTGCCCCTAAGAATAGAACATTGGCATAGTCCAGCCGGGCAAGGATCATGGATTGGATGATAAGTTGGCGGGTTCTGGAGTCGAAGAAACCGAGTATCGGGCTAAGACTCCTCAATAGACCCACACACGTAGCAGCCACTTTCTTTGTGTGGGACTGAAAGTTGAGTGAGGAGTCCAGCCAGACACCTAGGTTCTTCACAACATTTTTTGGCACGGGGTGGGGCCAAGCAAAGAGGGCCACCAATGATCGCTCCAGTGGCTAGGGGTTTTGCCGAGGAGAAGCACCTCCGTTTTCCCGGCGTTCAGCTGAAGGCAGTTGCGCGTCATCCACTGTGCAACTGCCGCTAGGCCATCCCTGAATTTAGTAGCCGAAGTTGAAGGGCCTTCAGAGAGTGTGATGACCAGCTGTGTGTCGTCGGCGTACGACACCAGCGTAAGGTCCCACTCTTTTGCCACTACTGCAAGAGGCTGGACGTACAGATTAAAAAGGGATGGGCTTAGCGCCGAGCCCTGGGGAACTCCCTGTTCGATGGAATGGGGTTGGGAGATGTATGGTGGGGCTGAAACTCGAAAGGACCTGTCCTTTAGAAAGGACCGGAACCATTCAAGGGCGAGTTCATCGATCCCTATGGCCTCAAGTCGTTTCAGCAGGATATTGTGTGAGACCGTGTCAAAGGCCGCGCTGAGATCCAGCAGGATCAGCGCGGCACTTTGACCAGCGTCCAGGACACCCCGAAGGTGTTCAGTGGTGGCCAGCAGGGCCGACTCGGTGCTGTGACCTGGCCTGAAGCCATTTTGGGAAGGGTCCAGGACGTGGTTTTGCAGCATGTGATGGGATAGCACTTTGTTTACATGGGCTTCAGCCAGTTTAGACGTCCAAGGGAGCAGCGAGATGGGTCTGCGGGCTAGCAGGACCCTCAAACTGTGGTAAAAGCTATTTTATAAAAAAGCTCTTAGAAAATGCCTCCTCTGCTTTATCACAAATCCCTAACAACATTGTATGGCTTTATTCATGCTGGCAGCCTCTTTATACAGACTTGGGCCATCGGTTCCCCCATATCAAATTTATAGAGGGTATACCGGATAACCTCAACGATGATGAGCTACTACCACCAACCCTTGTAAATATGATAATTGTTGATGATCTGATGCGTGAAGGTGGTGATCATCCAGAGTTAGAGAGAGCTTTTACTCAATATTCACATCATCGCAATCTAAGCATCTGCTACATTGTGCAGAATTTGTTTTACAAAGGCAAGAACAGTAGTCTATAGCTCTCAACGCTTCATACCTTGTTTTATTTAAACCCCCCCGTGACAAACAGCAAATAGCTGTCATAGCTAAACAGATGTACCCCGGAAACACACACTTCTTCATGGAGGCCTTTAACGACGCTACAGCAAAACCCCACGGGTACCTATTGGTAGACTTAAAAAATGAAACTCTAGAAGACTATAGACTAAGGGCTGATATTTTTCCACCAGAGCTACCTGTAGTTTACACCCCAAAGCCCAAGACCAGGCCCTATAAAAAGCAGCGGTGATGTCTTTTAGAACCATTTACAGGCCATCCCTTATAACGCTCAGTGGTGACCATGTCTACACACTTACGCCGCAATTTAGCTCTACTGAAAATGCTTGTTACAGCCAGCCCCCAACACCGAAAGGCCATCCTGGGAACAGCTTCTGACGATTTAGTGGCTGCCATTTCAGAAATAGCCCTAAACACCCTAAAAGGCAACGTCCCTATATCAAAGCATCAGTTACAGGTTCTGAAGAAGAAGAAGGGGGTTATCAAGAAGCTCAGTAATAAAAGGGCCTCACTCATAACAAAGAAGAAACTGGTGAAACAGTCTGGAGGTTTTATAGGCAACTTGCTGGGGATAGCTATACCTGTAATTACAAGCCTCCTCGCGGGTCAGTGATGGATCATGCCACAAAAATGTATCTGGTTCCTAGGCAGCAAATGGAGCAGCTGGGGTCCACCACGGACAACGCATGGGATATCCGTAGAAATGAGACTTTACGCCAGGATACTGAAATTAAAGACATTTTGAGCAGGACTGATCTAAACCCCTACGACAAGGCTAACCTTTACAACAGCACTCTCAAAAAATTCTTACATTATTACACCCAGTGGAATACCGAGAAGAACAAGTTGACTCTATATACCCCAGACTCTGAACAACCAGCTGCTCAGGCCCCCGACCCTCAGCCCCTACAACCGCCTCCCGATGATGCGACAGCCTCAGATACCTTTGTTGGAGACCTCCTAAAAAATATAGGTCAAAGGCACAGAGGGGCTGCGCAGATGTTGATGAGTAAACTAGCCGCTTCTAAAGACCTAGCCTCTTGGAATGAGCGAGGCGAGTTTCTCTACAAGGGCCAACCTGTTGCAGGGTCGCATATGTACGATCTAGTCAAAGGTCTCACACACCCCAAAATCCTGACGCCTCAAAATGCACCGAGAGGGTGGGAGCAGTTTCTGCAGGCCGCTGCTGAACTCAATATACCCTCCACGATCGTTGGTAATAATAAACACCGCAGACTGCTAGACAATTTGAAGAGTCCCCTACTGCCATCGCCTACAGGTTCTGAAGTCCGAAGGCTATCCCCTAAATGGGCTACTCCTGCACCGTCGGTGCCAGCTCAAAAAAAAAAGACAGCGCCTAAATCACCCTTCGTGTGGCTTTTTGATTAATTGTGTGTGATTTTTATTCCTATGATTCTTCAATAAAGTTTTGTCAACTAAATATTTGTAATAAACACCTTGTTATAACTTTACAAACCGTCTCTGTCATCTTTAAAAAAAAAACATTTTATGGTGCATGTATATTGAAATAAAGAGTCTGAATGCATGCTTTAAAAAAATATAATGTCTTTTATTTTATACGTTCAACATTAAGCATACAACTGTTATAATCCCTTACAGTTTTGACAAGGTACATATTCTGTTTTCACAGGTCTGACCGATACCCTGGTGTTTTCTTTTACATATTTCGCAACTATAATATCATTGTTAACAAGATCCCTCGAATATAGATTTAAGAAATTTCTAAACGAAAGACCCTGTGACATTTTACTGACAAAGTAAATACAGTGTTCCCCGCATGTGATGGCCATGGAATCCTGAACCCTTAGTTTGTTATACTCCACCACAGCTGCAGCTTTTTTCACAAACTTGAATATAGGAGTTGTATAGAGTCTGTGCTCAGGGAACTCTGCGGTACTGTCAAACACTGTAACCTTGTCAACATCTATAAACATTGCTGCCTAATGTGTCCCAGCCTGGTCATGCGGGTCTGTGTTAAAGACTAGGGTGCATGGCCTTTCTGCCCCTATTTCGCCTGGTAGCCAGTCGCTAGGGAAAACACCCAAAAAGTATTTCCTAGCATATTTATGTCTGCTTAAGAAGTCACGTATCTGCACAGTATCCATTTCACAAATGTTTTTAAAGATAGTCAAACAAAATCTGCCTTGCGTGGTTGATCTGAATGATGCTGTTGAATACAGAGAATACGACCATGTTCACATTAGCCGGCAGTGGATCTGCGAATCGTATTTCAGCTTTTAAATTCCCATTTTTGACCAGGTTGTAGTGATCGCCATCTTCCATGTCAGGTGTCAGGTCGAATGCGAACAGCGTGTATCCACGGTATAGCCTTCTCTTGACACCGCTACACCGCAGTCCCTTTGATGCTTTCCAGTTATCGAAACCAGTCCTTAATATTCCCTGATGTAATGACCGGCTGCAAAACTGGGGGTGTAGGGTTTTGCAGGAATCACATTGCCCTCATGGACCAGCGCCGCGTAGTTGATGTTGTAGTGTTTAAAATTGAAGGGGTTTGAGGCATAGGTGCCACTAAAAGCTGTGTTGTCCACAAACCCTATGATGATGAGCTTTGGTAGTTGTCCCAGAAATAAATTCTGCTGTTGTGTTAAGCGGGTACCTGCAGGGATGCTGAATACCTTCAGAGCTACTCTTTCCACAGCATACTTGGTGTTGGATATTTGCAAAGCTTCAGCGTGCGCTAACCTGACGCTCGGGGACACTTTCACTCTCTTTACAAACAGGCTCGCAGACAGTATGTTCAGCTTGTACTGTTCTGCATCCCCGTTGATGAGGCAGAATGAGTCCTTGTTACGATTGAGCTTGATTTTAAGATCAATTCCGTTGATGAGCAGTTTATCTTGGAAGAAGAGGTCCGAATGTATGCGCCCCAGGAGGTCAAAGGTACGGCTGGCTGCAGCATGCCCCGCTCTTTTTATAAAGCCCTTATTATCACCATCCAGAGCTGTGATTTCAAACTGTCCGTGTGTATCCCTGTGAAAGAGACCAGCTGAAATTTAGAATGCTCTCAATGTAGGCTCTGTAGGCGTACATGTTATCATTCTGGGTGATGAGTCGGTCGCCCAGGGTGATGTCCACTTGATTAAACATTGTAGCTAGAGGGTAAGCGATTGGTGCCACTTTAGCATCATTGTCAATGTCGGACCCATCCGCTTTTACGATTTTACACATAAGATGCAGCAGAGTGTTGTTGAGATCCAAATACATATCCGTGGCCCCTGACACATAAAACTCTATAGGTGCCAGCGGTGTCAATGCTGCTAAAGGTGACACCTCCATGAAGAAGCTGTTTTCGATGCTTGTCTGCGTGGGTTTTAGACTAAACAAGTCCAACTCTGATTTGGCGCACTCTCCAGATCCACAATGTACGAAGGCCATGGCTGTATTAACAAGGCTTTAAAAAATATTTACTTTAGAGCCGGTTCGCTTCTTCGCAGCTCTCTTCCCTCTTGGAGCTCTTCTTTTCTGAGGGCGTTTTGAAGCTGTCCTCCTTTTTTTATAGGGGGCTGGGGGACCCCGCCGTCTGGAAACACGCCATTTCCTTTTGACACTTGCACGTGGCTTATACATCAAACCAGCTCCTTCTTGAGGTTGCTTGTTTATGCGCTCTGCAACCGCCGATGTAACAGACCCCACCACCTCCTGGCCAATGTTCGTGGCAGCCGCCTTAACATGAGGCTTTGCAATTTCATAGCCTCTTCGCAGGAAAGGCATAGCTCTTCTAAACAGACTCCTAAAGAATCCTCCTAATCCAGCCCCGTACATAACAGGTGAACCTTGAAAGTACGGTGGTCCTCCATAACCGGCTTGACTTCTGAAATAGTCTCTGTACATAGACGGATCTCCGTAGGTTTTCATAACCACCATGATGGCTGCTTAATACCCTCTGTCGTGTCTAGGCCTTAAATGAAGCTTGACAATAACTTTCCCGTATTTAAAGGCCACCGGCTCAGACTGATCATCGTAGATCATAATTGAAATAGTGTCAAAATGGTTTTTAGAAACTGCGACATAGTCAGGTTTGTTAAATTGTATGTTGACCATGGTATTATTATCACCCTGTACATGCACCCACCTTAACAACGGCGAGTAACTATCACCTATCCTCTGAGACTCTACAATATCGCTGTACACGTAGAGCGTGTAGAACCCCCCATTAATATCGGGGCACGTGTGATCTTGTTCCACTGGGCTTTTCACATGTTGTACTGTCCCTAAAATCCTTCTTAATTTACCTGAGCAGTTAAATAGGGTGTTTCGATTTATGGATTTAAGAAACACCTTCCTTCTCACATTATCTAGCACCAGATGAATATTCGGATGTGGTTCTATACTGGCTATGGATTTGTTGATGGCTTCGATAATGCTTGAAACGTGTGGGTAGTAGCCTGGTGGGAAGGATGTGTGTATGCCCATGGGGTCCTGTTCCCTCTTGATGTGAAACTTGGTTTCGGCAGCGGTAAATGTATTCCATGTTCTAGGGTATTGTATTTCTGTTAGGGCAACCTCCCAGTCCCCCTTCAGGTCCACAGCCTTAGCCAATTTGACGGTGTAATTAGAAATCTGATTGTTGGGGAACATGTCCTTAGAAGCGTTGGATGGTAAGGTTATATAAAAGGGTGTAGTCTCCATCATCGCAGCGGCTTTTAGTTCACACACCCTTCAGGGAGCTGGCCAATACCCAACTGTTAAATTTCTCAGGCCAGCCGCGCCATTTGACATATGCCTGGCTCTTAGCACCTGTACCTTTCCTTTTCAGAACCTTTTCAACCCTATACACCCTGCTCGGATCATCGGGCACCTTTTGTAACTCTTCCTTGTAAAAGGACCCTGACACCGTTTCCCCATCGTAGTCCTTTAACCTGTAAATATACAGCCCTTCCTTAAGCTCCACACTTTCCACTATAAATATTTCATCACTAAAGGTCTGTTGGTAACCCTTCGTGAAGACTCCTTTCAGTTTTGAAATCCTAACGTGATCACCATTTTTAAAAACAGACTTCTTCACCTTTGTACCAAAGTTAGGCCAATACACGTTTCTCCAGGCAGTTAACGAATTATCAGGTGTTACCTCTTCAGGGGCCATTTTGATGGTCCTATGATAACTGACATTATATACAGCTAAAAAAGCCTGTAGAACATCCACGTATCTGTAAGTATTGTTGGCCGTAAAATACTGCCACATCTTAGACTTTAAAGTTCTGTTAAACCTTTCTACAACCGCTGCTTTTACCTCTGTGTGTGTTACAAAATGTTGAACATTGTGTTGCTTTATTAATTTCTGAAATGACTTGTTGAAGAATTCTTTTCCTGCGTCTGTTTGTAGTTTTTGAGGAATATGCCCCTTAGCGAAGATGGCTTTAAAAGCGCCTGTGACGCTAACTCCACTTTTATCATTCAGCGCCTCTGCATACGCGTACTTGGACAACACATCTATGACTGTTAATATATAACAGGCGCCATCGTTATGTTTTGCTATATCTTGAAGGCTGATTATGTCCGCTTGCCACTGATAATCTATACACGCAATAACGATTGTGGGCCGCCTCTTAAAGCGTCTTCTGGCTGGTTTATGTAGTGAATACGCCTCCTCTCCTGATAACCACGTCTTCACAGCTTCTCTGCTTACCGACTCCTTTTCAGCCCTAGCCCTTCTATACAGAGCTGCGCCGCTTCCAAAGCTGCCAACTCCTCTTGTATCATAATAAAGCTTTTTTAACAGGCCCTCCGACATGTTAGCGGTCATTACAGTCCAGGAAATGAAAGACGCTTGTTTTGCGTGAGAACATTTTATTAAAAAATAATGAGTATTACCAAATCACAAACAAAAGGGATTTCATAACTTTTCACAGTATACATAGCAAGTACGGTTTAACACATATACGGTTTTAGGGTGTAACATTCTACTACTTTACTTTAAATACACGCTATAAGGTCACAATACATCAGGATTTATCTATTATAAAATAGCCTTTGTGGTGCCATGGATACCACTTTTCTGTTTTTTAGATACAGATTACACATGCGCCTTTCTATGAGTCTTTGTGCCATCTTTTTGTCACAGCACACACCTGTGCCTGGCATGCTTCTTAGTTTTGCGTAGGGGTCGTTGGCATAGCGTATCTCCTTGACTGTCGCCGTCATGATCTTCAGCATGCTCGGATGGACAAAACAGTTTTCAGCGCTCAGGCCATGCACCACCCTTAGCAGCTTATACATCTTGTACGGGTCTAGCATACTACATATGTACCGGATTACACGATCTCTGTATGATCCGGATAGACACTCGTGCGCCCCCTGTTGCGGGTCCCTAATACGATGGCCGAAACACAGGCTGTAATAGTCCCTTTTGACGCATGTGTGTACAACCACAGCTGCGAAACCTTTAACACTTGATATGTCATCAGTGGTGAACCCAACTCTGGTGAACCCTGGCGTTGGTTTTTCAGAGTCGTCGTTCTTAGAACACTCTTCACACTCCGTAGACATAGGTGCCCCCGGATTTGTGGAACTCCCAGTCTGGTTTGCACAGCATATACAAGACAGTTTCAAGCTGCGACCTTTTGCAGTCTGCCCCGGGGCATCAGTTCTTTTCGGTGTTTCATCCTAGGTTCAAAAGATAAATATTGACAACCCACTAGCGCTAGAAAGACAACAAACTTTCATGTAAAGGGTCTACTCCTAACTTTTTTTTTTTTGACTTACCCACACATTTTCACCACCCTCTGCAGCGCCTCTGAAATCTTGAGAGTCGGTAATATCCATTGGGGACCCTTCATCTTCCACGCTTGTACCAGGCTGTTGCACAACTACTTCCTGAGGACTCATCATGTGAACATCCGGGGTTTCATAGATGGGTGTGTTAGGAGCTGGTGCTCTCTGGAGGGGCCAAAAGTAAGATTAACGTTTGGTAGTTGAAGAAATAAAATACATTCTTATGCAAAATGGTTGCTCCTAACATTTTAACTCACCTCCACATTTTCACACCCCGCGGCGGCTGCTCTGACATCTTGAGAGTCGCTAATATCCATTGGGGACCCTTCAGCAGCCACGGTTCTGACATCTTGAGAGTCGCTAATATCCATCGTTGATCCCTCATATTCCACGCATGTATCAGGCTTTTTAACCGGGGTCTTCTCAGGAATAACACCCTCGTGAAAATCCAAGTCTTCATAGACGGGTGTATTAGGAGGAACTATGGATTCTTCCTCATCCTCCAACTCCAAGAGCATGCTTTGCTCAGACACCAAGCCGTCACTCGAGCACTCGCTAGAGCTGCTGTCACGCTTAAGCGGGGACACCCGGCGCGGCCATTGCTTAGCAAACCCACAACCATAAGGTTCTTCTGGTTGAGCATTCTCGTCCATTACCAAAGGTCTGGTTCTGTAAAAGCTACTGACGGGGATCTGTGAGCCACCAAACCAATGGTTTGTAGCTCTTCCTTTCTGCCATGGTGACCCTTCACGTTGTCTGCGGCTGCTTGCGCAGGGGCGTAACACAAGGCCCCGCAGCCCCCGCATTGCGGGGGGGCCTCCGAGGGCCACTGGCTCCGGGGGGCCCCTCAGGGGCCCCTCACGTAACATGCTGCTTGCGCACACACAGTAGTAGGGCTGTGACAAAATGAGCAGCGTGGGCCGGCCGGGCCCCTGCTGCGAGTTTGAAATGGTGGCGGACCTGGCTGTGCATGGCGGCGGGGGCCCCGACAGGGGCCAGAGGGCCCCCTGCGAGTCTCAGTCTCTTTCATCTTTATTATGGTGCGGGGCGCGGGCCGGCCGGGGGCCCCGGCACGGCCGCCGGGGCCCTGGCCATCCGTAGTGAGTGACTTCTCTTCTGTTCTTGACTAGTGTGAGGGAACAGAAGGCGAGGCGAGGCGGGCTGGCAGGGGGCCCCCACCCCGCCTGACTCGAGTCAAGTCAGTGTCAGTGACAGACAGTAAAGTCCGAATTTCGGGGGGGGCCGGGGCCCGGCCGTCTGTCCGATGATGCAGGGCAGGGTGGGTACGCGGCAGTGTGGCAGGTTGCAGCAGTGTGCAGTGGCACGCCACTCTCTGATGATGCAAATAAAATATAAATGGAATTGGAATGGTGCTGATTGCTGAATTGATCGATCAATGAATCATCGGGCCAGGCGGGACGGGGACGGACAGACTGTGGAGATGCGCGGCGCGCACACACTTGTTTACTCCCAGCAACAGTCGGTCCTGTCCAATCCTGGCTGACTAGTCTTTAATTCTTTCACTTTCAATTCCGATTTCCGCCGCGTATGCGCGTGCCGCGTGTCGTGGGGTGGGGGGTTGCTGGGGCAGGACTGATTGGCTGGCTGGTGAGTACTGAGTAGAGGTTACCAATGATGCCCTGCCCTACATTTGTCGGCACACACAGCACATGCGCAATCGCCGGCGGCGCAATTAACACAAGGTGTGGCATCAGGGGCCAGGGGCGCGCATAGCCCGCCCACCCCAAGGAGCCAGGCCAAGCAGCCGCCCATAGTCATAGTCCACTCAAGACAACTTACAAGAGAAGAGATCGATTCGATTTAGAACGAAGAAGACAAAAGCCAGCCAGGCCCGCCCCGCCAGCAGACAGACTGTCCGATTCAGTCCGAAGACAAGTAAGTTTGTCCCAGTCCTGACCCTGCCGTCACCCACGTCTGACTCCTGACAGTGACACTGACCTGTCCTGCTGCGGGGCCTAAGAAGGGCCTTATAATCCTGTCCAGGCTGTCCTGATTTAAATTGCCCGGCGGCCCCCGGCCCTGTCCTCCTGTGTCCTGCCCCTGGGCCTGGCAGCTGGCTAGCTAGCCTCCTCTGGCCCGGGTGTGGCGCATTGCCATTCAGGAAGGCATGGTGTGTAAAAGAGCGAGCAGACTAGCTCCGGACTGGTAGAAGAACTTTAAATGGGCTGGGCAATTAATTCAATGGCGAACGGGCCGGGGCATATATATGGGCGAGACGGGTGACTGTGAGGTGTGGTAGCGGGCGCGATTAGCCGCTGTGTGTCTGAAGCTGAGGGAAGCGCGTTCCTGCCACACGCCTGTTTTTTTAAGGCTAGTGTATCCTGTCTCACGGTTCATATTACAGCCGAAAGTGGCGTTCCTTCTGCCCCCATTAAAGTTGGAAGCTGGTGCGGGCGAAACATGCCAGTACATTGACGAGTTATGACAGGTGAGTAACTCTCCCTGGATCACTTGAAGCAGGTGCACCACGGTGGGATCACTGGATCCCCTGAAGAGGTTTGACAGATGCGCAACACGTGACAGATGGATCACGTGAAGCAGGTGCACTCCTCGTATGGGGTAAGAGTCATGCGCACAAACGACCTTCCTGCATTTAGGGGCTCTACGAGATGGCATTGCACCAATTGCATTTGCGTGTTGCAACAGGTAACATTAATCATTGTACGTTGTTCCCCCACACCTCACTACTGCTGCGTTTAAACACTGTAGGGAACTCGTCTCGCCATTGCCACATTTAACACACCCAACTCACTGACCTCGGAAGGACAGCAGACCACATCGGCTGGCAGGGATTCAAACCCGTGACTTACAGACCCCCTCATATGTCATCGACGAGTTTTCAACTCACTGAGCCTTCCTGCTACCTTACGTGCCTGGGTATCCACAATAAGCATCTGGAGGCTGCGCCACAAATGCCTGTGGCTGCATGCATGGCAACTCGAGAAGACATTTCCTCGTCGCCATTGCAAAAAAAGTAACACCTGGCTGTAAGGTTGTTCGTTTTCTAAAAAATATTCACATTGCTTCAACGGCATCACAGCTATAGCAAGGATTCATTCAAGCTGTCGACTTAAACAACAGGACCTTCTAGTTTGCCAGTGATATATGTATTTGTTATTTATTTGTAGTAGTTGTATAGCGCCGACCTAGCCCTCGGGGCATCCAAGCACTGTACATACAACTGGAAAAGGAAATGTGTAACTTATATTGTTGAGAGAGTGGAAACGAGGATATAGGAAAACAGGGAGATAAATTAATATAGTTATAGAGCATCACCTAGCACAGAACAACCGTATGCGGTGCAGCCACACAAGGTCTCATGACAAGATCATGGTTAGCATGCGGTAAGCCCCCGCAGCATCTCGTGCGCCCAGGGCCCACATGACCTTTCAATACGGAATTCTGTGATGGGGGCCAGAAACAGATCCGAGATGTGTGAACGCTGCTTGCTCTGCGGGTGCATTTCGTGGAGCTGAGAAAGCTGGGAAGGGTGTGGTCATTACTATGTGAGATCAATATTTCATGTTGCTGTGGGGAGCCGTATTTACTGTGGGGGGATTGATGTGGGCTTTTTATTCTCTTTGCTGAGTGAGATTATTAATGCTACTTACTCTGTGAGACCATTACAGCTAGTTACACCATGGGCCTATATCGGTAGTTACATAGTGAGACCTTTAAAAGGTGAGGTACTCATTTTAGTTTCTGTGCTGGGACATTAAATTGGGTTATTGAGTGGGCCATTAAATACCATTAGTGAATGGGACAGTTAATGCTAGTTCATGTGAGTGAATATTAGTGTACATTTTTTGCCTGTGGGCACCGATGAATTTATTGCCATGTGCTATTGAGACATACACAACCTGAGATAAATGATGCAAGTACAGCCTAGAATATGGGTATCTAGTTAGGTCGTTGAGGGACGGATCCATTCCAATTAATTCTCATAGATTTGCATGAACTAATTCAGTGAAACTAATTTGCCTGAAAAAGAAATCTGCATAGATGAGACCTCCTGGACCTATGTTGTATACACCTGATGAAAGACCACTCATGCACTTGCTGTCTGTGACCATGAATGGTACTGCCTTCGCCATTGAAGCATATTGGAATCAGGGGAGAAGGCAGTTTAGGAAAATTGATTCCTAGTACTACCTGGTGTAACGAATACATGCAGTGTATTCACAGCATCTCTTTCCTTTGAGTTCATCCGAGGGTAAGTGTCACAGACGGGCAATGCTTTGTCTACTGAGGTGTAAGGAAGATGAAAGATCATGCTTATACATCCAAAGTGTTTCAGTTGGGTCAATATTTATTTATATTGGCTGTTAGACCTGGCCTCCTTAGCCTGATTTCCCCTGACTTTTTGCCTCTACCTCCTGTATTTTTGACTATGCGGTGGATTGGTTATCCATGATTGGCATATATGATTTACTGGTAAGTTCCTAGTAAAGTGCACTGTATGTGCTCAGGGCCTGTAAATCAAATGCTACTAGTGGTCCTGCAGCACCGATTATGTCCCCCACACCAGTAGACCTTCAAATTTGTCTCAAATCTACCATTGCAGTGTCTGCACATGCAATTTTTGTAACTGCCATGTCAACCTGGTAAGGGCACTCACTTTCCAGGCCCTAACCTTCCTTTTTCTTACATGTAAGTCACCCATAAGGTAGACCCAAAGTACCCTTTTTGGCAGGGTGCAGTGCAGGGGCATAACACAAGCTCCAGGCCTCCTCAGCACAGCACTTCACCTCGGCAGGAGAGCTCCTGATAGAGTCCGGAGGGGGCCCCTCCATGTACCTTGCAGGGGGGCCCCCTCAATCTTCGTTACGCCACTGTGCTTGCTACACCAGGCTCCTGACCCCTGCTTATATGTATTCAAAGAAATCAACACCCCTAAAAGAGGCGTATACCTCTACACCATAACAGGGACACATGGCCATAGGGCTGCTCTGCCACGCCTCTGCCTCCAAAAACAACCCACCCCTATAACTCATACGCCCCCTTCCGGGACACCTGCCTGCCCTTGTCAACACTTGGTCCACCTATCACTTGTTTGAGGCCAGCAGTTTAAGGCCAGGACTGTTTAAGACCAGGCCAGATCAAACCCTGGCATGTCCATTTTTGCTGCCAGGCACTCCCTGGCATGTCCATTTTTGCTGCCAGAGCTGTCAAATTTAAGGCCAGAAGTTTAAGACCAGGACTGTTTAAGGCCAGGGCTGATCAAACCCTAGCATGTCCATTTTTGCTGCCAGAGATGTCAAAAATAAGGCCAAAAGTTTAAGACCAGACATGTCAAAAGCTGTCAAAATTGCGACCAGCCGTTTGCGACCAGACCTGTCACTTTTGCGACCAGGATTTTTTGATTGAAGGTATCCCTTCATACTACTCCTGTGGCACAAATGGCCCATTTCTCATCTTACTCGCTCTCGCAGCACAGAGGAGTATGGTGGAGCAGCAGGTGCCCTCGGAACGAGCACCCACGAGTCCAACTCAGTTTCAGGAAGTCAGGCTGCTCTTGGGCCACGGGGCAGCATCCTGCAGTGCAGGCTTTCACTCCTGAGTGGCACAGTCAGAGCCCTTATCTGTTGTTGGAGCAGCTCCCAGCTCATGAAGCCTAGTGAGGTTTTGACATCATTCATGGCGTCCTCTGCAGCACTCCCCCTTGAGTGCAGTCCTTTAATCTTACAAAGCCTCAAAATATCTCCACTTGATGACTGACCAAATGCAGAAATGGGGCATGCATCTCCCCCTCTTTCCAAAAAGCCGAAGGAGTCATAACTAAGTACCTGCACCTTCTTTATCTCTATCATGCTGCATTTGTGGGAGCTTTCTACAATTCCACAACACAGCACAAGAAGTGGGATCATTCTCTGGGAATTACCTCTCCAGAAAGTGGTCCAAGGTGACAAGGGGAATCATCATCTTCATACTCATCTCTCCCTATAATGGACTCAATGCACATCAAGCTGTGGGCAGGAGGAGCAGGATTCTCTTGGTCGCCTGTGCTACTCTCTCTTCAGACTAGTTAGGCAAACCTGGTCCTAGTCCCCATAGCATCACAAAGCCCTCTTGAACAATCAATTGTTTTGGATAAAGGCAAGTTCCCTTTTGAACCCCCTGTAATCTTATAGCTGTAGTTGGCAAAAAGCATTCCAAATGCACCTTCTTATGAATCTGAAAGTAACATTGCTCTGTGGGAGGGTGGGCATTGTGTTATGTTTTGTATACCTTTACACATCTACCAGGTAGAATAACTCATACCTGAAAGGGCTGATGCTTCTTGCTAGGGTGTGGCCAGGAGGATGCCTGGACTTCTACTTAGTGTAACATACAAACAACAACCTGTTGTACCTTGGCTTCAACCTATAAAAATAAACCGGTACAAAAGGGGGTGGTGATGGACGGAGCATCTGAATCAATCAAACACTCACAGCCAAGCCATGTCTTCCCTGGACCGGAAACAAGCTTCAGAGGACCGGTTTCTGGCATTCCAGCCGTCTTCAGCCCGGCTTGCTTGAATCCAGTGGCAAAGTGAGCAAGGGACTCACGTCTGAGCATACCCTGCCACACTTATGGCGGCCAGAATTGATTCAGATGCTCCGTCCATCACCACCCCCTTTTGTACCGGATTCAAGCAAGCCGGGCTGAAGACGGCTGGAATGCCAGAAAGCGGTCCTCGGAGGCTTGTTTCCGGTCCAGGGAAGACATGGCTTGGCAGTTCGGGCTGGACTGTTCCCATGAGGCACAAGGTCAGACTGATTTGCATATAGCCATGTCTGAACTGGGGTGGCAGAGTGGGCTAAAGAACGGTGATGGATTAAACCCAGATCTTTTGACTGGGTGTGAGTGTTTGATTGATTCAGATGCTCCGTCCATCACCACCCCCTTTTGTACCGCTTTTGGCCGCCATAAGTGTGGCAGGGTATGCTCAGACGTGAGTGCCTTGCTCACTTTGCCACAGGATTCAAGCAAGCCGAGCTGAAGACGGCTGGAATGCCAGAAACCGGTCCTCGGAAGCTTGTTTCCGGTCCAGGGAAGACATGGCTTGGCAGTTCGGGCTGGACTGTTCCCATGAGGCACAGGGTCAGACTGATTTGCATATAGCCATGTCTGAACTGGGGTGGCAGAGTGGGCTAAAGAACGGTGATGGATTAAACCCAGATCTTTTGACTGGGTGTGAGTGTTTGATTGATTCAGATGCTCCGTCCATCACCACCCCCTTTTGTACCGCTTTTGACCGCCATAAGTGTGGCAGGGTATGCTCAGACGTGAGTCCCTTGCTCACTTTGCCACTGGATTCAAGCAAGCCGGGCTGAAGATGGCTGGAATGCCAGAAACCGGTCCTCGGAAGCTTGTTTCCGGTCTAGGGAAGACATGGCTTGGCATTTGGGGCTGGACTGTTCCCATGAGGCACAGGGTCAGACTGATTTGCATATAGCCATGTCTGAACTGGGGTGGCAGAGTGGGCTAAAGAATGGTGATGGATTAAACCCAGATCTTTGACTGGGTGTGAGTGTATGATTGATTCAGATGCTCCGTCCATCACCACCCCCTTTTGTACCGCTTTTGGCCGCCATAAGTGTGGCAGGGTATGCTCAGACGTGAGTCCCTTGCTTACTTTGCCACTGGATTCAAGCAAGCTGGGCTGAAGACGGCTGGAATGCCAGAAACCGGTCCTCGGAAGCTTGTTTCCGGTCCAGGGAAGACATGGCTTGGCAGTTCGGGCTGGACTGTTCTCATGAGGCACAGGGTCAGACTGATTTGCATATAGCCATGTCTGAACTGGGGTGGCAGAGTGGGCTAAAGAACGGTGATGGATTAAACCCAGATCTTTTGACTGGGTGTGAGCGTTTGATTGATTCCGATGCTCCGTCCATCACCACCCCCTTTTGTACCGTATAAAAATAAACCAGCTTGCTACCAGCATTGCATGTTATAATCTTACCCAAGGAAAAAAGTTAGCAATTCAAAAATTTTTGTAGGCATCCATGGAATGATAATGCCCTCCCTGGAATAAGGCTGCCACTTGCATAATGGTGGACATGTATTGCATTATCATATCCACCCATGGCAAAGTACCAGATCTCCCTTTATTGTGGAAATTGTTGCTATTTGGTGTTCATCCATGGAATAATAATGACACCCATAGTATACTTTTGACTATGAATTCACATACAATGATGCGTTAGAATGCAACCCTACTGATTGCCAGTGGCTAGACAAATTGCAGGCATTCCTTCCATCACCTTTTGTGTGTTTGACTATTCCATAATGGAAGTAATTCTTGCATTTTATGGCATCCTTGGTATGACGTTGAATGCTCACCTTTTCACAATGGTGGGCATTTTGACATAATGTGGACATCTGTGACATCAAGGTACCCCACACCAGGAATTATGTGGTTTCTTGCATAATATTTTTAGTGCCTAGTGCTATATCAGTGTTCAATGCCTAATGGTGCCCACTGCTGCTAGAATGCTAGGGCTTGCATAATGGTGGTAAATCCTGGCAGATAGTGGGCATCAATGGCAAATCGTACTACAGTGACCACCCCTGATAACATGATGGTTTAGGCCTAATGGTGCTAGTTTCTGGAATAATATTACAATTTATGTTATGGTGGGGCGCTCTACAGGTATCATGGTGTGGGTCACATAATGGTGCATGCCCTGTCATAAATGGGGAATCCATATCATGATGGTGACAACAGCAGGAATAATGCGGGAGCTGCCATAATGGTGGTAATTTGTGGCATGTTGAGAGATTTCATTACATGATAGTACCAACTCCTGGCTTGCTTCTGTCCCTGGTTATTCGTGGTAATTCTGGCATTTTGTGGACATCTATGGCATAATGGTGCCCATGCCTGGTGTAATGGTGATGTATAAAGGCAACAGGAGATGACCCATAAACCACGTTGGGATGGGTGTTTCATGAGAATAAGAACAGTTCCCAACAGGTATTATGTAGAGACAATTTCAAAGGTGTATGCAATATGCATTACAAGAAAGGAAAACCAAGGAGTCAAAGAGTTTGAAGAGAGGGTAGTCTTATTTTCATAGGAGGTAGAACAGAAAACTTTCAAGGTTCAATACAGTTAAGGCAGCACTGTACAGAGTGGATCTTGTGACAACCCGGTGACACTTGGTGCAGGTGCTATATACAATCTGTGACCAGTGAGTGTGCAAGTGTTTAAAAACAACAGCATAGGCGACGCATCAATCAGAATATATACATCAGATAATGGCCCCAACAGAGACAAGTAACCATTACTTGAAACACAATAATTAGTATGGGAGCACAAAGCGTGAATTGCGTCGTAAAATTTGAGCTGTCTAGTCGACGGCGTTTCGATCCCGGTTGGTTGGGATCCTCATCAGGACAGGGTTGTCGATGAGAACAGTGACTTAGGCTCTGGCAGGATGATGTGGTTGCAATCCTGGATATAGACTTGATCGTCAAGGGCTACTGAGTGGTTCTCCCATCTGAGCAGCGGGTGGTAATGGCGAAACCTGATTAAATCAGGGCTGAGTGCCGTTACTGGGGGTCTGCTGTCAAAGCGGCGAGCGGGCAGTAAATGCATTTACTGCCCGCTCGCCGCTTTGACAGCAGACCCCCAGTAACGGCACTCAGCCCTGATTTAATCAGGTTTCGCCATTACCACCCGCTGCTCAGATGGGAGAACCACTCAGTAGCCCTTGACGATCAAGTCTATATCCAGGATTTCAACCACATCATCCTGCCAGAGCCTAAGTCACTGTTCTCATCGACAACCCTGTCCTGATGAGGATCCCAACCAACCGGGATCGAAACGCCGTCGACTAGACAGCTCAAATTTTACGACGCAATTCACGCTTTGTGCTCCCATACTAATTATTGTGTTTCAAGTAATGGTTACTTGTCTCTGTTGGGGCCATTATCTGATGTATATATTCTGATTGATGCGTCGCCTATGCTGTTGTTTTTAAACACTTGCACACTCACTGGTCACAGATTGTATATAGCACCTGCACCAAGTGTCACCGGGTTGTCACAAGATCCACTCTGTACAGTGCTGCCTTAACTGTATTGAACCTTGAAAGTTTTCTGTTCTACCTCCTATGAAAATAAGACTACCCTCTCTTCAAACTCTTTGACTCCTTGGTTTTCCTTTCTTGTAATGCATATTGCATACACCTTTGAAATTGTCTCTACATAATACCTGTTGGGAACTGTTCTTATTCTCATGGTGAGGCTGCCATAATGGTGGTTCTTCTTGGCAAGTTGCGGAGTTTCACAACATCACAGTACCCACTCCTACGTGTGAAAGCTGACGAAATTGATGTACATAGACAGCATTCATTCCCCTTCTTCTCCCACTCCTCTCCCTGTGGGCACCATGGATACTGTAAATTATTGACCATATCACCCTGCCAGTAAGAGCCCGTACCCCTATGCATATGTACAGCCATTCTAGGCACCATGGCCTTTTTACCCATTGGAATCCCCGGCTTCCCTCCTGCGCGTATCTTGCACCCCCTCTCTCATGTATAGACCATGAAACCCTTTCTCTTTGCGCGATCCTGATGTGAAAGGCAACCCTCCTGCTTGACCCAGGCATTCCCCATTTCCCTCTCGAAGAAGCATCCTTCGCCTCAGCTGACATAGCCCCCCAGCTGTATCTGACTGCCCCTGTTCTCTCTTGTACAGGTCATAGGATCTCTCTCTCTCCTTCTCCTCACATGAGCAAGTCATAAACCCTCTTCTTCCGCAAGGCCCTGTCCTTGAGAGTCACGGCCGCGCCTGACCAACACCTCCTTCCCTTCCATGAATGCCCCTCTGTTGACAAGCCTTCCCTCCGCGCTCGATTGTCCACATGGCATGAATACCACTCCTTTGATGACCCCTTCCCCCGAGTCCGGCTGACCACACATGTCCGAGGCCATCGCCTAAGCCAGGAGATACCATTTACTGCCCTTATTGTATGCCTAGCCACCCCACCCCCTGGGCCATGATCAGGCGTACACATCCTACGAAACACTCAGCTGCGTGATTGCCCTCCCCTCTTATCAGCAGGTCAAGGGTCCCCATTGTGAACGTATGTGGAGTAGGATCACCACGAGGATTATAGGGATGTCTTTCTTTTGCGTCATACTGTCCTGATTGTACCATCAAATGTTTTGTAAGGTATAAAAGCAAGAGTCTCAGCTCACTTGTTAGAGCACCTCCCGATGACACCTTGCTTCGTGTCTGAGATGACTGGCTCTCCTCATGAGAATTAAACTCTGTTCTTGATTCCTGCTTCCAGCGCCCGTCTCTTTATTTGGTAAATTATTCAACATGGGAACTAAGAGGCGGTTTGCGCCAGCAGCCTGGGCATCGATAGAATTATGGGCTCATTTTCTACAATTGGCGTCCCAACGCGGGGTCCATCAGTGACATAAGGTTCGGTAAGAGAGATCCAGACGAAGAAGTGAACATCTAAATGATCGGGGTATGCCTGCCTTGAGAGGGCCCTCGCCCGGCTGCCGATCGACAGAACTTCACCAATTCTGAACGGACCTCTCTTGAGTGACCTATTGTCCTGACTGGAATCCCACAGGAATGCTACATGGAGTAAGAGAACGATCGGGCGCTGGAAGGAGGAAGGCGAAGAACTGCCCACACGGTCCGGTCCGGGTAAGGTCGCGTAAATGCGACAAATTGTGAAATGATTGTTTTGGATAATACTAGTATTACGCTTTGTTGAAACCCTCTGGAGATTCACTGTCTGCAAACGGAGAAAACAACAGGCTCTCTCTCTCTGCAAGCAGTGAAGGATAGGTAACGCAGACTTTTGTCCCCATTGTAATCCGTCGTGCTTATCTTCCTCCCCCACTGTTTCCCGAACTGTCGTTCGTGGATCATTGTCTGGAGATTCTTTGTCTGCAAACAGGGAAGAACAAGGTCTCGCTTTGCAGGTAGAGAAAGAGTGGGCAACGATAACTTTTCGTGCCCACTTATTCTCCCCACTGAATTGTTTGATTGGCCGATTATTCGGTATTGGTTCGTTTGAGGTATTCACCGCCGCCAAACAACGGAGAATAGAAATATTCTGCCTAGTCTTTGCCCGCCGTGATAAGATAGGTAATGCAGACTTTTGTCCCCGTTGTAATCCGTCATGCCTATCTTCTCCCCATTGGTTGGTAGCCTGTTTAGCCCGGACCGCTTATTAGAGTCGAACCATCCAGCTCCACTGGAGGGCACATCTGATAAGGACCTGTTCATTAAAGTGTGGACTAGTCGCTATAGCTTATAATAGGTTATGGCATAAAAATAAAAAGAAAAGGAGTTGAGCGAAATCAGTAGGCCACTGAGGAGTTATCAACTTCGCTAAAAATAAAATAAGAAACGTTAGAAATAACCCGTAATAAGAAACATAAAAATGGCGAGGGAAGACAAGCTTGACACCAAGGCAAGGCACGAGGTAGCTAGGTTCCGTTGCATATTCCTGCCCTAAAACATGTCTGCCTCATTTCCCACCACGCCCAAATAACGGTCACATGAAATAGAAAGCAAATCAATAGGTACCTACCCCCATTCCGGAAGCTCCCGAAGTGCAACAGGTCCGCGGTTACGCCCATCCGGAAGGCGAGGCCTCGAGGCACGAGGGACTCGCCTGGCCACGGTCAGGAGGAGATGATGTTGGGCAGGCGGTCCAAAGGATGACAAGGACCTCTCCATCTTTTCTCTTCTGCCGCCCTGCAGGCCGCGGGGAGAGAGGGGGCTGTCTTGCCTCGGCCACCGACCACCCCTCTCTCTCACCCGATCCGGCTTTCGTCGAAGGTCGAAGCCAAGGCGAGAACGGCGGCAAATCAAGTAGTCCCGCCACATGCCAAATTCGCCACATGCCATCGCCTGCATAGTTACAGGTAGTCCCGCCACGTTTTCGGGTCCCTGGAGAGTTGGAGGTAGTCCCGCCACATGTTAAAAAGGGAGGGGGGGGGGCTGTCTTGCCTCAGCCGCCGACCACCCCCCCCCCCCATCTTCAATGGCTGGCACGGCCAATATCGAAGCGATGGAGCCGAGGAACGGCGCGGGGTCGCTGGAAGGGGGAGGCGGCGCGAACGACCCTCCCCCACCTCCCTCCAGGTGGAGGCTTCCAGCGACACCCCAACACTCTTTGCTTAAAGAGGGTCAACATCAAAAAGCGGTCTTCTGCCCAGGACGGGCACACGCTCCATATCGTCTCTCCTCGACCTTGAAGATTCTATAAGAGCCGGGGGGCCCCCGACCCCCCTGCATGGGTGCCCCCGCCCCCTTCGCTGGGAACCACGACCTCGGTGCTACTCCTGCCGGCACCAGCCTCGGATCGGAAATGGCTAAAATGCCGCCACGGCACAGGCTTGTTCAGTTCCGGAGGAACACCAGGATGACCCGGTAGGAAAATTGTTGCCACCCTTCCCACTCTTTTGACTCATGGTCCATTTGTTAGACTGTTAACCACATAGCACAAGACTTTTTGAACTGCCAACGGAAAGTTCTGGGCCAACCATGCGAGACTAGAGACACTCTGACTGTGCTGGAACTTGCCTGACCCCACCCAAAATGGCGCCGACACAAAATGAGACGTTTTTAATGAACTTTGTTGCACCCTGATTGCGCGAGCTTTTTGCCCCGAGATATATATATATGACATTTTGGATAATGAAAGTAGATATGAAGGATATTGAGTATGTGCTTGGACAATGAATTGACTTAGGGTGGGTACTGATTATGAGTTGGAAAATGAACTGGTGTAATTTAGGTAATGAATGAACATTGGATAATGAATTTATGAATTTATTAAAGATGAATTACTGACATGCATCATGTTTGCTCTGTAGGGGAGTTTAATACGATTTTATTGCACTGCCGCACTTTATGCAACGAACTGCCACCAGCTTTGTTTTTCCTATGTACAGTTCCAATCTGCTCCGTGGCTAGTCCACTGGGTTGTAGGCCTGTATTTATACGTCAACACTTTTTATTAAAAGTATTTTGAAAACGAAAGCATAGTTGTAGCGGTTGCATTAATGAGTTTTGAATGTATTACTACTGTGAGCAACGAGAAAGTATGATGAAGGTTAAAGGTTAAAAAGGACCCGATATTTAGCAACCACACTATGTGTCACAGGCAGCCGGAAAAGTGCTTTAGAAGCCCTAAAAACGACACCACGGAAATGCCACCTGATCGCCACCCTTGTACCCGATCAAAAGGGGTTGCGACCAAGTAACGCATGTAGATACGCAGATCGTCAATGATTATCTGTCTGACATTTCTGGTCCCTCTGGGCTTAAACGCCGTGATGGTAGAGAAATGCACTACGTGGAGATAGGTCGAGTATGTGGTAGGTAAAAACATTTTCGGACTACTACATGCTGATGTACTTTGAATGCTGCCCCCCCCACCCCTTCTTTTCCCTCCCTCCTGCAGGTCACGTCAGAACGTCGGCTGAAGTGTGGAAGAGCGACGGTCGGACCACCGACAAAAAAGGGAAAGAGGGAATAAGTGTGTAGTACTCTTAACGACAAGTTTTAAAAGACGTAGGCTCAACATGACTGTTCCTCCTTAAGACATAGCGACTGAGAGGATGGACTGACATAGAAAACTGGACAGGTACTGAATGACGAAAAATTGACTAGGAACGACGCGTTAAATAATGTAACTGGACGTTTTGACTAGGTAGGGAAAGGACAAAAAAGAATGTACGGGTAAGGGTTGCCGCGGCACCACCCGCCTAGGAAGTTAGAAATGTTGCTGGTGTTCAAAATGCACTGCCCCCCCCCCCCTTTTTCGCACTCTTATAGATGTAGCCAAGCTGTCCGACTGTTCTCCCGATCAATACTTGCCGTTGCCTCAGCCTGGAGAACTTCCCACCAAAGGAGGGAACAGAAAAATGGTTTAAGATCCAACCATGGGTAACTAGCGCGACCAGGTTAATTTCTGATCAACCAACCGAGGTGTGAGTATTGGTAATTGGGAACGCTCGCGGGCGTGACAAGCGAGAAGGGAAAGGGGGGAAGGGTAGAAAGAGCTAAGCACGTAGATAAATAGGATAGTAAAGATACGTAGGATATATATAAAAACAGATCTTGTAGACTAATAATTGTTTCCTGTCTTGTCGTGAATGTCTTGTATATGTGTAATACATGTGCCATCTTCCCTGTCTGAGTTTGTGTGTGTGTAACGTACGAATTTATGTCTCCCCTCTGTCTGTATCTGCATGTTACCTGACCTTTGCTGTTCTGTGTTGTGAGCGCACTAAATGACCTATTTTCGTACACGTTTCTCTCTCTCTCTCTCTCTCTCTCTCTCACCACCCCCTTATCTCTCTCTCTCCCTCTCTTTCTCTCTCTCTCTCTTTTTACATGTCACACGTGTACCGAATGGCTCGTTTAGATTGCGGACGACTCTCACTCTCTATGAGAGTCTCCCTATATTCTCTCCCTCTTTTTGGTAAAATTGTGCCTCACCGGCACCAGTCTGATTTGATACTTATTGAACGCGGAGGTGTTCAGCGAAATTGACCGAAATAAAAATGATTGTAACTTGCCATATTACTACCTCTCCTTTCTACCAAAATAGATGAACTTGAATTGGCTGAAAAGGAAAGGACAGGTAAGACGGCTAAGGTCCCCCAAATCTGGCTATTCATAGGGGAACTGTATGTCAATGGCACCTTATGTCTGTTCTTCGGAGACGAACGCCAACGTCTAGATTGACACCTAATGCCCAGATTGCCCCACCCCTTCGCACCCAAGCGCAAGCGCCCGAAGCATCCCCGCCCCATTTTTGATAGACCCCAGCTGCTGTCCCGGATATAAACATGATGACCATGAGTAGCTGTTGACCCTCGAGAAAACCTTGTTTTGCCCGACTCTCGACGATAGCGCCCCCCGCCCTGTGTGAAAAGGTTAGCCAGTCCTGAAGGGAAATGCTCCGCAAATGTTGAATATGATGTAATGCACAGTTGATGGAAATATTATTTTGTCCTCACTTGAATTCTAAATGGGACGATGAATAAACCTGCCATAAACTCAGTAGGAATGCTGACACATGCACTGCTTGGTAATAGACCTCTGACTGTGACCGATGAGCATAAACTCTCAAATGCGTAGAATTGAGGGAGGAATTCATATGCGTAGATATCTTCTTCTGCCATTTCTCTAAAACGTTGTCTTGTACCTATTCAAAGATTCACGATCACCGAAGGAGATGGGTCAGATGTGACGTACAGCCTGACTGCAGATCTTGGGACACGTATGACATCGACCAAAGGTGGAGCTGCAGAGCAACAGGACACGGGACGAGACCGCAATTTCAACGTGGAAAATGAAAAATGACGGGCCGCCTTGAAGCCCTCCGACTGCTAACCCACGTGTGCCTGGAGTCTCCGTCCGCCTTCTTTGGGCCGATTGATGGGCCTGCCTGCTTGTTATCCTTTGCTCCCTTGGTCCCTTTTGTGTGTCCCAGGAACTCTGACCCAACTCCGCTCTCTCACTCTCTCCTATTGACTATTTGAACAACATTCACCCTCTTTCCCACGTGACTTTTTGCCAAAGGAAAGAACTGCATTCATATGGGAATAGGGTGTTGCCACAGAACTATAGGTGCCGAGCATAAGGCGCCGCCAAATGGATTGTTTAGGGAACAGGACTGTGGTCTAACAGCAGAGGACTGACCTCACCCTGCAACGCGTAAGGATGGAACCGAGCTGGACCCATAGCTCCACCGCCGGTGCTCAACAGCGCCAACGAAAGTACCCGGATTAGAGCCTACCAGTGATGGCTCGCTGATAAAAAGACACTGTGACGAAGAAATATTGTGTATTGAACTGAATTCCGCTCTCAACTACCTGGTCAAAACTGTTCATTGGTCACATTTTTAAGTTAGAAAGATTTATGCTATGTAGTGCGTTTAATTGTCAGGAACACAACGAAAATGTAATTTCCTATGTACTGCATTCTTCCCATCACCTTAAACTGTCTATGATTGTACGCCACATGTTAGTATCGACAAAGTGCTAATTCATCAACGATGCTTGTCTACCTGTAATCACATCAGTTGCAAAAATGACTGCTGTTATGTAAAAAGGGGCGACTGTGAAAGCTGACGAAATTGATGTACATAGACAGCATTCATTCCCCTTCTTCTCCCACTCCTCTCCCTGTGGGCACCATGGATACTGTAAATTATTGACCATATCACCCTGCCAGTAAGAGCCCGTACCCCTATGCATATGTACAGCCATTCTAGGCACCATGGCCTTTTTACCCATTGGAATCCCCGGCTTCCCTCCTGCGCGTATCTTGCACCCCCTCTCTCATGTATAGACCATGAAACCCTTTCTCTTTGCGCGATCCTGATGTGAAAGGCAACCCTCCTGCTTGACCCAGGCATTCCCCATTTCCCTCTCGAAGAATCATCCTTCGCCTCAGCTGACATAGCCCCCCAGCTGTATCTGACTGCCCCTGTTCTCTCATGTACAGGTCATAGGATCTCTCTCTCTCCTTCTCCTCACATGAGCAAGTCATAAACCCTCTTCTTCCGCAAGGCCCTGTCCTTGAGAGTCACGGCCGCGCCTGACCAACACCTCCTTCCCTTCCATGAATGCCCCTCTGTTGACAAGCCTTCCCTCCGCGCTCGATTGTCCACATGGCATGAATACCACTCCTTTGATGACCCCTTCCCCCGAGTCCGGCTGACCACACATGTCCGAGGCCATCGCCTAAGCCAGGAGATACCATTTACTGCCCTTATTGTATGCCTAGCCACCCCACCCCCTGGGCCATGATCAGGCGTACACATCCTACGAAACACTCAGCTGCGTGATTGCCCTCCCCTCTTATCAGCAGGTCAAGGGTCCCCATTGTGAACGTATGTGGAGTAGGATCACCACGAGGATTATAGGGATGTCTTTCTTTTGCGTCATACTGTCCTGATTGTACCATCAAATGCTTTGTAAGGTATAAAAGCAAGAGTCTCAGCTCACTTGTTAGAGCACCTCCCGATGACACCTTGCTTCGTGTCTGAGATGACTGGCTCTCCTCATGAGAATTAAACTCTGTTCTTGATTCCTGCTTCCAGCGCCCGTCTCTTTATTTGGTAAATTATTCAACATGGGAACTAAGAGGCGGTTTGCGCCAGCAGCCTGGGCGTCGATAGAATTATGGGCTCATTTTCTACATACGTGTAGTGTGGCTCACTGGTTAGAGGCGGCAGACCTGAGAGCAGAGGACGGCCCGGGACCAGGGTTCGATTCCCGGCACGGCAGGTTTCTGGACCAGGGTCAGCAGACTCGATAATTCTCTCGCCTCGGTGCCCACTCCGATCAGCGATCACACTCGGCAACTCTGGGCATTAGCTTGCCTCATCTTCACTAACGGCCCCACCAGACCGCCGGGGATGCCTGGTCTCACCCTGGAGATACCCATTAAGGGACCATCTCTCAGGGAAGCCAGGAAGGGTTTCGCAGCGGTCGAAGCGCCTTGGGACCCTCCGGGTAAGTAGTGCGCTATATAAATGCCTATATACATACATACATACATACATACTCCTACGTCACTGCTACCCTTGGCATAAAGGGTAGTGATTCCTAACACAGCGTGGGAGCCCATGGCAAGATGTGGCTAATCTCTCACATAATGCTCTCCTTGGCATGATGGTTTTATCATGGTACAAAAATATAGCAAGAAAATTGACAACAAAATATTGTGAAGTAAATATATACAGGTAAGTATAGGTTTACTATTATTAATTCCACATATATGTACCTAGACAATATGTGCATATTTTAAGTGATATTGGCTATCTTTACAAAATGTGGATAATAACATGAGTGAAAATAATTAAGGCATCTCAAGGGAAAAAATAAAATAATTAAGGCAGTCACCACTGTCTTTGGTAGTCTAGATCAACACAATAGAATGATTAGTGCCACAATTGTCATTGTGATAGATGTAATGAGGGCAAAAGCATCTGTGTGCTGTGTTTGAGTTGTTCAGGCACTCACATTTGAGTGCTGCAGGGGGGTTCATAGCGCACGTTTTGGAATTCTGGGCTAGTCCAAGCACTAGACCAACACATCAATCTTTTGTTTGCCTGAGTCGGCAGTGTAAGTTCGACTTGAATGGGCTAGAGATGGCTCCGAGTCTGATACGCGGCGTTGCACTGCACGAAAGAAACAAAGTTGCAGTGCCCAGTGTGTGTTGAACGATTAAAAGTATTTTTGTCAGCCTGCGCATGCTTGTTGTCTAGCATGCAGCGCTGCGCGGCTGTCTGCTGAAAAAACGATATTAGCGCTATATTAACAACTGCTTGTTATATGAGTGCCGAACGGTCAAAGGTGACAGTAAACATCAGTCTGAACTGCGGAATATCTTCATAAAATTTCCATGTTAGATTAGAATATGTTTTTTTACACCGGGTTTCTGTATCTCACTGTGACCTTTATAAAAAATAGCCAGCAAGTGGCGCCAAACTCAAAGCATATAATTTTGTATTGTTAAATGGAAACCTATTCCAGACCGCTAAACTTTTAGCTCCCTCTCTCCGACACCCTGCAGATTTTTCCAGTTAGGGAAAGTATTATATATAGGTTATGAGAGGCAATCAGGACAGCCAACATACTAATAAGAGAAAAGACTGGCTGAAGTAGTGGCAATACCAATTGGTCCACTGTATAGCCTTTCCAAATGTTTGAATTTTAATTCTATACATAATCCCATGAATGAACCCATTGACTTGGAAGGATTCAGAACACTTTTAAAATCAAATGACAATTCATTTTTAAAGCCTTAATCTTAGTTTTCTTTTCCATAACGACTGTCTGTTCAGCATCTGTTCCCTTTCATGTTTATGGCTATTGAAACAGAGCCTACATGTGTAGTCCTAATTCTTCCTGTAATTTCTTTGCTCATGTAAACTCATGACAAAATTTCCCAAAATATGCACACACAAGATAGTACTACAGCGTGAATACATGTCTTTTTAGGTTGAGCCTACACCGCTTGAGCTGTCAGGCGATGTTTTGTTATTTTGTGCGGTCTGACTCCTCCCACGCTTTTGGTTTGGCTATTTGTGTGTGTCTTCTTAAAATCGCGGCTTTACAGATGGCTAATGATGGGTGTATGTCCCACCTTTTTTAGGTCTCGCCTACGCAGCGTGCATGCCCTGCTTAGGGAAAAGACCTTTAGGCATGGATTCAGTTTGGCTGCCAAAAAACGTGCACGCATTGCTTTGCCTTCAATGGCAACGCTTGCACGTTTGGGGATTCCCTTGCTGGAGCGAGTTTTGACATATGGTTCCTGCTCGCTCCTGCAAGGGAATCCGGCGGAGGCCCCTTCCTCTCTCCCCTCCCCCTGCTGCCTCCTCCTCTCCTCGTCAGCGTGAGGCGCGCACTTGGTTTTTTTTGGATCCATTTCACAGGGAAGCAACTAAATGAAAGAAGGAAAGAGAGGTTTTGAACCGTTTTTCAAGTCACAGTTTCCAGTAAGTGAGGAGCAAGACAGAAAGAGAGGTAATAATAGGAAGGGGGGGGCAGCTGCCAGCACAGAAAAGAAGATGACATTGTTCATGTCTTCACTGGGCAGTAAGGAAGAGACAGAGTCATTTTCCTTCTCTGCCCCTCCCCGAAGGTCCACGAAAGCAAGCTCAGCCTTATCTGAATGCCTTTGCTATTCCTGCCATCCTGGGACACAGTTTTGAAAAGGAAAAGTAGGGGAACAGAATCTTTTTTTAGGCTTCAGTCCCTCCCACTCCCCTCGCACCTCGACCGCGGCGAACACTGGCCTAAGTTTTGGAAATTCTACATCAGGTAAGGGTTACGAAGTTGCCTATGCATCTAGATGGTTCAAGAGTGGCATTTGATTGTTCGAGTGCTTCCAATAACTGGTAGGGTAGGGGGTTGGTGAAGAATTCCAGTAAGCATGTTATAGATTTACATTCAGACCACTTTAGGAGTAAGGGAGTCACAGAAGCCTAGTTTGATTTTACGTGTTTTGTCATTCCAATGCTTTGCAAGTTGAAAACATTTCTTTGAGTGCTGAATATGTTTTTGGTGCTCTGCTTTTTGACTTTTTTTAGTTGTCTTATCGTAATCATGCACGTTTTATTCGGTTCCTACCCATATTCAATTATGTCAATTAAGTGTTCTTGTCTAGGTCAACTTCTTAAGATATCACTTGCTTGAAGTGTTGTGATGGGATGGGATGGGATGTCAGAGGTCATTTGGTGTACGGTGTCGCTTCCATTAACCATGACATTTTGGTACATCGATGTACATGACAACCATATCCTCTTCGATACTGATGACTGGTTCCCGGACATCATGAGTCACAGTGAGCGTGTGATGATGACGGCCGGGAGCCGTCATGACCACGCTTGCAATCGGAATGCTCACCACTGCGGCGGAATTCGCGCCGCAGTGATGAGGATATCCGTCCATATGTTAAAAACAAAACAACATGCCACACAACCAAATCACTCATAAGAACCAATCCTCAGTCCTCTGAAAACACCGAAGTTCCACAACACTCCATAGAAACTCTATGACTCACTTTTCTGAGCTCCAGATGCACACCTGGGAGCACAACGTCCCCACACGGGAGCACAGACTGAGTCCTCGAACACCACAACCAAGCACCCAACATCTGTCAACACACTACAGACTGTCAGCTCCTAGGGGGTCACTTCTCCATCATCAGTTTCTAAAGCTGCTAGACAGAAGCAATACAATACCCGGGATACAGACATCTATCGGCACACCCCTCCCGCCTGCTGGGTGATTCCCATTCCAAAATGCTGCATACTTGAGTTCACTCACTGAACACTTTCACAAGGGGGCTGGGGGGGGTGGGGCTCAGGGAAGCTTGTGTACCTGTCCTAAACTGCACTACTAGAAAAGGTTAGGACCTGTTTTGGGTAGTCCTGTGTGGGAGGGGATGGAGGGCAGAGTCAGGCTCCAAAAGGATTTAGGGAGAGTATGTGATCCGTCGGCTAGACTGCCGACTTTGGTGCTGGAAACCAGGGTTCGAGCCTCGGGTCGCGTCCACATGCTGTGATTGTGGGCAAATCACTTAATCTCCCCGTGACTCAATGTCTAACGTAACCGGTGCTCATATAAAGCGTTCCAATACCTTCGGGTCGAGTTTGCGCTATACAAAATCTGCAAAAAAAAAGCATTGGCATAGCCAATAGGTCTCGCCTTTGGGACCTTATAAGTGTTTAGCCATGCAACGGTTGATATTGTTGCACCAAGGGTATTGTGCTGCATAACTAAATACTTATAAGGTCCCAAAAGCGAGACCTATTGGCTATGCCAATGCTTGTTTCAATTGTTCACGCCCATGGGTTATTGCAGCAGGAGCGAGCAGCGGGGCGCACAGTGGCTTCTCCAGCAGGGCACATGCTTTTCTCTGACACCTGTTCTCTCTACACGCTGCTTTTTAATGTAAATTTGTAGAATTATAAAGTGTGGGGAAAGGGGTGATTAAGTGATTAAGCTATGGCTCGAACACTGATCCTGTGGTAGGAGTCGGCAGCTCTGATGCAGCTGCTTATTGGAGGAGGGGGCGGGGTAGAGCTGAGGCAGCTCTGAGTGCTTGTTTTCCTTCCTGTCCTTTCTTCCATTTTTTCCTTTGCACTTTAACCTTTCCCCAGGTCTTTATTTTTTATTTTTTCTCCCAAGCCCTGAAGAACTGAAATCTTCATTCTCAGGGGTCTCATTAATACAAAAGAACTTGGCACAGAAGCTAAAATATGAAAAGACATCTTTATTAAACTTAATACGTGAGGCCACGACACACAGAAGCCGTAGCAACCAAATGAGGTAGTCTAAAGAGTACAAAACACAGAGGTCTTTTATATGCTTAGAGATACAAACTCAGCATCAAAGAAAGGGGCAGTCCTAGCTTCTGCAAAGCATATAAAATCCCTAATATGGAAATACAAGATCTGCAAAATATTAGCCAATAGAAAAACATCATGTAACCAGAATGTCCCCCTTACGTCGTGTTTCTGCCCTACCCTAAGTCAATCAATTACAGCACTTATAGGTCAATCAGTAATGGCACAACATTTCTGTATGCAGTTAGGCCAGCTAGTGTCTGAAATTGCTTTCAAAGCAAGGACAGAGGGGGGTTTTCTACACGTTGCAGTCCAAAGGGCAGAAACACTTCATGAATAGAGCAGTCTGTGTAAAGGCAACACAAATTGATGACAAATGTAAGATGGAGTCAAAATTAAAGAACCACAGACCCTGCTTTTGCCATTACACAGGCAAATCCTAAAATTATTTTGCAAACATTATGTATTTCAGTGACTATTGACAATGCCAATAAAACAATAAGAATCAGTCTCCTAACACCCATTTTATGTAATTGCACTGGAAATACCCAGAGTCAGTCGAAGCCTCTCTGGCAGGCTTCTATTGTCCATCAAATCCTGTTTCTGTTGTTTTCTTCCACATGGGCCTCTTCAATCAGGCCTTTCATGAAAATGATGTTACTCAGTATCAGTTGGAGTGCCTTCCTGGCAAACACTCACAGCTCACTTGAAAGTCTCAATGTCTTAATGCAGTACACCAATATTTCCTGTGCTGCAGGCACTACAGATAGTGTGCTCTTCATTGATCAAGGGCACAGATCCTCTCATGCAGACCCAAGTACTATTAATTGGGAAAGAGCAACAGACTGTCACTCTCAGCAACACTTTCAGGTTCCAACACTCTCTATTCAGTGTCAGAGGATGCTCGGGCTGCTCTTTCATGGGCACCATATTGTAGTGCCTTTTGCCAATCTCAAATCCTCCAGGGCACTGCACTTCCGTTGGAGCAAAGGAAAAGGGGTGTGTGTGGCCAAAAACTCAGGCCAAGGGGCTCAAGGGACTGCACACTGTCAGAGGTTAACCAGCACATGACAGGTGGAAAACTGAAGCCTCAAAAACAAGAATCCTTCTCTTTCGCTCTTTTGCACTGAAATTCTGGTTGTAAATGTATTTGAGCTTAAATAGCGCACAGCTACCCACAAAGGGTTTCCCGGCGCTTGCTTAGGGAACTCGTCCTGGTATTCCCCTGTGAGATAACCCCGGCAGGGTATCCACAAGGTGAAAGCCAGGCATCCCGCCGCGAGGGGCCGTTGTAGAGATTAAGCAAGCTATTGCCCAGAGTCGCAGAGTGTGAACCCGTGAGTTGAGAAGGCACCGGAGCGAGAATTATCGAGTCCGTGGAATTTTTGAGCCCAAGACCCGCCGAGGCGGGGAATTGAACCCTGGTCCAGGGCCGATCTCAGCTTCCGGGTCTGCCGCCTCTAACCCCTGAGCAACACTTCTCCACAAAACCAGATCCTCCTTCTTTTCGGATGTTCAACGCCTTCTGATGAAGCAAGTACAATACGTTGGAGATACCACTGATGGCACGCTGGCTATCCCTGTCCAATCTTGCTACATTTCTGGGTGCTGGGACTTTTCATCTGTTAACTTTCACTGATGGGATTGTGGGTGAGTTCTGCAGGTTATCATGACTTAATCCCGCAGAACCTAGTGACGTAGGAAATGTGACACAGTTGTTTCCTTCAATTAAGTACAAAAACAGTTCATTGTATAACAAGGGGACTGCAAGCAAGTGGCCTGCAATCTTTAAAGGAGTGGCCATACGTCATGGGACATTTCTGGTCTAGAATACACTGTCATTCTCAAAGGCAATATAAAAAGACAAAGGCAGTAGGCAAAACAGTGCCTCTAGCCTCTTTAATTGGGTTTCCATGTGAGAGCATATCCTCTACCATCTAAGGGTAGATAGCTACATGGGAATTCTATCTGAATGGATGTCCTCACATATGGTGGCATTGTCTAATGGGGCAAACACATTTTTTTTCTCAATGATTACATATAGGTTTTCCTAAATTCCTTATCTAGAACACCTCAAAAGAGAGATCACATAATACATATTATCAGGGACATGTAGATACCTCCCTTTAATCATTGTGCATCAGGTGGACTATGCAATACAAAAGCTAATAATCAAAATGTGGAAACAAAAGACAAGAACTAGAGAGTCCTGGTATTTCCATTATTTAAAATACATCTGGTCCATCAAAAATTAAAGCAGCAGAAAAAAGGAACTAAAAACCAAATTAGAATAGACATTGAATTTGTCATATTCAAAAAAACGTAAGGTGTCTCCTATTGAGGTGGAAAACGTATCTTACTATAGTATTGAGTCAGTTAATCAGTCCATCACTACCCTAACAGTCAGACTGGAAAACATCAGAGTATTCAGGCCTGCTTAATTTGTCAGGCTTAAAATCCTCACCCTCCTTTTGACAGCAGATCACCAGTTAGTGGACATTTGGCTGTCAAACACAACTAACTGTGTCGCTTCTGACACACAGGACCAGCAGGAACAATCCACAAAAGGACAAAATGCAAAAATACGTAAAACGCACAAACATTTCTGCACATAACACACAAAATATCAACTGTAACAACCATCTTTTGAAAACATGCTAAACCTTTTTAACTTTCCAAAAACTTTGTCACAGACACTCTGCATGTCCCGTGCGCCAACACCCTTTGAGGCCCTGCTTTTCCAAGCAATAATTTCTCCATCTCTTTACACTTACTCCTATCCTACCTCACTGACCTTAAGGTCAAAATCTGCCTTGAGGGCACCTGTGCCCTCTATCTCTTCCTCACTCTAAGGCTAAAAAAGGAAAAAAAAACCTCCCCAACTCTTTCTAACCTGCAATAATCAACCCTATTTAAAAACACATGATATAGATATTACTCCTGTTAGGGGCTACAATTTATTTATATACTTAGATTATTAAAACAGTTACTGTGAATAATTTGCAGAACATAATAACACACATACCAGTTTTTAGAACAAATGCTTGTTTGCAATGGTACTCATTTCATCAACCTTAAAGGGGTGAAGGTCTCAGTTAGGTCCAGCAAAAGTTAAAACCTTCCATTCTGATATTAAACTCAAACCTCTGCACCAGGCACATTGGCTAACTGACCTATTTAAGGAAACCCAAATGGGAACAATCTGCAAATTTGTATTATACCTAAATGTGTGCATTTACTGAATCCTAAAGCACTTTAAAGCTATTGTAAATGGCAAAAATGCCGAAATTTTACCCAAATTCGACTTTGATATTTGGGGCACTTAAAATAAAGATCCTACAATTGCATTACTTATTAATCATCCTCATAATGTTCTTTACAAATTGCAGAGATTGGACATTAGACATATCTCCTGCAAATCCTGAGAAAAATGAGTTTTTCACGCCTGCGTCAAGTGAAATTCTATATGCTAATGTCCTCATTATGCAGTATACTATACCTTAAATTAAATTATAATGCTAGGAGGTCACAGTATAAGTATTAAGCTTCATGAATAGTAAAAAACGAATTTTGTAGCACTTATTTTTATAACCCAATCATTTTTGATAATTCCATATATTAAGGCTCTGTAATTCCTCGAATCTGACTTCAGTTTTTTAATTTTTTTTTATTTTCTTTGTGCCACGTAGGCCTGCAAAGATAGCCCAATGCACAAGGTGGTCTTGCCTCCCCAGGTCATGTACAAATTAACCAGATTAAACTGTAAGAAACTAACCTCTTCACCCGAAACTGACCTCGCGGAGCCAATTTCCCTGATTGATCTTTATCTGAGATTGCCAATCAATGTTCAAGACATCGTTAACTTTTTAGTTTCCTTGCACTTGCCTTATCTTGTTTCAGCATCTGTTACGGTTTCTTTCTTTATAAATGTTTCTTCATTACATGGGTTAGTTATTATTTAGCAACTGAGCCAAGAATATGCTTACAGAAATTCTTAAAGAGAGGAAAACCCTTAATTGAAATGTCTTCCTATTATACAAAATAATGAATCTTAGTTTTAGAACCTTTTTAAAACAACATTCTGAAATGCAAAATTTCACCCGTGCAACTGAGGGCAAAATCCTGGTTGAATAAATAGTCCTGTTTATGTAGCTTGTCTCTAAATGTTTGTAACATGAGCAGCTGGCAGTTTTTTCAAACTAAAACATATCAATGTGTGTTCTATAATATTTTGAATTCAGCAGGAATTTACTTCAGCTGATCTGTTTGCATGTTAATATCTAACACAATGTATGTAAGTAAAAAATACTATAAGTTTATTTATTTTTGCAAAACACCCAATTTTGTTTTTGGGGGCTTTTTATTCCTAGTGAATGTGAATTTACATTTTAGTTTTTAAACATTTAGACATCTTGCTTAATAGACTGAAAACATCAAAAAGAAACACAAACACACATTTGAGCTCATTTCAGACATAAACAGAAAAGGGGTCAAACACTCAGGACACACAATACGGCGCGCCATGCATTTCGTGAATAGCGCCATCGCCATTCACTTACAGAAATTGCACTAATGGGAAAACCACATAGACATTTAAACACACATTTAACCCACATATCAATACTCAGGACAGAAATAAAGGACAACCCACAGACTGCACTTAAACTAAATAATTTGTAAATACTAGTTGTAAGTCATATTTACAAGAAACGCTTCTCAATTGTGTTCCAAAACACTGCAAAAACTGCCCAACAGACTGATATATGTCCAAGAAGCGAAAATACACTCAATTCACTATCTTTGACTAGCAGAACACCAAAAATCGCTCTGCATATCTTCATTCATAACATTGCACAGAACAAAGGATCCTTGTATGTATTATGTCCATATTTTAATTCCCTGGGGATACAAAATCACCAAGGAAGAAATATGTTTGTAAATCTAAACCTATTTAGATATTCCCTCTAGGGAAGCCGGCTAATTTACTTCACATCACACTATGGTACCTTCCAAATAAAGCAACACATTCCTCTGTGTGAGCTTTGAAACAGGCATGCCAAAAATATTGCAAAATATACAATATTATAATCAAAATAGTGCCTAATGTACTTTTCGTACGTGCACCGTTCAACTAAACCAAATAGAGAAAATTCTCCTCATTACCTGTCTACACAAATTGCAATTCACATATACAAACCTATACAAATCCAAAAGTTGGCCAACACAAATTCCAAAGTTCCAAAGCTACATTTCCAAATTTGCTGAGATCAGGCATCTTATAGCTCACTAATCTAGCTTCAAACTTCAAGGGGTTATCTCTACCGATACACTCGCAAATCTACGAGCCCCTCAGCTTTGGTTATTGCAGCAACCAAATAAAACCAAGAAACCAACCCCTCGGCTTTGGTAATTGCAATAACAAAATCAAAACAAAGAACCAAACAAAATCATGGGAGCGACTCACTTGTACTTCTTACTCTTATCCAAATTCTAACTGTCAAGTTCTACATGACCTAACGGTCTTTTTTAGAATACTCACGCCAAAAAGGTTCTCAGTCAGGAGTGACATCATGTGGAGGACCAAAATCAGGAAGAGCAGAAATACACTGGGCAGCAGAGATGAAGAATCTCCAGAATCTCTGTGCACAGAGTACCTTCTTAGTAGAATCCTGTCTTGTCCTCCTCAGTAGATTACTGTCTCCTGACAAGATCACTCCCACAGAAAGTCACTTCTCTGATGAAGCCCGCGTTGGCCGCGCCATCTGAAGAACTGAAATCTTCATTCTCAGGGGTCTCACTAATACAAAAGAACTTGGCACAGAAGCTGAAATATGAAAAGACATCTTTATTAAACTTAATATGTGAGGCCACGTCACACAGAAGCCGTAGCAACCGAATGAGGTAGTCTAAAGAGTACAAAACACAGAGGCCTTTTATATGCTTAGAGTTACAAACTCAGCATCAAAGAAAGGGGCAGTCCTAGCTTCTGCAAGCATACAAAATATCTAATATGGACATACAAGATCTGCAAAATATTAGCCAATAGGAAAACATCATGTAACCAGAATGTCCCCCTTACGTCGTGTTTCTGCCCTACCCATAAGTCAATCAATTACAGCACTTATAGGTCAATCAGTATTGGCAGAACATGTCTGTATGCAGTTAGGCCAGCTAGCGTCTGAGATTGCTTTCAAAGCAAGGACAGAGGGGTTTTTCTACACGTTGCAGTCCAAAGGGCAGAAACACTTCATGAATAGAGCAGTCTGTGTAAAGGCAACACAAATTGATGACAAATGTAAGATGGAGTCAAAATTAAAGAACCTCAGCCCTCTTTCCTTTTTTCTTTCCTCTGTCCTTTCTTTTCTTACATTGTAGTGTATTGTAATTGCATTTATATAGCGCTTACTACCCCTGACGAGGCGTCAAAGTACATTTTATGTGGTGGATAGGTTAGTCAGTTATTTGGATTTGGAATGATAGCAGAAGGATAGAGTAGGACACACCTGCCCTATTAGAGTGGGTGCGCAAACAGGTAGGGTCCCAGGTGCCCGTATTTACTCTTTTATGGTTTGCCTAGCTGGCTAGATCGCTCAGAGGGTTCTTCTCCTTCAGGTATGGAGCGGCGCAGCGGGTGTGTCCAACCATGCGCGGGTGAGCGAGTATTCCAGTACAAAAGGTTTTTCCGGTGACTATTGCATGCCAAGTCAGCGCCATGGTTAGAATTGTGGTGCACACTGGCGCACCTTTCCTGTGCTCGTGCGGCGGGGACAGTGCAGGGAGGACGCATTGGGGAGCAGATCACAATGGGGAACATAAACGTTGTTCAGTTGTGCGGCGCCTTGCTAAATATTCTGTATGCGCGGATTCCTCTCTACCCAGGAGGCCATGTTGGGGTCGTCGCTGGGGGTCCAGACATCGGGCCACGGCGCTTCGAGGCCCGTAAGGTAGCATTTGATTTTAGGGTAGCGATCATTTAGTTGCCCTACTGCACGACCTTTACTGGCTGCTATGCTGAGGACCGCTCTGGGGGAACGAGGCATCGCGCCACAGCTTTTCAGGCCCTAGGGCGGCGCTTCACTACAGTAATATAGGGCGCGGGGATGTTTTATGGTCCGAGGTGTCTTGCAACAGATATTCGGATACCTGCTAACCTTCCAGGTGGTCCCATCAGTTTGCCGATATGCTACGTGAGTTCGATCGGGCAAGCCTAAACAGTCGGTCAAAATTCCTTTTAGGCCGCTGCTTAGCTGAGCTAGCAAGGTCATCCTATTAAGGTGCCAACTTAGTGCCGGGGCTAAATGTGAGAGGGGAGTTCTAATAGCAGGCTAACCCTTTCGGGCAGAGATCAAGTTGCGGTATGGTTATGACGCACTTCGTGCAACGATCGTGTGTGTGCGATCCTCACGGTTGGTGGTTTGCTACCACCCGCCCCCCTTTTTAACATTATTGGTTGAAAGGAGCTAGGGTTGCGGGATGCTGGTGCGCTACATGCATGCCGTGTGCCCCGTGTTGGCCACGGTGTTGGAAATCATTTGATGCTGCGCTTTGTTCACCGCAACCGGTGTCCCAGTTGCAGGGAATAGTGTTTTTACACATGTAGGGACACACACTCAACAGTTACACAACTGCCTTCATATTTTGCAGTGTAAAACGATGGAACAGGAGTAGGTAGACTCTTTAAAGAAGGTATACAGATCGTTTTGCTAGTAGTACTAACCTTGAGACTGGCGTCACAAAGTTACAAAGCGGTAAAATGCAGTGTTTAGCAGCAGCCATAGTGGGCCGAAATTAGTTTATATATTGATAGTTTTGGGGTCAAGGGGGTCTTAGCCCCTTATCCTGCTAGCTTCTTTGGTAAATGTGTTTTAGACCCCAGGGTGCCAGTCCATATGGATAGATAGATGAGTTATAGACGTTCACAAATGGTGATCAGGCGCCTTCCACCCCCATCAACAGCATCCAATAATGCCTAGGTGCATTCGAGTAGGATTAGCGTAGCACGAACGAGCAGGGTTCGATCCCCGGGCGGGCCTTGAGAATACGCGTTTAATCTGAAAAGTAATACAATACATCAGTAGTAGTATGGGGTGGAATGTGGTCCGTTATGCTGCGGGTCTGCGCCCCTCACTCTCCCCGGGAGAGAGGCAGGTAAAACAAAGGTTGAAGCAGCAGACCGTAAATTTCCTCGATGCACGGGGCGTCTTATCAGGAGGGGCTAGGTTGGGCTTGGGTGCAGATTACTCCCGCTCTGGCGACGCCGGGCCCTTCCGTAAGGATCCCACCTTTGCCTTGCGCCTGCCTATTTAGGCAGGTATCCATCCTTTCTGCTCCTGTTTTCGCTCAAGCCAATCGGCTCGAGTTTGCGATATGTAAACTGCTCGCAGCGCTTCGGGACATATCCCCTTCTCCCGCACTTCAATGGTTTCAAGGGCAATGCACGCTGGCGCACCATTCTGCCGGTGCGCGTGCCGGGGAGGACAGGGAGGACACTGCTTGGGAGCAACCATTCTTGGAGAATGCTCTTTGCGCTGGGGCAGATTGCATCATTTGGAATGCTTTGTCACTTGGGTTGTGCGCTCATGGCCCCGCAGTTAAGTACAAGTAGAGGCATCGGACTGCAGTCCAGGGCAGTCACTATCGCAAGAACAAACATTACTCAGGCATGGCTGGTGCATGTTCAACCAGCAAAACCAACTGTGGGTAATAAGTGGCAATCAGTGTGTTCCAAGTAGTAAGTGATGTGTGTGAGGATATAAAGCTCCTAACACAGCGAAAAGAGCACTACGGTATAAAAGGGCAGACCCTCTAAGACGGAACACTCTGGATAGGCACTCCCATAGGCTAGGAGCATAGATGCTTCCATTTGATAAGGTCTTCCCTAAGATAATAGAGGGAGATATTAGAGAGTTCACAATCTTGTGTCCACTCGGAATTTGCCTTTAGATTACCTGGACTAAGCGAAAAGGAATGGGTGCAGATTACAAAAGAGTTCCCATCACAGGTAGAGGGGTAACTGCATTAATTGGCAGACACTCAAGCAACAAGAACACTCTGGGAAGACACGTTCATAGTTGAGGAGATTGGAACTTTCTCCAAATATGGTCCCCCTCAGATCAGAGAGAGGGCGTGAATGGAACTTGAAAGTGTCATTGAAGGACGAGTAATTAGAGTTCATCTGGAAGGCCAGGAAAGAGGAGGTGTGTGTAGATCGAATGGTAGAGGACATTTTTAGATGTGGTTCTAACCACACACACCAAAGTGTGGTAGCTGTCATCCTGTCCCCCCTCCTTAGTTCGCACTGACTTGTCGACTCCCTGGTACACATTGGCAGAAGTTGGGGGGGTGGGGCCCAGACCTCACCCTAGGTTGCTTGACCAAACTTTGAGGGACAGGTCCAACCATGTCACAATTGCTGAATGGGTAGGAGTTTTCACTGTCTGGGCATAGTTACAGGCCAAAGCCAAAGAAGGGCGGCATGGCCCCTGGGTTTCGCGGGCGGTTTGATTGCTGTCAAGCTTCTCATTTCCACAAGCTTGCGCGGCCGTTATGGCCACCGAGTCGGGGCAGGTTAGCATCCCGCCTTACAGTTAGCATAGTAGCTCACAGAACATGGGAAACACTTTCCCAAATCTAGCACCAGAACAGAAGGTTAGTTAGGGCCAATATGCCTGCTGGCTCCCTTGTGCAGGGAAGTCTCACGGCAGTGCCTGGTCAGTCCGAGCCGGGTATCATTGTCCATTCTGCATTCACAATATTCAGGAAAAGGCTGGTATTTGCACTGAATGTTCCCATCTGTTTCCCACAGACTTGCCTGCCCCCTGGGTGATCCTTCCAGTGGTCACAGCCTGAGATTAATGGGGCATCTTCTCCGGTGTCCAAAATACGTGGATAGTCTAAGTGGGGGTAGGTGTACGTAGGGCCTGATCACCGATTGGGTTTCCCCTAAGTGATGGGGTTTAACTAGGTGGGATCCCTAAGTCCACAGTACTTAGGATGCATGCAGCATCCCTTCTATCCAGGTATTGGACTTTTTTGCGAGGGATAAATATCAGGGTGTGGGTATCCGACACCGGCTCTTCAGCTTCAGCTTTATCGTGCCCCGGGGGTACGCATGCTGTACAAACAAAGCTTCAACCACAAAGGTACCAAGTAGCAACAGCTAGTAGATAGGTTCAGGAGGTGGCCCTCCCCTCCGAGGACTACATTCTCCTTGGGGACCTCAACTTCCACCTGGAAAATAACAATGACAACAACACCACCACCCTGCTGGACAACCTCGCCAACCTCGGACTCAAACAACCGGTGAACACCCCCACCCACTACGCCGGTCTCACGCTCGACCCAATCTTCTCCTCCAGCAAGCACATCTTCTTTAATTACGTCATGGGACTCCACTGGACAGACCACAGCTGCGTCCACTTTAGCTTCAGAAAGACCATGACCCACCACCGCCCGCAGCGAGTGCCCCGCAGAAACTGGAACAAAACTACCACCGACCAGCTCACCACATTTCTGAACCAAAACCCCCCCGCCATATCAACGGACCCAAATCAAGCAGCCATCACCCACTGCGCTGACGAACTAGCACCCTTGAAAAACCATCCCAACAAGACAGGAAGCAAAAAAGCCTCCTGGTTCAACGACGACCTCAAGAACTCCAAAAAGAACTGCCCCACCCTCGAGAAAGCCTGGCGAAGAAACCCAACCACAGACAACATGACCGCCCTCAAGAACGCCAATCCCAGCGCCGGCAACAACGACATCACTCCCTCCCAAGACCTCTGCAACTCTCTAGCCTCGTTCTTTCACAGCAAGATAGCAGACATACACAACAGCTTCGGCGACCAGTCCACAACCCCCACCAGTGAACCGAAGCCCCCCACCAACACCCTCCGCGCCTGGACCCCGATCAGCACTGAAGACACCATCCGCTTGATGAACTCCATCCACTCCGGATCTCCAACCGACCCATGCCCCCATCACATCTTCAACAAGGCCGACTCCGTCATTGCACCCCAACTCCGGAACATCATCAACTGCTCCTTCGACACCGCTACCTTCCCGGAAAGCTGGAAACATGCCGTACTCAGCGCCCTCCTGAAGAAACCTACAGCAGACCCCACCGAACTTAAGAACTACCGCCCCATCTCTTTCCTCCCGTTCCCCGCCAAAGTCATAGAGAAGACCGTCAACAGTCAGTTCGCTGCCTTCCTTGAATCAAACAATTCCCTCGACCCTTCACAGTCCGGCTACCGAGCCAACCACAGCACCGAGACTGCCCTCATCGCAGCCACAGACGACATCTGGACTCTGCGCGACAACGGAGAAAAAGCGGCCCTCATCCTCCTGGACCTCTCCGCAGCGTTCGACACGATCTGCCACCGCACCCTAGTAGAATGCCTCAGGGACGTCGGGATACAGGATAAGGCATTGGCTTGGATCATCTCGTTCCTCACCGGAAGAACCCAGAGAGTCTGCCTCCCTCTTTCAGATCAGAGGCCACCGAAGTCATATGTGGTGTTCCACAAGGATCATCGCTCAGCCCCACCCTCTTCAACATCTACATGAGCCCCCTCGCATCCATCGCACACCAACACAACCTCAACATCATCTCCTACGCAGACGACACCCAGCTGATCCTCTCCCTCACCAAAGACCCAACCACCGCCAAAACCAACCTACACGAAGGGATGAAAGACGTAGCCGAATGGATGAAGAATAGCCACCTAAAACTGAACTCAGACAAGACGGAAGTCCTAATCCTATGCTCATCCCCCTCTGCCTGGGACGACTCATGGTGGCCCCCGGCCCTAGGCAGCGCACCCAAACCAACGGACCATGCTCGCAACTTGGGATTCATCCTAGGCTCCTCCCTCTCGATGACCAGACAAGTCAACGCCGTCTCTTCATCATGTTTTAACAACCTATGCATGCTCCGAAAGATCTTCCGATGGATCCCCACCAAAACAAGGAAGACAGTCAACCAAGCACTTGTCACCAGCCGTCTGGACTACGGAAACACCCTTTACGCCGGAACCACAACCAAATTGCAGAAAAGACTTCAACTTATTCAGAACACTTCCGCTAGACTCATCCTAGACATACCCCATCACAACCATATATCCGGTCACCTGAGAGACCTGCACTGGCTCCCCGTTAACAAAAGAATCACGTTCCGTCTCCTCACCCACGCACACAAGGCACTCCACGACCTAGGTCCCAGATACCTCAACACTCGCCTGACCTTCTACACCCCCACCCGCCATCTTCGATCGTCCAACCAAGCCCTTGCCACGATTTCACGCATCCGAAGAGCCACCATGGGAGGAAGATCCTTCTCTTACCTGGCGGCCAAGACCTGAAACTCCCTCCCCACCCACCTCCGTCTCACACAGAACCACCTCTCCTTCAGAAAGCAACTCAAAACCTGGCTGTTCGATCAGTAGCAAACTCATCTCCCTTAAGCCCCTTGAGACCCTCCGGGTGAGTAGCGTGCGATACAAATGTTTGACTTGACTTGACTTGACACCGGTGTGAGGTCACCATCAGTCAGAGCCATGCCCAGGGGAGATTGCTTCTTACGGTATTCATGACCAATGCAGTTTGTGGATGTGTGCTTGTGGGATGTGGCTCGGGGCCAACTGAGTGGAGGATCAAGTCCAAAGTCCTTGGGTCCATTACGTATTCCTCCATTCCAAGCAGGGAGGGTAGTGATAAACAATATCAGCAAGTGGGTAACATATACCATCCATTCAGCAACTGCGGGCCCCGGTGGCACGTGCGCTTCACAAAAACCCTCAGCTGCATCCGGGGAAGGGCCAAGTGGCAACTACCAGTTAACATGTTTAAGAAGTGTCTCTACGGCGTTTCTGCTGTGTGAGGCCAGTCTCAATTTGGTGGTACGCCCAGGTGGTAATTGAGTGTTTTGTCAAGGTTCCCAGGAGCACTGCGGTAAGGGAGCACACCAAGCTGATGGCAGGTCATCCCGTGCTGCCGTCCCAGGAAAACGGGGATATAAGGTGTCGAGCACGAAAGACTTGGTAATAGAGCATTTGGCATGCACAGTGTGCAACAACTATTGCATTCAGCTGGGCTGGTTTTTTCCACCTCTGGAGCTGCTCAGTGTGGGCAGGTGTAGGCCCCGCATCCCGATTAGTGAACATGCCAGTGTGGGGGTGTATTGGACTTAGTCACTCCTAAATATTAGACGCAATTTGACAGGCACTGGGCACGGTATAATTCAGACATGCGGGGAGCCGGGATGCCTAGGGGGATTCACCAGAGAGGGAGCTGAGCTGGTGATCCCCATAGGGACTAAAGAATGCCGGGCAAGGGCGGGAGTGCCCTCCCCCCCCTTGCTCATTGTCACACACTTAGTTATGGACATTCAGGTGCGGCATGATTTAGGAAGCAAAAGGACAGTGCAAATGCTAAAGTATAACCCTTCTCGCCCCACCATCCTACAGTATGCAGGCGAGTGGGAGCGTTCAGCTATCAAGTGGGCTGCTGTCCCGTAGAGGTGGAGCACAGGTGTGCAGGACACACGGTGCTGGTGGGACTGCAGCTAGGTGAGATCAGCAAACTCATGGGGCCAGATGTGCCATAAGGTCTGCTTTCGCCCTGCCCTGAGTGGCATGGGGCAGTTCACATGAAGCAGTGGAACTTTTCCTAGCAGGATTAGTTCTTGGCACTAGTTCACTTGCCAGATCGGCCTCCGCCAGAAGTCTGGTGGTCTAAAGTTAAGGGTGACTGGGATATAGATCTCGTCTCCTGCCCATTTTGTCAGAGGGCCTGTTTATGAGAAGTTGCAGGTGAGAAAGGAGTTGTTTTGGTGGGGGCCCCTGTCAGCGACGGTAGCCGCCACCAGAGCTGTGGTGGAGCTACAGGGCGATCTGGATGCATTTGGGTACAGAAGAGTACCTCTGCACGGCAGATAGGGGTGCCAGAACCTAGGAGCCTCATGGGAGGTTCCTGGAAACCGTGTCGGCGCCCCGTTATCCTTCGGGCGGTTGTGGGCCTGAACAACCGGGGGCTTGCCTTGCTACGCTCCGCCCTGAAAGGGGCGTGACTATAAGTGTCACGTGATCTCGAAAGAGGATCACCAGAAGGGTCAGCACAGATGGGGTTCGCCTCAGTGCTGCTTGGCTCATCAGGCGGGCAGGTGCCAAGAATGCTGCCTGCCCTTGCATTGCCCGTAAAATAACCCACCAGATTACATAACGTTGTATGTAATAAACCTGCAGCAGTTTTTTTCCCAATAACAATTTGTGTGGTGTGTATTTATTTGCATGCATGCCAGGTGCTTGGGGGTGGGGAGTGTCGCCATGATGGTACTATGCGGCTGCCCGAGGCCACCGCAGGAGGCCACTCAAGAGGGAGGCCCTCTAGTGCCATCGGGCAGCCCTCACCCCTCTTTCCTCCCTAAGGGACAGGGGCTCAGGGAGTCCCATCCTGGGTGCGGTCAGGGCCACGTCATGTCCAGTGCGGGAGGCGGGGCAAGGGGTATATATGTCCCCCTCGCCACTCTGACGACCTCTTTGTCGTCGCACCGGACTCACGCGGCCGCTGCCTCGCGGGTCACGCCGTCTCCCACCCTACCGCTTACCCGGCGTGGTCGGTAGTAGGAAGCATGGTGAGAATGTTGTAATCTTGTACTTTTTTTTCGTTGCAGGCGGAGTTACAGGGCGATCTGGAAGCATTTGGGTACAGAAGAGTACCTCTGCACGGCACATAGGGGTGCCAGAGCCAGAGCCCAGGAGCCTCATGGGAGGTTCCTGGAAACCGTGTCGGTGCCCCATTATCCTTCGGGCTGTTGTGGGCCTGAACAACCAGGGGCTTGCCTTGCTACGCTCCACCCTGAAAGGGGTGTGACTTTAAGTGTCACGTGATCTCTAATGAGGATCAACAGAAGGGGGAGCACAGATGGGGTTCGCCCCAGTGCTGCTTGGCTCATCAGGCAGGCAGGTGGCGAGAATGTTGCCTGCCCTTGGATCGCCCGTAAGATAACCCACCAGATTACATAACGTTGTATGTAATAAACCTGCAGCTGTTTTTTCCCAATAACAATTTGTGTGGTGTGTATTTATTTGCATGCATGCCAGGTGCTTGGGGGTGGGGAGTGTCGCCATGATGGTACTAAGCTGCAGACGGACTTTTCTAAGGGCCAGATACCAGAAGCCTTGCAATCATACCTGTTAAAATCCAATAATTGCTGTTTACTATATGTAATTACCTTACCACCGCCAGGGGTCCTGGAACCAGGCATGGACGGACGCAGACAGGCTTGCCTTTGGCGCTTTTGGTGCGGCTGCGCGGTTGCCCCCATAGCGCGATTTATACCTCCTGAAAAGAACAACTAGCACGCCAACCCAGGTGCAGTGCGGTCCCGATTAACACCCGGGTACCGCCATGGTTTTTTTTTTTTGTTTTTTTTTTAAAACCTTTATTTTCCGTAAACATAGTACACAGCGTCTGCCTACAACCACTGCGGGCCGGCCGCTATGACAATATACAACCATTCCGGGGTACCTTGCAAAGCAGCAGATAAAAATAAGAACACAACGATGGATTTGCAAGGAGCCACAGGAAAAGGATAACGAGGGTTTCATTTTATAATTTTGACGAATCGTCCTAAAGTCAGACAGGGTAGCTGAGTGGGCGAGCCACAAGAAGGATATCCAACAGTGATTCATCTTTATCGAAATACTGGCGTGAATCATTCACAATAAGGATACATAATCACAGAGGTAGATGTCGCCCCAATTAGCGCCCGCCCAATCAATGTATACATCAGGAGTTACATCTAGCTTGCCTACGGTATGATAGGATATAGAAGGGATCATTGTACAGCAGTAATAAGGATCCAATAAAGTATAAAAAGAACAGTTATTATATGACAAGATTCGTGACAGGATATGCGCCCTCAATCGATAGTGGAAAAAGGAAAGGAAGAGCAAGTTCTGTACTCATTCAATGACTGTGTATTAAAATCGATATCTAAATCATAGAATCAACAAACCATGTGTTAAGGACGTGGACGCAAAACACAGAGAAAAAAGGCGTCTCATAAGGAACCAAACCCAACCTCCCGTCTGACCCAAGATATATGAGAAGAAAAAGAGAAATAAGAGTAAAGATAAAAAGAAGGCCATAGAAACGAAAAGAGAAAGGAATAAAGCCCCAACCCCCCCACCCTGCACGTCGAAGAGGCTATGGCCCACCCCCCCCTACTTACGTGCCTGTCACCCCAAGAGTACCCACATAAGGGAAAGACGGGGGAAAGACAACCCCCCGGAGAAGAAGGAAGACCGGAGGAGGGCCAGAGAAAACAAAGAAGCAATCAGTGGATTCGCACCTCGGCCACCCCTCCCCAGGCCCCACCCGGACACCGCACCAATGTTCACCTCCCCAGCTGTCCAATGTAATCACCAGCATTGTCCGCAGCAGAACCAAGAAGAGAAAGAGAAAACGGCTTCAGCCTTGTCCCTGTCGTTCCAGCCAGTCAATGAAGTCCAGTAGAGCAGCAGCCATCTTAGATGAGAATAGCAAATGTAAGGACCATGACCGAGCATAACACCGTCCACAGTGGTCTGTCCAACGCGAAGCCAAACTGAGCAGAGCTACCCAGTAACGGTGGAAACACGGCAGCCATGCCTGAAAGTTGATCGGCCAGGGCCATAGCAGCAACCCCATGATGAGACAAAGGGATCCACTGAGGGGCCATAGAGTAAACCCTATACATGGCGACCAAAAAGGTGCCTCCAGCCGACGGATAGGGTCAAGAGTCAGCAAATTCTCCACATCTTGGATGGATAGCGCAGCGGCCACTAGTTCCTGGGCGTCCAGTGTCGTTACATAGGTCTGGGTAGATTGGCCGCCTCCGTCGGGCACAGGATAGGGCAAGGCGCACGGAGCATGATGAGCAGCACCGCCGAGCAATATTGTATCTAGTCGGCCCTCTAGGTCCTGGGCTTGTAAACGCATAGACGCTCGCAGGTTATTTAGAGCGCTCAGGACAACAGCAACCCCAGGAGGATCCTCTGCATCTGTTTCATGCACCCGGAGGGCGCCGCCATATTGTCGTCTTCGAAAATGTCCACCGGTGCCCATCGCCATTACGAAGCGCCAGTAGTAGATCCACGAAGCACCGCAGCCGCGGGGTTAACAACAGCGAATCTGTCCCTGGTCACCAAGACCCAGCTACAGTGTTGCATGCACCTCGTTGAGCTATCCGATCAGTCCTCCGGGGTCGGCCGTTCCAAAAATCGGGCGCTCGGTGAAGGAGACATCCACCGTAGCGCTGAAGGACAATAAGGCTCCCAGTGTCAGCCACAGGGCAATTTGGAAGTACAAGAAGGCGTCGGCCACAATTGCAAGGTAGCAAGCGTAATGGTGCGCGGGGCCGGGCGATACAATGTAGCCAGAAAGGAATTGCTACAGTAGCAAGCCAGTCGCCCGCCCCTCCGCTGCAAGCATCCGCAGTCGTCGGGTTCTGGAACAGCCGTCTCCGGGAACAAAGACCCGGTCACCAGCGCGCCACGTTGGAACGAAGGTCGGGACGCATCGCCAGTTCTGCCGCAAGATATTCAGCGGGGAGCACACCATCGGAATCAGGATCGCCACCCGGGTCCGAAACGCCGACGCTTTATAAGGATTGACATAAGGATGAGCGGCGTTTCGGAAGGAAAGCGGGCGGGTCGGCGGAGCCGAGGAATCAGGCGGCCATCATGGTTGCAGGCTAGGCTCCTCCCCCGGTACCGCCATGGTTGAGCAAGCTAGCCTTTCAACACCCCAGGAAGCGGCAGGAAGTAACGTAAAGGAAGTAGCAATAGCCGTATGCAGGGTCAAAAGAAAGATAAAAATTGCAAAGGTTCCCCAAGAGATTTTATAAAGATATAAGAATGTGTAATGCTCGTCATACATATACAGAAAAACTGCTATTAATGCCAACCACTGCAAAACAATGAGCAACAGCCCTCAAACTTTCTCATCCAAATAGCTCTCCAAATGCCTCCACTTATAATATACTATGGTGGATAGTAAACCTTCCAGATTCACCCTGTTCCAGCATATGGTGGGTCCATCATTCCTTACCACTTCTATGTTTGCCACATGCACATTTGTCAACACAGACTCCTTACTTTCCCCCAAATTACTGTCAATACTGAGAAGGTTGTGGTCGTTAGCAGAATTGTGATAAACTCTGATACTGACAACGAATGGTATCATACTATCCGTAATTAAAAAGTGTAGTCAGTCATGCTTCCTACTCCTCTCGCAGCAAATGTACAGCTGAAAGGTACCGACGCACTGCAAGCCTCGTTAGCAAACACAAAGTTGTTCTAAAAAAAATACGATATATATATATATATATTTAACACACACATAAAATATGAAACTTTCAGATCAGTTTAAAATTACTTAAAACAATGGTTAATAAAATATATCTACTTTACAGCCAATCTCGTGCAGTCACATTGAGTATGTCTTAGTTAATCAAAATAGTAAATAGAGGCAAATATTTGTACAAGTATTGTGCTAAACGCTATTTGTTTGCTGTTTTCAATTTTTTGGCTTTCGTAAACCAGGTTGCTTGGAGAAATTTTGAAACAGCAAATACCACGTGGGGGTATTATCTGATTTCAATATCCTTAAAGCATCATGTGAATGGCATGCCAAAGGCCCAGATTCAAGCAAAGAGAGTTGATCTCAACTCCGTGTGTGCTAGGCAAAAAACATAGCACATTTTCTTCCGTTTCATCTAAAGTGCTACAGACAGGGCACAAGTCGAAACCTGGTACCTACCAACCAGCCACTGACAAAAGATTCCAATGGGAGCGTACCCGGTTTGAACTTCACATGCAGAGAGCTGCATAAGGGGGCTTTAATATAATCTAAAAATTCTTCAAAATGATAGTCATTTTTCACATTTAAGAATGTACTGGGGTTAAACTCTCCTTTGCGGTCGAAATTATTTTGTTCGTCTTGGGCAAGGTACCAGACACTCCTTTTCACAACAAGCAGTGCACCTGATGGAATAGACTATGGGCCTCATTTATGAGGCCGTGCGTCACTTTTACGCCGCCGGTGCGTCACTTTTTGTGACGCATCGGTGGCGTAAAACAATGCCTCCTGTTGCGCACTATTTATAAAGTGACACATCTAAGCAGATGCGCCACTTTGTAAACCCCTGCGCTACATTATACCTGCGTCAGGTATAATGCATGCAGAGGGGGCGTTCCTCCGTAAAAAGCCTCGTAATAGTGACGCAGTGAAATCTATGAGATTTCACTGCGTCACTTTTAGTACGCTGTTGCGTTAAAATCTTGCGCCTGCCTCACAGCAGGCGTAAGACTGACGCAAGCCCTTTCACGTGGGGCTTTCCCCATGTGAAAGGATGCATTGCTGGAGTTGCGCCACTTTTGTGACACACTCCAGCAATGCGTCACTTTTGCGCTTACAGATACGGCAGAAATATTGACGTATCTGTAATTCCTTGCGCAATGATGCGTCATATTGTAAATATGACGCATCATCGGGGTCGCAGGAGGTCGCAATGAAAAGTGACGCATCGCTGTTTTCTCGCAGCGATGCGTCACTGTTCATAAATGATGCCCCATGTGTTTGACCAGTAGCCCCCTAGCCCGAGGTCTGTCAGTAAAGATTTTGGATGTTTCAGTCTGCCAATAACATCACACAGCCCCCTTCTGGTTTTAAGGACAGGTCAAGTTGCAGTGGCAGGAGCAGGAGCAGGGAGCCAGAGGGAACCTCAACAATGATTTTATAAATTCCTTTTTGACTCTTTCATGATCTCCAATTCTGCAATGACCATGCAATTCTCAGCCATACAGGGTGGCGCTGAGAGACTGGGCACTGTAGATTTCTAAGGCTGAGAGACATTATAGGTTGAGGCTCATCTGGCGAATGTAATGATTGCCGCAGACCCATGATTTAACAGGCGATTGATCCTAACAATCTGTTTGCACTACCGGTGGTATAGCAACGGCGGGAGTTGGGGTGAAGGAGCGGTCCCACCTGGGGGGCATGAGTTTTGGGGCCAGGGCCCCCCCGCTCTTACATACGGTAGTCACGGGTGGCAGATGCAGGGACTGTCGTCCCTCCCTCGTTCTCACCTGCAGCCGTCGCGGGAGAGCAATTGGCCCAACCGCCACGGTTGGTAAAAGGTTTCTCTACGCCACTGCGCACCACAGGTTTCAGTCAGAGAATCTGATGCCCAAGTAGTCAAATTCCTTGACTCTTTTGAGATTATGCCGCCCAATGTTATCCTACACATTATCTTCTTGGAGAGAGGGTTTAAATACCATGAGATTTGTTTTTTTGAGCATTTATTGCCAGCCCATGGGTATAAATCAAACTTCTCAAGCAATATCTGGAGTTCTTTCTTTGTTTTAGAGCTTAATAAAGTATTATCTGCAAAAAAGTAAGCTGGTACCTTCTCGCCTGCTAGTACAGGTTAGTCATTCTCACTGTTTGCTAACAAACCTGCAAGGTGTGATTCCGGATTGTCTAAAGTCAGGGCAGGTTGCTATCATTCTTTTTTTTAATATTTCTTTTTATTGAAAAAACAAGCAAGGCAAGTACAAAACATAGGAATGTGAGGACTCTACGAGGGTTGAGCATCATATCATCAAACAATACAATAGACAAGGGAAGGGGGGAGGGGAGAAGAGAACACCGACATCCTACGAAAATTATCAATGACAATGAGGGGTCAGGGGGAAAGCGGGACATCAAGGACAGCAGCCACAGGTGGTAGCAGGTGTCACCTCTATATCGATTCCAAGGGCCCCACACTTTATGCCATTTCCGGGGGCGACCCCGAGCCAAGTACACCGGTTTCTCCCGGAACATGCACCAATCCAAGCTTTCTACCCACAGCTCAAGAGTGGGAGGCCTCAGGGATCCCCACAACTGTGCAATATTCCTTTTGGCAATCATGGCCCCTAAAGTCACCCATTGAGTCTGTGCCACATTATGATCAGCGGGCTCCCAAACATTCAACAAACAGCGTCTAGCCCCCGGTGAGAGAGCCACACCCGTAACTTCCTGCATCACCTCATGGATCCTACTCCAATAGTCAAACCCTTCCCGACATTCCCAGATAATAAGGAGGATCGTCCCCAACTGACCGTAGCCCCGCTGACACAGACCCTCCTCAGAAAAACCCATCCTTACCTGACATAGACCCTATGAAGTATTTTGAGCCGAACTAGTCTCAATCGTGCTGGAATCGCGACCTCCTTCGGAGAGGAGATTGCGGCCTGCCAGTCTTCATCGTCAAGCTCAAGGCCGTAATGGGTCCTTTGATCACACAGCTGCGATAGAAGGTCCGCCCTGTGAATAATCAGTTTCTTTTACACCAGGGAAATGGTACTATCAGGCATATGGCCATCCAAGATACGATCCTCTAATGGGGTATACTCCGGTATAACCTCCCCTTCTGAAAAACTGACATTAGCGCGTGCGGGACGTGAGCACAACGGAAGTATCCCGTCCCTCCCAATTCAAACTCGGTCTGCAAGGTCACAAACGATTTCACCTGTCCCTTCACCCATAGGTCACCCACCTTGGAAATGCCAATCAGATCCGACTTGTCAAATCCCTTAGTGTTCCACAGTTTACCAAACTTGTCAGAGCCGAAAAGCGGGGTAGCCAAAGTCAGACGGTCCTTCCACCCTAACGAAATTGTAGCGTCACGCCAGATCCGCACAGCTGTCTTGGTTGGCCCGTCAAAGTTCTCTCCACAGATTTAGTGTACATCGCTCTGAAATAATTGCCCCCAGGAAGTAGCTACCTATCCATGGCGAAACCAGGGTTTAACTCAGGGCCATACATTCCGTGATTAATGGCTCCCAACTGTGAAGCCCAATAATATCTCTTAATATCAGGAAGAACAATGCCCCCATCATACCAAGGGAGCGTTAATTTAGCGAGCGCAATCCGCGGTCTTCCGTCCCACAACAGATTGCTTTGTAGACCCTCCACCACACGAAAATAACTAGCTGGGACTATATCAAGCGTGTTCTGAAGGGCATACAGAAAGCGAGGAAGCGACATCATTTTAAAAAGGGTCTCCCGCCCAAGCACCGACAATGGGAGTTTCCGCCAGCCCGCCACATCTCGCTTCAGCCGAGTCAAAGGAGGGAGAAGATTCCTCTCGTATCGAACCATGGGGTCCATCGAGACATAAATTCCAAGATACTTAAACCCCTCCCGTGCTATTTGAATAGGACAGTTACGCTGTAGGATCGGTGTATCGCCACTAAGAACGTAAAGATAGGATTTCTCCCAGTTAATGACCAAGCCAGAGTTTCTACCGAAGGAGGTCAGGAAATCACAAAGCACTACCAGAGATTTCCTGGGGGAGGTCAAATACAGCAAAATGTCGAATGCATATAACGAAATACGATCACTGTGGGGACCATTTAATGCCCTTTATCGAGGGCTCCCAACGGATCCAAGCCGCGAGAAGGCTTGAGGGCCAACGCGAATAAAAGAGGAGACAGCGGGCAACCCTGGCGAGTACTCCGCCCAAGACAAAATGGCTCAGAAACGCGACCATTAACCACTATCTGGGCAAGCGGGTCTGTATAGAGAAGATGCACCCAGCTGATGAAATCCGAACCGAAACCAAATTTTGCCAGCACTGCCCACAGATACGACCATTCAATAGTATCAAACGCCATTGTGGCATCTAATGACGCTAAAATGACCGACTCACGCAGCGTAGAGGCCCTCGCAAGAGCCCCGTGCAGGCGTCTAAGGTTCAACGCCGTATTCCTGTGCGGGATAAAGCCAGATTGGTCCGGGTGAACCAAATCACTAATAACCTTGATTAATCTATTAGCCAACAACTTAGCAAGAATCTTAGGTTCAGAATTTAATAAAGAGATCGGCCGATACGAAGCACACCTTTTCCTCGGTTTCCCCTCCTTATGAATTACCACAATTGATGGCAATCTCTGATCGCGGGGGAGGAGACCACGATCCCGGGATTCCAGGAACATGTCTCTCAAATACGGAGCAATCCTATCCGGGCAAAGCTTGTAAAGCTCAATCGGGAGACCGTTGGGACCCATCGCCTTACCAGAGTTCAGGGAGCGTATTGCTAACGCTACCTCATCTGTAGTGATCTTACCATCCATAAGTTCTCGGTCAGCCTCAGACAGGCACTGGAGCGCAATATCTCGCAACAACAAGCATGAGTCCTCCTCCGCTCTATCCGACACGGAAGAGTACACCGAGCGAAAGTGATCAGCGAAGCATGCCACTATCTCCTGCGGGTCAGTGACCAGGACCCCACTCTCTGTCTCAATTTGCGGCACAACACGACCAGCTCTATCTTTCCTGTCCAAACATGCAATTAATTTGCCGGCCTTGTCCCCAACGTCGTATAGACACCGCTGCTGTTCCCGACTAAGGGCCTTCGCACAATCCGTTACCAACGTTCTATATTCCAGCTGCTTCAATCGTAGGACATGCAATCTAGAGCGGGTAATCTCTTGCTCCAGTTCCAATTCCAAATCAGCTATCTCCATCTCTATCCTCACCACTTCCTCTTCCTTTTGTTTTTTAACACCAGCAATTAAAGAGAGAGCTTGACCCCTAAGTACTGTCTTAAAAGCCTCCCATAGCGATATCTAGGAAGAAACAGAACCCTCATTTTCCTGGAAATAATGTTCCAAAGCTTTTACAAGTGCACTACGAGTCTTGGAATTACGAAGATGCCAAGGATTAACAGGAGCTATCCTTCCCTCAGAGCCCGGCGCCAGTTCAAACCGAAGCCAAAGCGGGGAGTGATCAGAAATACCCCAAACCATATGTCTAACCTCCGCAACATAGGACGCCTGTGCAACCGGCACTAAGACATAATCTATCCTGGAGAGACTACCGTGAGCGCCCGAAAGAAAGGTATACTGTTGCTGAGTGGTGTGGAGCAACCTCCAGCAGTCCACCATTCCCATCGTATCAATGAAGTCAGCCAGCCAGCCATGAGCCCTCCCGAGATCTCTAGGTGGATGCCTATCCAACACACCAGACACCACTGCATTAAAATCGCCACCCAGTATCAGAAACCCCTCAGGGAGATCGAGAAAAAACACGTCCCAGGTCAGCAAAGGTAGTAGACTGCAGGCCAGGCGGAACATAAACAGACACCAGGGAAAGCGTGCGACCCTCCCACTGTCCCGATAAAGCCACATAGCGCCCTCTCTCATCGATGACCGTTGACTCCACCTCAAACGGTAGTAAATTCTTAATGAGGATTCCAACCCCCCGGGACCCAGTTGAGAACCCAGCATGAGCCACCAAACGATATCCCTTTCTATTCATGGCATGGCATGTATTACCAACTAAGTGGGTTTCTTGAAGTAAAACCACATCCGGATAGTGCCGTTTCAGGAGTTGCAACACCACCCCACGTTTAATCTTATCCCACAACCCATTAACATTCCAACTCATAAACCTCAACCCCCTACACCCCATCATAAAACATAAAGAAGACGCACCCACCCTCCGAGTCCAGCACATCAATACACGTGTCTTGCAATATAAGGCCTTGCTGAAAAACGAAACTGAAAACCAACACCCCCCCACCCAAACAGCCCGTTACAACTTCCCCTACCCTGCACCCCTGCTTCCAACTATAGGTCCACCCCACCTCGCAGTGTGCCTGTCGCCCCCACATCTAAACAAAACTACAGAAAGTTAGGCTGAGGAGGAGAGAGACCCCTCGATGGCCCAGTAACCCCCCCCCCCCCCATATCATCTGCATGAAAATGCACATGCAGACTAGAACCACCTCAATATGAAATACCCTAGCATCCCCAGGAGCCAGATAAATTATGATCATTCCTGTTCCACAATCCCTCCCTCAGTCTCATCAGAATGTCTCTCAGGACCTTGCTGGGCCGGTAAAGTATCTAACCAATCGGCCACCACTTCAGGCTTATAAAATAAATAGGTTCGCTCATCATGTACGATCCTCAACTTGGCCGGAAAAAGCGTGGCATATTTAAGACCCAGGTCACAAAGTCTCCTCTTCACCCCCAGGAAACTTGTTTTTGGACTGCTTGAGTGAAGTCCGGATAAAAGCTGATAGTTGAGTTCTCGAACTTCAGGGGCCCACCCGCCCGGGAGGCCTGGAGGACAGCGTCTCTGTCTCGAAAGTTAAAGATACGCGCTATAAGAGGCATCGGCGGGGCGCCCACTTTCGGTCTTCCACCAGGGATCCTGTGGGCGCGCTCTACAGTAAAAAACTTACTCAGTCCCTTGGGCTTTAGCTGGTTGATGATAAGGTCTTCCACAAAAAGGTCAGCCGCTTGAACCTCTGCCTTTTCTAGAACTCCAATGGAGTTCAAAATCCTCAAGGCGACGGGCCACAATGCCATTCGAGGCCCTCAGGTTTCTGACCTTGGTCTGCAGCTCGACGACGTCATCCGTTAAACTCAATGTCTTTATGTCTAGAGATTTGACCTTCTCATTTGTCTTTGTAAAGTCTGTGCGAATAAGATTCACATCAATGGCCACGGTGTCTAACTTGTGTGCCAAGGTCTCCATTTGCTTCCCGAGGGATGACCTAATGCGTCGATGGTGGTCATAATGTCCTGCAATGTCAGATCGGTCGCCGGGGCCGAGGAATCCTTCGCCTCTTCAGGTGACCTACCCGGTCCATCGGGCGACCCTTTAACCTGGGTATATCGATCCATGACATTGGATTGGGCATTTCCATCCCTTCTGGTGGTTTTCAACTTCTGCTTGTCCCCTTCTGATTTGATCGCCACTTCAGGACAATCTCAAGTCGATGCCCAGCTCAGAAGAAGGAGGAACAAGTCTCCGGTCTAGCAAGCCATAGATGGTATCTATCTTCCAGGATATTCGCCCAATGTCTCTTGTCAGCTCCGAAGTAGAAAGGCGCAAGCACAAAATGGCCCGCACACTTGAATTAGCCCACACAAAGGACGGGTTGCCCTCAGGCTAAAGTCAGACACATCGTAAATTGTCTGAAACGCTCAGGCACCAACAAGAATACAAGCTGCTGCAGTGAGGCGTCTCCCGACTCAAAACCAGTCCAAGTACCAAAACCGAAAGTGAAAGTGGGACCGGATCGGTCGCCTCCGCGAACCTGTGCGATGTTCTTCAATTACACCTCGGGCACCATGCCAACTCAAGCGCCGGGCATCTAGGAGGCGTAGGCCGCAGTCTTCTCCACATCACAACTCCGGCCCCCAGGGTCCGATCGGGATGCAGTTTTCAGCTTTTACTTCTCCCGTGGTTCATCTACTTGGACACTCAATCGCAGACAGGATCATTGACAGGATATATGCGTGAGGGTACAAGGGTCTCAGGAGACCTTGGCTCACGCGGCTATCTTGGATGCGCGCAAAGCTCCTCCCCCACTACCATTCTTAAAGAACCCAATGCGGAACAAGACAACCATATAACCTCCGTCCTAACACTAGCATTGCAACTCTTTGGAAGCTCGTAGAGAAATGTGTTCATGTCCAACTATGTAGCCATATTGATTAATTCCCGCTTCTAGATCAATTTCTAGTTTTCGTCAGGGCCATAGCACTGAAATGGCCCTTACTGACATAGTGAATAATGCTCCAGAAATGCTTGACGGTAACAAAGCCTGCCTCCTTATCCTCCTCGACCTCTCGCCAGCTTTTGATATGGTCAAACATGACAACCTCCTGGACTTACTGAAACGCAGGATGGGTTTATCTGGTTCAGTGTTAAACTAGTTTGCCTTGTTTCTTCACAAAAGAATGCAAAGAATTAAAGTCAATCAAGCCCTGTCCAATTCTACTCCAATCACTAGTGGGGTCCCTCAGGGGTCCTCACTGTCACCCACGCTCTTCAGCTTGTTCATGGAGACTCTAATGAATTGCTCAAATCATCCAACATTACTTTCACATGTATGCAGGCGACACCCAGCTGTACCTGGAAATCTCCTTCCCGTAAGATATCAGGTCACTCAACTCAACCCTACTCAAAACCCAACACCGGCTGACCTCTCAACATCTCAAGCTAAACTCGTTCAAAATAGATTTCCTACTTATCCGATCTTCCCTGGAGCATAGAAAGACTACTGTACAGGCTTTGATAGGCTCACGCCTAGATTATGCGAATGTGCTCTATCTGGGATTGCCAAAGTTCCTTCTTGCGCGCCTTCAGCTGGTGCAGAACTCCGCCGCAAGGGCCATTTATGGCCTTCAGCGAAGAGTGAGTGCATCAAAGTTGCTAAAAATGCTTCACTGGCTTCCTGTTTCAAGACGGATTACTTTTAAGGCATTGACTCTTGCCTTTAAGGCGCTCCATCTTGTAGGGTCCAGATACATCAGGAGGCGCCTAGCTTTCTATCTGCCTTCTAGAACACTGAGATTGGCGTCTTTGGCTACGGCTTCGGTTCCTTCCATCAGGCAGGCTAGAATTGGAGGCCGCTCTTTTCGATACTTGGCACCTCGATGCTGGAACTCTCTGCCCGTCTCTCTTAGGAAAATCAGCAATCTGCTGGTTTTCAGGAAGGAGCCGAAGACATGGCTTTTCACTCAGTAATTTTCTTTTGCCCTGCACCTGCCCTGGATCTTTTTCTTTCTCGGGTCTTTGTCAAAGCGCCGGTACACTCCTAGGAGTAGCCGTGCGCTATAAAAGAGCCGTATTAACATAACATATCATAACATCTCTCCACCTAAACAGGCTCGCAATATGGATGAGTACATGCAACACCTAATGGCTCTCAAATGTATCCCACACATTATTGATTCCACAAGTTCTCTATGAATAATACTTAACAAGGTCTTGAACATGCAGGAACAGCCCAGCCACCAATTGAGCTAACTTCCAAATGACCATCCTACGAAAGATAAAACCCTTCCTCCCCAGATGACTTTAAGTCTGCTGTTTAGGTGCTGGTTGTTAGAAATGGGGGTCTCTAGTTGGCAGAGGTAGGTGCCTTTGTCTGAATCGGGGCCCTTGCTTCTAGGCAGGGTAACGGGGATACACTCCTAAAAGAGCCCCTGCTCACCTTCTTGGTAGCTTGGCACGAGCAGACAGGCTAATCTTAGAGGCAGTGTGTGAAGCATTTGTGAACACATACTGGAACACAGTGAAAACACTACAAATGGATACCTCACCAGTTTAGAAAATAAGTAATCTTTATCTAAACAAGACCAAAGGACAAACATCTTCAATAGAGTATCAAAAATAAGGCTCTTAAATGGTAGAAATAGTTCAGTTCAATGCAAGTTGTAAATGCACACTTTACCCACAAAGTACCTTAGATGCGTCACGCAAAACAAACACAAGGGTCGCAGGGAAGGTGATGCATCAGTTCCTTGCTTTAGGGGAGGCGATGCATTTATTCCTTAGGAGGGAATTTGTCTGTTTCTTACTGCGTTCCGGTTACGAATCAACAAGATGGTGCCTCGATTACCGGCGACGATGCAGTGCGATGTGACAAAACGGTGTCTCGATGCAATGCGACGGTCCGGTACAATGGTTGATCTTTAGCAGCCGCACAGCAGGTGCTGCGACAGTATTCTCAGCAATATGTCAGGACCCGATGCGGATGCGGCGCGCTTCTTCCTGGCTGCTCGGCGAGGCGTCGGAACCAAGTTCGGATGTGGCACGCTTCTTCCCCGTGGCTTGGCGATGCGTCGGGAATCAGTGCAGATGCAACACGCTTCTTCCTCGTTACGTCGATCTAGCAGCTCCCAGAGACAAACTGTCTCTAGAGATCCTAAACAACAGCAGGCACCTCTTTGAAGGTTAGAATTCCCAGCAAGGACATTCAGGGGAGCTGGTGGTGGAGTCTTTGTGTACATGAGACTTCAGAACAGGAGGCAAGCCCCGTTTCAAGCTTTTGGAGATCTTCCTCAAGATGACAAAGCAACAACAAAGTCCTTTTCTATTTTACTTGGCAGCAAGAAGCCACTGCAGGCAAACCCCAAACAGCAAACATCAGAGGGGCATTCTGAGTTCAGGCATACTAAACTTTATTTTCCTATCTTGTTCCCAGGGTCAGTTATGTTTATAAGATGTTATAAACAAACTGCCCATGGGAACAGATAGCTTTGCAATAGTGAAAACGAAATTGGCAGTATTTCACTATCAGGACATGCCACACACATTGGGGAATGTCCCACCTTTTACATACATTTCAACCTTTCCACAGGGGTACCTAGGGCCTACCTTAGGGGTGACTAACATGCAGAAACGGAAAGGTTTGGGGACTGGCGGGTGTGTGCACTTGTCAAGTCAACATGGCAGTCAGAGACTGCACACAGGCTCTGCAATGGCAGGCCTAAATCACATTTTACAGGCTGCTTCTGTGGGTGGCACAATTAGTGCTACAGGCCCACCAGCATCATTTGATTTACAGGCCCTGGGCACACATGGTGCACTGTACTAGGGTCTGACAAGTAAATCAAATAACCAATCATGGAATCACTAATCCATAACAACAATTTACAAAGAGAGCATATGCACTTTAGCACTGATCAGCAGTGGTAAAGTGACCAGAGTCATGAAACCATCAACAACAGGTCAGAAAAAAATACAGGAGGGAAGGCAAAAAGTCCTGGGAAGACCCTGCAAAAAGGGCCAAGTCCAACGCTAGTCATTTCCGGGCTAGAGTATGGTAGTGTGACTCTCTGTGGACTAGCTAGCTACAAGTTGGCACTGCTCAGAGCCTTTTTAAATTCGGAGGCAAGCCTTATCACAGGAACCAGAAGAAATAACCACATCACACCGGATATGAAATCCTTAAACTGGCTTCTATTTGAGGCTAGGATACATCTTAAAATTGATTGCATTACCCATAAAGCCTTTCACTTTAGCACTCCATTGTAACTAGCACAGAAACTGGAACTCTCTGTTGGTTGCAGGTCTTCAAGGAGCTCCAGCACCTTGTTGCTGAAACCACAAAAATTCCAAAGAAAGAAAACATATAACCAAGCCTTTTCTGGTATTGCCCCTAGAATCTGCAGCTCCTTACTTCCGGAAACCAGACTGAATCCCTCAAAGCTGTCATTTAAAAAAGAAGTGAAAGCACTACTGAAGAATGCTTTCTGAACTGGAACGGTACCTACTCCACCTTTGCTTCCATTTTAGGTTACCTCCACCACACATTTGTTGCTCCTCTTTGTATGAACTCCCTCTCCCAGACAGGCTTGACAACATCCTGTTTTATTCCTGATTGTTTGGCTGTTTGTAACATCTTTATTTGTTTTGCTTTTATATGCTTGTTGGACACGGCCCTTTTGGCAGGTTCACTCCAAAACCTTTTTTTCTTTTTCCTACCCTCTTTCTGTGACCTGGTGTTGGTGATTTTAGGCCTCTGTACACTTTTTCACTGTGGTCCAGTGTAAAATGCGTGCGCTCTCTGTGTATGTGTGGTGAGACTGGCCTGCCTTCCCATAGGAATGCATGGGGAATGTGTGTGTCCATGATAGTTCCTGATGTGTGGGGAGTGCAGGGTCGAGTTTGGTATGCGCGAACTCATGAGATTGAATGCTGCACAATGATGTGTGCGGCTTTAATGTGTCTAGTGTGGAAGTGCCACTTCTAGAAGTTGGTGTGCTGTGCAGTGAATGTGCTGGCTTGTGATTGGCTGAAGCTGGCTGATGTGCCTGGCTCCTGGAGTCAGGATGGGTCTGCCCGCTGGTGAGTGGAGAGATCTGCATGATTGATGTGAGGGAGGAGTGCACCTGGGACCTGAATAGGGCTGGGCTTTCCCCACACAATGCTGGCTCCAACCCCTGTGGTGTGACTGATGATAGAGTGGTGTGGCTCACTGGTTAGAGGTGGCAGACCCGGAAGCAGAGGTCGACCTGGGACCAGGGTTCAATTCCTGACGCGGCAGGGTCTTGGGCTAAGGTCAACGGACTCGATAATTCTCACCTCGGTGCCTACTCTAACCATGGGCAATAGCTTGTTTAATCTCTACTAACGGCCCAATCAGCGCCGGGGATGCTTGTCTTCACCTTGGAGATGCCCAGGAGGGACCATCTCACAGGGAAAGCCAGGATGGGTTCCCCAGCGGTATACAGCGCCGGGACGCCCCTTTGCTGGGGCAGCTGTGCGCTTTACAAGTATACAACATTTAACATTTAGCTTGTATCATGAACCTCAAATAATGTTAATAAAATAAACCAACATGTTCGTCTTACAAATTTTGCACATTTTCCATTATACGGGGTGTCCCAGAGATGCTTGCCTATGTGTTTATTAATCCTAATACACCTGCATTACAAAATGGTCGCTGCTATGCGGGAATTTAGTCTGCGCATGCGTCGGTCATACCCATGTGACGTGGAGGGCTTGGATAGTACCCGTTTGTCTACCATCCTCTCTATTTAAAATTTCTTGGACAACGCAGGGGTTTCTAAACTTTATCACTATACAGTCTCCTTGCTTGTCCTTAGGCCTCCATCCTAGCCATCCAACTCTGAGTGTGGTTAAGATCTCTCCTGCATCGTCGTACCGGAAGTGCCTATGATTGGCTAGCCACTGCATACATTTGTGTTTTAGTTCTTGGTGTGGTTCATGTTGGCCCCTTCCGAGCTCGGGATGCCTTTAAGGATGAGGACATATGGAGTTGAAGCCGGTGGTATGTTTATAACTTGGGTGGGAGGGTTTTCTTTAGTGACTTCTATGCGTGTGGGAAAGTCTACGCCTACCCGTTGTTTATTCGGCTGCCATTGCCTGATGGGTTGTTGGAGTAAAGGGGGTGGGTTTGCTCTATTAGCGGTGTTGGTGGGGCCTCTCTAAGTTTGCTCTAGTAGGGGCTGATGTTTGCTGTCTCTCTAGATGTGGTACTTGAGTAGCTGGGCAATCATTATGTTTGGGGGCAAAAATGGCCCTTATGGTATTCACAGCGACCCGGTCTCGGTGTCCAGTGTCAGGTCCAACATTCCCATCCACCACCCCCTGTTACTTGTCCAGTCATTAAGGAGCAAGGCCAGCTTATCAACCCTTTCTACAAGTGATTTAAGTTCGTCCTTAACTATTTCTGTCACTTGGATTTGCAGAGCCACCACTAGCTTAGTGACCGACACTGGCTGTTCGCTAGCTGTTTCAATACTGTTTACTAGTCCTCCCGTCCCAGTGTTCCTATTATCTATCGTCTCTCCCATGGCTTTCTTCCTTTTTACTGCTATTTTTGATTGTAATTTAGGTCTCCTTTTTATAGCGGGCTGTATAGGTGATTCCACCCTGGTTTGATCAGAGTTAATTACTTCAGCTATTGGAGTTTGGGCCCTGGCCGTATTTTATCAAGTCTCCTGAGGTTTGCGAGGTGTCAGAATCTACCACAGGGATTTCCAGGTTAGGGGTTAGGGATAATCGTCTCTATCCACTCGATTTCGGTGGCCACTGCTCCTAGAGGCTTTTACAACATCCTAACTATAGAGGTCGGTTTGGTTGTAGATTTAGGCATGGGATGGGGCCTTTTGTTTCTTTCCTGTACACACTCGTTTACCCATTCTACTTTGGTTGTGGCGATTAACTTTTGTACTATATATGGTTTAATTTAGGCACTACTAATTGACTTGGAAGTCGGGGTGAAGGGAGAGCTACTTGGAGACAACTAGAACGAGAATCAAAGTGCGTTAGTGCTCAGACATAAAGTGCAGAATGCAGATGCTGTATGTCAGACAATGGGCACAAAAACGCAAGAAACAATGGTGCAAGTGAAGGAGTGCAGGCGGAAAGAAACCCCTATGTGAATCAATGTAGGGTTAGCAGGGCTACCAGTTAGGAGTACCTATGGTAAAAGGCTCTATCTGCAACTCGATCACTGGGGACATTCAACACTAGAGTAAAATTTGTTCAGATCCAGTTTAAAATCCAATGTTCTAGTAGAAATGAAATCCGGAGAAATACTGAGTAGCTAAAAAGAATAAAATATGCAATCCAATACTTGGTCATTAACTCTGAATAAATGGTTAAAAGCACATAACCTTATTTAACAGTTTCATTCGGGCCGCCCGGCGAAAGGTTGACCCCACTAATTAAACAGTCTGTGCAGATTAATGGCAGCGTTAACAAGATTGCAGACCCCAGAGGAAGTGGCTAGGGAAGCAAGAAATGGGGGAATGAGGATTAAGTCTAACTGCCTTGCTCTCCAGATGATTACGGTACCAGTTCCGTTGCCTAGGACTAGGTAGCTTGTGTCCCGGTGAAGCAGTCAAGAGGGGTGGCCCAGCCCAGCCTCTGATGGACGCTGACGGGCGCAGGACGTGCCGGCCCTTAGTCCTAGCTTTGCCTGGGCGCAGCCCGCGTGCGTCCCGCGCCGAGGGGGGAGAGGCAGGGCTATAAGCTCGTTCCCCAGCGCCTCCCACTCACATGCAGCACCTGTGGCAGAAGCAGGGGATACTGGAACTGGCTGTCCCCTGTCACAATGTTATTCAACTTCTGGGAGCTGCTGATCCTTGCGAGAAGGCTGAAAGCGCTGTGATGAACGTGCCATGGGACTCCTGTCCCACCAGGGCAAAAGGGCAGCAAAGACTGTTGCCCGATTATCCCCACGATACACCTCTCCAAAAATATCTTCAGAGAAAGCACGGGTCCCGCACACTGGAGTGCCGACAGCGACGAGAAGCGTTTCAGCACCCTGACAGGATCCTTTGGTTGAGTTCCTAGGGCGTAGTCATATAAAAGATCCATTTTCTTTATTACATCTGCCTTAGCTAGGCCACATATTTTGAATCTTAAGGACAAAATCAAACCACCATATTATGCCGAGTTAGTGTGGTGTTCAATCAATCAATCAATCAATCAATAAATCAATCCATCAATCAAGCATTTATATATCGCACTACTCACCCAGAGGGTCTCAAGGCGCTGGGGGAGGGGGGTCCGCTACTGCTCGAACAGCCAGGTCTTGAGTTGCTTCCTGAAGGCGAGGTGGTCCTGGGTCAGGCGGAGGTGGGTCGGGAGGGAGGGAGTTCCATGTCTTGGCGGCGAGGTAGGAGAAGGACCGTCCCCCTGTGGTGGCTCTTCGGATGCGGGGGACGGCGGCGAGGGCGTGGCCGGTCGATCGAAGCTGGCGTTTGGGAGCATAGAAGTTGAGGCGGTTGTTGAGGTATCCTGGGCCTTGGTTGTGTAGGGCTTTGTGTGCGTGGGTGAGGAGTCGGAAGCTGATTCTCTTGTTGACCGGGAGCCAGTGCAGGTCTCTCAGGTGTCCGGAGATGTGGCTGCAACGGGGGATGTCCAGGATGAGTCGTGCTGAGGCGTTCTGGATCCGCTGGAGTCTCTTCTGGAGTTTGGTGGTGGTTCCGGCGTAGAGGGAGTTGCTGTAGTCCAGACGGCTGGTGACGAGGGCCTGGGTGACCGTCTTCCTGGTCTCGGTGGGGATCCACCGGAAGATCTTACGTAGCATGCGCAGGATGTTGAAGCACGACGAGGAGACGGCGTTGACTTGTCTGGTCATGGAGAGAGAGAAGTCCAGGATGAAGCCCAGGTTGCGTGCGTGGTCTGTAGGTTTGGGTGCGCTGCCTAGGGCGGGGGGCCACCAGGAGTCATCCCAGGTGAAGGGTGAGGGTCCCAGGATGAGGACTTCCGTCTTGTCCGAGTTCAGTTTCAGGCGGCTGTTCTTTATCCATTCGGCTACCTCTTTCATCCCTTCGTGGAGGTTGGCTCTGGCGGTGGCGGGGTCGCTCGTGAGGGAGAGAATCAGCTGGGTGTTGTCGGCGTAGGAGATGATGTTGAGGTTGTGCTGGCGTGCGAGGTTGGACTGAGCGAGGAGCCTTGAGGAGCGCCGCAGATGACTTCGGTGGCTTCAGATCTAAACGGGGGGAGGCGGACTCTCTGTGTCCTTCCGGCGAGGAAGGAGATGATCCACTCCAGTGCCTTCTCCTGGATTCCGACGTTGCTGAGTCGCTGCACTAGTGTACGGTGGCAGACAGTGTCGAAGGCCGCGGAGAGGTCTAGGAGGATGAGGGCTGCTGTTTCTCCGTTGTCAAGCAGTGCTCGGATGTCATCGGTGGCTGCGATCAGGGCAGTCTCGGTGCTGTGGTTGGCCCAAGAGCCGGACTGCGAGAGGTCGAAGGATCCGTTCGTCTGGAGGAAGGCGGCCAGCTGCTTGTTGACGGTCTTCTCGATGACTTTAACAGGAAACGGGAGCAGCAAGATGGGGCGGTATTTCTTGAGGTCGGTGGGGTCGGATGATGGCTTCTTTAGTAGAGCGCTGAGTTTGGCATGCTTCCAGTTCTCCGGGAAGGTAGCGGTGTCGTAGGAGGTGTTGATGATGTCCCGCAGGTGGGGTGCGATGACAGCGTCGGCCTTGTTGAAGACGTGGTGAGGGCAGGGGTCGGTAGGAGATCCGGAGTGGATGGAGTTCATCGTGCGGACGGTGAATTCGGTGCTGATCGGGGTCCAGGCGCGGAGGGTGGTGGTGGGGGGCGGAGGTTCGGTCGTGGCGTGCGTTGGTTGAGTGCTGAAGCTGTTGTGTATTTCCGCGATCTTGTTGTGGAAGTAGGAGGCGAGGGAGTTGCAGAGGTCTTGTGAAGGGGTGATGTCATTGTTTCCGGAGTTGGGGTTGGAGAGCTCTTTAACGATGTTGAAGAGTTCCTTGCTGTTGTGTGCGTTGTTGTCCAGTCGTTCCTTGAATACGGTTTTCTTGGTGGCGCGGATGAGTTGGTGGTGTTTTCGGGTGGCGAGCTTGAGGGCAGTCATGTTGTCCGGTGTTGGGTCTCTGCGCCATGTTCTCTCGAGGGCTCGGCAGTTCTTCTTGGAGCTCTTGAGTTCGTCGGTGAACCATGGGGCTTTCTTGCTACAGGGTCTGCTAGGCGGGGTCTTCAGAGGGGCGAGGTCGTCTGCGCAGTTGCTGATCCACTTTGCGAGGTTGGTGGCCGCCTGGCTTGGGTTTGTTGCGCTGGTGGGAGGGTTCATGCTCATAGAGGTCGCGAGCTACACGGCTGTGATCTTGTTTCAGCTTCTGCGTGCAACCTGTTGCTGGTGGTGGTGGATCGTGGTCCTTCTGAAGCTGAAGTGGACGCAGCTGAGGTCCGTCCAGTGGAGTCCGGTGGCGTGGCTGAAGGCGATGTCCTTGCTGGATGAGAAGACGGGGTCGAGTGTGTGTCCGGCGTAGTGGGTGGGGGTGGTGACCAGCTGCTTGAGTCCCAGGTTTGCGAGGTTGTCCAGCAGGGTGGTGGTGTTGTGGTCGTTGTGGTTCTCCAGGTGGAAGTTGAGGTCCCCGAGGAGGATGTAGTCAGCGGAGAGGAGGGCGTGCGGGCTGATGAAGTCGGCGATGTCTTCGCTGAATTGTGTGCGTGGTCCCGGGGGTCTGTACATGAGGGTGTCTCTGAGGGTGGTCTTGGGGTTGATGTGGTCCTGGAAGTGCAGGTGCTCGGCGGGTGCGAGGGTGTCGTCGGTGTTGGTCGTGAAGCGGATGGTGTTCCTGTGGATGATGGCGATGCCTCCTCCGGTCTGGTTGATGCGGTCCCTTCGGATGATCTTGTAGCCGTCTGGGATGGCGATGGCGATGTCGGGCGCTGAAGAGGCGATCATCCAGGTTTCCGTGAGGAAGGCGACGTCTGGTGAGGTTGTGTCGAGCAGGTTCCAGAGCTCGATGGCGTGTCTGTGGACGGAGCGGGTTTTGAGCAGGATGCATTTCAGGTGGCTGCTGCTGTTGCTCGTCTTGGTTGGTGCTGGAGTAGTGCTGGTCCGGATGCAGGTGAACTTGCAGGCGTTGCAGCTGAAGGGTCCGTGGGTGCGTCTCGGGGTGGCTCTGTAGCATCCTGGGATTCGGCCGGCGTTGAGTGCGTTGAGGGTGGCGGCGTCATACGTCCGGCGGGTGGGCTGGGGTCTGCGGGGGCCAGGGGTCCTGGCGCTGGGTGCGGTCCAGGCGCGGACGGGCGCAGACGGGCTTACCTTTGGCGCACCTTCGGCGCGCTTAGGTTGCGCCCGCTGCGCGTCAACGCTGCGTGTTCGCCACTCTGCCATATATGGAGAGTGGGGGGGGGGGCGGAGCGAGGGAGGGTCAGCTGGGAGGCGGGAGCAGGGTGGCGAATGGGAAGGGCGAGCGAGGGAAGGAGGCGGGGCCGCAGGGGGGCAGCGGCGGGGAGCGGGGAGGTGGCGGGAAACGTGGCAGGGGCTGGGCACCACAATGGGGGGAAACAGCGGGCGAAGAAAACACAGGGGGCAAGACAAGTGAAACGGCGAAAACGCTGCAAAATAACAGGGGAGAGCAGGCAAGGTTACACGGAGGCAGAATGCAGAAAAATAACAGGGGAGAGCAGGAGGAGAGCAAGCAAGGTTAGGTTACACGGAGGCAAAATGCGGAGAAATAACAGGGGAGAGCAGGAGGAGAGCAAGCAAGGTTACACAGAGGCAAAATGCGAAAGAACAACAATGGAGAGCAGGAGGAGAGCAAGCAAGGTTACACGGAGGCAAAATGCGGTAAATAACAGGGGAGAGCAGGAGGAGAGCAAGTAAGGTTCAGGAGAACCGAAATACAAGTAGAGCAGAAGCAGTTCCGGCGGTCAGGGGCCGGGAGCACAGCTGAGTGCAGTGGCGGCACTTGGTGGGAACGTGCTCACTCACGGGGAGTGTGCACGGTGGGGTGACCGGCCCAGAGGGACATTGATTGCTCTACTTTAATGTCTATTTGTGACCCTTTGGATCCTATACAAGCCTTTGGTCCTTTCGGGGGCATTATGGTCCTTTCATCCAAATGGAGTGATTCAAATCTATTCCTGAAAACGACTGATGGCGCAAGGCAGTTGGGATCATTATTTTTCACACTAGTAGCCCTCTGTGGCTCATTACAACTGTTCCTCTTAAGAGCAGCCGGGTGGATCTGAAGGACAGCTACTCTTATTTTCAAAGTTGTTTGCAATTTTCCTGGTTTACTGTGTGGAGTTCTCACTGGGTGTCCATCACCAAACATGGATTCTACATCCTCTGTTCGGATGTCAGTGTCTGCTATTGTACAGTTCTCTGCCACGTGCTTGGCTGGCCTTTTCTTATTTTGTACGCATTGGGGGCTTACTGCAGGTTTCTTCTTTCCCATTCTGTTGGGCCAGGCAGCTTGTACAAGGTAATCAAGGTACCTGCCCGGAGGATAAAGGCAGGGAACACAGAGTTTGTGTTAACACCAGTTCCAACACTCCAGTGGCAAACTAATAAGCTTAGCTAGATAACCTCCAAAAGTACCTTGTCAAGGAGGGATCAGCCAAATGTAGGTTTAGTGGCTTCAAATGGAAAAGGCAAGGAGGGCTTGGCCCAGATCAGCCTCTTTCAGGTGATGACAGGTGAACACTGGCCACCCTGGGCCGGGGCGCAGCCCATCGTGCTGCGAGATCCTCTTCCGCTATATAGAGATAACTGTGGTGTCATGATGGGGCCTGGCTTCTTGTCCCCTCCTTCTCAAGAGGATGAATTATGGGGTTTAGAGTCCCCAAGCATCAATTACAGTGGTCGACGCTGCAGGCGGATGTCTTGCACTATAGAGCGCTAATAGCAGTGTCACGTGGGGGCCTAGCTCCTCCCCCTCCTATTTGGGTTGAGCAATTATGGGTTTTAGCGTTCCAAGCAGCAATTTAGCGTCCCATCAGTACTAAAATGAGATTGCTCCCTGTCATTTGAATCAAAATAGCTACAGACTTCCCAGGAGGGCAGCGGGCAAAGATAAGCATTGAAATCTCATCCTCAAAGGATATGCCTCTGCAGACCCCTTATTGAAAATGCAATCAAAGTCACTGCCCATGGCTTCTATCACACGTTTCGTTTCAGAGTTACAGAGATTATTATGAAAATTCAATACAGTAGCTAAAAAACCCTTGGAAGAAAATGCACCAATAATTTTATAATATGGACTGCTGAGAAATGTATATACCACCTTGACCGATAACAATGTGGATATAAGAGTACTCCAACCTCTTTAGCTCCCCGGGCACTAGACACCCCTGCTGGGATGTGGTAGGTCATATAACTAATGAATGTGCAAGGTGAAAGCACAGGACGAAAAACCCTGCTATAAAAGTGCACCAATCCTGCTTACACAACTTGGCCTTCATTGCAGCCAAGTTCCAGCAAATGATTTCCATAGTGTGCCCTGACACAGTGTGCGTCGCTTGATCCTTAGTCGCTGGGTTGTTATAGCTCTTCTCCTCCTGAGATCATTAGGCCAAACATGACTCAGTGTGTATGACCATCCACAAGATCTATATCTAAATTGCTAGATACAGAGCATAGTGGTGGATTAATAGGACCACCTGAAGGCCCAGGACCCTCACATCTTTCTGCTGTGACAGTCATCTACATACCACTAGGCTCATGTAGATCGGCCCCATCACCGACATTTAAAGGTAAAAAGCGTTCTTTAGTTTCAACATTAAACTGCTCCCTTGGGGTAATACAACTTGGAACACCAGGACCCCCAGTGCATCCCTGTGGTTTATAAAAAGAAAGAGGAACTGAAAACTCTGGGATTGTAAGTTCCCCACGCACCTCAGTCTCTGCAGTAGTGTTTCCACTAACTAAGGCGATCTCAAATGTAATTTTACACAATCGCCTCTGCAGGTATTCGCCCCGCTTCCCACCCATGGTGCTCCATCAACCATACTAATGTTAGCAAAACTGTCTTCGAAGCAACCCAACAGGGTCACAACCCAGTGAAGCACCTTTTATTAATACCAATGTCTAAGGGTAACTTCTGCTGGTAAGTCCAAGGTGCTGGGAGGTTCACTATAAACATGTCTGGAGGTACACCAGCTGCTTCTCTGACTTTACCCTTGTTACTTTTTTAGGTCGAGGTACTATCCAGTTCATCAGAACCGGAAGTAGCGAGATCTTATGTTTCTTAGAGGGACTCTTTATCCCGCCTCTAATTTTGGCTCTCTCCCATTGGCTGGCTTCCTAAACGGAGGCCAGCCATTGGAGGAGAGAGCCATCACTCCAAATAGGCTCCGTCCTTTTCGGATTTGGAGGTGTGTTCGGTGTTCTTCTTTCCACTTTTTGGCCACGCCCCTTTTTGAACACCGAACACGTCCCCAAATCCAAAAAATCGCAGAGCTTTATGCCGCCATTTTGTTTTCTTCCTCGCTGTCCTCTCCTCGCTGTCCTCTTGTTCTTGTCTTGCCTTCTGCCCACGCCGTGTCTATTTCCGGCCCCCTCCCGCTGCCCGTGTCTTTTTCCCGCCCCCTCCCGCTGATGAGGTCGCAGCTCTCACAAGAGCCGGGCACCGGCCTTCTGCTTCATGTGCGCCTGCTCGCAAGCCTCCCTCTCAGCCCCTGCAGACTCCCACCTCCCTACTCCCTTTCGCTCTCACCCGTCCTCCCAGTCCGTAGCTCCCTGCTCCTTCTACATTATCAAAACAGGGGGAACAATTGGTCAACTGTAACGCACGTCTCCTTTTCTTGTGACTGGCCGGCAGTGATCCGATTCGGCTTGATGCTCAGCAACACGGCACCTTTAACTACTGAAATTCACTCAAAGAACTACAAGCCCCATTTCCCTATGTACTAACAGTGACACACACGCAGTGTCGTCATGACGTCCTTTCCGGCCGGTGGGTCTCCGATACTCCGGTTCTTTGCCGCGCTATGACTGGATTTAAGCTCCGGTCCCGCAACTCCGATTGCACGAGCTGAGGACCGGAACCTGAATAGGTTGAGATGCTGAGTGACATTTCAAAATGAAGTAAGTGCTGTAATAACGCGAAGACACACTTTGAGTCCGTCCTTACTAGCGTTCTTCTTAATCAGCCCACACTAGATCTCCAGTTTAGAGACTTCTCTTTCACTTCGCTCTCCCGCCTACAAACATTACCTTTTCTCAATACTACCCCCAGGACCACCCACATTATCCTTCTGGTCCTGTGTGAAACGTTCAACTTCCCCAAATTGGGTAAAGTATTAAGAGGGGAGCGGAGAGAGCCCCCGGGGTGGCTGGAGGAGAATGGCTCGACGAAGGCCCCCAGCCCGCTGCTGCTCGACTTTGACCGCGAGGTGATGCCGGTGGCTGGCGGCCTGGGGCTCTACACGCGGCGCCTGGTGCTGCTCACCTGGGTGTCCATGCGCTTAATCGGCTTCAGCCAGTTCTCGGACTCCTTCCTGCTGGATCAGCCGGACTACTGGTGCCGGGGCAACGCCACGGGGCAACGCCACGGCGCACCACCTGCTCGCCCCCACCGGGGGCCCAGGTGGGCCCCGAGCACAACATGAGCCACAGCCGGGGGCTCCTGGAGCACCCCGCCCACGCCGAGGACCCGCAGGTGGGCAAGGACTGCCAGTGCAGCGAGTGGAGCTGCCAGATCCGGGCCGGCCTGGGGCAGAACGTGGTCAGCAAGGTAAGAATGATGTGACCTAACCTGCGACCCCGCTCCCAGCAGTACACCCATCAAAGCACGGTACTGAACGCACGTTCGCACCAGTACCTCCACCCCCCCGTTTCACAGAGGGACCCGGCATGGTACAACTACTCTGCCACTATTGTAGCCCGCCAAACTCCTCAACACTCCCCCTCACAGAATTAAAGCAGGCTTTCCCCGGTGAGACAGGCACTGCAGCGCCCTTCTACCCTGCTAAACCCCTCACTGAGGCAGGTGCCCTCGGCATGGTACTGCGTGCACTGTGGCACCATTATACACCTAATCAGATTTCTCACGGAAGAAAGGTACACAAAGCTAGGACTGTATGCCTTCGAAACTGTTCCCTTGGAGGCAGGATACCTTCTGCTTTGCAGGGCATGTGCTGCAGTGTGATTACACCTGTTATTAAACTCCTCACAGAGGCCAGGTACCCTCGGCGTGGTATACCAGCTACCATATCTCTATTAGATGCCTTCTGCAGGTAGGGTGCCCTGATGTAGAATGTACTATACCCTCACTGAACACCTCTCTGAGGCAGCGTACCCTTCACGAGGTTCGACATGGATTGACGCTCTTTTTTGTACCCCACTAGATTTGTCAGAGAGACAGGGTACCCTCGGCATGACACCGCATGCCCTGTAATGCAGCTCCGTGGCGCCATACTCCATAGGAACCGCTCACGTATGAAGCGAGGAGAAGCAGGGAGCAGCCTCTGGCAGAACGTGGACCTGGAAGGTATGGTAAGGAGCACCCCGCCCCTATACTATAGAAACTGTTGCCCCACCACATTCCCTACACTGCCCTCACTCAAACTATATTGTTCTTGCAGGTGGCTTCAGCAGACACCGCCCCCACCAAAAGCAGCACCCCATGAACTCTACCCTCTCATAACACCGAGAGCACCTCGGCACTGCGCCCCAACGTCTACCGTACCCCCTCTGTCAGACAGAGCACGGCACACCGGTCCCTCTCTCAGCACAGCTTTCATGGCACATCCAATCATAAGAGCCCTCCCTGACCCCTTCCGTTCACAGAGTCCCCTTTATACACACATCTCCCCTGGATTACTAAAGATTCATCGACACGCTAGGGTTGGGTTGCTACCCGAAACATCTGTGTGCCTCTGGGGCTAACTAGGGTGACCAACCGTCCGTAAATTTCACGGACAGTCCGTAATTTTGGCCGTCTGTCCGTTGTCCGTGAAGGAATCTTTAACGGACGCCATTTGTCCGTCATTTTAACAGGGCACCGGTTGCTCCACCCTAAAGCCAGCACAGCTTGCACCCACCTCTTTTCTTCACTCCGATGCTGCACCAAAGCTCCTCAGATGCCCCGCAGCATTGGAGAGGCATAGCGGGATGGCTACCCTCACACCTCCAGCCCTTGATGACCTGTTAAGAGGTGCTTCGAAGGTGACTGAGAGGGAGAGGCTGCAGCTTCAGGAGCAGCGACATCTATTCACATGCAAACAGCCCTGAATGTGTCATGTCTCTGCTATTTAGAGGGGGGCTCACACGTTCCATTTCTACCCAGGGCCCGAAACATCCGAGACTCGGCCAGATTACACCCCTGATTACACCGAGGCAGCACGTGGTTCTCTTCACAGAGCTTAATTACTGTCACTAAATTGTAAGCAAACCTCGGTTCTTCAAACATGCAGTCTATAATGTAAGAAAATAAAGAAATGGCACAATCGCACCCACACTGATTAACAAAGTATGGAGGACAATCAGTTCAATCAGTTCTCTTAGAGTATGTCCTGTAAGTACTGCACATCACAGTGGGGATGGCATTTTGGACAGAGAGGCTGTCTTCTCGTTGTCTTGTGCAGGAGAGGAGCCCAAGATGATACTAGAATACTGCATGCCCACCCCTGTGTTCCCTCTCCTGTGATGGCTCCTGCCCTCCCCTCAGTGATGACACCTGTCCCCCCATGTTATGGCTCCAGTCCACCCCCACCTGTGGTGGCTCTTGTCCCCCCTGTGGTGGATCCTGTCTCCTCCCTGGGTGGCTTCCGTCCCAGTCCTGGAACGGCCCCTGCAGCGAGGGTGAAGTTCTTGATGGGCCTCTTCTCAAAAGGGCTCAGCTCAAAATTAATATGGAAAGGTCGGCGAGTAAGTAAGTAAGTGAAGGGATGGGTGAAGGGATGGGTGAATGGCTGGATGAATTAGTGAAAGGGTGAATGGATGAATGAAAGATTGAATAAATGGCTAATGAGAGAGGATGGATGGATTTATGAGTGAGGGGAAGGATGGAGAGAAATGTAAATAGCTGGATGTATGGGTGGAAGGGTAGCTGGATGATGAATGAGGGGAAAGATGGATGAGGGGAAGGATGATGGATGAGGAGAAGGATGGATGGATGGATGGAGGGGAAGGATGGATGGATGGAGGGGAAGGATGGATGGATGAGGGGAAGGATGGATGGATGGAGTGGATGGATGGAGGGGAAGGATGGATGGATCAGGAGATGGATGGATGGATGGATGGATGAGGGGAAGGATAAATGGATGGGATGGATGGATGTATGGGTGAGGGGAAGGATGGATGATGGATGAAAGGAAGGATGGATGAGGGGATGGATGGATGAGGGGAAGGATGGATGGATGAGGGGAAGGATGGATGGATGAGGGGAAGGATGGATGGATGAGGGGATGGATGGATGAGGGGAAGGATGGATGGGTGAGGGGATGGATGGATGGATAGATGGATGAGGGGATGGGTGAGGGGATGGATGGATGGATGAGGGGATGGATGGATGGATGAGGGGATGGATGGATGGATGAGGGGATGGATAGAGTGGAAGGATGGATGGATGGGTGGGTGAAAGGATGGATGGATGGATGATGAGGGGAAGGATGGATGATGAGGGGAAGGATGGATGGATGGATGGATGATGAGGGGATGGATGGATGGATGGATGATGAGGGGGTGGGTGAAAGGATGAATGATGAGGGGAAGGGTGGATGGATGGATGATGAGGGGAAGGGTGGATGGATGGATGATGAGGGGAAGGGTGGATGGATGGATGATGAGGGGGTGCGTGAAAGGATGGATGGATGGATGATTAGGGAATGGATGGATGATGAGGGGGTGGGTAAAAGGATGGATGGATGATGAGGGGAAGGATGGATGGATGATGAGGGGAAGGATGGATGGATGATGAGTGGGTGGGTAGAAGAATGGATGGATGGATGATGAGGGAAAAGGATGGATGGATGATGAGGGAAAAGGATGGATGGATGATGAGGGGAAGGATGGATGATGAGGGGAAGGACGGATGGATGGATGGATGATGGGTGGGTGAAAGGATGGATGGATGGAGAGTCGGTGGGTGAAAGGATGGATGGATGATGAGTGGGTGGGTGAAAGGATGGATGGATGATGAGTGGGTAGGTGAAAGGATGGATGGATGGATGAGTGGGCGAGTGAAAGGATGGATGGATGAGTGGGTGGGTGAAAGGATGGATCAGTGGATTGGATGGTGGGTGGGTGAAAGGATGGATGAGTGGGTGGGTGGATGGTGGGTGGGTGGATGGTTGGGTGGATGATGGGTGGGTAGGTGGATGAGTGAAATGATGGATGGATTGATGGATTGATAAGTGCAAGGGTGAATGAATGGACGTATGAGTGAAAGGGTGGATGTAAGGATGGATGAGTGAGTGAAAGGGAGGGTAGATGGACAAAAGGATGAATAGATGTGTGAAGGAGTGAAATGATAGATGGATGAGTGATAGGATCAATGGATGGATTCATGAGTGGATGAGTAGATGGATGGATGGATGGGTGGGTGGATGGATGGATGGAAGGAAGGATGGCTAAGTGAAAGGGTCGATGGAGAGAGAAAGGGAGGATGGATGGATGACTAAAATAGTGGATGGGTGGAAGGATTAGGAAGTGAAAGGATGGCTGGATTGGTGAAAGGGTAAATGGCTGAATGGATGAGTGAATGGATGGATGGGATAAAGAGTGGATGGATAAGTGTACAGATGGATAGGGTGAAATGGTGGATGGATGGATGGATGGATAATGGAGATGGGTGAAAGGATGGATGAGGGGATGGATGAAGGGATGGATGAGTGAAATGATAGATGGAAGGATACATGATGGATAGGTTTGCAAACGGTTGAATATGTTTGGAAATGGCTGGGCTTACTTATATACTATTGCGCGACCTCTTATGTGTCTGTAAAACATACCTATTGTCCTGAAGTTTTGTCCTGAATTTTGACCTCCTGTCCTGAATTTGTGTCCTGAATTTTGACCCTTTGTCCTGAATTTTTACACTCACCGTCCTGAATTTGCACCAATGCCAGTTGGTCACCCTAGAGCTAACGCGTATTTAGAGTTCCCGTCTAGAGACGGCATTTCTCCGGCCTGCTGCTATGAACATTCTTGTTCGTGCCAAGAACCTTCTAAGCAGACTTCAACCCAGATTTAAGCTGCATACTGGTTCCTATTTAAAATCACTCAATATGTTAAATACACGGCAGTCTGTATATAGTGCTTTCTTAGTCGATTTTACGCTTCGAATTGCTTTACATAAAAGGCGTACAATTGACTAATGTGGTGGTCCTACACTGCAAGGATGAACAGTCGCGCTGGCCCTGCCGGCTTCGCACTCGTGGCCTGCAGTTATCAACATTTGCCAGCCGTGTGTGCTTGGCACCCCGAGGGAGGGGGCAGCTCTGCTCTGTGAGTTGGCAGGCTCAGGCTGCGTAGTGAAAACAAATAATATTAAATGATAATGAAATTCACTCTGCTCCCAGTATAATATGAATAAACTCCTCCCTCGCTGTGCTGTTCTTTTCACGAGCTGAGCTCTTCACGGAGGGCATTATTTTTACAGGTGGAGATTGGGGGTGTTTTCGAGGATTAAACCCCCTAACTCTTCCCTGCTTTACTTTTCATATTATCACAAACAGCGTGTCCTTGTGACCTCCAAAAAGCACGGCCTCCCTTGCCAAGTGACAAAATGACACACAATGGAGCTCCCATTGCAATCTCCCGACAGCTTTCACTTTCGTTATCTAACTGTGTCAGACTAGACACTCATTGGTGACTGCATCTGTCAGCGACACAGAGAGTCGGAAACAATAAAGCATGAAAACAACTCCCGCCTTAACAAAATTAGAGAATGGAATGAATTCTAGCATTTAGTATTTTTTTACGAAAATAGTTTTTGTTTACGGTCCCTGTTGAAGCAACTTGCTTATTGCTGCCCACACTTGTTTTTACAGTGTTTTTTTCACTTTTTTACTCTTTATACGCGGTTTTCATTGCTGATTCCAAAATCGCTCCTCTCCAATTTTTGTTATCCGAACGCTACGTAACCTACACAGTTCCATCCTTTCAGCCTTATGACAATACTTAACATGACAAGGCCGTAGTAGCAAGAGTTGAAACCTGCAGAGCAGCACTCATGTACTGTGGAGGCTGAAACTCAGCTGAAAAATAAACAAAACTCGGAATGGAGATCAAGTGCATAACAATCACAGTATAAGCAGCAATGTAGTAAAAAGAAAACCAAACGTAAATCACTATAAAACACAATTTATTAAAATGTAAAATTGACTAGCATTAAAAATGGAGGCCATAAAGCAAGTGAAAATTATAGTCGCTTAAAGTGGAAGCTAGAACCAGTAAAAGTAGTAGTACTAAATCCCCTACAGTGAAAATACCGGTAATTTCAAAAAGTTGAAAAATGCGCCACACATCCAAAAACAATAAAATACCCCCAGAAGAAGTAAAAGGCTCAATCATTGCAAAAAGCGAAAAGCAACAACTCGGTTACTTTAAAAGTCACGAGCTAGTACAATTAAAAGTCCCAAATCGAACAGTGCTAGCGAATCACTTAATAGTATTGTGGTGAAATGTAACACTGCTGCTGTGGCTTTAATTCTAAAAGCGCCGATCCCCTTTGATAATGTGTTTGGAGACCGTGGAATCAATGGCATCATTTGTTAGTGTTACAGGGGTATCATGTTCAGGAAAGGGCTAATTGTTGGCGAATCAGTGGCGTAACCAGTGTGACATGGGCCCTAGTGTCAGGAAGGAAATGTTTCTCCTGGCTGCGTGTTGAACTCTGAAGTGGAGCAAAAAAAGTTTGCCAATAAAAAAAATACAGTAATAACATGATGCCAAACACATTAGAGTACACAGGCATCCTCACTCAGATGCTCAGTGCAGCAGATAACCCTCCAAACGAGTTGACCTCACAGGACTGGGTCGGAAGTAACTGATTCCTTGACGACCAACAACTTCCAGCGATTCTCCAGACTCCCCATCCAGGGATGAAGAATTCTGATCAGCCAGCGAAGAGGAAGGTTCTTCTGGTGAACAGATACCCTACTCTCAGAAAGCGAGGGTATCGAACCTGGAGTCTGTTGGCTGGAAAGTTGACCATCTGGTCCTGACTTGTCCTCTGAGGATACCTCAACATCATGTGAAACTTGGGAATCTACGGGGAGAGTGTTCAGTGGATTCTGACATGTTTCGAAAAAGGATACATTCCTCGTGATGGTTGTTCCGCCCTTTTGTGCTGTTATCATTGTTCCTTGCACCTTAAACACCCTCCACGGTTCTAGCTCGAACGGTAACCCAAACTTGCCTCGAAGATGTCGACTTTTTACCATCACTAGGTCTCCCACCTTGTTTGAGCTCTGCCTGGGCGGTTTATGAATACAAACATAGGAATCATATGAGTGGTCAACCGATACTCTCTCAAGAAACCATATAAAGCACAGTCCATGTTTGTCTGTTGGCTAAAGCGATTCTGATTACTTTGTTTATAATGGGCATTAAGCGCTCCACTTCTCCATTTGCCTGACGCCATATAGGCGTAATCTTCCATTGTGTGATACCCCTTGACTGCAGGTAATCAGCAAACTTGTGGCTCGAGATCAGAGGACCATTATCGGTGCTATGCTCTCTGAGTAATCCCTGAGTAGCCATGATCTTCTCCAATCGAGGAATAGTCTGGCTGACGGTCATGGATTCTAGGATTTCCACTTTGAGAAATCATCAAGGACCACCAGCATATGCCGCCCCTCTGAGAGACACCCAAAATCTGCACTGGCTCGCTGCCATAGGAAAGGTGGAATAATTTCAATGACTGTGGGTGCAGGTGGATAAGCCGGACCAGTTGCCTGGCAGAGATGGCACTGGCGGATGGCTTGCTCTACCAGGGCATCCAGATTAGGGGGCCACAACTTACATCTGTGACTTGCTTTTGTCTCGACAACCCCTTGATGGGCCAAATATGCCAGATCAACCACTCTTTGTTGCAGACGTCCAGAGAACACTTGCCATGCTCCTCTTATCAGGCAGCCTTCTGGGGAGACCACCTGCTCATTCCGTATGAGATATAGGAATGCCAGAGTTGACTTTGCATCCTCTGTGCGATATACAGTTTTGTTGGGAAGAGTGGTCCACCTCCCAGATCGCACTGCGGAAATGCCCAGTGGGGGACATTCATCAGCCTTGGTGGCTTCAATAATTTCTTCAAGTGAGATTGGAAGCCGTCTGGACCGTTTAATCATAAAACAAACATACTCTTCCATTTTCTCGGTTTTGGTATGAGGATGGGCATGTCTGGAAAGATTCTGGATTCCTAGGTGGAAGACCACTGTGATTTGATAATCTTGCAACTGGAAAATCCACTTTTCAATTTGAGTTGGGGGTTTGGATGAGGATCCCATGAACAGTTGAATGAGGGGTTTGTGATCAGTGTGTACAATCCATGGCTGTCCATACCGGTAAAGATGAAAGTGATGGCAACCGCAATGTATAGCAATAGCCTCCTTCTCGATATGGGAATACCTTTGTTCTGTGGCAGTTAGTGCTTGTTAGACCTGTCAGCCCTAGGGTGGTCTTCCCCTACATTTTTTGCCCTCTTTGCCTCCCACTGGACTCCACATTTTTGTTGGACTTAGTACTCTGGGCCCCTTAACACTGCTAAACAGTGATGAGGTGCAGGTGCTCTCCCTTAAAAGCATGGTGACATTAGAGTATCAGCCATAGGCCCTGCTACTGCAGTGAGGCCTACCCTTCATTTGCATACTGGTAGACTGCAGTCTGGGACTTTTTGCTATTGTAGCCTTTTGTCCCTGCTGACAGACAGGTACCAACAAAAGGGAACACCCCAGAGCCTCCTGGATTTTTCCAGAGATTTCCAACCCCCTAGATTCTTCCAGAAAGTGCTGCCCCTCCCGGTCACCTGACATTAGGGTATAATAGAGAGGGTTCTGGCCACACATCTCTGTTACACTCCTGGACCAGGAAGAATCTCTGCTGGAGTGAAGACCGCTGTGCCAGGAGGGTGGCTACACTGCTGAGGATGACTGCTCCCAGGAACTGCTTCCCCAAGTTAGCTGAGTAGCCCTGCCTGCCTGCTCATCTTGCCCTGCCAGAGGGTAACCAGGAATAACATCTCCAGTGTGTCTCCATAACATCTTAAAGGACTGCCTTTTGAAACCATAGCACTTTCCAGGACTTGCTTCTGCAACGCTGTGCCTGTGACCTTTTCAAAACCGTCTCTGCTGCCCTGGGCGAGTGCCTCTGCACCTAATTTGGAACTTTTCTCATATTCTGCCCTGCTGGGAAGCACTGGAGCAGTAAACTTTGCCAGAAGCGCTGCAAGCCTGAAATCACCACCGCTGCCCTGGGACCTGATCACGCTGTGAGGACTCTGTGGCAGGAAAGCGCTGTGAGGTGAAGCGCTGTTGGGCCAAAAATCACCACCGCCGCCCGGGACCGGAGAAATGTGCAGCGGTGCATCAAATCACCACTGAAAGCATCGCCGTGGCCCGGGAGCCTCAGGAACCCCGTGCACATCACCACAGAAGTCAGCAGTTGAGCTGCGCTGGGATTAGCGGCAGCACAGGGTTGCCCGACAAGGAGGGGCTCGTCCCGGTGAGGAGCTGCTTGGAACTGCAGGAAGGACGAGGGGCTGCAGAGCCCCCCCAGGTGTCCCTCGAACAGCTGCTGCCGCCCAGAGAGACTGAGGAGACCGCACTGCCCAGGTAACACATCCGGACCGGAGTGCAGAGAGCGGGAGTGTGTGGTTGCCTCGGGCGGGGTACGGGCTGCGAGCCAAGGACTGCCGTCATTCCTTAGCGGGCCTGCTCGGGACTGTGACTGCCTGCCTTGCTGCGGGGACCACATTAACCCCATACTGGGCCCCCAGTGACTGCCGCAACTAAATCGGGGGCACAGCTGACAGGGACAGTGGCCGCATCCTTGCTATAGGTGTGGTGGGGCACATTTACGCTGTAGGTCTAATCTCTGGCGGCAGGATTCCAATTAAGGATCACTCCCAGACCGATCTGGCCATATAAGAAGTGAAGGGGCACAGTTTCCTTCCACCAACTACTGCTCAACGGAGCTCATAACCCGCTGGAGATCCATATCTGGAGTCTAGAAAGAATACCGTACCCGCGTACATTTTTCTTTCCACCTCTTTTTTTTTTTGTAAATCTTTTTATTAATCTAAAAACAAAGAAAATAAGGGCGTATCAGGTGCAATACATTCAGTCACGAACACTTAATCAAACAATTTCAAATATCAGGATATATGCAGGACACCAAGAGGGATTGCTGAGACCCCAACGCTTATAATCAGTCGACAATATGCGCAGGCGGCACTCCCACTGCATACAATTTACGATACACCCTAAGCGCGACAGCGCTCAGACCCCGCCGACCCATAAAATCAGGATAATAAAGCTTGTATTGCCCCCAGTGACTAAGACATAATTAGGATAAACTACGGATATCTACGCATAAAATAAAACCAAAAAATATACAACGCTAAGCGCGCAAACCCCCTCCCCCTACCCTGCACCCCTGCATGTAGCTTACGCTCGTCCCCAACTAGCAGTGTGCCTGTCGTCCCAAATCTAATCTACAATACCTAAAAGTAGAAAGTGGAGGAGGACCCTCGTTCAGGCCCCCGGCCCCCTCCCCCCCGCCAGATCTGAGCCTTCCCTTTGTTTATGGATTTACTTAGCTAAATATTAAAAATCCTCAAATCAGGGGAATCATTGTTCGCCTGTCTCGCCTCCCGCTACTGATAATATAAAGTGAGCCCCGCACAGCCACCAAGTCCACTAATGTCATTAAACGGTCGACCATTCTCAACCTTGGCCCGCCCGATCAGGCGCATGGATACGTCCCAGCTGATCTGCCGCCACCTCAGGAGAGTCAAAGAACCAGAATTTGTCGTTAAGTTTCACCCGGAGGCGAGCCGGAAATGGCAGAGCATATTTAATCCTATTGTCTCTGGGTTCCCTCTTCACAACCAAGAACCCCTGGCGTTGTTTCTGAACCAATTGAATAGAATCTGGGAAGGAAGTTAGGGTCGCACTTTCGAACCACAATTGAGTCCCAGCATGAGCAGTCTGAAAGATAGCACGGATAAGCTCTTCCACAGTCAGAGCTGATGTTTGACACACTGACTCCTCCTGGACTCCCAGTATTCGGACATTGCTCTGCTGTACCCCTCCTTCATAATCAGCTAACTTGCTATCCAGAAGCTCCGGCACCTCCCGTTTCTTGGAGTTTACGCCATCTATTAGTTTGGCTGTTGTGGGTTCCATGGCTCTCGTTTTGTCATTCAATTGAACGAGGTCCGTTCTTATTAGCCCCAGCTCAAGCATAACGGTGACCAGTTTATTATCTAGGGCTTGCACTCTCTGGCCCAGGGAAGAATTAATTCCACCGATAGCTGCCATGACAGCTCAGAGCGTCGGTTCACCCCTGGCCAGCGCCATCTCTTCTCCCCCGGTAGTGGCAATCTTCGCCTCCTCTGGAGACCCCTTGGACAGGATATATCATCCCAATTTGTCCATTTGGTCTTTTCCGGTCCCTCTGGAGGAGCGGGTCTGAGTTGTACACAGGTCTGTTTGGGGCGCCATTTCGTTCATCTTGCCCGCCTTCTGTGCCCCATTTCTGTAGGCGAAGGCTCCGCTCTGATGCAAATAAACGCCCCGCGTATGATCCCACCGATTTGTCGGGGCACTCCAGGGTTGCCTCTGAGTTACGCCCGCATCCATCGGGCCGAGTTTCAATCAACGTCCGGGCCGTTCACTCTCCCGGTTCCGTCATTCAGGGCTTTCCGACTGCAGCCGCCGTGTTATTATCTTGCTCCACTGTTGCTGCTATTCGGATTGGAGGTCCACCATTAAATCGGGCGAAACTCAACTTCCATACAGGCTGACCGGTCCCTCTCAGACTTTCATGGCCGATGTTGTTCAACTAGCAGCCGGCTGCTCCATCACTCGAGGCCCCGGCTCCAAAGCTGGTGTAGGCTGCAATCTTAATGGTGACGTTTTTCCGTCCTCAAAGATGGTGGATCACTCGGGATCACACAGTCAGGCGTCGTTTCGACTCATCTATGTGGGGGCAGGGCGTAGGCGCAGGATAGTTAGCAGGATCTTGTGGCAGGAAAAGGAGGTCGACGGAACCGGGAGCCTAGGCGGCCATCTTGGTTGCCAGCTTGGCTCCTCCCCCTCTTTCCACCTCTTAAACCTTGGACTGGACTGGTGGATGGAGGAACATTGTCCCCAGAGACTTCCAGAAACCTGCTCAAAGACATTTCTGTTTACTGGAAACTCCCTAACTGTCTATAATGGACTTTTTGCCATTTTGAATCTTACCAAGGTAATAGATAAAGATTCTTTTATTTCTTAAGAAAACTGGTGTGGTGTCCTTTTGTGAGTGCTTTTTCAGTGCCACTGTTGGTATGTGTTGCACAAATGCTTTACACATTGCCTCCTGCGTTTAGCCTACCTACTTTGTGCCAAGCTACCCTGTCTGAAGCGGTGGTCCCTACTTATACTAGGGTGCATACCCCTGCCAACTAGAGACCCCGGGTCTAACAGAGCTCGACTGGCATATGCCACAGGGACCCAATAGCCATTGGCCTGGCGTTGAGGCACCTAAGCTCCTAAGCCAAAGGGACTGGCATCCACTGAGAGTTTAGATTCCTTCAGTTGGTCAAAATAGACAAACGTGGTGTTGGCTGATAGAGATCACTTTGTGGCTTGGAAAGCCTTCTCCTGCATGGTCCACAATTCCATACTGAGCTGGACGTGACTAACTCCCTCAGTGGTGCAGTGAGGCCCATGAGGTTGCAAATGAAGCTGCCACAGTACTTGACCATGCCCAAAAAACTTCTTACTCCGGTCACCTTGGTGGGGGCGGGGGCAACCTGAATGTCTTGTGCCTTGAGTGAGTCTGGTGATACCCCACTCTGCGAGAAATGATATCCAAAAAAATGCTATTTCTTTTCTGAGGAACTCACGCTTTTCTTTGTAGAGTGTTAGCCAATTTTCCATGAGACGCTGAAATACAGCCCTTAGACGTTCAAAATGTTCTTCTAATGTGGGGGCATGGACTAGGATGTCATCGCTGACATTGAGGACTCTTCAAGGCCAGCAAGCACACTCCTGATAGTATCCTGGAAGACTTCTGCTGCATTGGAGACTCCTAAACTGAGGCGCTTGTATCTCCTCAGGCCCACGTGCGTCGAGAAAGTGGTGATGGCTCTGGATGCTGGATCCAACATCGACTGACAGTAACTAGCCCGTAAATCCATTTCTGAAAACCATTTTCAATACTGACTTCGCCACTATATCATCTACAGTGGGTGTGAGATGCTGCTCCCTTTTGATGGCCATGTTGGGTAGACCCATTTCCACGCAGATTCAAACTTCTCCAAGTTGCTTGAGTTTTCGGGCCACCACAATAGGAGACACCCACGGAGTCAGGCAATCTACTCTCTCAATTATGTCATCCTGTTGTTCTAGTTTCTTCAACTCTTCCTCCACTTTCAGTCAGAGGTTAAATGCCACCCATCGATGTTTCAAAGCTGCAGGCTGGATTGATTCATCAATATGTAGCTTTATTAGCCGGTCTTTCCAACAACCTGTGCCTTCCAAGAGTGAATCAAATTGAGGTAACAAGTTGTCCACGCTTTCTTTGTGTTCACTGAGTGCCAAGGCCACCAGTCGAAGGTGCTCCACTGCCCGGCAGCCCAGCAGCATTCTGGGTCCTCCTTTTGTGATGTATATCTTGTTCTGCGTTGTCTGAGAATCATGTTTAACCTTGGCTGTGAATACGCCTGCTAATGGAAGGGAAGTGGTGGACCCATAGGCATAGACTTTTGTGGTGGTGGTTTTCAGAACAGGTGATATTGGTAGCGTGAGGAGCATGGGCTGAGCCATTATGTTGATGGAAGCTTCAATGTCAATCAATGCTTTCACTTGGTGGCCTTCTATGAGTACATTATACTTCAGGATGTGCGTGTGGGTGTGCCACTTGGGTTGCATGGTGTGTATCACATGGGCAGCCCTTTCGACATCCTCATCGTCCATGTCTCCTTCTTCCATCGAGTTATCTGCAGAATGTAAGGTATTGACTGAGTTAGGCCTTCGATTCCTCTATGAGACTGATGAACAATATACTTTCGCGAAGTGATTTGCCTTGTTGTAGGCCGAACATCGCATCCCCTTAGCTGGACAAGGCCCTTTGTGGGGGTAAGGTCCCGTGCATCCATAGCAAGCCTTTTGTTCAGGCACTGGTTTGTTCCTGGTCTTCCTCTTGTCGGGGTTCTTGGCAATGATGGCATTGACAGGCTCTGTTTTGATGTTATGTTGAAAAGCTGCTTCCATGTGAGCGGCCCGTACTTAGGACAGCTCTTTCAACCTCCCCAGGGTCAGCGTGTCAGCCATAGTCATGGCCACAACTTGCAGGATGTTTTCTCGCAGTTTTGTTGAGGAACAGCCCTGATTGAACTGTGCTCGGATTTCATCATTGGCATTCGGTTGCGTGCAGGTGCTAGCTAGGTCTCTCAGGAGAGCATAGAACGTGACAACGGATTCCTCAAATAATTGTCTTGCCTGTCTTAGAAGAAAGCGTTCATAGTCAAGATTTGCGGACGGTTCAAAATGGGATGTTAGCGCTCGCTTTAGTGTGTTGTAAGTGTGGGATGGCCCAGCTTCTGCTACTGATTCCTCCAGCTTGTGGATGGCTGACCCTCCTAAGTGTAATAGCATGGGGTGACGCCTGTCATCTTCTAGATCAATAGCTGCGAAATAAGTCGCCAGGCGCTCAACCCAGTTCTTCCATTTAGCTGCTTGGGCTGAGGGGGGCCATAGTTTAAGAAATGTTCCACTGGGAGTATGGCTGACATTGTTGTTTATACGGATGTATGACATTACAACGCATGCTTTTACCACACATGCTGTTACAACGCCAGTTTTACAACGCAAACCTTTACAACGCATAGTGCTTTGGGGTGCTGGATAGTGAATAGTTTAATTTACTATTCCAACTCCAGTCCCCGTGGACACTAGGGAAGGTGTTGGATAGTAAATTAAATCTATTCCCTATCCTAGAGCGCCCCCCAGCACAATGCGTTGTAATGGTTTTCTATGTAAAACCTGCGTTGTAATAGCACTGCGTTGTAAAAGTTTTGTTGTAAAGGATGTTTCCCTGTTTATACAGCCTCGCTTCCACGGTAATTCTCCTCTCTTTCGACTGCAGGCTGAAACCAAAAAAAAACAGAATTGTTCTGGTCTGTAGAGTGCTCCTGATGGGGGTTTACAAACCAGGAAGGAGGAACACAACAATGTCAGTGTAGGCACGCCTCTCCGGATTGCAGGTGTAACCTTCAGGGTGAGTTCAAAACGTTTCTTTTGTCTTTTTTCTCCTTCTATTTTTTTTGGGGTGGTGTGTACTCCCACCTGGGTGGAGGAATCACCTTGCCTTGCTAGCAAAAACTCACTTCCTTCTTTGCTTTGTAGGCGTATGGCTGTGTATCTCTGTGCCAGTGTCAATACCTGTTCCAAATGATGTACTTACTGCTTCCCTTGCCGGGCTGGACCACATGGTAATCCACCTTGGGAGCTGGGGAGCGAAGCCACTGTTTTCTCCGATCAGCCGATACACATTGGGCCTCAGCGTCGGGCAAATTAGGCCACGCCCACTAGAGATGGTGCGGCGGTCCGGATTATTCTTCTCGCAGACACACCAGGAGAAACTGATGCACACCGGGCAGTGTGTGTAAAGCACTTGGCAGGCTGGGCACACGGAGGGATGGTCATGAAGTCTGCTGACCTGTCTACTCTGCTTCACTGCAACAAACGCGCACACAGCCATGAGCACGGCACCAGCCACCGATTAGGGCTGAGCGCCCGGCCCAGGCTGGGGGCACACGACGTCACGGACCAGTTACGTCACACCCCCTCGTCGCCAGTTGTTGGCTTTGCGCTAACACTGCGGCCTGTTGTCGCTCTGAGTGCTAGCGCACAGATTGCAATTAATGAAAATTAAAATACACTGAAATGCTGTTTGTGGTTGCTTAATGTAAACAGCCAGGCCTCGGGCTCGCCCTGGCTTTCTTTAAAATGTTGCCCCTCTGTCCCTACGTCACAGTCCTGACCATCGGGACTCGAAATCACAGGGGCGATAGAGGAAGCACCCCTCAGGGAATTACAATGGTGGACGCATTCCACCCAACTAAACTTAACAGTTGTAAGTAGACAGCTGTCAGTTTACCTTCCGTCATATTACCAATTTAAAACACGTTTATACAAAAAAGGCAATGATGCTTAATAAACCAACCAATAAATAATCAATTTATTAAAACCATAAACCTCTTCCAATATGTTCTACGGGGCAACATTTTTACTGAGTAGAAACTCTTTAAATATAGAGGACCAACTATTTAAAATAGTTTTCCGGGCTCCTTCAGTCCTACGCCCAGTAGCAGCAGCCATGAAAACAAAGTTCATGTACATTTCAGTCTGTGGCACAGGACAGTGAAGGGTTCCAAAGCTGTCTTTAGGGTGTAGCTTAGTCAGTAAGATTGGGGCGAGCTTCAGTTTCCCAACAATCCTGCTGGTTGAAATATATAATCGAATACCCACACCCCTCCTGAGGCACAGCCGGGAGAAAAACGCTGCTAATTTGCTTATTTGCACACTTGAAAAACTTGATTTTAAATTGATTTTATACTTTGTTACCTTGCTCTCCTCGCTTTGAAGCATCCCCTAGAGCGGAGCTAGCGCTCAGAGGGAGTGCCTGCGGGAGCCCTCATCAGCCGCCATCGGCCACGAGGAATCGAGGGACACGCCCCACTCGAGGCCACGCCCCCTTTCCCCGGTGTATAAAGCGCGCTGACCTGACCTATGAGCGCACTCGAATACCCACACCCCTCCTGAGGCACAGCCGGGAGAAAAACGCTGCTAATTTGCTTATTTGCACACTTGAAAAACTTGATTTTAACCCTTTCGATGCTGATGACGAGCTCAGCTCGTCATCACCCACGGGTGTCGTGTGCTGATGACGAGCTGAGCTCGTCATGGTGCCACTAAAATGGCATTTTCCAGCACAGGGGGGGGGAAACGCCCAGCAGCCATGTGGTTAAATTGATTTTATACTTTGTTACCTTGCTCTCCTCGCTTTGAAGCATCCCCTAGAGCGGAGCTAGCGCTCAGAGGGAGTACCTGCGGGAGCCCTCATCAGCCGCCATCGGCCACGAGGAATCGAGGGACACGCCCCACTCGAGGCCACGCCCCCTTTCCCCGGTGTATAAAGCGCGCTGACCTATGAGCGCACTCGAATACCCACACCCCTCCTGAGGCACAGCCGGGAGAAAAACGCTGCTAATTTGCTTATTTGCACACTTGAAAAACTTGATTTTAAATTGATTTTATACTTTGTTACCTTGCTCTCCTCGCTTTGAAGCATCCCCTAGAGCGGAGCTAGGGCTCAGAGGGAGTGCCTGCGGGAGCCCTCATCAGCCGCCAACGGCCACGAGGAATCGAGGGACACGCCCCCCTCGAGGCCACGCCCCCTTTCCCCGGTGTATAAAGCGCGCTGACCTACGAGCGCACTCGAATACCCACACCCCTCCTGAGGCACAGCTGGGAGAAAAACGCTGCTAATTTGCATATTTGCACACTTGAAAAACTTGATTTTAAATTGATTTTATACTTTGTTACCTTGCTCTCCTCGCTTTGAAGCATCCCCTAAAGCGGAGCTAGCGCTCAGAGGGAGTGCCTGTGGGAGCCCTCATCAGCCGCCATCGGCCACGAGGAATCGAGGGACACACCCCCTAATCCTCCCAATAAAAATGTGCATGCACAGGAAGCGCAGCGGGCGCGACGAATGCGCGCCGAAGGCGCTTAAGTCAAGCTCGTCTGCGCTCGTCCGCGCCGAGTCCGGGCCCAGGGCCAGAACCCCTGCGCCCCAAGTTACAGACCGCATACACTACAGCGCGGATTTCCTTCATAGTCTTAGGGTTCCCACGAGTAACCACAGTTGTCGCAGATATCACGCTGATAACTTGCCTCAGCTCTGCCCCAAGTGTCATAAACCCCTCAAACCCAATACAATCACCAAACCGCTTTATGATTTCCGCATGTTCTTATTGAACTGCCGCTCCCTCCCCAAACATACAGCCGAAATAACGCTTTTAATAGAAGAACACTCACCTGATATCCTGTTCCTAACAGAAACCTGGCTCTCCCCGGAAGCCGACCCAGCCGTAATAGCTGCGCTTCCATTAAGTTTCCAAATCTCGCGTCAGGACCGGTCTAAAGGGAGAGGAGGAGGCCTGGCTATAATCCACAAAGAACAGTTCCACTGCCGAGTGGTCTCTGAAACCATCCTGGACTGTGAAAGCCTAACTTTTAACATCGAACTGTCACCTAATAAGTGCCTCTCGGGCACCCTGATCTACCGACCTCCGGGACCCCCAAGGCAGTTCCACGTCAGTTTACCCTCAAATGTATCTGAACGCATCAATTCCACATCCAACTTCATCTTGCTAGGTGATTTTAACTTTCACTTTGACTCAGCCTCTGACCTCATTGCCTCGACTTTAGCAGACGACCTAGCAGCCCTGCTACTTTCACAACGGGTCACCTCGTCCACCCATGTGAAGGGCCATTTGCTTGACCCAGTCTTCAGCAACTGCACTGACCTTCTAACCAGTCCACCTATCCCCCTACCCTGGACGGACCACTTCTTGATCCCCATCAACTGGACTATCTCTAAACCCCCTGAACCTACCCCTACCACAAGACTCACGAGAGCCTGGTCCCATCTAACAGTTGACAATTGGATTAACACACTTATGGAGAATCCACCCCTGATCACCGACAATCCCGGTCTAGCTAATCAAGCATACGTTAAATGGATCTCCCAATCTCTCGACACTGTCCTTCCGAAAAAGGAAATCACGCTTAAACGCCTCCATAAAACTGCCCCGTGGTACAAGGAGACTTTGAGAGACAAAAAACGTCTTTGCAGGAAATCCGAAAGACGATGGCGAACCGACTATTCATCGGAAAATAAAAAACTCTATCGAGAATCAATTAGCGATTACAAAAATCTGATAAAAGAAGCCCAGGCCGCTTATTTTTCTTGAGAAAATCGTGCTCACAAAATCCAAACCCAAGGAAATTGTCAAAATCATAAAAGAATTAACAAAACAACCGCCCAGCCTATTGATGGACACATCCACCTCCCACTGTAATAATGTTGCCGAATTTTTCCACCAGAAAATCAGCTCCATCTACTCGGCCTTCCCCCTGAACAATCTCTCTCTTCCTATTCCCCCCTTACACTCCACCGAACCACCACCCAGCCAATAGCCACCTTCGCTGTCTCATTTTCCTCCATTGGAACTTGCCTCGCTTGAACCATTGGCACGCAAAGTTAAATCCGGATCCCCCAATGATCCAGCCCCACCGGAGATAATAATGGCAGCCTCACATACCACTCTACCCATATTAAGGGAGGTTCTAAATACCTCCATCTCCACGGGTACGGTCCCCACAGTTTGGAAGCAGGCTATGGTGAGAGCCCTGCTAAAGAAGCCTAACCTGGACCCCACGGATCTAAGCAACTACCGGCCCATATCCCTGCTCCCCTGGGCAAGCAAGATCCTGGAGAAATACATAAATCACCAGTTAATAAACTTCCTAGAAGACCACCATCTACTGGACCCCACCCAAACCGGCTTCAGACCCAAACATGGGACCGAGACCGCCCTCCTCATGGTCACCGAGGAGGCTAGAAAAATCCTAGATCAGGGAGGATCAGTGGCAGTGATCCTCCTTGATCTCAGTGCGGCCTTCGATACGGTCAGCCATGTCACCTTGCTGCACCGCATGTCCCAGGTCGGGATCAAGGGTAAAGCGTGGTCCTGGTTTTGGTCATTTCTAGAAGACAGATCCTTCCAGGTGTTCGAAGGCGAGTCGGTCTCCACCAGCAGACCTTTGAAATGCGGCGTTCCCCAAGGCTCCTCTCTAAGCCCTGCACTTTTTAACCTGTACATGAGGCCACTGGCCGATGTCGTCTGCCCGTTCGGGATTAAGATAATTTACTACACGGACGACACGCAGCTTGTGGTCTCCCTGACACAGGAAACCAATCTACCTGTACAGGGCGGGCTTAGAGAGTGTCTGGAGGATGTGAAGACTTGGATGTCCCAATCGCCCTTAAAATTAAATGGAGACAAAACCGAGCTTATGGTCCTCGGCAACTCGGTCCCTAGCTTCCCTGTCGCCCTCTGGCCGCCCAGCATGGGCCCTCCACCAACCCCCAAAAACAGCATTAAAAGCCTGGGAATATGGATGGGCAGATCCCTCTCCTTCAACGTACAAGCTACGAAACTCTCGGCTACCTGCTTTGGCATCATGAGGATGCTTAGGAAAATTTTCCCTCTCCTCCCCATGGAAGCCAGACAAGCAGCTGTACAAGGCATGATCCAATCCCGCCTTGATTTTAATAATGTTCTTTACCTCGGCGCTCCGGAATCCACCTTGAGAAGGCTCCAGACTGTGCAGAACTGTGCTGCACGCATGTTACTCGACCTCCCCCGCAGACAGTCAGTAAGGTCTGGTCTGGTTACTCTCCACTGGCTACCGGTGCGCCAGAGAGTTATGTTCCAAGCCATGTGCATAGCTCACCAGTCATTCTGGAACTCTGGCCCCAGGATCACTCAGGACCTAATCAATCATTACAGACCCAATAGGAATCTAAGATCTAACCAGACCTTTCTAGCAGTAACCCCGAGAGTTAAAACATCCAGATCTGGAGGTAGGTCGTACTCCTACAATGCTGCTAGGGCCTGGAATGCCCTTCCGCTGTACTTAAGATCTACCCCCAACCTTACGGCCTTCCGTAAACAATTAAAAACCCTCCTATTTCACCCAGTCTAACTTCCTCACTCTCCCCCCTGAGTTCCTCATGGTTGGACTTTCGGTATTCCTAGCGCTTGGTCGCCTCCGGGCAGCAATTCGCGCTCTACAAATTCACATCCTATCCTATCCTATCCTATCCTATCCTATCCTATCCTATCCTATGTGAGAAGCAGGACAGGAGGGGGGCTAACGGAGCAGTGGAAACGGAGAGAAGTATGGATTGTGAGGGTTACTTTAAACTCAATATCATTTCAAATAATTATTTTTAAGACTTTTAAAGCAGAGATGAATGAGTATAGGGTGTGCATTTTTGTCAGCATGTAAAATTTCCCAAGTGAAATCCGACAAACACCTCACCATATCCGACGTGAAGCACATGTACCTAACTATTTACTACAAAATACATTGATTAGTGGGGTCTAACACCCCAAACATCCCACCCCTTTGCAGCTATGCCCTTGTCTGTCTTGTCTAGTAGCATGGCTCCCAGTGCTGGCACCATCCATGAGCTAGTTCAGCTCTCAAGTTCTTTACTAGCGTTCCTTGATCTTTACAGACAACTGTTATGGAAAAAAGGCATAGTGATGTGTGTGCGGAGGCTTGTCTCTATAAAAATCTGGGTAGATATTGAACGTCAAGAAACATATCAGAGTGCATCATTATTGTATTGTGCAGCTGTCTGATTTGCCATCAGTGTTACAGACTAACATTTTCTTGCTTCATTAGCTATGAATGCCAGTTCATCCTGGGAGGTGGGATCCTACCAGTATATTTCTTTAATCGACATTCTGTGGGTCAGACAAGCTGTTGTGTGTTGGGAATGATACTAAATTAAAAGTATCAATCCTGTCAGTTTTAAAGGACAATCAGTGTGGTAAATTCACTGTTAGTCGCTCTTTTTGGCATTCTAGTTGTTTTTTATTTTGTCATTATATAGTGGTGTTCCTTAACTCTATGAAGTATGCAGGCTGAGTCTTAAATAGGTTATCCTAATGAATAATCGCAACCACTAGAGTCATGATGGCCACTGCCAGACACCACAGAAGTCCCCAAGTACAGCAGCAGCTTATCAACGAGTAGTTCGTCCTCAATGTCTTTGGCTTAAAGGACCTGGGGGCATATTACCAAGCATAAGCGATAATTATCGCTATGCTTGGTTAGCGGCAATAATTTTATTGCCGTGCTTTGCCTATTTTTATCGCTTAGGAGCCTTGCTATTATCAAGGTTTATCTCCTAGGGGATAAAAATCGTCCGAAATGCATGAATATCGCTGAAAAGTCAGCGATATTCATGCATTACCGAGCTAATGCTCTTAGCCATGTTATCCACCTACCATTGGATAACATGACTAAGAACTGCTCAGGGCAGGCGTTAGCTTTTGGAGATATTTGCGCCAAAGGACCACTGCAACCGACAGGGATCCATGATCCCTTGGCGGTTTTGAAGCAGTGTGAGGCCTCCATATATATATATATTTTTTGTAGAGTTGTATATAGCGCAAACTAGACCCAAGATCACTGTTCTCAATAAGCCGCGCTGCTGCGCACTTCCCTACCCCCGAGTGCGCAGTGCCATGTGTGGAGCACGCACAGAGGGCACATCCCACGAGAGTATTCGCGCCGCCGACGCTTTTAAAAGGCCGCGGCGTGAAAAACGGGCATTTCCATATTGCGGAGGTAAGTGTTTTGATGTGGCCACTTGCGTGTGCTTTTTCTATTGCCCTGAAGCGCACGCACTGTTTGATGTAATGTTTGCTTAGTAACGCGAGGTTGCGGGGGAGATTGTCTGCTTTTATTTAGGTATCAATGTTAATTGCAGCCCCTTCACAAGCTGCGATTAACATGGATATTTAAACAAAAGCACTCAATCTCCCCCTCAGCCTCGCTTTACTATCAGAACAATACAGCAAGTTTCAAAACACAGCGTGCGTTTTTTTACGCTAATCTGCCTTGTTTGCATACTTGCTGCATTGGTTTGGTAGTAAAGGGAGGCTGCGTGCAGATTGAGTGCTTTTGTTTAAATATCCATGTTAATCACAGCTCCTGAAGGGGCTGCGATTAACATGGATATTTGAATACAAGCACTCAATCTGCAGCTTTCCCCCAAATATACAAGGTTGTAGGTAGGTTTATATAGAAGAGACCTAGATAGCACTCCTTCTACACAAAAAACTTCAGAACTAATGAACCTGGCATGGGGTAAACATGATTAGTGACCTGAGGGAGAATGCAAAAACAGCAAGATTTCAGAATCAGGGATTTTAGTAAATTAAGTCCAGCTCTGAATATATAGCATGCCAATCAGGAGAGTGAATTACTGTCAAGGTTTCTTCACTAAATCCCTGTATATTTAAACACAGGATTGGTCACTTTATGAGCTGATTCACATATTACAACTCTAAGGTAAGGAAGTATTTGAAATCCGAATTCTACGATGGATCGCACACCGCTAGCCTCTCCTTCGGATCGCCCCTGAGCACTCTGGTATATGAAGTGCATGTAGTTTGAAGAGTTGAAACAAAAGTTCATGAGTGGTTTACCAAAGTTGGTGCAAGTAAGTATTCTTGGTTCCCAGGATCTCTAGACCCGGGGCATGGCCCGGGTTTCAGGATAGTTTCCCTCATCAGTAGAGACAGGATTTGGGGTGGATGAGAAGGCCGCCAAGTAACCGTCACAGGCCTCGATGCCTCTCCGGCACGCAGGTGCGTCTCCAAAAGCTTGTCAGCTTATGGGCTCATGGGAGCCCTTTAACAGAATTCTACGATGGATCGCACACGGCTAGCCTCTCCTCCCGATCGCCCCTGACCACTCTGGTATATGAAGTGCATGTAGTTTGAAGAGTTGAAACAAAAGTTCATGAGTGGTTCACCAAAGTTGGTGCATGTAAGTACTAGTGGTTCCCAGGATCTCTAGACCCGAGGCATGGCCCGGGTTTCGGGATAGTTTCCCTCATCAGTAGAGACAGGATTTGGGGTGGGAGAATGGGAAAACAGCAAGATTTCAGAATCAGGGATTTTAGTAAATTAAGTCCAGCTCTGAAAATATAGCATGCCAATCAGGAGAGTGAATTACTGTCAAGGTTTCTTCACTAAATCCCTGTATATTTAAACACAGGATTGGTCACTTTATGAGCTGATTCACATATTACAACTCTAAGGTAAGGAAGTATTTGAAATCCGAATTCTACGATGGATCGCACTCCTCCGGTTGGCCCTTGAGCACTATGATATCTGAAGTGCATGTAGTTTGAAGAGTTGAAACAAAAGTTCATGAGTGGTTCACCAAAGTTGGTGCAAGTAAGTACTTGTGGTTCCCAGGATCTCTAGACCCGGGGCATGGCCCGGGTTTCGGGATAGTTTCCCTCCTCAGTAGAGACAGGATTTGGGGTGGATGAGAAGGCTGCCAAGTAACCGTCACAGGCCTCGATGCCTCTCCGGCGCGCAGGTGAGTCTCCAAAAGCTCGTCAGCTTATGGGCTCATGGGAGCCCTTTAACAGAATTCTGCGATGGATCGCACACCGCTAGCCTCTCCTCGGGATCGTGCCTGAGCACTCTGGTATATGAAGTGCATGTAGTTTGAAGAGTTGAAACAAAAGTTCATGAGTGGTTCACCAAAGTTGGTGTAAGTAAGTACTTGTGGTTCCCAGGATCTCTAGACCCGGGGCATGGCCCGGGTTTCGGGATAGTTTCCCTCATCAGTAGAGACAGGATTTGGGGCAGATGAGAAGGCTGCCAAGTAACCGTCACAGGTCTCGATGCCTCTCCGGCGCGCAGGTGCGTCTCCAAAAGCTCGTCAGCTTATGGGCTCATGGGAGCCCTTTAACAGAATTCTACGATGGATCGCACACGGCTAGCCTCTCCTCCGGATCGCCCCTGAGCACTCTGGTATATGAAGTGCATGTAGTTTGAAGAGTTGAAACAAAAGTTCATGAGTGGTTCACCAAAAGTGGTGCAAGTAAGTACTTGTGGTTCCCAGGATCTCTAGACCCGGGGCATGACCCGGGTTTCGGGATAGTTTCCCTCATCAGTAGAGACAGGATTTGGGGTGGATGAGAAGGCCGCCAAGTAACTGTCACAGGCCTCGATGCCTCTCCAGCGCACAGGTGCGTCTCCAAAAGCTCGTCAGCTTATAGGCTCATGGGAGCCCTTTAACAGAATTCTACGATAGATCGCACACCGCTAGCCTCTCCTCTGGATCGCCCCTGAGCACTCTGGTATATGAAGTGCATGTAGTTTGAAGAGTTGAAACAAAAGTTCATGAGTGGTTTGCCAAAGTTGGTGCAAGTAAGTACTCTTGGTTCCCAGGATCTCTAGACCCGGGGCATGGCCGGGGTTTCGGGATAGTTTCCCTCATCAGTAGAGACAGGATTTGGGGTGGATGAGAAGGCCGCCAAGTAACCGTCACAGGCCTCGATGCCTCTCCGGCACGCAGGTGTGTCTCCAAAAGCTTGTCAGCTTATGGGCTCATGGGAGTCCTTTAACAGAATTCTACGATGGATCGCACACGGCTAGCCTCTCCTCCGGATCGCCCCTGAGCACTCTGGTATATGAAGTGCATGTAGTTTGAAGAGTTGAAACAAAAGTTCATGAGTGGTTCACCAAAGTTGGTGTAAGTAAGTACTTGGGGTTCCCAGGATCTCTAGACCCGGGGCATGACCCGGGTTTCGGGATAGTTTCCCTCATCAGTAGAGACAGGATTTGGGGTGGATGAGAAGGCCGCCAAGTAACTGTCACAGGCCTCGATGCCTCTCCAGCGCACAGGTGCGTCTCCAAAAGCTCGTCAGCTTATAGGCTCATGGGAGCCCTTTAACAGAATTCTACGATAGATCGCACACCGCTAGCCTCTCCTCCCGATCGCCCCTGACCACTCTGGTATATGAAGTGCATGTAGTTTGAAGAGTTGAAACAAAAGTTCATGAGTGGTTCACCAAAGTTGGTGCAAGTAAGTACTTGTGGTTCCCAGGATCTCTAGACCCGAGGCATGGCCCGGGTTTTGGGATAGTTTCCCTAATCAGTAGAGACAGGATTTGGGGTGGGAGAGAAGGCCGCCAAGTAACCGTCACAGGCCTCGATGCCTCTCCGGCACACAGGTGCGTCTCCAAAAGCTTGTCAGCTTATGGGCTCATGGGAGTCCTTTAACAGAATTCTACGATGGGTCGCACACGGCTAGCCTCTCCTCCCGATCGCCCCTGACCACTCTGGTATATGAAGTGCATGTAGTTTGAAGAGTTGAAACAAAAGTTCATGAGTGGTTCACCAAAGTTGGTGCAAGTAAGTACTCGTGGTTCCCAGGATCTCTAGACCCGAGGCATGGCCAGCGTTTCGGGATAGTTTCCCTAATCAGTAGAGACAGGATTTGGGGTGGGAGAATGGGAAAACAGCAAGATTTCAGAATCAGGGATTTTAGTAAATTAAGTCCAGCTCTGAAAATATAGCATGCCAATCAGGAGAGTGAATTACTGTCAAGGTTTCTTCACTAAATCCCTGTATATTTAAACACAGGATCGGTCACTTTATGAGCTGATGCACATATTACAACTCTAAGGTATGGAAATATTGGAAATCCCTCTAATGGGTAATCTCTTTAACTGTAGTTTGGGATCTTGCTTTGAAATTGCTCTGAGCTATGGTGGTTAGTTTTAACCGAATTTTAGAACGAACAGGCAGCCATGAGGATTAATGGGGTGGCAAGAATGCATTTCTGGGAACCCACTACCAGCTTAGTGAGTATGTCCTAGAATCTGTCATCTATTGATGCATTTCGCTGGAGCACCAAATTAGAAGCTGTCCCAATAGTTTAGCTTAGAAACAGAGAACGTTTTTTTCCATGATGACTGAAGAAGAGGCAGGAGTGTTTAAATGGGTGTCTATAGCACATGGGGGAGCAGACAACAGTACTCGCCTCGTTTAACATACACTAAGGTTTTCACCTTAAGAGCATGATGACTGGTGTCAGGTCGACTATAAAAGTGGAAAAAGAATGTTGCAAAGGTGTGGTACAGGTAGAGAGGTACAGGTGACAAGGAACTGTAATGGCCAATAATACATTATTTGGTGATATGTGTAGCACTTCGTGCTGTGGTGTTGCCAATTCTAAGCCCTGTAGAACAAGATGTTATTATTGCCCAGTTTACTGGGATTCAATTAACCAACCGCAGTAGTCTGGAAGGCAGAATACAGTTAAGGCAGAATCTGCGTTACTCGGATTCAAACTCATGGCATTGGGAAACAATCTTTACAACGCAACTTTTACACCGCACTACCATTACAACGAAACGTTTACAATGCAACATCCATTACAACGCATGCATTTACAACGCAACCATTACAACGCATGACACTACAACGCACACCACTACAACGCATGCCTTTACAACGCAGTCATTACAACGCATACCATTACAACGCATAGCATTACAACACATAGTACCCTTACACTATCTAACACTTACCCTACTGTTGCACCCCCTGGAGTTAGAATAGTAATTTTTACCCCTACACTATCCAACACTTACCCTACTGTTGCACCCCCTGGAGTTAGAATAGTAATTTTAACCCCTGCACTATCCAACACTTACCCTACTGTTGCACCCCCTGGAGTTAGAATAGGAATTTATACCCCTACACTATCCAATACTTACCTTACATGTAATGTAATGTAATGTTATGCGTTGTAATGGTATGCGTTGTAAATGTAGTATGCGTTGTAGTGGAATGCGTTGTAAAGGTAGTTTCAAAGTATTCGTTGTAATGGCATGCGTTGTAATGGTATGCGTTGTAATGGATGTTGCGGTGTAAAAATTGCGTTGTAAAGGTAGGCGTTGTAAAAGTATGCGTTGTAACGTCATACATCCCATGGCATTCGTTTCACTGCAGAAGTCTTTTGTGTGTATTATCAAGTTAAGTAATCTTGCCAACTAAGAAGTATTTCCATCCATTAATGAATTTGGTACTGTTAACTTGGGAAGTGACAGTGATAACCGTTTACACTGTTTACACTTGGCAGTGGACAGCATAGGTGAGCCAATTAAGATTCCTTGAGTCTTTGACAACAGCGTTAATAGTTTATAGACTTGCATTATCCAGTTAAATGTCACCAGTTTTGTATATGATTGAGTCATTCACATAATAAGGAGACTTCACAGCTTAAACCTCGCATAGTGACCAGGAGGTGATTTAGTTACTAAATGGGAAAGGATAGGTGACTAGGTCACCCAATTGGTTACCAGCATGGAGACTCAATGAAACCTATTACATAGACCTGTATCTGTTTCTTCTTCAAAAAGGAGGCCTACCATGCAACATCCTCTGCTGATATGGCAAACATGATCTGCAGGGTGAGATCTCCAGATTAGTTCTTTTCTCACATTCGTATCCGTCTAATATCCAAACTGCCACTATCCAATTAAGTTGGGGATGATGAGAGGAAGCTCTCAAAGAGGATATGAGGGAAAACAATACAGGATTCTCAAAGTAACTTTCACTGGAATTATGACCTATTTCACTGTAGGCCTAACAGGGGCATTCACGCTATATTTGATAGCCTGATAAGATAAAAGATGAAGCGCCTTTGCAGGATCGCGAGATGTATTCCTCAAAGAAGATGCAGTACAAAGAACATAGGAAATGTTTTTATTACATTTAGCCCAATCCCATAATGTTAGAACTTCTAGATATGCTCTTTTATATTTACAGTGAATGTCCACGAATCTTATAGATAGGGCTTAAAGTGGAATGAAAAAAACTAGGGGGTCTCTTAAAGAGGCGTGACCGATGTAATTAAGGGCATGGCTTAAAATAACAAACTGAAAATCTGTGCTTAGCATAGTGTGTTGCCTGACTGGTATTTTGCTGCTTCTGTCACTGCATCCAGAAATATAATACAAGTAACATTACACCAACAACAAGCCAGTACTATTGGCTTTGTCATCAGTTGTATTTTGCTGCTTCTTTCACTCTCTGCATCCAGCCATATATAATAACAAGTAGCATGCCAGATGCCACCTGCATCAGGTCCAAAAGCACGACGTTTAAAGCACGTTATGCTTTTGGACTTAATGCATTTCTTTTCTTAATAGAGCGTGGCTGCGGGTCTGATTGTGGGCCTTTGTGAAAGTATTCAAGTTAATCTCATTTCATACACTATCTTTGATGGGATAGCGCGACATTACTCAGTAGCTTGCCCATCAAATTGTAAATATGTTATGTAAGCGCGTAACTTATTGTGTATATGTGTTCTTGTATAGGCTCCCAACATTTCCCCACCCACTGAGCAGTTCTCTAGTTAGGAATCCGAAGTGTACTTGCCTGTGTAACCAATTCATGTCATGGCATGCGTATCCGAATTGCAAATTTACCTTAAGACCCAAACGTGGCGCGGTATGTGTGGAAATGCACAGTCTTATCACTTTTCCAAGCAAAACTTTGGAGTGATATTTAGCGCTGCATGCAGGCGCAGTCTGGTTCCTGGTGCACATAGCCATGACTGCAGCGCACAGAAACCCTACACTGCCGCACACAGAGGAAAAAAATTTCGAGGGAAAATTGAGCAAGGGGGAGCGTCTTGGGTCTTTGCTTTTCGCTACCGCTGGGGTGCCCGGGAGGACTGCTGACCCTCTGGTAATTCCTGGGATTGCTGCCTGCCTGCCTCCCGCTGCCCGTCCCACTACTATCTGGGAAGCGCTGGACGCTGCGTGGAGTGCAGGGCAGGGCACTACAATCCCCAGAACCCCTGCAAACCACGTGACCAAACAGCAGCTCCAGGAGGCGCTTTAAAATCCCGACGGACCTCCCTCGCGGGACGCGAGCGAGACGCCGGGCGAAGCCCGGGCAATGGGCGGGCCCTCTGTGGCCCTCAGAGGACTGAAGAGGACGGGACAGGCCACCCCATTTGACTCTTTAACAGGAGGAGGTATTGTGAAGCTTCATTTTCATTGACTATATTGACTATTTGGCCGTTTCCAACAATATCGTAGACACTTTGTTCATTTGGGAAGAGCTCAACGCCCTGTGTGGCACAAAGTACGTCCCTGATGCAATCATCTCCCCTACTGTTGGCACTAACTGTGTAATTTCTAATGGCCTCCCACGGGACCTAGCTTCCCCTGTAAATAAAGACCAAAACCAAGTAAACGCTTCTCCCCTGGATCTTAATATTAGATGGAAGCACGACAGTGACATTATAAATGGGAACCATGCAAGTACACTAAATCTGTCCATCAGCCCAACATCATCTCCCTCTACACTAACAACATCAATGGAGGACACGGCCGCGGCCAAATTAGACGACCCCGTCTTGTCCCCCAAATTGACTTTATTAACCCAAATTGAGCAACTGTTGTTAGCTGTCATCTCACCCTTGGTCTTAAAAATCAACGACTTGGGGGACAGGCTGAATAGCATCGAGGAAGTAATCAAAAAGTATCCTCCTCCAACTAATAAAATGTGTACATCCATCTGCCTTAACTCTCCCATTGCCCCAGAAAAGCATAAGTCTGGTATCTGTAAGAACGGTGAAACACAAATACAGCCTCCCTGTTTACCTGCCCCAAAAGGTCCCAAAGTAACTTTAAAACCTGTGATAAAAACACATACAGTGGTTAGACGTGCTCCGGTCAGAATGCCACGCATCAACTTACCTCCTGAAGCCGCCCCATATGTGTCTGTCCTCTCAGGGGTCCCTGCCCTCAGCCAGGGAACACACGAATCACAGCAGGACCTGCTAAATAAGGTCATTTTCTGGCTACAAAACAATAGACCTTTGCCACCTGAGCTAGATGGTGGTATCTTGAGTGTCAGGAGGGTGGGGTGGTTAGGCACGCTGCCCAAAGACATCGCTGGGGACCTGGTGCTAATTAAATTTAAAAACAGGAATATCGTCCCCTATTTACGATTTTGCCCCCCCCAAAGAAAGACATGGCAATATTCGCATTTGGGATTTGCACGACTTTTACCTGAGCCCCCCACATATTCCTTACATAGACCAACGGCAATGAAATACTACTCCTGGGAAAGGGGACCTCGTCTGCACAGTGCAACTAATCTTTTTAGCCTACAACGGTTTTGAATTTTTGCCCAAAAATTGTATTTTTTAAGATCCCACCACTTAGAGGCCACTCATAAGCCTGAGCTAAACTGACAGGGTAGGATGTAACTGATAAGTATATTAATGATAGACACTTGCTTAAATGTTCTTCCTCGGTCCACAGTATGTATGTAAGTCTCTTTGTTTTAGAGTTGTTTTATTGAAAATGAAACCTATGCACATTGATTAGCTGATTCGTTATGCTTATTTAATCTTGTTTTATTAACTTTGTAATGAAATGTTTGTGATTATGAAATGTTATGGTGTTTATTTATGTATTGTCGATGCTTTTATGATTTTAATCTAAAATCGAATAAAGCTTAATTGAATTGAATTGAGCATGACTGTCCAATAAGCATGTTTCCATACATCAACTGATCATAGAAATAATTGGGCTTATGCAGACAGTACATGGAGAGTCAAATGGGTGTCTTAAGTTCAAGCATTTCTGTTTGTTTTACCTAACATGTTGGTGATCCGGCCACTTTACTGAACTGTGTTTCTGTCTCTTACAGAATCTACCGAGGTCAGAAAAGGAGAGGAGCCCAACTCTGTTGAGGAAGCTGCTGGCATCACTGCTCCCCTTGAGTACAGAAACATTGAGGGGACCTGCGCATCGGAGGGGGACACAAGTGCCTTAGAGCAGTCCGCTCCAGAAACACCTACATCCACATCTTCACAGTCCAGTGGTGACTCCTTGGTGTTGTGGGAAAAAGGAAGTTTGACCTCTGCTTTGTCGTCTGCCACACCTCATCCTGTGTCCACCCTCCCTGATGCTCCCCCAACTGGTATCCGGGTCCGCTGCCCTAAGAAGGGTAGAGTCTATTTCCACCACTAGGCACCGCTGCCCCATCCCCTGTGTCCCCTGTGTCCCCTGCTGCACTCAGTGTGGCAGCCATAGACAACTTGCGGCAGGTGTCTGTGGGGCTCCTGAATGCCCTCTGGGATCATGCCAAAAAGTTGTCACAGGTTGCTGTGTTCACGAAGGGCATTCATTCGGACGTCAGTGGCCTGCACAGAACTGTCCAGTCTTTGGCCTCCACACTGACGGCAGCCATTCTGCAGTTACAAGTTCCCAGTCTCGCTCCTGTCCCTTCCACAACCACCCTAATAGTGACCCCACCAGAACATACACCAGAGCACTCAGGCACCAAGTCATCCACATGCAGCACACGCCAACAGCAGTCCAAGAGACGGAGACACAAGACAACATCCCCAAGGCACACAAGGAGCACACATGTCAGCCCCACTCCAAGCATATCACAGAACACTGAGAAGCAGAAACACAAAAAACATACATCCACATTGCATACCTCACATTTCTCATCCTCCAAGAGCCCTCCCTTCCCCAAACTGATCCTAAATCTGCACAGGAACTTGCCATGGCTGCCCTGGACCTCGTGCCTGCCACTATTGTCCCCCCCGCCCCACTTTAGAGGGCTGTTGTGCTCAAGACTTCCACTCCCACCACCACCTCCCTAAGAAGCCTGGACAGAAAAGCAGTGAGGTAGTAGTAGCTTCAAAACAGGGGAGGCTGGGTAAAAGGCCACCCCCCCAAGCGTACCACCAGATCAGAAGGTTTATCCCGGAAGGATCCACGAGCACCTGCTCCACTTTCTAGGAAGAAGGAAGCTGTTGTGGCCACCTCACCTATCCCTTGGCCAAGACACTTGGGGGCTATCATGTCCCCAAGCAAATGAGGCCCAGCCCTCCATATGCAACATCAGCCACTGAGCCTCCCCACTGCATTTCACCCCCTCCCCGTGCGACAACACCACCAGGTCCAGCAAGCCCTCAGGCTCACACATCTAGGGATACCTCTACCTCAACCAGTTCTCCCCCCTCCCAGGTCCAGTCCTCCGACTACCCCAGACAGTCATCCCCCACCCAGTTCCAGTCCTCCCCAAATTTGAAGCAGAATCCCCCTTCCCACCCCATTTCTACCTGAGCGGTGCCTGACCTGTCCATTTTCTGGCCCTATCCTGGTGAGATTCACATGGCTGTGGACTGTGTTTCAATCATCTATGTGAAATGTTTTGCACTTTAAATGCTGATACAGAGTTTATGTAATAAAATATGTATTTATGTTCTGAGCGTGTTGCTCGCCTTGCTCATGATGCAGTACAATGTATGTGTATATGTTCATCGGTTCCATGCTCTGAATTCAACATTACCAGTGGCATGTACTTAATTTGATATTGCAGGTGTTCCTAGAGGTACCGGTAACTAATGTTCACTTTTTACTCTGAGGATTAATGGGGGCAAGCTTTTTGACTGTGATGATCTACTCTGGTCTTGTTCATTATGTAGGCTGGGCTCTACTTTTTCACACATGTCAGATTTGTTTGATCTCCATCAAGAGCAGCTATTCCAATTTACATGATGGCTTGAGGGGTGGACACGTTACAACATATCTGTGTGATCTATCTTTTTGTGTACAAACCAGTGTAGTTGTGTTGTCATCTTGGATAGGAATAACTTCATTGTCACATGGATGGATGTACATGTGCACACTGGAGTAATCAGACAGTTTGAATATCCAGTCATTGGCAGAAGTGTTACTGTGTATGTGCCCTTGAGCATTCCCCTTTCACACATTTATGATCCAGTTGATGAGTGCCTGTTTGTTTCCATGATCAGCAAAACACACAAGGTGATGGACGGAATGTTGCACATTGGCAAAACATTCACCCCCAGTCACAGATCTGGGTTTAATCCATTGTTATTTTGCTCACCATGCCACCCCAGTTCAGACATGGCCATATGCAAATCAGTCTTGAACATGTGCCTCATGGGAACAGTCCAGCCCGAACTGCTAAGCCATGTCTTCCTTGGACCGCAATCAAGCATCCTGGGACCGGTTTTTGGCTATCAGCTGTCATCAGCCAGGATAACTTGACTCCAGTGGCGTAGTGAGCACAGGACCCATGTTTGGGCATACCCTTCCCACATAGAGCGAACAGCAAAACCCACAAGGTGATGGACGGAATGTTGCACATTGGCAAAACATTCACCCCCAGTCACAGATCTGGGTTTAATCCATCGTTATTTTGCTCACCACGATACCCCAGTTCAGACATGGCCATATGCAAATCAGTCTTGAACCTGTGCCCCATGAGAACAGTCCAGCCCGAACTACCAAGCCATGTCTTTCCTGGACCGTAATCAAGCATCCTACGACCGGTTTCTGGTTATCAGCCATCATCAGCCAGGACAGCTTGACTCCAGTGGCGTAGTGAGCACGGGACCCACGTCTGGGCATACCCTTCCCACATAGGGCAAGCTACTTCCCTCAATTACATATGGCCAGTTAGCATTTCCTGCTGCTTTTGCTAATAGCCTCGAACATATCAACTGCCGAGTCTACAAGCAAATTTTCCAGATCCCAGTGCATACACAAAACATCCTGGTGCAACTGGAATTTGGGTTAAACCAGTGGTCCCCAAACTTTTTTGCGTCGGGGGCCACATCAACTTTCCTTTCTGTGATGAGGGGCCGGGGTCAGTCTTATAACAGGAAATGATATGGGCCAAAGTGACAACCAGTATGCACGTGTGTGCTGGCAAGGTAAAATTGAAGGTATTATTTTTTCTCAAATTCATCCTGGCTCGAGAAATTTCAATAGCCAATTCTCCTGCAAAGATTTCATTTCCTGGGCTTCTTTGGGATAGGCTTGTGTCAAGTGATCACAAACTCACTCTTTCTGAATGGAAAGACCTCTCCACACTATCGCCACACACCTGTCGGGCATGGATACAATTCACCACAGGCAGATAACTCCATGACTGCATTTCTAAAACATCAACTCGAGCAAAAAAGATAACATTTTGTCCAAGCTATATTCAGAATACACATCCATGGTATCTGACAACACCTTCCCACATCCCCCTTCCTCCTTAACACTGCAGCACCCCTCCCCGCTCACTCCCTCCCTCCCCTCCCCCTATGTTCTCAGACGATCGCAATTGTGGTAAACATAGTAAATGCAGGGAAATACAGTGATTTTATTTTAAAAACACTATCTCACATACTTTTAACAAATTTGGGGGAAATGTGTACCCATTGGGCTTCTGGTTTAACTGTCAGCGTAACACCCACAAGCAGAACCATCAAAGGAAAGATGAGGAAGTGTGTTTGTGGTATATCCTTATCTTTATTTTACTCATGTAAAACCCTAATTAAAATGTATCTTGAAAAGAAAAAATAACAGCGCCCCAGGGCCTTTAACGTGCTGTACATACATTATAATTGAGACTCTGCACATATGTCACTTTTTCTTCCTGTAATGCACCGTTTGCTGCCTCTTTTACCTCATGTAATGTAACCTTTGCTTTTGCTTTTGTAATTTGCTCACTTGTAATGTTCTCATGCATCAGTTCTGTTCCTATTGTGAAGCGATCTGACACCTTCGGGTAAAGTCCGCGCTGTAGTTCAAGTTCAAGTTCAAGTTCAGGAATTTGTATAGCGCACTACTCACCCAGAGGGTCTCAAGGCGCTTGGGGGAGGGGTTCATTTTTTGTCGAATAGCCAGGTTTTAAGTTCTTTTCTAAATGAGATGTGGTTCTGTGTAAGGCGGAGGTGAGTGGGGAGTGAGTTCCAGGTCTTGGCCGCCAGGTATGAGAAGGATCTACCTCCCATGGTGGATCTTTGGATATGCAGAACTGCGGCGAGGGCTTGATTTGAGGATCTTAGATGGTGGGTGGGTGTGTAGAAGGATATTCGAGTTTTGAGGCATTCGGGTCCTAGTTTGTAAAGGGCCTTGTGTGCGTGGGTGAGGAGACGGAACGTTATTCTCTTGTTGACGGGAAGCCAGTGGAGTTCTTTCAGGTGGCCGGTAACGTGATCTTGGCGAGGGATGTCCAAAATGAGTCTCGCTGATGCGTTTTGGATGCGTTGGAGTTTTTTCTGTAATTTGGCTGTGATTCCGTAGTGTTGTGTGTTTCCATAGTCCAATCGACTCGTGACCAGTGCGTGGGTGACAGTCTTTCTTGTCTCGGGGGGGATCCATCGGAAGATTTTTTTGAGCATACGAAGGACATTGAAGCAGGAGGATGAGACTGCGTTGACTTGTCTGGACATCGAGAGTGAGGAGTCTAGGATGAAGCCAAGGTTACGTGCGTGGTCTGTGGGTATGGGTGCTGTGCCCAGAGCCGAAGGCCACCATGAGTCGTCCCAGGCAGAGGGGGATGATCCTAGGATGAGCACCTCCGTTTTGTCTGAGTTAAGTTTTAGGCGACTGTTTTTCATCCATTTGGCTACTTCTTTCATGCCTTCGTGAAGATTGGTTTTGGCGGTGTTAGGGTCTTTGGTGAGGGAAAGGATCAACTGGGTGTCGTCAGCGTAGGAGATGATGTTAAGGTTGTGTTGGCACGCGATGGATGCGAGTGGACTCATGTAAACATTGAAGAGGGTGGGACTGAGTGATGATCCTTGTGGTACACCGCAGATGACTTCGGTGGCCTCTGATTTGAATGGGGGGAGTCGGACTCTCTGAGTTCTCCCAGTGAGAAACGAGATGATCCAGTCCAAGGCTTTTCCTTGTATGCCGATGTTGCTGAGGCGTTGTATAAGGGTGCTGTGACAGACTGTGTCGAAAGCGGCAGAGAGGTCGAGTAGAATGAGGGCCACTGTTTCTCCGTTGTCCAGTAGTGTTCGGATGTCGTCTGTCGCTGCAATGAGGGCGGTTTCGGTGCTGTGTTTGGCTCGAAATCCGGACTGAGAGGGATCAAGGGAGTTGTTAGATTCAAGGAAGGCGGCGAGCTGGCTATTGACGGCTTTCTCAATGACTTTGGCAGGGAACGGGAGGAGGGATATGGGGCGGTAGTTTTTAAGTTCCGAAGGGTCTGCTGTGGGTTTCTTCAGGAGGGCGCTGAGTTCAGCATGTTTCCAGGTTTCTGGGAAGGTAGCAGAGTTGAAGGAGCAGTTGATGACATCACGGAGATGGGGTGCGACGATGTAGTCTGCTTTGTTGTAGATGTGGTGGGGACATGGGTCGGTTGGCGAGCCAGAGTGGATGGAATTCATTAGGCAGATGGTGTCTTCAGTGGTGATTGAGTTCCAGGCGCTGAGGTTGTTAGATGGCGGTGTAGGTTCGGAGGGGGAGGGGAAGATTGTTCGTTGGAAATGTTCTCGAAGCTGTTGTGTATGTCGGCAATTTTGATGTAGAAGAAGGAGGATAATGAATCGCAGAGGTCTTGGGAGGGAGTAATGTCGTTTGAGGCTGCGGAGGGTTTGGTGAATTCTTTGACGATATTGAAAAGTTCCTTGCTGTTATGGGCGTTGTTGTCGAGTCGATCCTTGATTGCTGATTTCTTGGTGGATCGAATCAGTTGGTGGTGTTTGCGGGTGGCTGCCTTGAAGGTGGTCATGTTGTCGGTGGTTGGGTTTTTTTTCTCCATGTTTTCTCTAGAGTACGGCATAGCTTCTTGGATTTCTTAAGGTCATCGTTGAAGCAGGGGGCCTTTTTGTTACCTGATTTGATCTGGTGGTTTTTCATGGGTGCTAATTCGTCAGCGCTGTGAGTGATCCATTGTTTGAGTTTGGTGGCAGCTTGGTTTGGGCCCAATGAGAGGGTGGGAGGGTTATGGTTGAGTGATGTGAGGAGTTGGTCGGTGGTGATTTTGTTCTAGTTTCTTCACGGGATAGGTTGTGGGGGGCTGTGGGTCGAGGTGGTTTTGTAGCTGAAGTGAACACAACTGTGGTCCGTCCAATGGAGAGCTGTGGTGCGATCGAAGGAAATGTGTTTGCTGGAGGTGAAGATTGGGTCGAGCGTATGTCCGGCTACATGGGTGGGGGAGTCAACAAGTTGTTTGAGTCCGAGATTGGCCAGGTTGTCCAGAAGGGTGGTGGTGTTGCTGTCGTTTTTCTTTTCCAGGTGGAAGTTGAAGTCTCCTAGTAGAATGTAGTTGTCGGAGGTGAGGGCATGTGGGCTGATGAAGTCAGTGATGTCTTCGCTGAATTGTGTACGGGTTCCTGGAGGCCTGTAGATGAGGGTGCCTCTAAGTGTGGTCCTAGGGTCGGTGTGGATATGGAAGTGGAGGTGTTCGGCAGTTGCAAGGTTATCGTCAAAGCTGGTCGTGATTTTGATGGTGTTCTTATGGACGATGGCGATGCCTCCTCCTGTTTGATTGGTGCGGTCTTTTCGGGTGATCTTGTAAGTGTCCGGGATGGCTATGGCGAGGTCGGGTGTTGATGATGCGTTCATCCAGGTTTCAGTAAGGAAGGCGATGTCCGGTGAGGCAGTGTCGAGGAGGTCCCAGAGTTCGGTGGTGTGTTTGTGGACCGAGCGGGTGTTCAACAGGATGCACTTTAGGTGGTTGTTGTCGGAGCTCTGTCTGGAGTTAGTGGATTTGGTGTGGGTCCCGATGCAGTCGAACTTGCAGGAGTGACAGGTGAAGGGTCCTTGGGTGTGGCCTGGGACGGCTTGGAAGCAGTTAGGGAGCCGGCAGGGGTTGAGTGCTGAGAGGGTTGCGGACGGGCGTAGACGGGCTTACCTTTGGCACACCTTCGGCGCGCATGGGGCGTGACCGCTGCGCGTGACCGCTGCGCGCAAAAGCATCTGTCATAAATGGATGATGTAGGGGGAGGGGCGAGGGAGGGTCAGCTGGGAGGCCGAGGGCGGGGTGTAGGTCCGGCAGGGAGGCACAACAACAAACTTAAAGATGGCAGCAGGCAAGAAACGAAACTGGATTGGGGCAATACTAATCAAAACACGCTATGCAATCATACAGTCAAGTAAATTAATTAAAGGCACAATGCGATTTCACTAACTGCGTGCTTGTAAATTGTAGCATTGTAACACCCGACAGCAGACAGTCACAAATGCGCGTGTGCGAGGCTAAATTAATTAAATAAAAATTGAAATGGCAGCAATGATAAATATGAGGAGCAATGCGAGGAAGGCAGATAGCAAATGCGAGGCGCTACGATACCACTGCAGTCGGGGTGGGGAGCTGTGTCAAGTCAAGTCAAGTCAATGAATTTGTATAGCGCGCTACATACCCAGAGGGTCTCAAGGCGCTTGAGGAAGGGTGGGGAATTATTTATCAAATATCCACGTTTTAAGTTGCTTCCTGAATGCTAGGTGGTTCTGAGTAAGGCGAAGATGAGTGGGAAGTGAGTTCCATGTTTTAGCTGCCAGGTAGGAGAAGGATCTACCTCCCATGGTTGTTTTGTTGATGCGAGGTACAGTGGCAAGGGCTTGGTTGGAGGATCGTAGCTGGCGGGGGGGGGTGTAGAAGGACAGTCGTGTGTTGAGGCATTCGGGTCCGATTTCGTAGAGTGCTTTGTGTGCGTGGGTTAGGAGCCAGAAAGTAATCCTCTTATTGACGGGGAGCCAGTGGAGGTTTTTCAGGTGGCCAGAGATGTGTTCGTTACGTGGTATGTCTAATATGAGCCTGGCAGAAGCGTTCTGGATGCGTTGGAGTTTTTTCTGGGTTTTTGCTGTGGTACCGGCGTAGAGGGTGTTTCCGTAGTCCAGTCGGCTCGTGACCAGAGCGTGAGTGACTGTTTTTCTAGTTTCGGTGGGGATCCAGCAAAATGTTTTTTTGAGCATGCGAAGAATGTTGAAGCAAGATGAAGAGACTGCGTTGACTTGTCTGTTCATCGAGAGTGAGGAATCCAGGATGACGCCCAGGGTGCGTGCGTGGTCCGTCGGGATAGGTGCTTTTCCAAGGGCTTCTGGCCACCAAGAGTCATCCCAGGCGGAGGGGGAGGTGCCTAGGATGAGGACTTCTGTTTTGTCTGAGTTCAGTTTCAGACGGCTGTGCTTCATCCATTCGGCTACTTCTTTCATTCCTTCATGCAGGTTGGTTTTGGCCGTGTTCGGGTCTTTGGTGAGTGATAGGATCAGTTGAGTGTCGTCGGCGTAGGAGATGATGTTGAGGTTGTGTTGGCGTGCGATGGCCGCGAGGGGGCTCATGTATACGTTGAAGAGGGTGGGGCTGAGTGAGGACCCTTGGGGTACGCCGCAGATGACTTCAGTGGCCTCTGACTTGAATGGTGGGAGGCGGACTCTCTGGGTTCTTCCGGTGAGGAACGAGGTGATCCAATCTAGTGCTTTTCCGTGGATTCCGACATTTCTGAGGCGTTGTAAAAGGGTGCTATGACAGACCGTGTCGAAGGCTGCGGAGCGGTTGAGGAGGATGAGGGCGACTGTGTCTCCATTGTCCAGTAGAGTTCGAATGTCGTCTGTAGCTGCGATGAGGGCGGTTTCTGTGCTGTGCTTGGCTCGGAAGCCGGATTGTGAGGAGTCGAGTGATTTGTTGGTTTCGAGGAATGCGGCGAGCTGGTTGTTGACCGCTATCTCGATGACTTTGGCCGGGAATGGTAGGAGTGAGATAGGGCGGTAGTTTTTGAGTTCGGTGGGGTCAGCTGTGGGTTTCTTCAGGAGGGCGCTGAGTTCGGCATGTTTCCAGCTTTCTGGGAAGGTTGCGGAGTTGAGGGAGCAGTTGATGACGTCTCGGAGGTGCGGTGCTATAATGGAGTTTGCTTTGTTAAAAATGTGGTGAGGGCATGGGTCTGTGGGGGATCCTGAGTGGATAGAGTTCATCAGACGGATGGTGTCCTCAGTGGAGATTGGCTTCCAGTCATTGAGGGTCGGTTGTCGAAGCTGTTGTGGATGTCTGCGATTTTGTTGTGGAAGAATGAGGCAATGGAATCGCAGAGGGCTTGAGAGGGGGTGATGTCGTTGGAGTTGGCCGAGGGGTTGGTAAATTCCTTGACGATGTTGAATAATTCCTTGCTGTTGTGGGCGTTGTTATCTAGTCGGTCCTTGAAAGCGGCTTTCTTGGCATTCCGGATCAGTTGGTGATGTATGCGGGTGGCGTTTTTGAAGGCGTCCTTGGTGCTGGTGGTTGGGTCTTTTTTCCAGGCCTTCTCAAGGGAGCGGCAGAGTTTCTTGGATTTCTTAAGATCATCGTTGAACCAGGAGGCCTTCTTGCTGCCTAGTTTGATTTGTCGTTTTTTCAGTGGTGCTAAGATGTCGGCGCTGTTGGATAACCATTGGGTGAGGTTGGTGGCTGCTTGGTCTGGGTTAGAGGAGTGGGCTGGGGGGTTTTGAAGAATCGATGTGGAGATCTGGTCGATTGTGATTTTGTTCCAGTTTCTTTGCAGAGTGGGTTGGGGGTGGTTGTTGGAAGTGGGCTTGTTGTAGGTGAAGTGAACGCAGTTTTGGTCAGTCCAAAGGAGAGCTGTGGTGTGGCTGAAGGAGACATGTTTGCTGGAGGTGAAGATAGGGTCGAGTGTGTGACCTGCGATGTGGGTGGAGGTGGTGACAAGTTGTTTGAGTCCGAGGTTGGCGAGGTTGTCCAAAAGGGTGGTGGTGTTGCGGTTGTTGTTCTTTTCAAGGTGAAAGTTGAGGTCTCCCAAAAGGATGTAGTCCTTGGAGGGGAGCGCGTGTGGAGTGATGAAGTCCGTGATGTCTTCACTAAACTGTGCGCGGGGTCCTGGTGGCCTGTAAAGGAGGGTGCCTCTGAGTGTGGTTTTGGGGTCGATGTGGATCTGGAAGTGAAGGTGTTCAGAGTTGGCGAGATTGACGTCTGAGCTGGTTGAGATGCGGATGGATTTCTTATGGACGATGGCGATGCCTCCTCCTGTGTGGCCGGTGCGGTCCTTGCGAATGATCTTATAGTCTTGCGGGATGGCAATGGTGATGTCTGGGGCTGATGTGGCGTTCATCCATGTTTCTGTTAGGAAGGCGACGTCCGGAGAGATGGTGTCTAGTAGATTCCAGAGGTCAATGGCGTGCCTGTGGACCGAGCGGGTGTTGAGCAGGATGCATTGTAGGTGGTTGGGGTCGGATATCTGTTGTGTGATCGTAGATGAGGAGTAGTTCTTGGTGGCGTCGAACTTGCAGGAGTTGCAGGAAAAGGGTCCATGGGTGTGTCTAGGAGCGGCTTGGACGCAGTTGAGGGTACGGCCGGAGTTGAGGGCTAGGAGGGTGGTGGCATCGTAAGTAATGCGGGAGGGGTGGGCATTACGAGGACCAAGGGCTATGGCGCTGGGCGCGGGCCAGGCGCGGACAGGCGTAGACGGGCTTACCTTTGGCGCACCTTCGGCGCAAATGGAGCGCGGTCGCTGCGCGTGGACGCTGCGCGTTAGGTCATTGGTCAAAAATGGATGGTGGAGGGGGCGGAGCGTGGGAGGGGCAGCAGCTGGGAGGCGGTGGCGGGAGGAGGGGCGGCAACAACAACAACAACACAAAATGGAGGGTCAAAGGCGAGCACAGCCAGGGGCATCAAATGCACAGCGTGTTAAAGGGAAGAGCCTTACACGCACTACCAGCTGTATTGTGTTTAAATACAGAGTAACTGCCTCAGCGACGTCGCGTTAATAATTAAATAAAAGCGACAGTGCGGCGCAAATTAAATAAATGATTTAGACAGTGCAGCAAAATTAAAGAAATAAATCCGACAGTGCAGCGCTATGAAGCGATCGTGCAGCGCTATCAAATGAATGAATAGCTAAGTCAATGCAGCGCTAGTAGCTCAATAGCAGGAGGTCAAACGATACCAGGCTGGAGCGTGGGGGAGCAACCGGGCTGAAGGAGGGTCCAGGCGGTCACAGAGATCTCGGGAGCAAGGAAGGGTACTAATCGTGGGTGGGAGGGGCAGCAGCTGGGCGGCGGTGGCGGGAGGAGGGGCGGCAACAACAACAACAACACAAAATGGAGGGTCAAAGGCGAGCACAGCCAGGGGCATCAAATGCACAGCGTGTTAAAGGGAAGAGCCTTACACGCACTACCAGCTGTATTGTGTTTAAATACAGAGTAACTGCCTCAGCGATGTCGCGTTAATAATTAAATAAAAGCGACAGTGCGGCGCAAATTAAATAAATGATTTAGACAGTGCAGCAAAATTAAATAAATAAATCCGACAGTGCAGCGCTATGAAGCGATCGTGCAGCGCTATCAAATGAATGAATAGCTAAGTCAATGCAGCGCTAGTAGCTCAATAGCAGGAGGTCAAACGATACCAGGCTGGAGCGTGGGGGAGCAACCGGGCTGAAGGAGGGTCCAGGCGGTCAGCGACCGCTTCTGGATGATTCAGGACGGTCACCTATAGAAAAACGCATAAAATGAAAAGCCTCCATGGACCCCCCTCAGCATCCATTGACCTCTCATTCCACCATGGCCCTCTCCTCCTCCGCGGACCCACTGCCGCCCGCTCCATCAACGTTCCCACTCACCGGCCCACAAGCCTCCTGTGCCGCTCCAGGTCCCCGCGCCTGTCCCGGACACCGGTCTCTTTCCCACTCACCCATTCCATCATGGCCCTCTCCATCCGTGAACCCACTGCCGCCTGCTCCATCAACAGTCCCACTCACCGGCCCACAAGGCTCTTGCGCCGCCCCTGGTCCCCGAGCCTGTCCTGGACACCGGTCTCTTTCCCGCGCACCCTCCACGCACAGACACGAGTGACGTAAGATGCGCGCGGACACCGTTCCGGTGAAGTCACAGACGGCGCAGGCTTCAGTCTACGCATGTGTAAAACTGCGCAGGTGTAAAACTGTCTGAGGCGGCCATTTCTAAATCAGGCACAACAGAGCGTACTGCTACAAGGGAATAACTATAACTCTGTGCCTGACCACATTCCGGGAGCTGACGCTGTGGATGTGGACGAACCAGGAGGGCCACTCCATTTGATTAGGCGGGCCGGATTTGGCCCGGGGGCCGTAGTTTGGGGACCCCTGGGTTAAAGAAACAAAACTACAAGCACTGGGCAACGTTCGTGCGCTATTACCGAGGGGTTTGTGCGGCCCCTCCGAACACAATGAAGGCGACACTGAAAATGGTCTTTATGAAAGACAATAATTCATGGAGCAACGGCCTGAAAACTGCCTGCACTGCTTTACAGCTTGACATGACCAAACTGCAGGAACTGACCTATCAGCCTGGTACACAAAAATCTGTATTAAAAAATCCAAGTTAGAGCATTATCCAGGGAAGAAGATATGAAGAAGTTGAATCGCTCCAAAAGTAACATTGGGATACTTGTAATCTCCTATGAAGATCTGTTATGGCAACCATACCTCGACGCTGCATTAAACAAGATAATTTTAAAGCAAATCTTAACAGTGAGGCTTATGGCATTGCCAATTAAAGATATCAACAGGCGCTGGAAATCCATAGAGGGGATTACCACCTGCAGACCATGCCACCAGCATGAAGAATCGATGGTCCATTTGGTCTGCATAAGCCATTGCCTAATACACGCACGTCGCACTTAACTAAGGCCATTGTATTTAAAATATGGGACACATAATTGCAAGGATGCCATGAAACTCTTGTTCAGCCTGGAGACACCGATGGAATTGGCTAGGTTCACCAAATTTGCACATAAAGCTAAAGAACGTTTAACCCCTTCCATGCTCATGACCAGCTCAGCTCGTCATGAGGCAAAGTGGAGCTGCAGAACACACCCATTTCCATTATGGCCCAGCACATGAGAGGATCAGCAATAGCAGTGATGGTGTTAAGTAACGCACCTTGCACTTTAGAACTTCAAGACTGAATTTTGGGCATGCCCAGACTTTGATTTGCATGCTGTGATAACATGTATCTATTTTGCACTTTATTGTAATCTCTCTTTCAAAATAGGTCTTTGAATGCCTTGAATTCATAACTGACATATGGGTTTTAATGTTTTTATTATCTATGATCTGTATTTTTAAGATTTGTTTTACAGGATGTAGTGTATCCACATCTGTAGCAGTTAATGATGACTACTGTAGCAAGCAAGTTTTGTGGATATTTTTTAGGACACTTTTTGTAACAATTTTTGTTAATTGATACAATAAAATGTATTCATTCATTCACTCATTCAGATTGGATATCCACTGTTTAGCTCCACCTGGCTCTGCTTGTTGGACGTCTTTTGGTTTGGTCTGTGATACATGTATTTGGCACATGTCTTAAGTTAAGCATTCAAGCACTCATGCTTTAGCTGAAGCCAGAGATGTGGAGATACACACCAGGGTGTTGCATTGGGTAGCAGGGAAGTCAGGCAATCTTGTTTTCACCTTTAACAGTCAGGTGTTGAGCATTGAGGGTGGAAGATGGTTAGTTGAGGGGTATGTGTGTAGGTCATTATTAAGTTTGACAGTCGGTAAATGGTACCATGAGCCTTGAGTGTTGTGCTGGTTGCATACACATGACATATTGATAGAGACAGTTGAGGGGCTGGTCACTGTATGGCTTGTGCCAAGTCATCTCATTGTGGGGCAATGCATTACTTGCACTACTGGATCACAGTGTTACAGCAGTGATGAAAACTTTGAGGCTAATGTAATCTCTGTGCTACATATGTGTTACTTGGTGACCTGAGTATAGTGTCATATGTGGTACTTCTTCAACACCATGGCCATATGGTAAAAGTCGTTTTCCCATACATTTCCCACACTGTGCCCTCTATGTTTTAATGGCTCATTTGTTACCACACAGTTTACATCCAGTAAGATATACTGTTCATGGACCATTGGCATTGCTTCATTACTTTTTTGAGTTGAGGCTACCTCTGGAGAGGTGGAGTGATAGTGTGGAGGTGGTCAGTGAAGAGGCAGCGTAGTCCGTGTTGCTAATGTGCAGGTCATACTTACATGGGGTCATTTAGTGCAACAGTGCACAGGTGGGACTAATGCACACTGGTGCTTACTTTGAGTTAGTAGTTTGAGTCCCAAAAAGTCTACATTGTTTCATGGTATGGGCTGTCATGTGGTATGATCTGCCATTGTATGTGATGACCCTACCAATGTCTGCTTAGGGTCTGTGCTGAAAGGTGACTATGTGGCAGTGGTGGATATCTGCATCTGGGTGTCTGCATTGGTCATCTACCTTTGCTCTCTTTGACTCATCCAACACCTTGTTACACTACTGTGAAACCTCCAATGCACACCCAGTTTGCTCTGGGATCCTCTGTTCCACCGTGGATGTTGATTGAAACATATTGCACTGCAATAATGACTATAGCCCCTTTGAAGTGATACTTGCCTCATCCGTCACTCCTGTTCCTATAGATTTGTTTCTGATCCTATTGACATAATTATGAACACTGTGCCTGCACTTGACTTCTTGCTGCATGTTTGGATGACTAGAGGTTCTGTTAGATATGTTGTGGGGTGTTGCATGGTATGTGGATCTTGGTTGCCTTGGAGAATGTTATGTACTAGTACAATCTGCTGGTAGTGCATCAGGTAGAGCAGCGGAAAGGCCTGTAGAGCAGGATCCATGGTGGCTCTGATTGTATTGAGGTGTTCTGGGTCGAATTTTCCTTTCCGTAGTTGTGCCTCCGCCATCTGCAATGAGGTGGTTTTATGTTGCGGTGTGAGGGGTTGATACATCGTTATCTGATTGGCATATGGAACGTCATTCCGCACGCCGGTCTTGCTCTATTGGGTACGTCCGGCACCCTTACATATTGCAAAAATGTGTGAAGCCTGACACACCGCAGCGGTTCGGAAAATGGGCTATCTTGGCCCATTATAAGATGGCGATCGCAACGTTTTGCGCCACCACCACCACCACCACTGTGGATGCACTTCAGTACGCCATGGTACTCTGCCCAATAGTTTGGAGTGGGAATAGTAAATGATATATGTTTAGTGTACAGCACCTTCCCTGAATTAATATATCTTGGAGTTGGATAAGTAAATTATATATGTTTAGTGTTCAAACCTTCCCTAACTTTTTCTACTTTGGAGTGGGAATAGTAAATGATGTATGTTTAGTGTCCAGCACCTTCACTGAGTTAATACAGTTTAAAGTGGGAATAATACATTATATATGTTTAGTGTCCAGCACGTTGTCTGTGTTTATTTAGTTTGGAGTGGGAATAGTAAATTATATATGTTTAGTGTCCAGCACCTTTCCTGACTTTTATAGTTTGGAGTGGGAATAGTAAATTATAAATGTTTAGTGTCCAGCACCTTCCCTGACTTAATACAATTTGGAGTGGGAATAGTAAATTATGTATGTTTAATGTATAGCAACTTCCCTGACTTTTTCTAGTTTGGAGAGGGAATAGTAAGTTATATATGTTTAGTGTCCAGCAACTTCCATGAGTTAATATAGTTTGTAATGGGAATAGTAAATTATACATGTTTAGTGTCCAGCAGTTTCCCTGAGTTGGTATAGTGTAGAGTGGGAATAGTAAAATATAATTCTTTATTTTGGAGTAAGGTTAATGATACAAATGCATGTTTAAGTGATATTAGTCTTTTATAAATGAGTATTAAAACAATAATTGTATGTTTAACAATTAGTTTAAGATAAACATTTTATTGTACATATATAAAAAATAATAATGTAGGAATTAAACACAAAACAATATCTTTATTTTATTTATGTCTTTATTTTAATTCAAAGACTCAAGCAAATAAATAATATGCATTTATTGTTATTAATATTGTTTGATATATGTATTGTCATACAGAGATATATTATTAGATTTTTTATTTTTGTATACGTTATATTGTTAGTAGATATATACATAAACATATAACATTTAATTAAAGTCAGCATGATACATTTTGAATTCGGTAAATATGTCAATTTTTACAAATAAAAGATTTAGTTGTACACTGTTTTTTATACATTTTTTAATACATATTTTTATGGTAACAGTTATTGAATATTTATTTACATTGTAAATATGCATTACATTTTTACACATAGGGGTTGTTTCCGACTCCGGAAACAAATCTGTACGACGATTCAAATTCGTAGCCGTTTCCGTACGAATCGTACAAATCCATCAGAAATGCATAGTACGATCCGTAGTCAAAAAATACGTCCGAATCGCTGCGAACCGTACGAAAAGCAAGGGAAAATCCATAAGATACAGACGCTGAAACTGAACCGTACGAATCGTAAGCATGCCGCACAACCCGACAAGTATGATACGGACCGGGGAATGAGTACGCGATTCGTACGGTAAACGTCGCGTATGAGCAATTCATATGGAGAGCCACACAATCACATAGGGTACGGTTCGTAAACCCCATGATCGTAGGGGTACGGTTCGTATACCTACGATCATGGGGTACGGTTCTACACTCCATGATCGTAGGGTTACAGTTTGTATACCCCATGATCGTAGGGGCACGGTTCGTACACTTACGATCATGGGGTACGGTTCGTACACCCCATGATTGTAGGGGTATGGTTCATACACCCCTTGATCGTAGGTGTACGAACCGTACCCCTACGATCCTGGGGAGTACAAACCGTACCCCATGATTGTAGGTGTACGAACTGTACCCCTAAGATCATGGGGTGTACGAACCGTACCCCATGATCGTGGGTGTATGAACCGTACCCCTAAGATCATGGGGTGTATGAACCATATGGTCCGTTTTGCACACATTTTGAGTCGAATTCTGGTTTTCTGGACATTTTGAGTTCTTGTAAAAAAAGAGTCGTACGGAGTGTTGACTGGACAAATCGTACTTGCTGGGTCGGAAAATGATGCTTCGATCTGTACGGACATCGCGTACTGCGTGTTCCGAATGCGATTCATACAGATTATTGAGTCGTACGGGCTTTGGTACGATTCGGACGGAGAACTGCTTTGGGTACGCATCGTACTGCATCGTACGTACGGTGACGTTCGAGGATACGATTCGTACGGGAAAAATGCTCCATACGGCTATTCGTACGGATTTTACCGAATCGGAATCGGACCAATATTGTACATTCTTAATAACCTATATTTTTTAACAATTTTTTCACAGTATACATTTTTATATTTTTGGCATATTTTCTAATAAATAATATAATTTTTTCTATAATATTATTTAAATTGTAAATAGAAATGAAATGATCAAGGTAAGATATCATTTTGAAAAAGAGAAATGTTTTTGACTTTAAAACATTTTCCCAAATTTTTAGCTTGTAGTACACATTTTCCAACACATTGGTAAATTAACATATTTTATTTTAATGTATAATAATATATACTATTTAATTTCTATTACAATTTAACATTTTTAAACAACAAAGAAAGAACATTTTGTACATTAGTATTATCAAATAGTACCATTACTTTTGTACGCCGATGCACTTTGATGATCTTAACGACCGAATAAAGTTAATGATGATGAATATGAAATAGTATTTTTTGGAATTATATTTCTAATGTACATTGAGTTTAATGTAAAAAAGTATTTCTATTATTTCAATTAGGTTGCCATTTTCTAAACTAAGTTGTATTTTGTAGGCTATCTGTGTTGTTTTAGGTCATTTCTGAGAGAAGAAGCTTGCGGTTGGAAGCTGCGTCGCATCGGTTAAGGTAAGTTTAATTTAATGACTTTTAGGTTTATTTAAGGTGTAGGGCGAAGGTAGTTAGGTAGTCTATAGTGCACAGGTCTTCAAACTGTGGGGCCGACCCCCAGGGGGGCTGTGGAGTGATGCCAAGGGGGTCACGCCTTCACAGTCACACTTCTGCCGAAGCCCAAGGGCTTCAGCCCCCCTCCTCCCTCCTCGTGTGTCTCAGCCCGGCTGCTGCTGCAGTGAAACTCGAGCTGCTGGGGGCTCGGCTGGGCAGGGTCTGGAGTCATCTCCTGCACGCTGAGTTTTTCACAGGTCTTTAAAGACCATTTGAATATTTACATGTCTTTGTAAACTTGTTACAGAGGCTTAGTGTTTTTTCCTGGTTTCAGTACCCTCTGGGCCCCCACTCTGCCTGTTTCTTACATTTGTATTTTACAATTACTGTTGTACTGTGAGAATGCATTTAATGAAAAGGAATATAAAGTAGGGTTGCCAAAAGAAAAATGCCTGCCTGTTTTGTTTAAAGAGCCTGGAAAGACCTCCTCTTGACACTAAATAGACCTTTAAATACAAAAGTATGTATGCATTCCTTATGTTACTTTTCTGTCTTTTTTCTCTTCATCAGTCATGGATCATAGAGGCAGCCCTAGAACACAATTAAAAGTGCTTTCTATTTATATTTGCTGTTCGAAGTATGCACAGATAAATGCTGAAAATACAGCTTTAGGTGACTGCTTATTTTTGTACCAACTGGGCTATCAAAATAATCTGCTGGCAACCCTAACCATAGGAATGTAAGTTTGCTGCAGGATAAGCACATTATTTATTTTCTCCAACCTCGATCCTCGATTAATGTCGCAATAGTTTAACTTAGATATTAAACCCTACGCCGCCGTCAATAACATAATGAGTTACTTCAAGTGTTTGGATTGCGCCCTGCATTGAGACAACTCGCTCCTCATTGTCGCCCTTCACTTTCACGCTCACCCTGCACTCACACTGATCACTCTGCACTCACAATGCACTTGCGCTGTTCAACCTATACCTCACCCTGCAGTCACACAAGTACACTACTCATCCTGCACTCATGTGACACTTCACTCACCTGTCCCCCTCACTGCTCAATATGCAACTTACTCAAACAAGCCCATCAGTAATCATACATTAATTCGTCCCATTCTGAACTTGCATTCGCACCCAAATTCATAAATTCATACGCCACCTCACTCACCCTGCACACTCCTCTTACCCTACTCTCGCACTGTTGCATCACTCACCACACTCTCACATGGGCACTCTTGTCACCCACACAGTGTGCAGAGGGTTAATCTGCCTGCTACAAAGAAGGTGTACTATGCAGATCACAGAACTGAGTGTGAGTAAACTATGAGTAGCGCTATAAAAAAATGAAATGTTTGTCAGAAAGGTGATATAGAGAGATGAGGTGCATTGTTGGTGAGTGGCAGTGAAGGAATTCATTAAGAAGGAGGAAACGGGGGTGGGCACCAAAATGGACTGTTGCACCGTGTGCGACAAGTGTTAGGACCAGCCCTGGCTGGGAGTGTTAGTCCTCTCTGAATTTCTGGTCTAGTGACTCCCCTGTTTCTGGCTATATATCCATCACGTTTTTAAGATAATATGAAATTATGTTATATATATGTATCCTTTTATACATTTTATATTGATGTGAGTACTGCTAAGATTGTAATTAATCAAGCAACAAACGCACTTACTTGCTTCTGGCTATATTATTATTTACATTTGTAGTGTGCTACTGTTACCAAAAGATGTCCTGGGGCTAATAACCATCTGCTGCCTGTAGGCAAATGAGAAACACACAGAAGGAGAAGGAGAACCAGCCAAATGGGGTAACCTACAGAGCATAGAGAAAGGTTTTTATATCTTCCTAAAGGATAATAGATTCTTGGTGGAGCGAAGCAAAGGAGGGTGTAAGGTCCATAACTGCGCGGCCTGCACCAAAACAGCGAGACAGACAACTCATGCCTTCTTGAATTAGGGAACAATAAGCAGAGTGGCACAGGCCGAGAGGAGCATCCGGGTCTGACTCGTATGCTTGGTGAGGAGAGATGAGAGGATGAGAGAGGACAGCAAGGGAGTGAGAGAATTCGATTGAAGAGGTCAGGGATGAGGAGAAATGTGAATTGCGGAAGAGAAGTGTGGACACGCAAGAAGTGAGTGTGAGCCAAAGGTGAGGGCTTCTGTTTGAACAAAGGGGAGATGTGAAAGTTGTATGGGGGGACTGGAGAGGTGTAAGATACAAATAGACAAATATTTGAATGGAGAGACGAGGTGAATGATAAGTGCTGAGGGGCACGGGAGTTGACGGGACCAGAGAGGCCATGAGATAAATGCGAGAGACTGTTAGAGATGAGGGCAGTGAAAAGAGAGAATGGCAGGAAGTGATTAAAGGTGAAGTGAGAGGTTGAATGGGGAGATTTCAGAAGTTGCAAAAAGGGGTGAAAGAAAATGGCCTGCAAAGTGAGAGAGGGATCCGGGGATAGGAGAGGAGAGAGGGATGGAAGGGAGGGGCTGAGAGGCAAGCTGCATGGGTAAACTGCTTAACTCTGCACAAAACCGCCAGGTTTTTAAGGGACCCAGGCTTCTCCTTGCCAGGGCCCGGAGAGCTTCTAATGTGGCAGCACATATTCCTGCGGAGTGGAAGGCCCTTCTCAAAGGTTGACTAGAAATCTTTCTGATGTTAATTGCTGTATTTTGGTTATAAACGGGTACTGATGGGGTTAAATCTTACCTCAGTGTTACTGTGTGTAAAAAATGTCAAAATAATGAAGCAATGCTATCCCAAAATGCATAGCATCACATAAAATCACTTACATTTTCTTCCCACACAATTTAGTCAAGCCTGTCGCATAATTTGGTCCTCACCTGCCTAATAATTCTAGTAGCCCTGCCTACTGGTTTAGACATTTTTGTCAGGAGGGGGTCCTTACGCCTCAAAATGTTGACATGGGGGTCTCAGCATCCAAATGTTTGAAGACCTCTGCTATTGTGTATGCAATGTTTGAATTGTGTGTTTTATGTGAAGTTTTGTTGTAGTTTTGCGTATGCAAAATGTGGTTAGTGTTTGATAGGTAGGTGTTAGGGTATGTTCTATATGATTAATAATGTTTAGAGTATCGTGTTATTAGTATGTTTATGTGTGTTTTTTAATGATTTTATTGCATATTTGTGTGGGAGGGATTGTGTTGTTTTTTCCAAAGGTTTTGTCCTTTGGAAATTGCCATTGGGAGAAGTTTGCTTTATTTATTAAGGAACTGTGTATTAGTTTCTAGTAAACTAACAATTATTTTACAGTCCTTTTATTTTTCGGGTTTTCTTTTTTTAATTACATTATTTGGGGTTTTAATAGATTCAAGTCTATGTGTATGTTGTCGTTGGATTATATTTCACACAGTTGTATTTTTACATTTTTTGTGGACTTTAAACTAGGTTTTGGGATTACAACATACACGTTTGGTTTATTTGTGGCAGTTTGGATTCCATTCTTCAGCAACAAAAAGGTACGTTAATTTAAAGTGTTTACAACAGGAGTGAAAAGAAATTGTTTTAATTGTTATTGATATTTTTACAAATATATAAAATATATTTATGTCAATTTTTTCTTTTCTTAAAGTTACATTTAATTGACATTACATATATATTTTAGATATTAGCAAATAATTTTTTATTTAAGAATTCATTTCACAATTACAATATATCTATGTTTTTGAAGTAGTGTTTTAAATTCAGGATTTAGCTATTGTTTCTAGATATTCTAGCCCTTTTGTGTTTGGGTATATTCTTACTTTGTATTGTAAGTGCTCAAAAATTGGTTTAGTTCGTTTTGGACCTAGTTGTGTTACAGACTTTTCAAGTCTGTTGGTAGCTTTGTTCTTATTGGATTGATTGTAGTATTTTATGTAAGATTGGTTGGGTTGGCCTGTTGTGGCTTGGAAAGCATTATGCAAAAAGATCAATTGATGGACAGAACGCAGAACAATGTCATACATTCACCCCAGTACAGAGATCTGGGTCTGAATCCATTGTTTAATAGCTCACCGTGCCATTCCAGTTTGAACCCAGCAATTTGCCCAGACGTGGGTCCCTTGCTCACTTTGGCTCTGGATTCAAGCTAGCCTGGCTGATGAAGGGTGTTACCCAGAAACCAGGCCCAGGATGCTTGTTTCTGGTTCAGGGAAGACCTGGCTTGGCAGTTCAGGCTGGACTGTTCCCACGAGGCACAGGTTCAAGACTGATTTGCATATAGCTGGGTCTGAACTGAGGTGGCAAAGTGAGCTAAAGAATGATGATGGATTCGACCCAGATCTGAGAATGGGGGTGAGTGTCCGAAAAGTTTCAGCACACCGTCCATCATCTCTGGTGTTTGCTTGGAAGGCATTATGCCACCCTTCCACAGCATTATTAGTTTTTGCTTCTTTGTTTAGGGTACTGTTATATACATTTCACCATGGAATGTGGTATTTGGGCTGTCTCCTGAGTACAGATATGTGTAGCCTTCCCATCCAGGCAGCCTCGAAATAGTTGAGTAGGGGACTTCGTTTTAGGTAATTTGTTTGGTAGTAGGGGCTTTCTATTAATAGACTGTAGTATTCTGCTACATCAGTTATTGGGACGTATGCTAGTGCAGTTAGCTTTTTATTTCATATGCAAAATTGCTATTAGTTGCCCTTTCTACGCTAAGTCTAGATTTTTTAAGGTGTCTCCCTATGCATTGATTAAAGTGGTAATAGCAACCTTCTATTGCTATGTGAGGGTAGTTTTTCAAGATGTCTTGTATCATTGACTGTTCAAAGTCTATGATCATGTTTGGGGGATAGTAATTATTAGTTTTTTGCTTTACTTTTGTTAAGAGCTCTACATAGGTAGTGGTTTGTTTGTTTGGTAACAGGGCATATACAAAGGGGATGTTGGTATTGTGATACAGTCCATGTATTGTGTATAATTGGTAAAATGGTTTGGGACATAGTTTAAATGTTCCGTTCATCATCTGTGTCTGACCATTCTGTAGTTTAAGTAAGTTTGTAGGAGTTGCATATATTATAATAAGGGCTCCCAGTTTTATGGTATTTATTTTTTTGCCATTTCCGTCTGTATTTATCCATATTTATTTTTTGGGCATTTTATCTGTATTTATCCATATTTATTTTTGCCACGAGTAAAAGTCGACGCTGCATGTATGTATTTTTCCACATTTATTTTAATTGACATTGCACACATGCACTCGGTTGTTATTAGTTAACACTATACATTCATCTGAAAACTTTGCCATTTGCAGAACGTCCCAAATACACTTAAAAGTTATGGATCTAAACAACCCTCAAGAGGTCAGAACCACCTCTGAACATGCGAACATGCTGCAGTGAGGGAAGATCTTTATAAGCACTTATACTTTTAATAGATGTATATTTTATTTTAAATAAATAGATTGTCTGTCTTTCTTTCTTTCGTGAAGCCCACCAATCTTTAGCCCAAAATCACGAGGAAGAGGACATGGAGTCCTCAGTTAAAGCTGCTAATTTTTACTGCTTATGCTGTTCAACGATCAGCTTACAAGTTTAGAGCTTAAAGACCTATGCCAATGTGACACTAAAAACTCTTATCGTGTAGCGCTTTTTCAAAGAGTCATACTTGAACAGTATAAGATGTCACCTAGGTGTGACCTTTTATTCCATGATCGGGCATGGTTTTTAACCAGATCAATCACCTCTGTGGCTATTCCTCCGTCAATTCAAGCAGTGGATGCTGGCAATGTGGGCGTATGTGGAGTAAGGGACACCACATCTTACAAAGGATGCTATAGAGGCTATAAAATGCAGTGGCGTAGCTAGCTAGGGCTTTTCAAGCCCGGGGCAATCCCTCAGTTTGCCGCCCAGATTTGGTAAGAGCAAGGGGGAGGGGGGTGTTGGTGAAAGAACAGGACAATCGTGGTAGGTGCGGGCGACAGACGACAACGAGCAGGGGACATTTACAGACGCCGACGAGGGAGAATTAAAAAAAAAACTTAATATAGTGCAACAAATCACCCCGCAGTGGTATCTCGGCGCTAAAATGCAGACCAAGATGAGAGAGGAAGAGAAGAAATATAGTTAAAAGACAGGCCAAAGCAGAAAAGGCACGAATATGAAACAGGAGCCTGTTCCAATGAAAGTGACCCAGGTATGAGAAAGATCGACCACATGCCATTTTAATAACGTTCTAGAGTCGATTCAGATGACTCCTTGCACACGCAAGCCAAACTCTCTTGCCAAAAAAAGGTTGCATGTGAGGCAAGCAATGGCACAACTTGATGTTTAAATATGTTGCATGGCTGGATTTTCTGTAATCTTAACTGCAAGGTCGAGGTTAGGAAATTAATGTGTTTGTGGGAATGTCAGAGGAGTAGTCATTACACCCACAAAGTTCTAAGTCTGTATTCACAAACATTTCGAATGCCTCTCCCCATGCTCACTGCACTTTTAAACTTACACCTCTCCTTCGCACAGAAGTAAGTGCCACAACTTCATTATTTTCAATGCCTGTAGATAACAGCCTTCGTAATGAGAGGAGCAAAGTCTCGGACCCCCTAATCTGATGATCACTGACAGTCACACAAATACTGAGGGGTGCTTAAGAATGCATGAAAAGACAATGTCGACAAACTGTTAATATTAACAATAATGTGAAGAAAACGTGAAGAATAAAGAACTGTTGCAATGCAAATGCTTGTTTTTGTTGTGAGCCCTGCAGGATGCTCTGCTTTTCATTCATGCAGAGGCAGGGCTCACTCCACACCTCAGGAGAGTTCAAGCATCGGCCTAATCGATGTAATCATGTAGATGCAGCGATTAGCCTCAGAGAAAGTGGTGTCATTAAAGGAAAGATGATACTGGCCAGAAACACTGCCCTGACAGTCTGCCGCCTCTGAAAGAAATGAGCGTCAGCCCTGCGAGGTGAGGCAACTCTCTGCTGGAGCATGGCAGCTAGTATTTTCCCGTTTTTATATATAAATACAAACAAAGGAAAACTTGTTTTCCATCTGTATTTATATGTAAAAATCTGTTTAACCGGAAAGCCGGGAGTCCTAATTATAATCCTTTTGTAGTGAGATTTATTGTCATAAAGTAGAAATTTGCTCTTCATTGTGAGTTACAGTGAGTTCAGGTAGTATCTGAATTTCACTGAAAGTTTTCGGGATAGGTAGGGTGGTAGCAGTGGATTTAATTGTTCTAGTTATTAGCCTTTTTAACGTTGAGACAGAGGGTAATTGGCCAGTTACATATTCTGGAATTCTGGGGAGTACGTCTTTTAGTTTTATCAGTAGTAGGTTTTTTGAGAGCTAGTGCTAGCTTCTTTCTTTTTAGGGGGATGGTTATGTTCCTTGACATGTAATACAGTAGTTTCTTTTGTTGTAGCCCTCCCATGACATGCATTTGAATAATATTTGCTGCATTTCCATTTAACTTTGTCGCCTGTCTATTTTTCTTGGGTGTAGACATATTCCATATAGTATAATAACAAATGTCCTTTCTGGGAAGATATGAATTTTGCACCTTCATTTTGATGTTTCAGATGATATGAGAAATGTATATAAATAATATTAAATGTATTGTAATTATTTTTATTGTAATACAGATTTTTATATACAAAATTATATTTACATGCTTGAATATGTTGAACTTTTTTTGATGCTGTGTTTCTGTTGGTGCTTAGCTTTAGTGTTTCTTTTTATTTCCTGCAGAAACCAAATGATAATTTAAATAAATGTGTTTAACAGCATTTTCTGTATTTTGGGGTTTGTGTGGTTAGTGGGCGTATGGGGTTGGGATTTTTAGTTGTTTTAAAATTTTAATTTAGATTTATACTTACTTTTTGGGCAAGGTGGTTTTTTGAAGATGTTTTTAGTTAGTTGAGGGTCTCTTGGAATTTCTGTAGAGGAGACATGATTCAGAAAAAATACACATTAATTATTTAGTTATTGTAAAAGGTGCTTTACGATTATTTTATACAGTTGTAACATTAAATGGATATTTTACTTACTTTGTGAAGTTGAAATCTAAGCTTTAAAGCAATCCGGCAGAGAATCCTTTTAATCATCGTTTTGTTGTTGGAGCATAAGATAATGTTACATTTTCTTTAGTTTATATAGTATTTGTTTAATTGTGCTTTCATCTTAATGGGTTATTTAAGTTGTTGGTGGTTTATTGGTTGTTACTAATTGTTTCAATTAATTTGGCAGTTGTTTCCTTATATGGGAAACACTAATTAATGTTCAGTTAAACTTTTGATTATTCATACCTAATTTAAAAGTATATTAGTATATTATTTATAATTTACATTGTATTGAATGTGTAATAAAAATAATTTATTCTATATATTGTATTTGTAAGGAGTAATTCATTTCGTGAATTTAATTATGTTACAGGTACTATTTTTAATGATAATTTATTTAAGTTTAATTATATGTATTTAATTTGTGATGTGTTTGTGATATAGTTTATTTTTTTGATGATGTATATTGTGTCATGAAAAATATTTTTAAGGTGTCGATATTTTGTTTTTGGTGATAATTGTTTGGTCTATATTTTTGTAATTGATATTTGTGTCATTTTGTATGTTTATTTAATGTTTTTGATATTAGTTATGACAATATTCTTATCCTTGATATTAGTGATATCGATGTTAATGTTTGACGATATTAATGTGTCGATATTTGCGTATTTTTTAAAATAAGTATTGTTTATCAATATTTATGTTATCAATATTTGTGTATCAATAATTTTATAGGTTGATATGAGTTTTGATGTAATGTCAGTGATCAGTCCCAAAGAGGACTAGAAGATTTTAGATCAAAAAGTGACCAGGTATTAAGTTGGATTGCTCAGGCCCTCCTATTGTAGGAAGCAGAGATGCAAGCTGTTTAGCTAAAACCTTTACAGAGAGTTTCGTATCTGCATTTAAGAGTGATAGTGGTCGATAGGACAAACAATGATAACCTGGTTTGCCTGGTTTAAACAGGGTGATCAATAAAGCTTTTTACATTGTTGGGGGCTTGAAACCGTTGAGTACTATCTTCCTGGTGGGCCTTGTAGAAGGCCACTCTCAGCCCACTGGAGCCCAAGGCTTTACACCCAGTATATTTTTGAATGCCACTATAATCTCCCTGGGATGGAGCGCTGGCATTAGTCACTCTCTATGTGTATTGGACTGCCACTTCATGGAGATATGTGTAAGAAGATGATAAGAGGTGGCCTGTTCGTCATTTGTGAAGCATGAATTGTACAGTTAGTGTAATAGCAGCAGAACCAATTTGTCACCTGTGTGACCCCATGCATGTGTCCCTTGCTCTTCCAGAATTAACAGCACTTCACTGTCTTCATGCCTAGGCCATATGAAGGCCGCTAGCATGGTGCTCGGTCTCTCTCCCTCACCATAAACTCTATATGTGGTACTTGCCTAAGTGTGTGATCTCACTCAGAAGACGGGCTTTAATGGAGTGGCGCACCCCTGCATACTTCAAGAGGATAACCCAGTGAATATAAACCTTAAAGGCCTCCCAAATAGTGGTAAATGTTGCTACTGAACCTAAGTTGATGTGAAAATACTTATCAATTGCCTGTGCTAGTTGTTCTCGGAACATGGCATCCTTCAAAGAGTTCTGCGGGAATTGAAAGAGAACGCTCCAGAGTGGTCACCCTAGTTCTAAAGCAATGCGTACTTGGGAAAGATATGAGTATGTGCGAGGTAGATGTTCGCATTGCCAGATCCTGGATAGCACACAGCACAATATATGCCAATAGTCAATGAGCATAATGATATCATGGACAGTGGAATAGTGAGTGTACTCCCTACCCTGTGGTGAACGATAACATCACAAATCCACAAGGCCGCAACTTTCAGATATTGCAGCTACAGAATGGGCCGCCGCAGAAGATCTGCTTGGAGGGCCCTGTGAACAGTCCAGCTCTGACACCAAAACAGCTCTGTGACTCACATATTTTAATTCCATTCATTCATTTTTGTTGAATCAAATATTAGCACTATTCTTCAAAAAGTAATTGTGCAGCTGTAGCTATCTGAAAAAAATCTGATTTGGATAAGCAAAACTTATTTTGAAGCTCGGACAAAAGAGAAAAAACTATCATTTCTTTTTAGTGCCCAACTGTACCAAGACCTACTTTAGTCCATGGCATGATTATACTTAGGCTTTCCTGGGTTTAGTTTCCATTTGTGGTGATTTCTGGTTGGGTATTTTAAGTGTTTTCCTATATTTTCAAAAATTGTAAGAATCAGTGTTTATCAGTGTTTTTTGTTTTTTGCTCTGTAAAAAATCAGGGGAGTTGTTTTCCGATGCTTACAAACAATTTGGATTTTATTTGCTTCCTCTCCTTCAGACCAATTGTTAATTCTTCCTTCCTTACTTCTTGATCCTTTCTATCTTCTCTGCACCTGTTTCTTGAATTTGCTCCTCCAAGTAATTTTTCATTATTTTATTCCCCTTCCTGCCTGTTTCATTTGCCAACACTCAAACTCATCTTTCAAGCAGCCAATCCCATCCTATGCTCCAGCTATGGGTGGGGGTATGTTTGCATCCATTTCTTATTTGATTGCAGCAGATAAATCACTGATGGTGAGCGTGTAACACACCTTCATGCTGCTCTTTTATTTACACAAATGAGAAGGGAGACTGAATGAAGATTTTCTACTTGGGATACAGGATATATATATTGAGGGTGCTAAGTACTCTGGCATTGCTAACCAGTGTCACACTACCCTGTTATTTGTCTTCAGATACCAAGAAAGGACATGTATAATAAATCTGGTAGTATTGTGTGATGCAGGCATAGTCCTGCTCTACACAGCCATAGGGGAATTAATATGGAAAGGTAACAGCAAACTCTGCAGCTGAGTGATAGACATGACACCTTCGCCCAAACATTGTACCTTCACCCTTCCTGTTTTTCTGAATTCATTTTTATTGGCGTTATACCTCTGTGCACTTGTGTATTAACCAGTGCTAATGTGCTTGTGCTCTTTCCCTAAAACATTGTGCAATTGGCTTACACCTGATTGACATATTTAATTTACTTCTAAGTACCTAGTGACATGGACAACTTGTACCCAGAGCTTGGAAATTAAAGGCCAAATGCAAAAAAATGATGGATTTAGGCCCAGATCTCTGCACTGGGGTGAATGTTTTTCATTGTTTTGCATTCCGTCCATCAATTGTACTTTTTGCATTGCAAAAAAACGATGGATTTAGGCCCAGATCTCTGTACTGGAGTAAATGTATGACTTTGTTCTGCATTCTGTCCATCAATTGTTCTTTTTGCATTTTCACCCCGAGAGGACGGGTACGTCAGACCTGGGTCCTGAGTTCTCCATGTCACTGGAGTCAAGCTATCCTGGCTGATGAGGGGTGAAACCCCGAAACCGGTTCTAGGATGTTTGTTTCCAGACCAGGGAGGACCTGGCCTGGCAGTTTGTGCTGGACTGTTCCCATTGGTCGCAGGGTCAAGACTGATTTGCATATGGCTGTGTTCAAACTGGAATGGCATGGGGAGCAAAAAACAATGGATGTAGGCCCTGTTCTCACTACTGGGGCCGAATGTAGATATTATTCTGCATTCTGTCCATACATTGTTCTTTTTGGCACTAGTGGGCCTGCTACAGTGGCCTTTAAAAGTATGCCTCACACCTGCTGCTGCCATTTTGAACTGCAAAGTAAAACTTTTTTTATCCCACCAAAATGGCTCAGGACGGAGCTGCCCACTGCCTCTATTCCTTTATAAACGGCTGCCCCAGCACATCCTCCAAGGGACTTAACACCAGCCTGCTTTGACCCCAGAAAACTCAGACCCTGGAAAGGGGAAGGGAGGACATTTCCAGAACCAGATCTAGGGGTGCTATAGAGGTTCCCCCCACTTCATAAGCTGACACCAGGTATAAATATTGGGCCTCTTGAACCACTAAACCAATCACTTCTGTGCTCTTGGAAGACTCAAAAGATGGACTGCTTTGTTGTCCTGCTGCTGGTTGGACTGCCCTGCTGCACAAATGTCTGCCCTGCTGGCTGAGGAAGGAAGACAGGGCCTGCTGCATGAACCCAGAACAGCTAGAGGGATTCAAGGCAATGACTGACTGGCCTTCGGTTCTGAGCTATATGGACATAACAAGCTCCGGAGACCTGCATTTCTTCATCTGCCCAGCTGCCCAGGCGCAACTGGACCTGTCTGTGCCTGACTGCTGGCCTTTATTGGAGTTAGTCCTGGTCCCCAAGAGGAGCCCCTCAGGTCCTGGACTCTTGGCTGGCCCAACTGTGTGTTCCATCAGAACCAACACAGGACCTCACGTCACAGCACCTTGCGACTCCTGATCAATAGCCTCATCGGAACTGGCATAGCATGATGCATCTCGATGCACGACCTCGCATCGCGGCACCTTGCAGCTTCTGATTGGCGGTCTCATCGAAAACAATACAGTGCAAAGCATCTCCACACAAGACCTCGACTTGCATCACCTTGCAGCTCCTGATCAGTGGCCTTATGTGGACTAATGCAGAGCAATGCAACTCGACTCAACACCTTGCAGCTCCTGACAGGCAGCCCCATCAGAACTGACAACTCAATGCAGCTCGATGTAGGACCTCTCACCTCAGTCCAAGTACAACCAGGTACTTTAACTGGCAGGCCGAAGTCTGTCCTGTAAGTGTCCATGCTCCATCATAGTTGGCTTGAACTTATGACAACCAGATAACCACAGTTGGTGCTTTGTGACTTTTGCCTTTTTTTTCACTTAAGAGTTTGAAATTGCATATCTAGAGTTCTCCTACTTGGAATTTTTATCATTCTGACATGATTTTGTTTATCAAAAGTTACTCTATTTTTCTAGATTGGTGTAAGATTTTTCATGTGTTGTATTTTCACTTTATTGCTGTTAGAGCACTGCGTAAATATTCTAGACATTGCTTTTTGCCAAGCTCCCAAAGGGTTAAGCACAGTTTAATTTACTGACTTGTTTGTGATTCGCCCTGATGAGGATCGTGGTTAGTGTGAGAAGGGCTCACACACGCATCAACCAATAATTTAATTTCCCACACTGAGCAGCTGAGTTTATGAACCACAGAATGTCATGGGTTGTTTGACTGTGCACTTCACACCATTTAAATATATTTACCAAGCATGTGGGTCTCTTTTTATTTGAAAGTATTGTGGAGACTGTGCTTCTTCCAAGAATGTGCTAGATTTGCCCCAGGCAGATTATCTTTGTGCTCTGTGTTGCATCCACCTGGGCTAATGCATTTACCATCTTAAGAAAAAGAATGAGCACAGCTCACTATGATTCCAGCATTACCTAAGTTAGTACAGGTCATTTAGTCAAGCATTATGCTTCTTTAGCACCATTGATTCTAAGCTTCATTTGGACGTGGTAGCAATAGGATTGAAAATTTAACTTGGTGATCCTAGTTCTGTATCATGAACATGTTCTACTTCAGTATGCATGCACATATTTTCTCAACCTATAATTTAACTTGTAGATTTTCAGAGTTAATGTACGCACTGTACACAGCTCAGTTTCAGCAAAACAAGTGCATACAACTCTTCTGGGCCTTTTCTTGTTTGCTGAAGATGTTCATGATGTGGTCTTTGTTTTGAAGAAAGAGGTGCATTATTTGGTGTGGTTGTGTGGCCAGATATTAATTTGGGTCCAGTTAGGCTTTTTTGTTAAAACATAACTCAACCCTGGGTAGCTGTGGCTTCAAACAGTCAGCTTAAACAAAGGAACAAAGGTAAAGCATATAAGAGAAGTGCCAAAACGTACACAAAAAGGATACATCTTTGTGTTATGTATTTTTAAAAACCAACGATATGCCCAACCCCCTACTCATCACCCCCTTCTGCTTCTCCCTCGCCCTCATCAGATCTCACACATAACCGAGCCAAACCCCCTCAACTCACCCCTTGGTCCAACTCCACTACCGTACCAACCACCACTTTGGACAAGATCATGTCCACTCTTCTCCATATTAAAGACAAACTGCACACTTTCAAAGAGTTGTTCTCGAATCAACCCGGGCACCTCCCACCCCCCAAAAACCTCCCACCCACCAAGCCCACCACCCGTCCTATACCTCCACACAAACTTAATCCTCCTTACTGGACCTCAATTCCCTCTCGTAATCTTGCCACTCGTCCTCTGCGAAGCATCAATCCACTCTTGGCGTACGACATACATTGCCTCCTGCGCTCTTATGATCCTGCTCTCACGTCCCACATAGCCCCCACACACCTTCCCATCCCTACTATCCACCCGAACCCTCACAGATCCTCCACACAAAATGACAGAAGTATTGTTGCCAATAATCTTTAAAAAGTCACACTTACTCTTGACCCCTCCTCCTCCCTTGTCACTCGCCGGCTTAAATGCACTCTCCTGAACTGTAGATCGGCCCCAAGACACGCATCAGACATTGCCGAACTTATCATCGCACACGACCTAGACTTGACCATACTCACCGAAACATGGTTAACAGAATCTTCCTTGCCACTCATTGACATTCTAGTATCCCCTAATTACCACATCATCAGACTGGATAGGAGTGGCAAGACAGGGGGTGGAATGACATGTATTCACCGGTGCAGCCTCTCTGTAACTAGAGCCATATCCCCTTTATTCTCCTCCTGTGAACACTTCTGCCTCGACATCAACAGCGATGGCAATCCTGTTTGCTCCTTCCATTTTATCTACCTCCCACCAGGGGACAACCTCACCTTTACTGAACACCTCATGGAAATGATCACAACGAATTCTGGATGGCAACACACACAAATATTCCTTGGCGATTTCAACCTTCACTGGAACGCTCACAACAAATCGGTGGTCACTAGACTAAAAAACTATACCTCACCCAATTCTGCAACAGCCCTACGCACGATAAAGGCTCTATCCTGGATCTAATCATTTCCAAAGACGACTCCATTCAACTCAATTCAATCCAACCCTGTGACTGGTCTGACCACCAGATTACCACATTCTTCATTAATGAAAACGTTAAATCTAACCCGGTTCAACCCACCAAACAATAGATCTGGAAGAGAGACCTGAAGAAACTCAATCCCAATTCAGTACCGGATCACTGAAATAATATCGAGGGTCAGAATATCGACTTGCAAAAATATTGTTGCGAAAATATCGACAGACAGATTATCGAGTTTTTATCTCCAAACAGGTAAGTACAAAAATATCGAGTACAAAATATTGTTAACAAAAATATAGTTTTAAATAATATCGACCTCATTAAAAACAGTGTTAAATTAAATTAATATTGAAATTTAATTACTAAAATATACTTAAAAATACTTAAATTAACTTATAATAATTAAATAATTAATGAAATATATAAAAAAAAATTACAATCATATATGTTAAAACATATATATATAGTAACATAATATAATTAAATAATGTACAATATTATTACCGTACGATAGCAGAAGAGTAAAAAATACTATTCCCACTCCAAAGAGTGCAATCATAGGGAAAGCGTTGGATAGCGTAAGGGTTAAAATTACTATTCCCACTCCAGTGGGTGCAACAGTAGGGAAAGCTTTGGATAGCGTAGGGGTTAAAATTACTATTCCCACTCCAGTGAGTGCACTAGTAGAGAAAGGGTTGGACAGCGTAGGGGTTTAAATTACTATTCCCACTCCAGTGGGTGAAACAGTAGGGAAAGCGTTGGATAGCGTAGGGGTAAAAATTACTATTCCCACTCCAAAGAGTGCAACAGTAGGGAAAGCGTTGGATAGCGTATGGGTTAAAATTACTATTCCCACTCCAGTGGGTGCACCAGTAGGGAAAGCGTTGGATAGCATAGGGGTTAAAATAACTATTCCCACTCCAGTGGGTGCTACAGTAGGGAAAGCGTTGGATAGCGTAGGGGTTAAAATTACTATTCCCACTCCAAAGAGTTCAACAGTAGGGAAAGCGTTGGATAGCGTAGGGGTAAAAATTACTATTCCCACTCCAGTGGGTGCAACAGTAGGGAAAGCTTTGGATAGCGTAGGGGTTAAAATTACTATTCCTACTCCAGTGGGTGCAACAGTAGGGAAAGCGTTGGATAACATAGGGGTAAAAATTACTATTCCCACTCCAAAGAGTGCAACAGTAGGGAAAGCGTTGGATAGCGTATGGGTTAAAATGATTATTCCCACTCCAGTGGGTGCAACAGTAGGGAAAGCGTTGGATAGCGTAGGGGTTAAAATTACTATTCCCACTCCAGTGGGTGCTACAGTGGGGAAAGCGTTGGATAGCGTAGGGGTTGAAATTACTATTCCCACTCCAAAGAGTTCAACAGTAGGGAAAGCGTTGGATAGCGTAGGGGTAAAAATTACTATTCCCACTCCAGTGGGTGCAACAGTAGGGAAAGCGTTGGATAGCGTAGGGGTTAAAATTACTATTCCCACTCCAGTGAGTGCACCAGTAGGGAAAGGGTTGGATAGCGTAGGGGGTTAAATTACTATTCCCGCTCCAGGGGGTGCAACAGTAGGGAAAGCGTTGGATAGCGTAGGGGTAAAAATTACTATTCTCACTCCAAAGAGTGCAACAGTAGGGAAAGCGTTGGATAGCGTAGGGGGTTAAATTACTATTCCCACTCCAGTGGGTGCAACAGTAGGGAAAGCGTTGGATAGCGTAGGGGTAAAAATTACTATTCCCACTCCAAAGAGTGCAACAGCAGGGAAAGCGTTGGATAGCGTAGGGGTAAAAATTACTATTCCCACTCCAGTGGGTGCAACAGTAGGGAAAGCTTTGGATAGCGTAGGGGTTAAAATTACTATTCCTACTCCAGTGGGTGCAACAGTAGGGAAAGCGTTGGATAGCATAGGGGTAAAAATTACTATTCCCACTCCAAAGAGTGCAACAGTAGGGAAAGCGCTGGATAGCGTATGGGTTAAAATTACTATTCCCACTCCAGTGGGTGCAACAGTAGGGAAAGCGTTGGATAGCGTAGGGGTTAAAATTACTATTCCCACTCCAGTGGGTGCTACAGTAGGGAAAGCGTTGGATAGCGTAGGGGTTAAAATTACTATTCCCACTCCAAAGAGTTCAACAGTAGGGAAAGTGTTGGATAGCGTAGGGGTAAAAATTACTATTCCCACTCCAGTGGGTGCAACAGTAGGGAAAGCGTTGGATTGCGTAGCGGTTAAAATTACTATTCCCACTCCAGTGAGTGCACCAGTAGGGAAAGGGTTGGATAGCGTAGGGGGTTAAATTACTATTCCCACTCCAGTGGGTGCAACAGTAGGGAAAGTGTTGGATAGCGTAGGGGTAAAAATTACTATTCCTACTCCAAAGAGTGCAACAGTAGGGAAAGCGTTGGATAGCGTAGGGGTTAAAATTACTATTCCCACTCCAGTGGGTGCAACAGTAGGGAAAGCATTGGATAGCGTAGGGGTTAAAATTACTATTCCCACTCCAGTGGGTGCTACAGTAGGGAAAGCGTTAGATGGAGTAGGGATTAAAATTTCTATTCTCACTCCAAAGAGTTCAACAGTAGGGAAAGCGTTGGATAGCGTAGGGGTAAAAATTACTATTCCCACTCCAGTGGGTGCAACAGTAGGGAAAGCGTTGGATAGCGTAGGGGATAAAATTACTATTCCCACTCAAGTGAGTGCACCAGTAGGGAAAGGGTTGAGTAGCGTAGGGGTTTAAATTACTATTCCCACTCCAGTGGGTGCAACAGTAGGGCAAGCGTTGGATAGCGTAGGGGTAAAAATTACTATTCCCACTCCAAAGAGTGCAACAGTAGGGAAAGTGTTGGATAGCGTAGGGGTTAAAATTACTATTCCCACTCCAGTGGGTGCAACAGTAGGGAAAGCGTTGGATAGCGTAGGGGTTAAAATTACTATTCCCACTCCAGTGGGTGCTACAGTAGAGAAAGCGTTGGATAGAGTAGGGGTTAAAATTACTATTCCCACTCCAAAGAGTTCAACAGTAGGGAAAGCATTGGATAGCGAGGAGTAAAAATTACTATTCCCACTCCAGTGGGTGCAACAGTAGGGAAAGGTTTGGATAGCGTAGTGGTTAAAATTACTATTCCCACTCCAAAGAGTGCAACAGTAGGGAAAGCGTTGGATAGCGTCGGGGATAAAATTACTAATCCCACTCCAGTGGGTGCAACAGTAGGGAAAGCGTTGGATAGCGTAGGGGTTAAAATTACTATTCCGACTCCAGTGGGTGCTACAGTAGAGAAAGCATTGGATAGCGTAGGGGTTAAAATTACTATTCCCACTCCAAAGAGTGCAACAGTAGGGAAAGCGTTGGATAGCATGGGGGTAAAAATTACTATTCCCACTCCAGAGAATACAACATTAGGGAAAGTAAATACTTCATATATTATTTCAAAATTTATAAAGGAATATCTATTAATAAATAATTAAAAATAAAAAAATTGTATACAATGTAATAATTTATATATTAAAATTAATAATTAACAATAATTATTTCAATTGATCACCTATTAATACTAATTAATTAAAAAAATTACAATTATTATTTAATAATGAAAAATTATTTAACAATCATTTCTAATTAAATAAATTTACATACATTTAATTATTTAATTAATCATAATTTAATTACTTCCCAACCAATTCCCCTATAAACCCACAACCCGCTACATAAAATAAATTATTAAAATTAACATAATTAACAATTAATCAATTAAATGTAATTAATTGGCAAATACAATTTTTATAATTACCCATAAATAATTAATTGATAATTAATTCTAAATAAATAATTTTAAATTTTTAATTAATTATAATTTAATTACTTCCCACCCAATTCCCCTATAAACTCACAACCCGCTACAGAAAATAAATGAGTAAAATGTACATAATTACCAATTATTCAATTAATTATAATTAATTACCAATTAAAATTTAATTATTTAACTATTATAAATTATTTTACCATTAATTACAGTTTACTATCAATAAATACATTTACATATTTAATTAATTATAACTAAATAACTTCCCACCCTATTCCCCTATAAACCCACAACCCGCTACAGATTTACATTACGCAATAATTATATATTTTTTTACTATCTATATTATATACTTCGATATTTTAACTTTCTATATTTTTTACAGTCGATATTACATCACTTACCTTAAAAACGATATTGTGGTTGTCTATATTCTGTCCTGTCGATATTTTGTCCAGTCTATATTTAATACTCGATATTATGTCCAGTCGATATTTTTGAGTCCATATAATGTCTGTGCACCTTCAGTACCTTCTCCCAGCTACAATCTTCTTCTACCCCCTACAAAGGCCTCTGACGTACAGGTCCTCACTGACCACTACCTCAAGTTGATGACGTCCATTATCAATGAGGTTGCCCCCTTTCATTTATAGAGAGTTTCCTCTAAAAACTCTAAACCGTGGTACGAACGGGCTGCTCAACGAAGACAGACGAGCCATGAGATTGGCAGAACGCAATTGGGGATCAGTCCCTTCAGCTATGCACCTTAAAACACTAAAGAAAAAAATAAACGCTTACTTCAGAAAAACCAAACGTTCGAAAGCAGATTTCTTTAGCCGCCAGCTCAACCAAGCCAGAAACCGACCAAAAAAACTGTTTGAGCTTATCAAAACTCAATCCAAGGATGAACCTCAACGACTACAAAACAATTCAAGCACACTACCGACTTGTGAAGAACTCTCCACTTTCAAGAAAGACCTCCTCACCGATCTAAGCCTATACTCTAGCCCCCACAGCAAAACACCAAACACCCCTCATTCTAAAAAACAATGCTACATGGTCTTCCTTCAAAACCTACTCTTACGAATCTGTAGGCAAGATTCTCAGCACATTGAAGCCCTCCAATCACCTAACTGATACTCTACACGCAAATGCCGTAAAAGAATTCACCCCACTACTACTCCCGCTCTGGACCAATATCATTAATAGCTCAATTCAACAAGGATGCAACCCAGATTCCCTCAAAGTGGGACAAGTATCGCCGATATTAAAGAAACCCACAGCAGACCCTCCCGATCTGAACAACTATCAACCTATCTCCAATATCCCTACCTTGGCCAAACTGTTAGAATAATGTGTACACATCCAACTGACAAAACACATCGAGCACTTTGACCTCCTCAACACACACCAATCAGGCTTCCGATGTTATGTTAGTTACATTTTTAATGCGCACAGCTGCTCCAGCGAAGGAGCGTCCTGGCGCAGGGAAAGGTAGACACAACACAACACTAAATCCAGCAACAAAAAAGCAGAACACTTAAAACAGGGAACATTAAAACAAGAAGGTTTTCAGGGCCCTACGAAAGGATATTAAATCATCCAAGAGGCGGATTTCCAAGGGGAGCGCATTCCAGAGGGTTGCAGCTTTCACTCGGAAGGAGCGACCCCCCATCCGACTAAGTCTAAAACGGGGGACAACCACCAAGGATTGTCCAAGGGATCGGAGTGAGCGGGTAGGAACGTAGGGAGAGAGCAGTTTGTTAAGTATCACAGGTGCCGACTCTCGAAGAATTTTAAAAACCAGGCAGAGAGCCTTGAATTGAATTCGCTTGTTTATCGGGAGCCAGTGCAGGGACCGCAGAGTATCAGAGGTGGGGCAGGTCCGGGGCAAACCGACCACCGCCCTAGCCGGAGCGTTCTGGACTCGCTGTAAACGAAGGATCTCAGCTTGGTTCGCTCCTAAGAGGAGTGAACTGGCGTAGTCCAGCCGAGAGATAATCATTGCTTGAATGACCAGCTGTCTTGTAGGAGCATCAAAAAATCTGAGCAGGGGTCTTAGCCCGCGTAATACTCCAAAACAGCAGGCCGCCACTCTCTTCGTGTGGGTCACAAAGCTTAACGTGTGGTCAAGCCATACTCCCAAATTCCTGAGTTCCAGGACGGGGGCCGGCGCTGATCCCAGCTCAGGAGGCCACCATCCGTCCCCCCAGTGGTCCGCATCCCTTCCAACGATCATCACCTCCGTTTTTGTCGCGTTCAGCTGGAGACAGTTGTTATTCATCCAGCTGGCAACCTCTGTCAGTCCACTTCGGAACCTGAGGGCATCCTGCTTGGCATCCCCACTGATCGTAACCGCCAACTGAGTGTCGTCGGCATAAGAGACCATGGTTAGGCCCCATTGCCTGGCGACCTCAGCCAGTGGCTGCACGTACAGGTTAAAAAGCGTGGGACTCAGCGAGGAGCCCTGAGGGACCCCCAGGTCCAAAGGATGGTACTTGGACTGAAAAGGAGGGGTGGCAACGCAGAAGGAGCGATCACTAAGGAAGGAGCGGAACCACTGCAGAGCAGAGCCACAAATGCCAATGTCCTGCAAGCGGTGTAGAAGGATGCGATGGGAAACAGTGTCAAAGGCAGCGCTCAGGTCTAATAAAATAAGCGCTGCCGTTTGACCTGCATCGAGCACAATCCGCAAATGCTCAACCATTGCCAGAAGGGCCGTCTCAGTGCTGTGGCCAGCACGAAACCCATTCTGCGTGGGATCCAGGACATTAACTTGGGTCATATGCTCCGTGAGGGCCAGATTTACGTGGGCCTCCATGACCTTGGCTGGCCAAGGGAGCAAAGATATAGGGCGGTAGTTTTCTGGTCTCAGCGGATCCAAGGATGGTTTTTTTAGGATCGGGGAAACCACCGCTTGCTTCCACTTGGCAGGGTCCAGGCCGGAAGTCAGGGAGAGGTTAATCAGAGAACACACTATTGTGCGTCCCTGAAAAGCAACATCCCTGAAAAGGGCAGATCTTACCGGGTCTGCAGGCGAGCCAGACTTGACTCGCAGGGCCCACTTAGCAAACTCCTCATTAGAAAGAGTGGGAAGGGAGTGCAGCGATGGACAGCTGCTGGGGCCGCTCCAGGGAATCACTGGTGGCAGTGTGCTCGGAAACGCCTGGTAGATTTTCTTAACTTTATCCAGAAAGAAAGTGCTAGAGCTTCGCAGTGGGAGATGGAACTGTCCAACTGCGGGGGAACTCTCTTTGCCATCAGGTCTTTTATGGTTTTAAAGATGGTTTTGGTGGGATTGAGGCTATTTCGGAATTCGGCTGCGTAAAACGCCGCCCGGGCCCTGCATATAGCTCGATGGTAGAGCTTAACTGAGGCCAGGTAGATGGATTTCTTATCGGCATCGTACGTCTTACGCCACTCCCTTTCTGCCCGTCTACAAGAGGACTTCATGGCACGCAGCGCACTGTCATACCAGGGGCTAGCCTGCCGGGGACTGGACTTGCTGGAGATGATAGGTACCAGGGCGTCAAGCGCCCTGGTGATCCAGTTACAGAACCGGTCATAGCCCAAGGTGGCATTCAGCAGAGGACCTAGAGGCTCGGCACCCATACTGCGGTGAAGGTCCTCTAGCCTAAGTTTGTTCCAGTGGCGCCGAGGTATCCGCAAAGGAGGTGGAATAGTGGGATTAGCAGGGAGGGGAAGCCAAGCAGACACCAGATAGTGGTCAGACCATATCACAGGATCAACCGCCACAATCTGGACATCCGAGAGAGTCGTAAAAAACGGATCAAGAGTGTGGCCGGCCACGTGTGTAGGCTGAGAGACAAGCTGGATCAGCTGCAGGGCCTCTAAGTCAGCCAGAAAACCACTAATGGCCAGAGACTCTAACCTATCGAAGTGGAGGTTTAGGTCGCCTAAGATCGAAAAATTAGCGCAACCACTAGCCAATAGGCTCACAGCCTCCGGAAAAGCACCTCTAAAAGCTACATCGCTGCCTGGGGGGCGGTAAACAACCATCCCTGACAGCGAGAACCGGGGGGTGATGGTAACCTTAAACAGCGCACTCTCACATCCAGCAATCTGCATGACCGTCCAGGTACATGTAAAAACGGATTTGATAAATAGGGCGATACCTCCACCTCTAGAATGGCGATTAGATCTAAAACATAGATAGCCCGGAGGACAGGCAAGATTGACTATAGCATCATCAGTGTCTTGCAGCCAGGTTTCAGTTAAAGCCAGCAGATCTGGTGTCTCATCCAAAATAAGATCTGCCACAGACAGATGGTGTTTTACTAGAGATCTGGTGTTAAGATTTAAAAATCGTAGACCAGATCCCAGGCTACCCGGCACAGGAAAGACACCGGGAAGAGCTCGTAGGGCGGGGGAACTGGCGAGCTCGCGAATACCTACAGGCCGGTCCAACGACCATCTATTACAAGCACACTGACACGGGCCACACAACGGATGGTGAGATGTGGCAGAGCAGCGTGGGAGAGTATCTCTGATGGCATGAAGCGTGGCACTGGAATAAACAATCATCCTATCAAACCGACGGATGAGGGCATACAGTGATACAAAAAAGAAGATAAACCATCGGCGTACCGCGCGTGCTTGGCGCGGACGGGCGCAGACGGACAGACTCTGGCTCGACTCCGGCGCGAGTCAGGCGCTACCGCTGCGCGTCACCGCTGCGCGAGCAGAGTGAGCTTTAAGTAGCAGCTCACCTGGGCTACAGGAAGCGCTAGAGCGCTCCGGCAAATGGCACAAGGAGGTAGAGACCACCCCAAGATGGCGGCCAAGTGCCACGAGGAAGCTGCAGAAAACGGTAAACTCCGCGAAAAAACGCGGTGGGGGGCACAATTTAAAATGCAAGTATGTGGGCAATAGAAAATTACAAATAAAACAAGGCTCACAAGAAAAAATAATACAATGGTAAAAACGAGCTTTTAAAATAATGAGATAAGCGCAACACGCTTAAATGATAGCCAGTTCAGCGCGCATGCAGGCACCTTTCCCAAGAATGAACAGCGGGAGAGCTTGCCTTAAGTAGCAGCTCACCTGGGCTACAGGAAGCGCTAGAGCGCTCCGGCAAATGGCACAAGGAGGTAGAGACCACCCAAAGATGGCGGCCAAGCGCCACGAGGAACCTCCAGAAAACGGTAAACTCCGCGAAAAAACGCGGTGGGGGGCACAATTTAAAATGCAAGTATGTGGGCAATAGAAAATTACAAATAAAACAAGGCTCACAAGAAAAAAAAATACAATGGTAAAAACGAGCTTTTAAAATAATGAGATAAGCGCAACACGCTTAAATGATAGCCAGTACAGCGCGCATGCAGGCACCTTTCCCAAGAATGAACAGCGGGAGAGCTCGCCTTAAGTAGCAGCTCACCTGGGCTACAGGAAGCGCTAGAGCGCTCCGGCAAATGGCACAAGGAGGTAGAGACCACCCCAAGATGGCGGCCAAGCGCCACGAGGAAGCTGCAGAAAACGGTAAACTCCGCGAAAAAACGCGGTGGGGGGCACAATTTAAAATGCAAGTATGTGGGCAATAGAAAATTACAAATAAAACAAGGCTCACAAGAAAAAATAATACAATGGTAAAAACGAGCTTTTAAAATAATGAGATAAGCGCAACACGCTTAAATGATAGCCAGTACAGCGCGCATGCAGGCACCTTTCCCAAGAATGAACAGCGGGAGAGCTCGCCTTAAGTAGCAGCTCACCTGGGCTACAGGAAGCGCTAGAGCGCTCCGGCAAATGGCACAAGGAGGTAGAGACCACCCCAAGATGGCGGCCAAGCGCCACGAGGAAGCTGCAGAAAACGGTAAACTCTGCGAAAAAACGCGGTGGGGGGCACAATTTAAAATGCAAGTATGTGGGCAATAGAAAATTACAAATAAAACAAGGCTCACAAGAAAAAATAATACAATGGTAAAAACGAGCTTTTAAAATAATGAGATAAGCGCAACACGCTTAAATGATAGCCAGTACAGCGCGCATGCAGGCACCTTTCCCAAGAATGAACAGCGGGAGAGCTCGCCTTAAGTAGCAGCTCACCTGGGCTACAGGAAGCGCTAGAGCGCTCCGGCAAATGGCACAAGGAGGTAGAGACCACCCCAAGATGGCGGCCAAGCGCCACGAGGAAGCTGCAGAAAACGGTAAACTCCGCGAAAAAACGCGGTGGGGGGCACAATTTAAAATGCAAGTATGTGGGCAATAGAAAATTACAAATAAAACAAGGCTCACAAGAAAAAATAATACAATGGTAAAAACGAGCTTTTAAAATAATGAGATAAGCGCAACACGCTTAAATGATAGCCAGTACAGCGCGCATGCAGGCACCTTTCCCAAGAATGAACAGCGGGAGAGCTCGCCTTAAGTAGCAGCTCACCTGGGCTACAGGAAGCGCTAGAGCGCTCCGGCAAATGGCACAAGGAGGTAGAGACCACCCCAAGATGGCGGCCAAGCGCCACGAGGAAGCTGCAGAAAACGGTAAACTCTGCGAAAAAACGCGGTGGGGGGCACAATTTAAAATGCAAGTATGTGGGCAATAGAAAATTACAAATAAAACAAGGCTCACAAGAAAAAATAATACAATGGTAAAAACGAGCTTTTAAAATAATGAGATAAGCGCAGCACGCTTAAATGATAGCCAGTACAGCGCGCATGCAGGCACCTTTCCCAAGAATGAACAGCGGGAGAGCTCGCCTTAAGTAGCAGCTCACCTGGGCTACAGGAAGCGCTAGAGCGCTCCGGCAAATGGCACAAGGAGGTAGAGACCACCCCAAGATGGCGGCCAAGCGCCACGAGGAAGCTGCAGAAAACGGTAAACTCCGCGAAAAAACGCGGTGGGGGGCACAATTTTAAATGCAAGTATGTGGGCAATAGAAAATTACAAATAAAACAAGGCTCACAAGAAAAAATAATACAATGGTAAAAACGAGCTTTTAAAATAATGAGATAAGCCACAGTACGGAATCAGCCATGACACACATAATTGATGACGTGCTTCAAATTCTTGATCAGAATGGTACTTGCCTCCTCATCCTACTCGACCTCTCATCAGCCTTTGATACGGTCAAACACGAGAACTTACTCAATCTGTTGAGTCTCAGAATGGGTCTATCAGGGACAGTACTCAAGTGGTTTACCTCCTTTCTACATAATCGGACTCAGAAATTTAAGATTAACAATACTATGTCCACACCCATTCCTGTATCACTAGGTGTCCCACAAGGATCCGCCCTATCCCCGACACTGTTCAACCTAGTCATGGAACCACTCACCGCACTCCTTCAAGCATCCAATGTGCAATTTCACATGTACGCGGATGATACCCAACTCTACCTTAAAATACACACCCCTGAAGACATCAAACTACTCAACACGACGCTTAGGAACACACAGACTTGGCTGGCAGAAAATCATCTCAAACTTAATGCTATAAAAACAGAATTTCTCCTAATAGCACCTCCCACCAAAGTTCACACCACTCAGGCTTGGCTGATTCATCTCACTGCATTCCACATGCAACCTACCATCGTGGACTCAGCGAAATCTTTAGGCATAACCCTTGACTGCAATCTCAATATGCAGCATCGTATCAGCATTGCAACAAAGGGAGCTAATTTCCAAATCAACACACTGAGGAAGCTGAAACCCTTTCTCCCAGCCAATACTTCAGGACTGCAGTCCTAGCCATAATTTTCCCTGGAGTAGACTATGGAAGTGTTGCCCTCTGTGGGCTCCCTACATCGACAACCACGCCCTTAAGAGCCTCTATTAATGCTGCAGCAAGACTCATCAATGGCTCAAAAAAACGCTCTCACATCACCCCAACCTAAAATCTTTGAACTGGCTGCCATACGAAGCTAGAATACACCTGAAAATTGCATGTATGACACACAAGGCTATACACCACAACTCACCGAGTTACCTTGCTCGGAAACTGACAATCTCGGGTGGCTCAAGAACCACAAGAAGCACAGAAAATCTTCTACTGAAACCTCAAAGATTCCATAAGAAAAAACATATAAACGTTCCTTCTCAAGGATGGCACTTCAGGATCTGGAATGCCCTCCCTCCAGTAATCAGACTCATCTCATCCACGGCATCCTTCAAAAAAGAAGTAAAATCACTCCTATCTAAACTCACCTGAATACAGACTAAAGTAATCTCATGACTCATTATCTCTCATCGCATGACTATGTCCAGCCTGACCACCTATTCACCGTTACTACCTTGCCTGACTCTATTGTTAACCATTTGCGCATCCTTGCACTAAATGATTTGTTTAATTATTATTCCTTTGTTCCTGTATCCGAATTGTGTGTAAAGCGCTCTGATATCTGCAAGGATCTTGTTCGCGCTCTACAAAATTCTGCAAATAAAGAAATAAAATAAATAAATAAACAATTCATCGGGGGTACTGGAGATATAGATTTTTGAGTAAAACTGAAAGCACAGTTTTCCATTCAAAATGCAAACAATCATTGGCAACAACCATGGTAAATGGAAACTTTGCAAACTCTGTAAAACTTGTAAAGAGTTGTGTTTGAATTCTCTGGCCCACTTTAGGTGACCAGTTCCGACAGGGAGAAGGCCAAGGGGCCGTAGGAAGTTTCAGGACATATACCTTGTCACCGAAGCAGTCTCCAGTTCAATTCCAAGCACTATGGACAAACAGACATAGTGCTCAATGGAGTGGTCCTGATACAAGGGATACAGGATGCCGAAGATGCTGTAAGTTGCTGAGGATGCTGTGAGGTCCACGTGGGGCTTCCTGGGGATAATACTCTGTTCATGGTCTTGGTGGGGTAACTTTGGCAATATGGGTCAATGTCCTCAAATTCCTCTTGGGTCTAGCAAAATTTCACATGCCACTGGACTACTGGCCTTTGGTCACAGGGAACCACTGTGCCATTTGGTGAAGGCTAGTGTCCATCTTGGGTGACCAAGCTGCACTCCCACAACTCTACCAGGCCCAGCAGACAAGGGTGCAACTTTTGAGCATCGAGACGTGGTCTCCCCAGTCGCACGTCAATGGCGATCAAGAAATTGTGGCTACTAACTAATCAGGATGGACTTCCACAGCTTTTGAGGCCCTTGTGCAGCACCTTGACCATCACCAACTGACTATTGGAGCTCACCTTTGCTGTCTGGGGCTCGGGAATGACTTTTCCTTGAGCCAGGCAACACAGGCACAATTCTCTCTTTGCTAGTCCAAGGATCAGCAGATACAGTCTAGCAGTTTTTTTTAAACAGGTTTTAGAGTGCGCACAGCTGCCTCAGCAAAGGGGTGTCCCAGTTCTAACTATAGCAATAGTGGGGGAGATACTGAGAGGAACAGACCCTATAGTGTAGGAAAAAGATGAGTTTTAATGGCTTTGCAAAATACCATGTAGTTGGTAATGCTGAGGATGTGCAACAGGATGAAGTTCCAGAGTTTTTCCACTTGGATACAGAAAGAGCGTCCTTCTGGACGCTCTCTCCTCACCCGAGGTACAACCGCCAGATGCTGACCCATGGTACATAGCTGGTGAGAAGGTAAGTAGGCTGAGAGCATGTTCTCCAGGATATCTGGGGAAGAAAGATTCATGAATTTATGGGCAATGCCGAGGGCCTTGAACTCAATGTGTTTCGCTACCGGCAGCCAGTGTAGTTTGCTGATGGCGTTGATCGTAGAGCAAGTTCTTGGAAGGCCAAGTAGAGTTCTGGCAGCCGCATTTTGAGCCCTTTGCAAACATAGGATTTCATCCTTATTAGCCCCCAAGTAAAGTGAACTGGCTTAGTCCAGCCTAGATAAGAGGAAGGCCTGGATGATTACTTTGCTGACTGCGGGATAAAAAAAAAACAGAAAGTGTTTTGAGCCCCCACAGGAGTCCAAAGCAGGCCCAGCTACTTTTTTGGTCTGGACCTGGAAGCTAGGGGCCGAATTGATCCTTACAACCAGGTTTTTGACCACCTGTTGAGAGACGGGAGCACAGCCCAAAGTCGGAAGCCACCAGCTCTCACTCCACAGCTCAGTCTCTCCCTACTAGCAGAATCTCAGTTTTGCTAGCATTTAGCTGGAGGCAGTTGGCCATCATCCACTCTGCAATGGCTGAGAGATTGCTTCTGAACTTGAGAGTATCCTGCGTGGCATCCTCAGAGAGTGTTACTATCAGCTGGTATCATCAGCATATGAGACCACTGTTAGTCCTCTGTGGCACTCCTTGTTTGATATTGTGTATCAGGGAGGTAAAAGGAGGTGCCAGCACCTGGAAGCTTCTTTCAGAGAGAAAAGAGGCAAACCAGCCCAGGGCCGGACCCTCAATGCCATCCTCCTCCAGTCGTTGCAACAGATTCTAATGAGATACCATGTCGAACACAGTACTGAGATCAAGAAGTGTCATCGCAGATGTACGTCCGGCATCTAGGGCCTGCCTCTTATGTTTGGTTACTGCTAGGAAGGAAGTCTCCGTACTGTGGCCTGGGCGGAAACCATGCTGAGAGGAGTCAAGTGTGTTGTTATTTCCAGGAAACCAGTCAGAATGGAATCGATGTGATCCCGGTGATCTTGGACACCCACAGCAGAAGTGAAATAGGGCGAACATTTTCTGGTTTAGCAGTGTCCAATGTGGGTTTCTCAAGCAGAGGGACCGCCAATCCCTGGGGCAACCGGCAAGGACAGGGACATATTGATCAGCTGACAAAGATGGGAAGAAGCAGAGGCAAAGATTTACAAAATTGCTCAGGCTTGAGAGGATCTGCAGGGGAACTTGATTTAATTTTTCTACTTAGTGTACGTATCTCATCCAGAGAGATCAGAGGGAGAACAGAGAGTGTGGGGGTGGCAGAGGGCCTGTAAACAGAGCCTGATCTAATCGTAGTATGGGAAAGATAACCACAGTTGGCGCTTTGTGATTTTTGGCATTATTTTCACTTAAGAGTTTGAAATTGCATATCTAGAGTTCTCCTACTTGGAATTTTAATCATTCTGATATGATTTTGTTTATCAAAAGTTACTCTATTTTTCTAAATTGCGGCAGGATTTTTCATGTGTTGTATTTTCACTTTATTGCTGTTAGAGCGCTGCGTAAATATTCTAGACATTGCTTTTTGCCAAGCCCCCAAAGGATTAAGCACAGTTTAATTTACTGACTTGTTTGTGATTCGCCCTGATGAGGATCTTGGTTGGCGTGAGAAAGGCTCACACATGCATCAACCAATAACTCAATTTCCCACATTGAGCAGCTGAGTTTATGAACCACAGAATGTCATGGGTTGTTTGCCTGTGCACTTCACACCATTTAAATATATTTACCAAGCATTTGGGTCTCTTTTTATTTGAAAGTATTGTGGAGAATGTGCTTCTTCCAAGAATGTGCTCGATTTGCCCCAGGCAGATTATCTTTGTGCTCTGTGTTGCATCCACCTGGGCTAATGCATTTACCATCTTAAGAAAAAGAATGAGCACAGCTCACTATGATTCCAGCATCAGTACAGGTCATTTAGTCAAGCATTAGGTGTTCTTTAGCACCATTGATTCTAAGCTTCATTTGGAAGTGGTAGCAATAGGAGTGAAAATTTAACTTGGTGATCCTAGTTCTGTATCATGAACATGTTCTACTTCAGTATGCATGCACATATTTTCTCAACTGATAATTTAACTTGTAGATTTTCAGAGTTAATGTACGCACTGAACACAGCTCAGTTTCAGCAAAACAAGTGCATACAACTCTTCTGAGCCTGTTCTTGTTTGGTGAATATGTTCATGATGTGGTCTTTGTTGTGAAGAAAGAGGTGCATTATTTGGTGTGGTTGTGTGGCCAGATATTAATTTGGGTCCAGTTAGGCTTTTTTGTTACAACTTAACTCAACCCTGGGTAGCTGTGGCTTCAAACAGTCAGCTTAAACTAAGGAACAAATGTAAAGCATATAAAAGAAGTGCCAAAACGTACACAAAAAGGATACATCTCATTGTTATGTATTTTTTAAAACCAACGATATGCCCAACCCCCTACTCATCACCCCCTCCTGCTTCTCCCTCGCCCTCATCAGATCTCACACCCAACCGAGCCAACACACCCTCAACTCACCACTTGGTCCAACTCCACTACAGTACCAAACACCACTTTGGACAAGATCATGTCCACTCTTCTCCAAATTAAAGACGAACTGCACACTTTCAAAGAGTTGTTCTCGAATCAACCCGGGCACCTCCCACCCCCCAAAAATCTCCCACCCACCAAGCCCACCACCCGTCCTATGCCTCCACAGAAACGTATCCTCCTTACTGGACCTCAATTCCCTCCCGCAATCTTGCCACTCATCCTCTGCGAATCATCAATCCACTCTCAGCGTACGACATACGTTCCCTCCTGCGCTCTTATGATCCCGCTCTCACGTCCCACATAGCCCCCACACACCTTCCCATCCCTACTATCCACCCAAACCCTCACAGGTCCTCCACACAAAATGCCAGAGGTATCGTTGCCAATACTCTTTAAAAAGTTACACTCACTCTTGACCCCTCCTCCTCCCTTGTCACTCGCCGGCTTAAATGCACTCTCCTGAACTGTAGATCGGCCCCAAGACACGCATCAGACATTGCCGAACTTAACATCGCACACGACCTAGACTTGACCATACTCACCGAAACATGGTTTTCAGAATTTTCCTTGCCACTCATTAACATTCTAGTATCCCCTAATTACCACATCATCAGACTGGATAGGAGTGGCAAGACAGGGGGTGGAATCACATGTATTCACTGGTGCAGCCTCTCTGAAGCTAGAGCCATATCCCCTTTATTCTCCTCTTGTGAACTTCTGCCTCGACATCAACAGCGATGGCAATCCTGTTTGCTCCTTACATTTTATCTACCTCCCACCAGGGGACAACCTCACCTTTACTGAACACCTCATGGACATGATCACAACGAATTCTGGACGGCAACACACACAAATATTCCTTGGCGATTTCAACCTCCACTGGAATGCTCACAACGACTCGGTGGTCACTAGTCTCAAAAACTAGACCTCACCCAATTCTGCAACAGCCCTACTCACGATAAAGGCTCTATCCTGGATCTAATAATTTCCAAAAACGACTCCATTCAACTTGATTCAATCCAACCCTGTGACTGGTCTGACCACCACATTACCACATTCTTCATCAATGAAAACGTTAAATCTAACCCGGTTTAACATACCAAACCACAGATCCGGAAGAGAGACCTGAAGAAACTCAATCCCAATTCAGTACCTTCTCCCAGCTACAATCTTCTCCTACCCCCTATAAACGCCTCTGATGTACAGGTCCTCACTGACCGCTACCTCAAATCGATGACCTCCATTATCAATGAGGTTGCCCCCCTTCAAATATAGAGAATTTCCTCTAAAAACTCTAAACCGTGGTACGACGGGCTGCTCAACGAAGACAGACGAGAATTGAGATTGGCAGAACGCAATTGGGGATCAGTCCCTTCAGCTATGCACCTCAAAACAATAAAGAAAAAAAGAAACGCTTACTTCAGAAAAATCAAACGCTTGAAAGCAGATTTATTTAGCCGCCAGCTCAACCAAGCAAGAAACCAACCAAAAAAACTATTTGAGCTTATCAAAACTCAATCCAAGGATGAACCTCAACGACTGCAAAACAATTCTAGCACACTACCGACCTGTGAAGAATTCTCCACTTTCTTTAATCTAAAGACAGACAACATCAAGAAAGACATCCTCACCGATCTAAGCCTATACTCTAGCCCCCACAGCAAAACACCCCTCATTCCAAAAAACAATGCTACGTGGTCTTCCTTCGAAACCTACTCTTAAGAATCTATAGGCAAGATTCTTAGCACATTGAAGCCCTCCAATCACCTAACTGATACTCTACCCGCAAATGCTGTAAAAGACTTTACCCCACTACTACTCCCGCTCTGGACCAATATCATTAATAGCTCAATTCAACAAGGATGCATCCCGGATTCCCTCAAAGTGGGACAAGTATTGCCGATACTAAAGAAACCCACAGCAGACCCTCCCGATCTGAACAACTATCGACCTATCTCCAATATCCCTACCCTGGCCAAACTGTTAGAAAATGTGTACACATCCAACTGGCAAAACACATCGAGCACTTTGACCACCTCAACTCACACCAATCAGGCTTCCGATCAGGCCACAGTACGGAATCAGCCATGACACACATAATTGATGATTTGCTTCAAATTCTTGATCAGAATGGTACTTGCCTCCTCATCCTACTCGACCTCTCATCAGCCTTTGATACAGTCAAACACGAGAACTTACTCGATCTGTTGAGTCTCAGAATGGATCTATCAGGGACAGTACTCAAGTGGTTTACCTCCTTTCTTCATAATCGGACTCAGAAAGTTAAGATTAACAATACTATGTCCACACCCGTTCCTGTATCACTAGGTGTCCCACAAGGATCCGCTCTATCCCCGACACTGTTCAACCTAGTCATGGAACCACTCACCACACTCCTTCAAGCATCCAATGTGCAATTTCACATGTACGCGGATGATACCCAACTCTACCTTAAAATACACACCCCTGAAGACATCAAACTACTCAACACAACGCTTAGGAACACACAGACTTGGCTGGCAGAAAATCATCTCAAACTTAACGCTATAAAAACGGAATTTCTCCTAATAGCACCTCCCACCAAAGTCCACACCAATCAGGCTTGGCTGAATCATCTCACTGCATTCAACGTGCAACCTACCATCGTGGACTCAGCGAAATCTTTAGGCATAACCCTTGACTGCAATCTCAATATGCAGCATCATATCAGCATTGCAACAAAGGGAGCTAATTTCCAAATCAACACACTGAGGAAGCTGAAACCCTTTCTCCCAGCCAATGACTTCAGGACTGCAGTCCAAGCCCTAGTTATCCCTCGAGTAGACTATGGAAGTGTTGCCCTCTGCGGCATCCCTACATCGACAACCACGCCCTTAAGAGCCTCTATTAATGCTGCAGCAAGACTCATCAATGGCTCAAAAAAACGCTCTCACATCACCCCGACCTAAAATCCTTGAACTCACTGCCATACGAAGCTAGAATACACCTGAAAATCGCATGTATGACACACAAGGCTATACACCACAAATCACCCAGTTACCTCGCCCGGAAACTGACAAACTCGGGTGGCTCAAGAACCACAAGAAGCACAGAAAATCTTCTACTGGAACCTCAAAGATTCCATAAGAAAAAAACATGTAAACGTTTCTTTTCAGGATGGCACTTCAGGATCTGGAATGCCCTCCCTCCAGAAATCAGACTCATCTCATCCACGGCATCCTTCAAAAAAGAAGTAAAATCCCTCCTATCTAAACTCACCTGAATACAGACTAAAGTAATCTCATGACTCATTATCTCTCATCGCATGACTATGTCCAGCCTGACCACCTATTCACCGTTACTATCTTGCCTGACTCTATTGTTAAACATTTGCGCATCCTTGCACTAAATGATTTGTTTAATTATTATTCCTTTGTTCCTGTATCCCATCTGTGTGTAAAGAGCTCTGATATCTGCAAGGATCTTGTTCGCGCTCTACAAAACTCTGCAAATAAATAAATAAAATAAATAAATAAACAATTCATCGGGGGTTCTGGAGATATAGATTTTTGAGTAAAACTGAAAGCACAGTTTTCCATTAAAAATGCAACCAATCATTGGCAACTACCATGGTAAATGGCAACTTTGCAAACTCTGTAAAACATGTAAAGAGTTGTGTTTTAATTCTCTGGCCCACTTTAGGTGACCAGATCCGACAGGGAGAAGGCCAAGGGGCCGTAGGAAGTTTCAGGACAGGTACCTTGTCACCAAAGCAGGCTTAAGTTCAATTCCAAGCACTATGGACAAACCGACATAGTGCATAATGGAGTGGTCCTGATACAAGGGATACAGGATGCCGAAGATGCTGTAAGTTGCCGAGGATGCTGTGAGGTCCATGTGGGGCTTCCTGGGGATAATACTCTGTTCATGGTCTTGGTGGGGTAACTTTGGCAATAGGGGTCAATGTCCTCAAATTCTTCTTGGGTGTAGCAAAATTTCACATGCCACTGGACTACTGGCCTATGGTCACAGGGAACCACTGTGCCATTTGGTGAAGGCTAGTGTCCACCTTGGGTGACCAAGCTGCACTCCCACAACTCTACCAGGTCCAGCAGACATGGGTGCAACTTTTGAGCATCAAGACTTGGTCTCCCCAGTCTCACGTCAATGGTGATCAAGAAATTGTGGCTACTAACTAATCAGGATGGACTTCCACAGCTTTTGAGGCCCTTGTGCAGCACCTTGACCATCACCAACTGACTATTGGAGCTCACCTTTCCTGTCTGGGGCTCAGGAATTACTTTTCCTTGAGCCAGGCACCACAGGCACAATTCTCTCTTTGCTAGTCCAAGGATCAGCAGATACAGTCTAGCAGGTTTTTTAAAAACAGGTTTTAGAGAGCGCACAGCTGCCTCAGCAAAGGGGTTTCCCAGTTCTAGCTATAGCAGTAGTGGGGGGATACTGAGAGGAACAGACCCTATAGTATAGCAAAAAGATGAGTTTTAATGGCTTTGCAAAATACCATGTAGTTGGTAATGCTGCGGATGTGCGACAGGATGAAGTTCCAGAGTTTTTCCACTTGGATGCGGAAAGAGCGTCCTTCTGGACGCTCTCTCCTCAACCGAGGGACAGCCGCCAGATGCTGACCCATGGAACATAGCTGGTGAGTAGGTAAGTAGGGTGAGAGCATGTTCGCCAGGATATCTGGGGAAGAAAGATTCATGATTTTATGGGCAATGCCGAGGGCCTTGAACTCAATGTGTTGCGCTACCGGCAGCCAGTGTAGTTTGAAGATGGCGTTGATCGTAGAGCAAGTTCTTGGAAGGCCAAGTAGAGTTCTGGCAGCCGCATTTTGAGCCCTTTGCAAACATAGGATTTCATCCTCATTAGCCCCCAGGTAAAGTGAACTGGCTTAGTCCAGCCTAGATAAGAGGAAGGCCTGGATGATTACTTTGCGGACTGCGGGATAAAAAAAAACGGAAAGTGGTTTGAGCCCCCACAGGATTCCAAAGCAGGCCCAGCTACTTTTTTGGTCTGGACCTGGAAACTAGGGGCCGAATTGATCCTTACAACCAGGTTTTTGGCCACCTGTTGAGAGACGGGAGCACAGCCCAAAGTCAGAAGCCACTAGCTCTCACTCCACAGCTCAGTCTCTCCCTACTAGCAGAATCTCAGTTTTGCTAGCATTTAGCTGGAGGCAGTTGGCCATCATCCACTCTGCAATGGCTGCGAGATCGCTTCTGAACTTGAGAGTATCCTGCGTGGCATCCTCAGAGAGTGTTACTATCAGCTGGTATCATCAGCATATGAGACCACCGTTAGTCCTCTGTGGCACTCCTTGTTTGATATTGTGTATCAGGGAGGTAAAAGGAGGTGCCAGCACCTGGAAGCTTCTTTCAGAGAGAAAAGAGGCGAACCAGCCCAGGGCCGGACCCTCAATGCCATCCTCCTCCAGTCGTTGCAACAGATTCTGATGAGATACCATGTCGAACACAGTGCTGAGATCAAGAAGTGTCATCGCAGATGTATGTCCGGCATCTAGGGCCTGCCTCATATGTTTGGTTACAGCTAGGAAGGAAGTCTCCGTACTGTGGCCTGGGCGGAAACCATGCTGAGAGGAGTCAAGTGTGTTGTTATTTTCCAGGAAACCAGTCAGAATGGAATTGATGTGATCCCGGTGATCTTGGACACCCACAGCAGAAGTGAAATAGGGCGAACATTTTCTGGTTTAGCAGTGTCCAATGTGGGTTTCTTAAGCAGAGGGACCACCAAGCCCTGGGGCAACCGGCAAGGACAGGGACATATTGATCAGATGACAAAGATGGGAAGAAGCAGAGGCAAAGATTTACAAAATTACTCAGGCTTAAGAGAATCTGCAGGGGAACTTGATTTAATTTTTCTACTTAGTGTACGTATCTCATCCAGAGAGATCGGAGGGAGAACAGAGAGTGTGGGGGTGGCAGAGGGCCTGTGAACAGAGCCTGATCTAATCGTATTATGGGAAAGGTCTTGTAGATGTTCACAACCTTCTTAATGAAGAATGCAGCAAGATTCTCGCAATGCTGGTCAGACAAAATCAGAGGCGCTTTAGATGACAGATTTGAGATCTTTAAGTATTAAGAGAACACTTTTAGGGGGATTGTTGCTATTCCTGATTTCGTCAGTAAAGTAAGCCGCCCTTTCCTTCTGAATGGCCCTATGTTAACTCTTAATGGCTGCCTGAGAGTGCTCCTTCAAGACAGGGTCATAGTCCCGTCTCCATGCCTGTTCAAACCTTTTGCAAGTTTTCCAAATGGTAGCTAGCTTACTGTTGTACCATGGTTTTGATTTGCTATTTCGACTCTGTGACCACTGAACAGGAATGAGAGTGTCAAGAGGCACCCTAATCCAATTGGATAGGGCTTTGTCAGCCGCATTTGGGTCATCAGGCAAGCTAGGGGCATGCGTAAGGAGGAGGGGATGAAATTGATCGATATGGGATGCCAGGGACGTTTAAGGACTGACTTCTGGACCACCCTATAAATGGGCTCTACCCCCGAGAGTATCATAGGTACCAGATAGTGGTCGAACCAACTTATCGGTACGGGGAGATCGATTGTAAGAGTAGAAAGATTAGAGAAGACTGGGTCAAGCAGGTGGCCGGCAGAATGGGTACAGCCTGAGACAAGTTGTATCAACTGAAGGACGGCAAGGTCGGCTAGAAAATTACCCATTTCAGAGTCATGTTTGTTATCCAGGTGCAGGTTCAGGTCACCAATAATGCTGAAGTTGGCAGATCTAATAGCCGAAGCACTTACTGCAAGAATCAGTGCAGCCCTGAACTCTTTTGATGGCCACGGCGGGTGATATACCAGTAGCCCAGACATTGTATAGGTGGCGCTGAAGATGATCCTAAGGAGTGCACACTCACAGCTGACCAACATCTCTTTCGTAAAGATGCAGGCTTGGCTGGATTTAAAGATGACTGCAATGCCACCACCTCTTTTCTCTCTATTGAGAGTCGCAATGCTGAAATCCGGGGGCAGAGCCAAACCAGGCTCAGCTACCGTGTCAGCTTTGAGCCAGGTTCTATCAGAAAATATCAGGTGACTCGTCCTGCAACAGATCGTAAACCTCAGCAAAGTGCTTTTCTAGGGGGCAGCAGTTTAAGCTGAGGAGATTGATACCATGCTTGGGCAGGGGAAGAAAGGTTGCGGGGGATGTAGCCAACCACGAATCAAAACCACAGCTTCTGCAACAAAACGGGCCCTCAAGCGAGTTACTCAGAAGATTGTCGCAAGAGTTGGCCCACTTCCTAATAGATAGTAGGTCACAACAGTAATAAGTCTGCTTGTTACAGGGCAAACCAGCAGCATGTCTGGCGTCGTCCAGGCGTGGACAGATGCAGACGGGCTTGCCTTAGGCACGCCTGCGGCTATCCAGCGATGTGCCCGCTGCACGCATCTGCTGAGACTCAGCGGGCACATCGGGTTAAATGGAGGAGAGAGTGGTCCCTCCATAGTTTGGAAGTGTGTCACCAGCAACGAACGTGAAGGAAATAGCCTCCACACAAACGGCACAGAGCTGCGGTGGAACAGGGCGAAATGCGAAATACAGGTAGGAAAAGTGCAAGTACAAGATTAAAAGCACTTTAGGTAGCCAGCCCTCGCACAGTAAAAGCAAGAACAACTTGAAATAAATCCAGCAGCAGCCTCACCAGCAACTGCTGTGATTCTCCTGGCACATCGGGTTTAATGGAGGAGAAAGCGGCTAGACTAGGCCGCCTCCTCCATCGCTAGGAAGTGTGTCACCAGCAAGGGAAGGCGGGGAACGTAAAGGAAACGCTCTCCACACAAACTGTACAGAGCTGCAGTGATATGGGGCGAAATTCGCAGCACAGGTAGGAAAAGTGAAAGTACAAGATTGAAAGTTGGTGCAGCACCTCTTGCCAGATCCAGCAGTCCTTCTTTTGTTCTCCCTCCATCCACATGCGATCTAAGGTCTGGGTGCCAGGTTCCACATTTATGCCCAAAAATTGCCCTCATGGGGATGTATCGGTTACTAACCAATGAACTTCCAGGACCTTTCCCACCTAATGATGACTTCCAGCAATGAGTGGCATCTGTCTATCCCTGTGTGCACTATTCTGCCCACTCCCAAGATGGCTGAACTCTTCTCTTGGTGTGGGGAGCTTGGTAGCCCACCCTATAGGGGTTTCTACCTGAGGGCTACACACCCGTCCAAAAACGGGTTTGGCAACTGGTCTCCTCTCTCAGTCACCAACGTCAAACTATCTGCCCAATTAAAAGAGCAGTCTTACACATTTGTGTCCACCATTTGCCCTTCAAAGGCATTTTCTCTATTGAAACTCATCTTCTGGGCTCACACTCTGTATGTCTCTCCATTCAACAGCATTGTATAGCCATTCCATTATACCACACATTAGTCTTCTGAACCTCACTCCACTGTACAATGTACTCCACACTATGCCACTCCAAGTACCATACCCTGTGTCTCTTCCTACCAGGAAGCCCCGTGAGCCCAATGGGTGTTGCGAGCCTGCACTCCACTGTAAACTACTCCACTCTACGCTATTCTATTGTATGCCCACACATTGTACACTACTCCACTCTATACCAATTTACTCTACGTTATTCCACTGTACACTATTCCACTCTATGCATGACACTGTACGCCACTCCACTATATGCTACTGCACTCTACCTCACTCCACTATACACCACCACAGTCTATTCCATCCACTTCACTGTAAACCACTCCACACTACTCTACTCCACTCTACTCTATTCCACTCTATGCCAATCCACTGTACAACACTTCACTTGTACGCTATTCCACTGTATGCCACTCCACTCAATGCCACTCCATTCTACGCTATTCCACTGTATGCCACTCTGCTGTAAGCTACTCAACTCTACACCACTCCACTGCACACTCCCCCAATGTATGTCACTTCACTCTATGCTTTTCCACTGCATGCCCCTTCACTGTATGCTACTTCACCAGGGCCGGACTGGTAATGCCAGGCACCGGGCAATCCCCCGGGAGGCCGGAAGGGGTGGGGGCCGGTTTCCTTACAGGGGGCTGGTTTTGTCCCCCAGCAACAAATTCAGAAGCCTGTCTGTACTGCTCTGCACAGTGCCCTGAGCGCAATGTGCACTCCTCCTGCCTCTAAAAGATGCTGCGGTGCCGTAGCTGGGTTGAATTTAGTAGTGTGTGTGCCTCGCACACACATTACTAAATTCAACCCAAATCACCATACTAATAACCAGTCCACTGCACTGTGTGTGCAAGGTAGCGCAGGGACAGGGTGCCGACCGTGCAGTGCAGGCCGTGCGCACCAATCACGTACATTTACTTTTGGCACCGCCACCACAACTCCGAGCAGCTCGTGACCAGGCAGGCACTGAGGCACTTGATCTGCATTCATTGTAGGCAGTGATGAAAAAGCAGGCACTGAGGCACTTGATCTGCCTTCATTGTAGGCAGTAACAAAAAGGCAGGCACTGAGGCACTTGATCTGCCTTCATTGTAGGCAGTGACGTAAAGGGGGGCGCAGATCAACCCGAGAGTTTGACCTGACCAATGATTCTGCACCCCCTAGTCAAATTTGCCCGCCTGCGCCCTAAGAGAAGTTGGTTCCCAGAACCCGGGCCTGCGGTTGGTTCACTTGAAGCCCACCTGACTGTTTGAAGATTAAGTGATACCATTTGGAAACCAGCGCGGCGGGGAGCCACTGCCAGCCTGCCTCTGCTGCAGCTTCCACCAGGTTGTATCCTCGTGGCCACATGGGACCCCAAGTTGAGCGTGGTAATGAAGTAGGAACACTTGCGACCAACCCCGGGCGGACTCGTGCCCGCTGCTAGAGTGGTGGCCTGGGGCAGCATTAGTACTGCAGTGTGGCCCCCAGGTATGTACAATTCAATATTGAGTTCCATGTCAGTCAGAATGTATTTGCGTGAGAAATATAAACATATACATTATTACAAAGACTGCTGCAAGCTATGAGCGTGCGCGTGCATGAATTGTTTTATTTTACATCACCCTGCCTGGGCGCCAAGGGAAATCCAGGCCAGCAGCAACATAATCCCACTTTCAAGGCCCTTTGTCTTTGTAATGTCGGCAGTGTTCCCCCTAAAGAGGTGAACGGTTGGGAATTAAGGGGGTCCTTGTCTCAAGAGCTATCGTCTTTGAGAAGTATTCCTTTTGGGGCGAACCTGCCATTATATTGGCCCACATTACCACAGAGGCGATAGAAGCCGGAATGGCTCGTCTGCTCATAGATGGCATACAAAGTGCACACACCCCAGATACGTTTGCTCCCCCTTTAATAGAGACACCTGAGTCCAGTTTGGTTCCCGCAATGTTTACGTTTTTATTAAAATTACAGTTCAAGACCAATTACTCCATTGGTCTCCATTTCTTTATTGTAAACTATAAAACTTGTTTATCAACATCACAGTATTCAAATATTATTATTCACACGAATGTACATATTCATTCCATTTGCAGCCCGTTCTCCAACAGGGATTTGCTTGACCTTCGGGCTGTGCCAGCAGGCCACAACCAAGTTAGCCTGCTCTCCTTAATGTAACCGCCTTCCGGTTAACAGAGCCGCAGGTAAATAATCTGCCACCACTTGTGGCACCCAACGGCTTCCAGGGTAGAGCTAGAGAATCCAGGGCCACCAGCAGGTCAACCCCAAATCTCCCGCCAGCTCGGAGCCCACGATGATATTTAAGACCTGTTCTGGGGTAAAAAATGGCACTGACCAAAGGAGTCCCTGTGATACCTCTTGTTCAGGACCCCGCAACCGCACTTATTGAAGCCCTAATTCAGGGATGGGTGGGTGGGTGACTTCTTTATGCGTCGTCCGACTCCTGGGAGGTCAAGTGGACAAAGAGGGGGTCCTAACGTGAGGCGCGGGCTTTTAATCTTCGCGCTTCAAACTACTTCCGGTCCCCTCTACCCTATTGGTGACGTGCTTCCTGTTTTTCCCTTCGCTATCCCTTCCGAGTCGTGCGACCCGGAAGGGATTTCCTTACCTTTGTGGCCCTTTGGCTGCCACTAACGGCGCCACATCCCTTATGTGGGGTGGCGCCTTGCATAGATGGCATACAAAGTGCACACACCCCAGATACGTTTGCTCCCCCTTTAATAGAGACACCTGAGTCCATTTTGGTTTCCGCAGTGTTTACGTTTTTATTAAAATTACAGTTCAAGACCAATTACTCCATTGGTCTCCATTTCTTTATTATAAACTTTAAAGCTTGTTTATCAACATCACAGTATTCAAATATTAATATTCACACGTATGTACATATTCATTCTATTTACAGCCCGTTCTCCAACTGGGCTTTGCTTGACCTTCGGGCTGTGCCAGCAGGCCACAACCAAGTTAGCCTGCTCTCCTTAATGTAACCGCCCTCCGGTTAACAGAGCCGCAGGTAAATAATCTGCCACCACTTGTGACACCCAACGGCTTCCAGGGCAGAGCTAGAGAATCCAGGGCCACCAGCAGGTCAACCCCAAATCTCCCGCCAGCCCGGAGCCCATGATGATATTTAAGACCTGTTCTGGGGTAAAAAATGGCATTGACCAAAGGAATCCCTGTGATACCACTTGTCCAGGTCCCCGCCACAGGACGAGGCGCTTACTGGCGGACTCGACCTCCCCCCCTGCGCTCAAGAGCTTCCGAAATGGCCCCTAGCACTGTTTGTATGAAAAGTTCATTGCCCGCCTCTGAGAGGTGCACTCCGTCCCTAGCGTACAGTTCGTGCCTAGACGTTTGTATTAGTTTATGCCTGATTGTACCAATGCTCGATTTCTGAATTATTTCCGCCACTGACTGATTCAACCTTTTCATCAACTTATTCACCGCCTTCAGAGGCATGCCCCGTGCCCATACCTGCCTCGGAATGACTTCGGACCATAGCAAAATGGCATTCGGTAACAGATTCTTGATAGCTGCCAGCGCAGTGAACAAAGATTCTTTTACACCCCTCCGTCCCACCGGGATCATGTCGTTGCCTCCACAATGCAACACCAGTACATCTGGGATAGGCATGCCTCTGTTCATGGCTGCCTGCAGGTCGTCGGGGCGTCGGCTAAATGTTGCCCCCCTATCCCCACCCAATGGTGGTCCAACCCTTGGGTCTCCAGCACCTTTCTTTCCAGCAAACTTGTGAAGACCAACCCCGCCCTGCTAATAAAGGAGTGGCCGCACCAACAAATTTGGGGCCTTTTGGGTGTGATACCTAGAGCAAGATTTGAAATGAAACAATGGTCAGCACTAACTATGTACAATAAGGGAGGCACGCTACTACACTCAAACTAGTTGCGGACGAATGTAACACTCGTAACACGCTGACTTCCAGCGCCCTAGCCTCCTAATAGTTTCTTCAGGGAGCCCCAGGCCTGCCGCTGTAGTAGCCGCCCCAATGCGGAATGAATGAGATGTGAAGTCAGTTGAGTCTACACCCAACCTAGTCAAAGCCAGCTTAACAACCCTTGTGAACTGAAATCTAGTGAGGGGGGAACCGTCCCTATGCAGCAAAACTCTATCATCGTTCCCTTGCGGCCTGATGTGCAAGAACTCCCCTGTCAGTCTAACCGGACAGTACGACACCCCCGCACACTGCCTAATTGTAACCACGTCCCCTTGCCCAGAGGGTCTGTCTTTGATCTACATACCCTGACTTTCAGGACGTCCCCTGCCACAATCAAGTCTCCGCACCGTAAGCCCCCTTCCTTATCTGCCTTAGAGGCCGGGAGCAATTCTGAGATCCTGAGTGCCCCGCAAAAAGCTAGTAAAAAGCTACCCTAAATAGCTGGGTTTCGTAAAGGGGAAACAAATCTTGGGCAGGGTCTCCAGGATGTCTACCAGCCTGGTCACGTCTATGGGCCTTCTTAAGTCCTTCACCCCAGGGGCTAAACGTTCCCATCCCCTCACAGCTCTCCTCACTCTCTGGTCTTTTGTTGGATCTGCCACCCCACTTAAGCCAGCATAGAATGCTAATACCGACAGTTGCCTCTTCATCATTGCGACTGATTTCCCGCTGTCCCTCTGATGCACTATGAAGCCTAACACGCTCAAGGGTGAGAAAACCTCTACTAAACCTGCCCCTTTTAAGTAATCTTGATAGAACTGCCACGACCTCTCATACAAACTCTTAGTCTTGGGGGCCAAGGATGCAGTTATCAACTCAGGGGCTGCGGGGCACCAAGCTTCCATAGCCCCCGCTGGGAAGTCCGTCATCCCTCTGTCTGCTTGCAGCCAATGTACGCGGAAGTCTGCCAACTTAAAACGGGACAAGGCATCAGCAGCATGGTTGTCTACCCCCGGAACATGTCTTGCAGTAAAATGTACATTGCGACGCAGGCATTGCAACACTAGTTCTTTCAATAGACGCAGCATCCATGTGCAAGTTGCTCTCTGATTGTTAATCGCCATCACCACTGACATGCTGTCTGACCAGAAAACAATGTGCCTGTCTGCTAGCGTGTTCCCCCACAGATGCAATGCCACTACTATGGGAAACAGTTCTAAGAAAGTAACATTGCGTGTCATACCCTGTCGTGTCCATTCCTCCGGCCAATACTGCATGCACCACTTGGGACCCAATATCGCCCCGAAGCCTACGCTCCCTGCCGTATCCGTGAATAGTTCAAGGTCTGCGTTCGAGGATGCCAGTTTCTGCCATATCACAGACCCATTAAAATTGTCTAGGAAGTCCTTCCAGATGCTCAAGTCATTCCTTACCTAACTCTATGGTGTTTTGCGCGGAGCCCTGACATCGCCCTTGCTATGCTCCTAGAGAATGCCCTGCCCATCGGGATGACTCTCAAGGTGAAGTTCAGTTGCCCTAACAAGACTTGCAGCTGATGTAATGTAACCTTCCTTGACCTTAAACAGTCCTCAATAGCAGCCTTGAAGGCAGACACCTTTGACCTGGGTAGCCTACAAACCCCTTCCCTTGTGTCGAATTCAATGCCTAAGAATGTCAGGCAGGTAGTCGGCCCTTCTGTCTTTTCTGCTGCCAATGGAGCCCCCAGGGCTTCAGCCAGGTGCTGGAACCCAGCAGGGCCTTTCTGCATGACTATGAACCCTGAGGACAGAGGAATAGAAAGTCGTCTAGGTAGTGTACCACTGCATGGGATTTATCCGTTGAAAGGAATTGCTCCACCGCCCATTCTAAAAACCTGGCAAAAGATTTGAATACTGCGCACGCGATTGAACAGCCCATCGGCATGCACAGGTCAATGAAGTAATCTCCTCTGAAGGTGAAACCCAAGAACTTAGTATCCCCCGGATGAACTGGCAGGAGCCTAAATGCAGCCTCGATATCGGATTTGGCCATTAAGGCCCCTTCGCCCAGGGCCTGCAACTTTTCGATTGCAGTGTCAAATGTTGTATAACGGACCGTTCAAAGGTCTGGGTCAAGCTTGTCGTTGACAGATAGACCTGGGGGGCTCGACAAGTTATGTATCAGGCGAAATTTCCCCTTTCTCTTTTTTAGGCACTAACCCCAGTGGGGAGCAGACCAAATCAGGTTTTGGAGGTTGACTGAAGGGACCCGCCACCCTCCCCAAGGCAACGTCTTTCATTATCTTATTTTCTGCTGCTTCCATATTCTGCAGCACCGAGCTCTGGTTGCGTGGGGGGACACTGGTGGGGGTGGCTGAAGACGGGATACGAAAGCCGGAAATAAAACCATTATGTAGGAACTAAGCCTCTTGCAGCTTGTCGTATTTGCTAAGGAGGTGTGTCAGGACATGCGTTTTAATGGGAGTTGGCAGATTTCTCGGATGGCTGGGATGGCTTCCCTTTAGCTGAGGCTTGGACCGGCTGCTCTCTTGGTCTTCCTGACTTCTTAAAGCACATGACCTCTGGGTGAGTCGAGCCCCCACAGTAGGAGCAGCAATGTTTGAACCTACACGTAGCCCCTCTAGTGCACTAATTTTGGTTATACAGCCAGCAGGCCTGTTTTTTATCTCCTGCCCCCTTGTCACTACGAAAGGACTGATTGTTCGAAGGGTAAGTAGCCTTGTTCGCAGGTGCAGAGGAATAAAACACTGCATGCCATACATTAATCTTGCGTTGGTCCCACGCTATCCCGGGATGCACTGCCTTCATTTGCCTAAACTTGGTGTCATATTGTAACCACCCTGTGCCTGGGAACTCAGAAGCCGCCCCATGTATCAAAGATATGTAACTGATTATCTGGGGGGCCAACGCAGGGTATCTCTCTACCATGATGGCAGCATAAATGGCGAATCCTGTAATCCAATTCTTTATAGACCACTCAACATATACCTTTTTCTGCTTGTACTCGCCTTCCTTGCCTTCCCTAGTCTTACCAGGAACTACACCCGCATTGATGAGATCGAATACGTCAATATATTACCATCTTAGAATCTTCTCTTTAGTGTCTGCGGGCACGTGCCATGTGATCTCTGCAGATGGTGATAGAGTCATGGATGAGGAACCATAGATCAACGGGCTGTAAGCTAATGACGGCTGCCCCGTCGGCACCGGCCCTCCCTGAATCTGATGAACTGCTGGCCCTGCCACATTTGCGCCGGAGTTTGGTCGTTTCCCCTGGGTGGACAAAGTAACTACATTTTGGGCTGGACCCATAACCCCCGGTCCTACAATTCCAGGGTAAGATGTGGAGAATACCATTGCGCTAGCAGGACAGTTACTAATTGCCTGCCCGTGTGAGGTTGTCGCTGCTACCCCTTGGGATTGGGCTACCCCCCCAGACTGTACCCAGACTTGGGCTATTCCACTACCAGGCTGTGCGACTACAGGAGGCAAAGATGTATGAGCGCAGGGCGCCTCCGTATTAGCAGCAGGCGCCACGCACAAGTGCGCAGTGTTAGGCTGACTGTTGCTTCCCCAGGCTGCACCCGAATGAGGGATACTGTTCATTTTCGTCGCGTTAGGAATCAAGTCTAATGTCTTGAGCACCTCCTTCTCACCTGAAGATGCTAGTTGGGACTCGGCTGCCCTGGGCCGCTTTTCCTTCGACGCATCTTTGAGCCTTTCTGGCGTATGCCGCGCCCGCTTGTCTCGCCCTCTTTCCTCCTGGGCATCCGTTCTTGCTCCTTCTCTTATTGCTTTTAACGCCCAATCGATGCCTTTCTCCTTTGTGAATTCCAGCAGCTCCGTTAATGCGAGGTAGTCATCACTTTTGGCCGTGGCCCCTTTGCCCTTCGTTGGCTGTTTCGGCGGCATTCTGAACTTAAAGATAAAAATGTGTTAGCGCTACTTGAAAATGACACTACCCTTAATCTAGGGTTGCCCAACCGTTGTACCTGTCGGAAAGAAGACTGTGTTTTCATTAGCCGTTGTAGGCTCGCTGAGCCCCACAATTATACCGATGCAAAAAGCCAGTACTCGGCCTTCGATGGATGTTCTCCCACCCTATTGCGGACTTGCTGATTAATTTACTCTTCACTGCCCCAAATGTTCAGTTTATATTGCGTTTCTAGGTGGGCAGCTTGGTTATTTATTTTTAGTAAGGACGTAAAATTATCAGTTCAACGCTCCTCATTAACCCGGGGCGTGGGAGCATCACGCGCGCTCCGTTCTCACACAACGCGCAGCGGACCCCTTTCAACTTACGCGCTCCAGCTTTTGTTCTTTTCCAACGCTTTTAAAACCCCACAACCCGCCGCTCATCCCGCCGCGGTGTTCAACCAAATCTCATTCTGGATCCGCTTGCTACCGTACACTCACGCATAGATCGCATGGAACATCTTCCCACACTCTTTCACACTGTGAGGCCCACTCACCTAAGTCTGAAGTTGGATAGATTTCACGCAACCTGGTTCCACTGTGACTTCTTTATGCGACGTCCAATTCCTGGGAGGTCAAGTGGACAAAGAGGGGGTCCTAACGTGAGGCGCGGGCTTTGAAGCTTCGCGCTCCAAACTACTTCCGGTCCCTATCTACCCTATTGGTGACGTGCTTCCTGTTTTTCCCTTCGCTATCCCTTCCGGGTCGTGCGACCCGGAAGGGATTTCCTTACCTTTGTGGCACTTTGGCTGCCACTAACGGCGCCACGTCCCTTATGTGGGGTGGCGCCTTGCAATAGGGGGTTTTGTGGGCCCTAAATGCGTCCGGGATTTCAGATGCTTGTATCTAGCTAGAGAGCTGTTTTGATAAAACATTTAGGGCGATTGAGGCTTTGAAGGGAAAAGCCTGGTGCTGGTTGGATTAACCTCTGTGTCTGAAGTAGCAGCGTCTCAGAAACACACCTCCAAAATCCGCCATCAAAAGAAGCCGAACTAACGTGCACTGCACGCCGGGAGAGCCAGATACAGACACAAAAGTACAAACATGGAATGCTGCAGACTGAGGCCAAGCTCAGGCAACTAATCACCAACTGCAGGGTCACTGACAACAGGCTGGAGAAGGAAGGATGGCAAGTTACTTAATCTCTCTGTGCATATAAAGAAGCAGTGTCGCACAGTCTGGTTCTGTTGGAAAGTACTCCGACCAATGCCCATGGGCCACGCGTCGTCCTTTAAAAACTGCAGACCTGGGGGCCGAAAAAGTAGGCGCAGACAGATTACAGTATCAGTAGCCACTTGGCAACATCTCAACAACAGACAATTTATGAAGAGGTGTATGAGAGAAGTTATTTTTCTCTCATAAACCTCAAGTATTTCTAGCCAAAAGTTGAAAGAATACACAAAGATAGTAATATTAACTTTTTTGCGTAAAAAAGCAGAACCCTGTGAGTATTTTGTATTCAGCTCTGTTTGTATTGAGTCAGGTGTGAGGAAAAGCTAAGCAAGTAATGCCTGTGGTACAAAATACTTACCAGTCACTACTAGTGCAACATAGTGTCAGACTACTTCTATAATAAAGCTAAGCACACTATGGACTTGCATAGAAAATGCTCATGAGCTAATGGTGTCACACACTTGCCTCCTGCTGCTCTCCACTCTCATGCTCTCTTTCACCTTTCTGACTCTTGAACCACCTCCTCTTCTGTTTGTAGGCCTGTCTGCCTTGTAATCCGCCTTAGACCTGTTTCTATTCATGTCTGTGTGCCTTGTTTTCTGCCCTTGACATGTTTCTATTCTTGTCTGTCTGCCTTGTTATTGCCTCTGTTTTTTTCCTTATTATTATCTCTTCTTTTGCCCTGTTATTGTCTCGGTCTTTCCACTTCTCTCTGCTTTTGTACGGTCATGGTTCCGTTTTTCTCACTTTCTCACTTTGCCCTTTTTCGGTCCTCAAGTATGCTTCTCACTTTTCTCTACCTGTAACATTTGTTTTCTTCTGCCATGGCCCACCACGGGCCACCTGCTGCCCCCAGCAGTGCAGCACTAACCTCAGGCTCAAACCCTGATGAGCTCTGCTGCTCAGGTCAGATTCTGTAAAAATTATGGGTTTTTTTTCGTCATACAGCACCAAGTTTCCTTACTCTAAGTTTCTGACTCCCCCTAGTAGTGGTTGCTTACTGCGCTTGCTCGCTACACACTATATGGGGGGCTGGTCTCAGTTTTAATTTGTGCCTTCTGATTCACTACTTGTGTCTATTTTTGGTGCTCTCTGAAAATATGTCTATGGGTTACCTGGTGCTCTTTAAGTTCATCATCTACTATGTACTGTGCTTTGAAAGTTGAAACAATTGAATATGTAATGAAAAATTTGCTGTAAAATTCACCATTTTGGTCTGTCGTTTTCCAAAATTTTCTTGGACCCCCCCAAATCCCCCTAGTAGCGGTCATGCTCATGCTCACTCGCTGTGAGCTGGATGGGGGCTGGTCTGCCAAAGTTTGCCAGTGCTGCTTTCAGTTCCCAGTCCGGCCCTGTACTCCACCCTACGCCACTCCAGTGTACACTACTCCACTCGTCGCTCATCTACTCTATGTGATTCCACTGTATGCATATCCACTCTACGCCACTCTACTCTATGCTATATAACTCTACTCCACTCTACTGTACGCCACTTCAGGTATGGCACTACACTGTACACCACTCCGCAGTATGTTACTCCACTCTACGCTATTCCACTGCACAGCACACCTATGTACCCCTCTTCACTGTATGCTATTCCACTTTACCACACGCCACAATATGGCAATCCAGTCTAGTACACTCCACTATAGGACACTCCACTGTAAGCTACTTCACTGTATGTTTTACTCCAATTTAAGCCACTCCACTTTACACTATTCCACTATATGCAGCTTAATATACAATACTTCCCTCTACGCCATGCCAGTGTACACCATTCCATTGTATGCCACTCCACTGTACGCTACACCATTGGATGCCACTCCACTCTACACAATCCCATTTGATGCCAATCCACTGTAAGTCGCTCCAGTCAACGGCTCTGTATGCCATTCCACTGTACCACACTCTAGTCTACTCAACCTCACTCCACTGTACACTGTACTCGACTCTATGCTGCTCCAAGAACTCCACTCTATCAAAGTTTTCTACAGACTATAGCACGGCATACCACTCCACTAATCAACATGCCACTACACTCTATAACAGTTTACTCCACTCTGTTTCACGCCAATACACTGTACTCCACTATACAACACTGTACTATACAAAATGCCATTTTGCACATCTCAAATAACATCATTTCTGAGAACACAGGGCATGGTAGAGTGGTGAGTTATAGTTAATGTAGTGTGGTGATTGATGCGAGAAAACTGTTTATGGAGGTGCCAGATGTATAGTGAATAGAAGGTGGTGCCTAAATTAACAATGCAATGTAAGTTACAACTGGTGATGCATGAATTAGAAATGTACCTTATAACTATAACTTTAGAATTTCTAAAGTTTGGATAGTTTAAGTTGGGTCTTGATAGAAAGAATAAATAAAAGTTTCGATAACTATAACTTTGTTTTATATATAAATATATCAGCACTGCCAGATTGCTGGTGGTGTCGATCAATGGTGTCTCTGCTCCTTCGCCTTAAAATTAACAGCAGCTCGACAGTATACAAGGAGGACAGTACTCAAGAATGGTTTTGAATATTTTATTATTCATAAACACTGCAATGAAAGTATGAAATAATTACTATTCAATTATACATTTAGTTTACAATACAAAATTAATTATAATTTAAATTACTTTCCACCCTATTCCCTCACAACAACTACATTATAAATTAGTAACTTACTTAACAAAAATAAAACATTTTAATTTAATTATACTAATAATACTAACACCTCAGAATCATATTTAAACTAATGTATATTAAGAAAATGTTTTAATGATATTGTTTACAACTATATTTAAATAGACAATATTAAAAGAACAATTTTATGTAAAACAATATTCTATATCCAGAAAAACAATAATATTCTTGACAAAAATGTTTTGTGACATGAGTTTTCTGTACTATATTTTGGACACATTATGTATGTATCACAACATTAAAAATCCAATATTTTGTCCAACCACCATTTGAACAGCTACTATATATCTGTGTTTTGAATTGTTTTTGACCACAGAAAGTATTGAGGGCAGATTGAGAGAGTTTGTGAATATAAGACACAAAATACCCTAAGGTTATTTCATAGAGGTTGTGGATTCATGTCCTAGTATATGGGTTTTTGTGAAGCCTGACTTAGTTGTTAGTATGGTAGGCAAGAACGATTTGTAAGGGTAATTGTGATGAGCCAACATTATGAAAAGACATGTTTTTTTCCTACCTGCCTACATTGTTTTTCTGGGAGGCAGATTTGTTTGTGGGTAGGTTTGACAGCTCAACTGTAATGTTTTTAGAGTTGGAGAGTGCATCAGAAGCTGTTACTTCGGATGTGTTTCTATTGGTATATGCAAGATCAGCAAATTATTTGTTCGCTCCTTTTTTTCAATGACTCTGTGACTGACGTTTTCAGGTGAAGAGGTAGAGAAACACTCTAACTATGCTCACACCCCTTGGTATCAAAACCTGTAGGAAATTTGATAAAGGCGGTTTGTGTACCTTTAGATTGGGGAGTAGTTTGGGGGTTTTCAGTACAGTCTACTACTGACAAGCTGGATTTGCCCTATGATTAGGAAGATTCAGAGCATCCTGGGTTTTCCCCTGCCTTTTGGGAGAGCCTTCAAAATGGACTGGTGACTCGTGGGCGAGTGGAACAGAGAAGAATTGTTGTTCAGCTTCATTAGTGGAGTCTCAGGTAAAGGTAAAGTTCCAGCGCAGTAGCATCTGAGTTATTTCAAACCAGATTAATGGTGCAGTGCTAGCATTCTGTGAATGTGGAAGTCCATGTTTAGTTGATAATGTTAATGTGGAATGACATGTTCAGGTTAGCTTCTACTTAGGTATCCATTGTCAGGGATGACAGCAGGCTGTTTAATATGCTCTTGGATTGGCTGGAAATTGGATATTGTCGAAGAGGTATTCAAATTGGACATTGATCAAATATATTGTTGAAGAGGTATTCAAATTGGAGATTGTTCAAATATTTTATTTTATTTATTATGGAATGTATCTGATAATCATTTGTTGGTCATTTCAGGAAATTAGTTCACACCTAACAGAGGGCCATAAGTCCGCCCACCACCCTAGTGCTGCGGGGACCGGCCGCCAGCGGTACTGTGATCCCGTACTGCCAGTTAGAATGCGACTGCCACCCTGGCGGTCGCATTCCGCATCTTCAACATTGCAGCGGGTGCTGCTGTCAGCAGCACCTGCCCCAATGCCAAAGAGGCCTGCTGTGCATTGCCATGCACAACGTGGCAGGCACCGCTTGATGCCTGCCACCTTGTGCATGGCAATGAAGAGAGTACTATAGGTACCACCCAAGTGCTGCTACCCACCCCTTCACCCCCCTGGGGGCCCGCAACGGGCCCCCAAAGCAGTTCCTGCCAGCCTTTCCATGGCAGCATCGCCGCCATGGAAAGGCCTTTACCACCAGGCATCACAATATAGATGGCGGTGCCTTCCAGGCACTGCCACCATATTATGCCCGAGCTCCGCCCGGTCCGGCCATCGTAACAAAAAGCGGTGGAAAACGGTGGACGAACTTTCTATCCACCACGGTACTCTGCTCAATGGTAATATGGTGGGGGTAAATGTGGTTGTGATGGCGGGCAGATGGCCACCGTCGGCCGGGCGATGGCGACCTGCCCACCATCATATTCACCCCCAGAGTTTGGTTTCACTTGCATAGAAGTCTTATAAGTCAATGTTTTTCTAAAGTTTGTGAAACAATTGAAAGTATGTTTAAAAAGGCATTTTAAGGCTTATGAGCAAATGTTTCAAGATAACACGGGTAACAGAGATGATCAGGTGCTGATGCCTTATGGGAAGCCTTTTAGACTAGTTTAGACTAGTTTATTTCAATACTCCCACTACATGGCTGAGGTTGGGTGTTGATATTACTACATTTGGAGCCTATTTCACAATGAGTGCACTGGCTTCAAAAGCTAAAGGTAAAGAATGAAGATTACAGGATATTTTCTTTTTTCAGATTTGTCAACCTCACAAACCTCTAATTTAAACCACTACAACACACAACTAACTACTTCTGTTGTGAGTAAGCTTTGAGCATGCACGTAATACACACTTCCTTTCTTAAACGTTATGTAAAGATGATTGTTGGGGACCTAGAAGGGTAAAGTGTTAGGATTCAGACAAGACTCAGAGATCAAATTATTCACAAAGTTGGAAAGGCCTCGACATTGTGGAAGATGAGGTAGTGAGATTGGGCTCCCGTAGACACTAGACTGCTCAGCACATTTCAGCAGATAGTCTCATTTTCGGGATATCAAAAGCGCCTCTAGAATACAGTGGTAGAGTCACTATTTTATGTCATTTCAAGATGAAGAAGACGCTTGGCAATGTGTCATTCAGTTCCATTTCATATGAGTTCACACCCATCTATCCATCCCTGCACCTTAATTGTGTTCTCACTTTCAAGTACCCCACGGGTGCTGATTTCTCTTGTATGCATGTTTGTATCGATGCACTGGCATGTTTATGACTCAAGCATAGCTAGGAAGCAATGGAGCACTCTTCTTAGTACAATCATCTAAGTTGTTGTTCCCTCTTAGTTCCTGCTTTGATTCCTCACTTGTGACCTGATGGCTGATGGTGTCCAGTGGTTTCCACATTGTATCTTGATTTTAGGGGGTTACGTTATCATACCATTTGCCATTTCGATGATTAATCCCAAGTAACTGATGTGACGCAGAATTATCTTTCCAGGATAACAATATAACTTTAAAAGCTAGAGCAATAAAGAGATCAAATAACAAGGAAACAGGAGATGAGCAATTAATGTCAGGTGATAAGGAACCTAAAAACACATTTTGTAAAGTCAATGTAAGGCGATATTTAAAAATGTTCATGCATGTGAACCAAACAGATTTCCAAAAGTTGAATACATTAGAACAGTCATAAAGTTGGTGTCTCAGTGTGCCAGTATCAGTAGAGCATGACCAACACAAAGGAGGAGAGGATGGAGAAAACGTAGAGATCCCAACTGGGGTCATTATAGCTCTGGTATAGATGAAATATAAGGATTGGGTAATACGAGCAGCAGCAGAAACCTTAAACAATTTAGACCACAATTTATCCCAAGTTGCAACAGAAAAAGAAACAGATAAATCAGTTTCCCAAGCAGTTTCAACAGGAGATTTCGGTCTCTCAGTAACACGAGATAACAACAACTTATATACAAGAGCAGCTTTAGGTCTGTGTGTGGAAAGTAAAAGATATAAAGAAGAGGTTGGAGTAAAGGAAGGTGTAACATCGGGTATGACAAGTTTGTGCAACTGTGATTGTAAGGCATAGGAAATTATATTATATTCTCTAATACAAGAATCAGGTAGATGATACTGTAGCTGCAGAGCAGGGAAACCAATTGATGAACATAAATAATGCCCTTCTCCTTCCAAAATTTGTAGTAGAATGATTTACCCTTGTATCTGAGATATTTGTTATACCAAATTGTGGAAGATAAAAAACATTGGAATGGGGTGAAGTCATTAGAAAATAAGTTATATAGTAATCTCTGAGAATATTTAAAAATAGGATTGTGTGACAGGAAAGTACTATTGGACATAAAAAGTACACTTGGAAAAGAAAAGTCCTTTAATAAGGAGCGTTCAAAAACAATCCAACTGGGAACAGGGATATCAGCAAAGTCATAGGATAAAGCATAGGCTTGTTTAATAAAAAAGCTGAATGATATGCTCTGAAGTCAGGGAAGCAGACACCACCTTCAATTTTTGGAGAAATAAGCCTAGCAAAATAAATACGTGGGTGCTTCTTATTCCACAAAAATTTTAATTTGAGAAAAAAAGGAAAGGGGAATTCGAATGGGTAACATAGATAAAGTATAAAGAAAATGAGGGACAATCATCATTTTTATAGTGTCAAACCTACCCCACGAGAAAAGAAACAAAGGAGACCAAGTGTGAAGAAGTGACTGAATTTTAGTAAGTAATGAATTAAACGTGTAGTTAAGAGTAGTGGGCAAAGAGGAGGAAAACCAAATACCAAGGTATTTAATTTTAGAAGGACACCATGTAAAAGTAGTATCGTTAAACATAAATTGATAATAAATGGAATTTAACGGTAAAACTTCTGTTTTTGAGAGATTTAATTTATATCCAGAAATACTAGAATATAAGTGGACCTCTTCCATAAATGGTGGGAGTGAGTCAGTAGGGTTAGACATGTAAATTAAGATGTCATCTGCATAAGCATTTATTTTGGTCTCAATAGAATTATGAATATAACCAGAGATACGTGGATTGATATGGATACGCTCCAGGAAAGGTTCAAGACATAAAACAAAAAGTAAAGGAGAAAGGGGACAGCCCTGTCTTGTACCTCTAGATAAAGAGAAAAATTTGGAAAAAGGTTATTTACAAAAATACTAGCTCGAGGGCAGGAATATAATAATTTAACATAAGATATAAAAGTAGGGCCAAAACCAAACCATTGAAGAGTTTTAAACATAAATTGCCAATTGATCCGATCAAATGCCTTTTCGGCATCTAGGGATAATGCTGCAACAGGGGACTTATATTTTTTAGCATAAGAGATAATATTTGTGAACATTCGTGCATTATCTGTTGTCTTGTATTCTTAACTGTGATATTTTACTTACTTCATTGCTTGTCCTAAATTCCTTGAAATTCCTGGTATCCCCTGGTGTAATTCTTTGGACGCCTCAGCTAAATTAGATGAATCCACCCATAGGGTAAATTTAATAAGGGATTTCAGTTTTTTTGCCCTGTTTTCCCCCCTGCTACCTCATTTTTATTTTTAATATAGCGTGAACTCGATCCGAAGGTATTGGAGCGCTTTACATGAGCACTGTATTTACATTACACATTCAGGCACGGGGAGATTAAGTGATTAGCCCAGAATCACAGGATGGGAGAATTGTTTACCAGCTATCTCCCTGCAAGAATTTAGAGAAGCAGGGGTTTTTGACCGGCCTAATAACCTGACAACTGATAGAAAGGTGGACTTGTCTTTTTAATGAATTAAAACAATTATTCATCTGAGATCACTGGAAAGAGAAAGAATTCTCTCCAAAAAGCAGCAAAAATTTAAACTGTTTTAGACTGAGCAAGGTCTCCTTGGTTTTCCACGCCTCAGGAGCCAAGGTGCAAACATGGCACCAAGTCGAAGACGGGAACGTCTTGTGGTTAACTTGTGCAGGAAAACACAGCTGGACAAGTCTATGGTTAAGCTAGTGCAAGTAAATATTTTTCACGATCTTTATGCCATTTTTATGTTAAAGATAGTACTTACAGATTGTGTAATTTTTTTCAGTGGCTAAACAAACTTTAGCATGGACCATCAGGTTAGAAAAGGTCCGGTTTTAAAGTTGTGAATGGTTTTGAGGAGGTAATTACTGACTATTGTTCTACAAGACTTCTAGGGGCATATTTACAAGCACCTATCGCCACAGCAATGTCACTTTTCATGAAGTTCCTGTGGTGATAAACCCATCGCCTTATTTACAAGGCGCGTTTTTCCACTTTACATGGCTTAAAGCCACTTTGTAAATAAGGCCTCCTTTCACACTACACTTAGCATGAGCGATGTGGTGTAAATAGGAGGCAACGACAAAGTTAAGACCCGTGAAAACCTGGTCTTAAAATAGGGAAAAATGCTTAATTTCTCCTTGTTTCTGCTGTTTCCATGTGTGCTGCATTGTGCAGCACGCATAGAAACAGCAAATCACCATGAATGATTGTTCATGTGCAGGAAGGTGTTCCTTCCTGCACATAAACAATCATTTAAAAAATGACGATTTGCAACTTCTATGTGTGCTGCACAGAAGAAATGAAAACCTTCCTGCACATAAACAATAATTCCCCCCCAATGCAGGCATCCTTGCACTATGGTGCAAGGGTGCCTGCGTTGGTGCCAAGAAACTATATTTAGCACCAATGCAAGGGGAAATGCAGGGATGCGCTGCATTCTTGTGATACAGCAATGTTTGCTACGTCATTCCCTTGTGGTTATGCCCTTTAATTTCTGTCCTGAGCAGATAAGCAGGAGTCCTCTGAAATGTTTTGGAACTTCGAGATTCCAGTTCCTTTTGTGATTGTTTCATAACTGCTGTTTTGGAGGCAAACAAAGGAACTAGTAAAAATGGATGTGCATATAATTTATGCCTCTTCGTCTTTCGGTACATAGTGATTTTTCTGTTTAGTTGCCAGGTAAATGACCACTGTAATGGCAGTAGAACCTGTACATGTCCTCAAGGTCCTATTGAATATCCCCAGGTCAGACACTGCAAGACTGAAGCTGTTCTTGCATTGCTCTGTGGGAACAGCCAGACTGTGCTGACTTTGTGAATACAGATATTAAAACCTAGATAATTGTGGTAATCTGTTCTCATTCAGCAGAAACATAAACCTCATTTTACTGCTTTGTTCACATCAAGGATATTACTTTTAGGAATGTTAAATATGAAAACTGTTCGACTTTCTCAGAGACTGCCAAAATAGTTGCTAACTGTCCAGTATAGGACATAAGGAAACACTTACCACGTACAGAAGCAGTGTAAATTGGTACAACATCAATTTTGAAAGTTCTGCAGTCATCGTGTGGTATGAAAGCTTTATCAGTCCCAGAAGTTCTCTGTCCAGCCAAGGGCATAAAGGATCTGATCAACAATATTTTTTAAAGCACACTGAAATCTTCAAAGCGTCTTCAGTGCATCTCTACACTTTCCTATGGCAAACTACTACTTTAGTAAACTGATCCAGCGATCTTGGGACACACACATTTCCATTATCTAGGCCCAATTCATTAAGCCCCTTCACGCTGGGTGAGTGAAGTACCAAACTTACCATTTTCCAATTAGTATACCACTCTCTGCTATATTCTGTGGTGATGCGATCTTTATTTATGTAATTAGGGTTTAGCAAATTGATACCTGGAATTAGTAACACTCATTATAAACCTCAATTGAAAATCTCTAATAGAGACAAATTCACTTGCTTATTTATAATGCTTTATCTAACATAAAGTGATTATTCATCAAAAACAATACAGTTTAAATAATTTATTAGTACATTTCAACATCCATGCAATGAGTGAGTGAATAGGCGTAGAGACAGCCGTGGTGCGTCCATTGGGGCAGAGGGGCGTAGCCCCACCAGCCCATGGACCCGCGGCTGCCAGTAAATGATTTAAATAAATGTTCCAACTTCCTGACAGTTGACTCCTTTTCTCATCATGATATTTTTCGCGCCACCGGGCAGCACCCGACTGAAACGGGAGTGCGCAGGGGTGCGGGCTGCGGGGCTGGTGAGAGTGATTGACAGGCGACGAGTCAAGAGTCAGTCGAGACGTCACTAGATGAGTCAGAACGCGCATCACAGCTTGGGGCAGAAACTTGCCCGAGCATGCGCATATTAAGCTGCCCCACATAGTGACTAGGGGGGGGGTGCATGTTTATTCGCTTGCGGCGCAGCCCTGGCGTTAAAAGGGCGACAGGGCGAGCAGTTAGTGCGCCCTCCAAGTCACCGTTTCGCAGAGCAGGGGCAATCCATATTGGATGCCGCGCGTGGGTGGCTCAGCTGCAGTGCACAATGGCCAATCACTGTATCTGACTTCTTGTAGTCATACAGTGATTGGCCATTGGCGCGCGGCGCTGCTGCCGTCGTACGTTGGATCCGGTAAGCGCAGCGGTAACGGTTCACTAGTCCGACTCGCCTCGTGGTTGTGTCTGTGTGGAGTGAGTCGACTCGTGTGCTGCTCATGTGGAGTGGAGACAGTACTGTGTGGTGAGTGAGAGTAAACATACGCCGTAAATTATTTACAGGTCTAATCTGTACGTGGGAGCGTTCTGCTCTAGGCAATCGGAAATAGAAGTTGGATACACTTAGGAATAGAACTATTGAAAAGAATATGGTTTTTAAATGTATATCTGACTTTTATTAGGTAGCTTAGCTGGAGCCCTCTCCGTCTTTGACTCGACGCACACTCTATATTCTTGTTTTGTTCAGAAAGATGAACACTGCATTAAAACGATTTCCACCTCCTACCAGCCACTCCAGAACAGGCACTGTGAAGAAAAGTAAACGCAACAGAAACCGTGAACATTAAATTAAAAAGTTCCATAACAGGCTGGCCAGAAGTTTTCTAAACTGTCTGTTGCTACAGATACCAGCACGGAGATGTTAGCCCTGGAATCTGCCCACTGCAGTCAGAACAGGATAGCATGGTGTGAACACTGACAATTTTAATGTTTAGCCCTGAAGCGAAATGGAAAAAATATATTTTCTTTCTTGGTTATATACCACATAGAGCTCCCTACGCAATTTTGATGTGTGTCTGGCTCCTGCAGTAAAAAACATGTTTTGTGTGCTGCTCGGAATACGCTAGCTGTAACTTAAGTCCCAACAAAGTGTATATGTGAAACTAAATAAACATTATTGCAGGCAAAGTCATTAATGCCCTAAGAGAGATAGGCTGGTGTACCTGTGTTTCCTCTTGAATAAAAAAGAGTTTTCTATAGCGGAAACATGCCACCACCCACATGCAATATAACATATAATCCCATTTCAAATATTTCAGTTTGCCTGTGTACAATTCTGACATATCTTTTTTGCCTTTTGGTGTAACTCGCCTTTGCAAGAAATAGGAATCTGAACATGGCTTAGTAAGTATTGGGCTGTGCTCAAGCTATAATACTGCTGCTACACAATGTTATTATTAGCTTTTGGTTACAGGAACAGCAGCCTTCTCCATATGTATAGTGATAATATGTATGGATAGCTGTCTGCTTTTGCTGTTCCATTTGTACGACTCACAGTATGAGAGTGTATAGTGAGGGTACAGTCTACTATTTTATTAATGGTTATGGTAGGGTCATCACGTTACTTGACAGGTTGTCCTCAGTATAGGAGCAATGCTCCACCAGGCCAGGTTAACAAAGCAGCCTAGGGGCAACACCTCTAGCAGGTGCCCTACAACAAGAAGATGTTGAAAGATTGATTGACATGCTGTTATAAGGCCAGATTTTCTGCAAATGTAAAAAGCATTGGAAGAGTCAGTAGGTCTTGCCTTATCTACCAACCTTCTAGTTTTGCCAATGATTTTTAGTTTTTTAACTTCATCACAAAAACACACAATGGTCCAGTGGTCCCTGGCATTAAAGGCGGATACTTTTACTATGTACGTGCACATTGTTGAAGAGCAGAAATCCATTACTCACAGTGAAGTCAGCCAATAGCTGAAGGTGACTCACCCATTGCCCCATGATGTATACTGTAGTGTTGGAAGAAAAGTGTAAATCATACAGCTACAGAGCAATTGATGAAAAGGCTTGGTTGAAAACCTTTATAAGTATTCTATGTATATGATGTTACTAAAATCAAATGGTCTTGTTTAACTCCAGACCTAAAAATGTATGGAAATCCTTGCTTTTTACTTATCTCAGGGTATTATGGGTTTCCCCTTCGGTCTGGTTACTAATAAATTGGAATCTAATTGTGAGCTCCACATCTTACAAATGGAGGGCTGTGCTTATAAATCTGGTTGTGAGCACCTAAACCATAGGAGGGGTCACCATGGCTATAAATTGCAATCCTTTGCCAATGAGCGGAGCAAGGTAAAGAATGCAATGATTGGCTCAAAGTTGTTAATTTCCACCATCATTATTTTGAAAATTTTTCTTAAAACCACTACAATAAAATACAAGTAATAACAAACAAACTCCATGACATAATGACTTTGTATTTAATTAAAATTTTGATTGAATAGGCTGCAGCATATAATCTTTTTCTCTTAAATGTAGCACTTTTCCTAAGTCATGTATGCTCTAAACTAAAAAAAACTAAACAAAATAAAGATCAGGTAGAATTTCATACTTGGCACACAAACATATTTCATGTGAACAGTTAACATAGTGTGTTCCCCAAGGAATACCTAAAAGTATGATTTAACATATTTATTTACGAAAGTGAAGGCCAATGCTGTTTTCTGTCTGCTATGTGTGTGCATGAATACATAGGCCCTTATTACGATGTCGGTCGGAGTTGCCTCTGACCAATATCATTGCAGATTGGGAACCAACCGACTTCATGTCAGGGGTTCCGACCGCATTACTTGGATGTGACCACACATGGTACAGTCATAAATACCAGTTTCTCAATGAGGGTATGTGCAGCGGGTGGAAACTGCCCACAGCACAAGCTCCCATTGAGAAACAGGAGTTTGTGAACATCCCTGCACCTTGTGGCAGGCACTGTTCAGGGGGGCACTAAATGTCCGATGTAACTAATTGGAATGTGATTATTTAATTGTTTAAATTACTTACATTATGTGTAACTGTCTAGTTTTCAGTGTTTGTTTTCATAAAGTGAAGTGAATCATAATTACCAAACAGTGATGGTTACAACCTTTGTTTCACAGATTTCCCTGATGAAGGCCCCTCGGCCGAAATGCATTGGAATGTATTGTCGACATATATGAAAAATAAGTCGGAGGGGGGTAGGGTGGAAGCTCTGGTAGGTAAGTAAGTTGTTACGATCTGTAGTTTTGGTGTAAAGGGTAGTCTCAAATTTATCACCTACTTTTTCGATGGTTACATCAAGGTAATTGATTTGTCTGTCATGAACTGCATAAGTGAATTATATCCTTTGATCAATGAGATTGAGTTGTTGGATGTTAAGGATCAAGCGTTCTCTAGTGTCTTTCCACAAAATAAAATGTCGTCAATATAGCGTAGATATAGACGTTTTCACAGATTTCCCTGATGAAGGCCCCTCGGCCGAAATGCATTGGAATGTATTGTCGACATATATGGAAAATAAGTCGGATGTAAAATATGCTCGCTGAATACATACAATTCATGTTTGAAAAAATCATCAAAATTCGCAAATGACAATCTCAATGAGTATGAATAAAATACCTAAGAGGATTGAAAAAGAAAACAACCTTTGTTGAAAACTTTATAGTTCATAGTTTGGCTGGCAAGCCCAGCACACATCAGTCAGTGCCCTAGGAGACACTTGCACTTCATAGTGCCAGCGCAATCTTTCGAAATTATAAGAAGCCATATTGTGCAAGAGTTACGAAACACAGACTTTGTGGCTATTCAGGCTGATGACACCACTGATGTGGCCACTAAAACACAGTCCGTGTTAGTGTTTCGGTACCTTGACAGTGACAGAAACATTGTGAAGAGGTTTTATGGCTTCACGCATTTAAGAGACTCTAGTGCAGCAACCATCACTGAAGCAATACTGTGTCAACTGGACTTAATTTTCCCGGACCTGCCTCAAAAACAAAAACTTATTGCGCAAAGCTATGATGGTGCGTCCGTAATGAGTGGAAGCCTTAGTGGAGTACAGAAACGAATTAGAGATGTGTACCCTAATGCTCATTTTGTGCACTGTTACGCCCACCAACTCAATCTTATTATGCAACAGGCGGTATCAAAGATCAGAGAGACACGAGTTTTCTTTTAGGATATCCGAGGCATAGCAGCATTCTTCACACGTTCCCCCAAAAGAACAGAAGCCCTTCATGAGATTGTGGACAAAAGCGTACCAAGGGGATCCTCAACTCGTTGGAACTTTCACATTCGTACAGTCAACTTAATCTTTGAACAGAGGGAGGGCCTTGAGAAATGTTTTGTCGCCATAGCACCCAGAGAAGACTTTGATCACACAAGTCAGAATGAAGCCCATGGCACACTACAAGACAAAGAGTTTCAGTTCTTACTGTTTTTATTTCATGACATAATGTTTCATGTTGATGTGTTGTACGATCAGTTGCAAAGAAAAGACATAGATACTGTCTGTGTGAAAGCCAATACATCTACATTTGTACAAAAGATTATGAAAGTGAGAGTTGGGGTTGACGATTGAGAGAGCAAACTGCCGGAGCATTCTATTTTTGCAAACCGCAGACAAAACATCACCTCTCTGGTTCGAATTGGAAAGGAGATATTTGACATTGTAATTGTGCAGGCACAAGACAGTTTTTCATTCACAGAACATTTGCTGAGTGCCACTTTATTGCAAAGTAAAGAGTTTGCACAATATGAAGAATCCATCCCTGAGCGTGCTCTGAATCAGGCTGTGGAAGCATATCCTATGCTCAAAAAAGAGCAGCTGAGAACTGAGTTAACTGTACTCTACGGAATGCCTGTGTACCGGAAGGCCACATGCATCTTGACTTTGCTGAGTTTAATTCATAAACTGCATATGGAAAACTCACTTACGGAGACAGTGACTTTACTAAAAATTGTGATTACGACTCCAATGACAACAGTAGAAGCTGAACGATGTTTTTCAGCCTTAAAGCGCATAAAGACATTCCTGAGGAACACTATGCTAGAGGAAAGACTTAATGCTTTGGCGATGCTATCTGTAGAGAGCAAGCTAGTCCAAAAGACTCCGGACTTCAACATGAAAGTGATTGACAAGTTTGCTACACTGAAAGACAGACGTGCTGATTTCATTTACAAAAAGTGAATGCTGCTACTTGTTTGTTGAATACAAAAAATTCTGATTGATGTAAGAAATGCATTGTTATCTCTGTTTTTTAAAGTTTTGTAGTGTTTGTTCCATTTGGAGACTACACAGATTTGCTCACCTTTGTTTACTGGCCGGACCTGTTTCCTGGAGGGTGAACGATTCATTGCTTGTGTTGCCTATCAAACCTTTCCCCTTGGCAAATTGTGAAAACCGTTATACCATTTATGTTTGGGGTACTTGCGTGGACCTATGTGAAGTGTGTGTACAAAGCTCAGCTCAACCAGAATCACGGAAACTGAGCGTTGTGCTGCCTCTTTTATATTCAGTATATTGTAAGACTTTCATGTGACCTTTATGACCACTCTCTCCTGGCAGATTATTCTTTGAACATATAACCTACAAAAGAATATGCACTCCTCTTACTCGTCTCTGGGAATAGAGTGGTGATCCATACATACCTTATCATTGTATATACTGACATTGTGTTGGTCCATAGTGCTCATAATCTTATCCTTCTGTTGCACAGGGGTACAGCCCATGTTAACCATTTGTCTACTAGAACCAAGACTGAAAGCTGTGTAGGTTGTATATGCAAGTGTGTGCCGATTCATACTCTCTCTGGTATAGATAAGAATAGAGTGTATCATCTTCCTTTACAGCCTGCCAGTGCCTATTCTTCAAGAATTCACGAAGAGGTTCCCACGCTCAAGACCAGTTTTTCTTCCCCCGCCTTTCCTTGTTTTGTTTCCCTGTTTTACCCTTGCGTGCCATTTGTTACTCTAGAGTCTAATAGAGTCGGAAGGCCGTAGGGGAAGATTGTGGACTTTTCTTCAAGTTCCTGAGGCTCCTGCGGAACGAGCCTGGCAACCATTACACTGCTGTGCAACTTCTTCTACTCTTAGAGCTGAGATTTCCATGAAAGTCTTATAGTCTGAATTCAGCACCTGAGCATATTAGGACGAATGTATGAAGCTCTGTGGTTATACTGAATAAGCAGCGACCTATGTTATGCCATCTATTAATGTAATAACTGCACTTTCACAATTGCTTTATTAATCTTCCTGCTTTCTCAAATTTGCTTGAAAATGAACGATTTTTCTTCTTTTTCTCCAAAATTTTCTTGTGGGGGGGTAACACCCCCAAACCCCCCTTTTGGGGTTTGGGCTCGGTGCTGTATGCAAATCACTTTGCGCCCCACCACTTTAAAATCTCACCCACCGCCCCTGCCTAGAGATAAAATATTAGAGACAAAAGACATTTGCAAAATGATTATGCAAATTCAGAATATTATGCTAATCCACAAGGAATTTTTGAAAACTACTCTCAGGCCATGAGAGCAGGAAGGCCCCTCATGAAGGAAAAAGAGCAAAGCTTAAGTCAGGAATTAGCAAACAGGAAACACACAAGGAAAACACGCAACACCGAACTCCTCCCACCGAGTACCTAATATTATACCCTAAAACCCAAAAGGGTCAACCCACATTGTATCATGTCACACAATTTATCTTCATACTGTTGGTTAAGCAAGAGGGTGTACCGTCACACCACTCTCGTCATGACGCTTCTGTAAAACTGTCCATTGTCCTCTTTACTCATTTCATGAACTTTCAAATCAGGAAATACAAATTCAAGCTGCAGTCATAGTACACATTTCCTAAATCTCTGTCATGTAAAAACTTTTGTGCCTCGATTATTCAATTGTACCGCTCTCTAAGAAAGTGTTCCGCTTCCGAAGATTATTTTGTTTCTCCACGCAAACTTTGGCAGGCGCACAGGACTCGTGAAGGAGGAACAGTTTTCCACCTTCCCTTCCTTGCTCAGATTATACCCGCATTTATTTTCTAACATAACTCTCGGGCTTTTTCCGCAGAGCAGAAAACCATATTTCTATGGAAAACAAATACATTCATTATTAATCACTTATAATGCTCTACCATGACGTACCCACCATGTTTGATGTATTTGCCCATGCGCAAACCAGGTTAAGGTTAATTCCATCACATATTAGGTTAGAACATTCAAGCAGCATTAGTCCTTTTATTTTTCCATTATTCATAAACATTTGCGGCCTACTCCATCATTTTTGTTTTTTCTTGTGCAGTTTTTCTTTTTTCTTTTGCTAGCTCTTTTCACATCGACTTTGCACATCATACGATTAATGATTTCACTCTTTGGGAGTTCAATCCGAGCAGGTTTTATTCACGAAAATCCTGCTCCATCAAAAGCAATAATCACACAGACGTTAAAAATTCCAAATTTAGACAACAGTAACAAGGTGAATATTGCCCTGTCCTGAAACTCTCCTTTAAGCCTTTAGATTTCAAAACAGAGTTAAAGTTAACAGCAACAGCAAAGAAAGGACTTCAGCCTTTGACATGAACAACAGTATGATGTTAGTACTTTGAAAAGTAACACAATGATTGGTGGTGTCATACTAATAACATTGTATCACTTCCCAAATAATTTATTATTTTTTTTTAATCTTAGAATTATGAAAGACCGGGGAAAAATGAAGGTTTTAAACCTATGCTTGTAATTGGCATCCCAGGGCTTTGATGTCAGTTCATATCTTCATTTGCCTTACTAGATGGACTGTAACTTAATAACCTCAAGTTTGCAAAATGATCTCTGTGACAGGAACAGTTACTCTTTGATCTATCTATATAAAATGCAAATCTGCAATTGCATGTTACACATTGTGCTTTGTAGAGGAAACATTACCTGTCAATGCAACTTTATCACTAGTTACAACTGTGGCTAGACAAACACAGATCTGCCAATCAAAGTGTATTAACCACCAGAATTGTCATGGCACTGTTATTATCCCCTGGAAAATGCCAGACAGACAAAGATCTCTGCATCTGCTCTTATATTGCTTCGGCCTGTCATGCCCCAGGTGCCCCCTCGAGCTTGGCACCTGATACGATGCACCGGTAGCACTGCCCTAAAGCCAACACTAAGGGCATGGCGGGGCAAAAGTTAGAGTTAGCTCAGTAAGCCATATACTTGCAATAATACATTTACATTGAAAAAGAATGAACTATATATAGTTTTAATAGAACAGTACTGGTGCTTTCCAAAAGACCAGTGTACTTAACCACATGGCTGCTGGGCATTTTCCCCTCCTGTGCTGAAATTCCTTGAATTCTATGATATCATGACGAGCTCAGCTCGTCATCAGCACAGCTCAACTGTGCCTCATGACGAGCTGAGCTCGTCATGAGCATCGAAAGGGTTAAAACAGGCCTAGCACCTCGTTATGGTTATAGTGAACATCACAATAAAATATGATACTTATTGATAAAAAGGAAATTCACTATTTGTTTGAATTTAAATACCCTGACGCCATAGTATAACAATACAAGAGGACGACAGAGTTTAAAGAAATTGTCCCATCAGCCCTGGAATAGAACTGCAGGAATCAAGGAGCTTATTTATGAGATCCCTCTGCCACTTTTGCACCATGTAAAGTGGTATATGCATGATGTAGGGCTCTCAAAGATTTATTAAGCCTCGCAAAGCCACCTTGCATGGCTTTGTGTGGCCTCATAAATCATGAGTGAGGCGATGCAGCGCAAAATTGCTGCGTCAGCTGACTCTGCGGCCGGGGAGACTTCTATGGGCGTTGAGGTGGATTTTCCCATGCAACTCCCATGAAAATTGACGCTGCCCTAGATTTACAAATAGAGAGGAGGCGTAATGAGGAGGAATATCTTTATTTTTCCTCTTTATGTGTTCTGCCTTCTGCAGCACACATAGAAAGAGGAAAACGTCTCATAGGATTGTTTTTGTCCAAGATTGTTTCCTGCAGAAAACAATCCTGCATGCAATGTTTTCCCTTAGCTGCCAAATGGTGCCAGTGCAGGCAGAAAAGATAGGAATGCCCGGTATTGCTTAATTATGGTGTATCCCAGCCCTTTCACTTTGACCCAGGGCAGTGCAGCAAGGCGCCTTGCTGCGCTGCCCTACGTCAAAATGTAATAAATGAGGCATGGAGTTATGAAAATTGACAGCATAGAGAGAACCAGTAGTAAAAGAATTCAGATTGCACTTAAAGTTCACATATTGATCCAATCTAAAAACCTTGCTCATTGTCATTAAAAGACATTATTATAAACAATAGGACCAAAAGGCAGCATTTTAAACATCATTAGTAAAGCTGGACCTAACATTCAATCTAAGCTCTAGTACGATGCTGTAAATTTGCGGCTTAATGCTCTGTTATTTTGGTTTTTGCAAGCATTAAACATTCTAAAAAGACTCTGAGAAGCAAATCAGGCTGTCCCCTATTAAAAGTTTAGTTTATGGTTAGCGAAAGAGTTCAAAAAGGGAGCCTCATTTACAAGGCCATTGCGCTTCCTGTGCGTCACTTTTTTTGATGCACTGGTGGCGCAGTGTGCCTGCCAATATTTACAGGGCCATGTAAAGTCACCCTGCATGACTTTTTATGGCCTTGTATATATGGGCCACTTTCACGAATTACTCTGCATGAAAGGGGCATTCCATGGTGTTGCTGTGGGTGTTCCCAAGCAACATCCATGGAAGTTGACACATTCCCAGATTTACAAAGTGTCATAAACTTTGGAATGTGTCAGAATCTTACACCTCCCCAGGGGAGGCGTAGTAGTGGCACAAGAAAAAGAAATACTTTTATTTCTACTTGTTTTTCCTCTTTTTTCATTCTGCATCAAACATAGAAAGAGGAAAATGCCTTCAATGATTTTGTGCAGGAAAGTGTCCTTTCCTGCACAAAAACAATCATTCCTGCAACGCAGGCACCCATCCAACATGAGGCAATGGTGCCTGTGCTGGTGCTTGGCAGCCAATTGTGTGCCAGCACAGGGGAAAGCACACAGATGTGTCATATTGTTGTTAATATGATGCATCGATGCAATTTTAAAACAACGCAGCTCGGGGAAGCAAAATGGCCTGCAGTGCTGTGTTGCACCATTTGTTTGTAAATGAGGCCCAGGTTGCATAGAATTTTAATATTACAAACCATGGGAACTTGTTGAAGGGAGCAGGGGCTGCTGATTTGGTTTAGCTGGAGCCGCTTTGGACTAGTCATATATGTTACATAGACCTCGTCACGAGCTAAGTGTGCTCATCACCGAGGCACAAAATGAATGTGTGCCGGCATGTGCGAATATACTGCTGGTCAAATAAAGGTCTACCCAAAATCGGCGTTCACCCTGCATCGCCCAACATCAACACACATTATATGCATCAGTATCTCTAGTTTATAACTACAGAGTCCGCATTCTTTGGTTTGGGTTTTGCATTCCAAATAAGTGAAAGTGTATACCTAGAATACAACTACATTAGTCGTAGTTTGTAGAAAGCTGGGTAAGACTCGCCAGGGTAATTGTGTGGCGACAGTTGTTCGAGCTGATGATAATAAACTAAGCATTCTTTCGGCTGCTAATGGCCGGTTTGTCCGTTTGCAGCTTAAGACTTTCACATGTAGTGCTCTTGTTTCAGAGTGAAAGTAAATTCTCCAAGGATTCATTTGTGCTCTTTGATCTGTAAATATTTCTCTATAAATATAAGCATTCAATGTGTGACCTTCATCTCAGTTTAGTACTTCAGAAAAAATGCTTTTACAGCTAGAAGTTAGTTCATAAAACCAAATTCCAATCTTATTTGTAATTGCAAGGACTTTCTGGGGAGTTTAAATAATTGTCTGTAAATATTACTGTAAGAAATGGGGTTATTGGTTGAGGAGACTGGAAGCTCCACTCGGCAGCAACCATAGTCCTTGTCAGGGTGAAGACGAAAGCCTCAAAAGTTATCCAGTGCCAATGGTGGCCCATGCAGGTAGGAGTGGTGGGCGGTGGGGAGGGGGTTTGAGGGGAAAGTCGGCAATGACGGCAGCTCAAGGTGAGTGGTTTTCTTTTTTTTAAATGTAATTTTCCCTTGTTGTCATCTGTCGACTTCTTCCAACCCGCCCCACAGCTCTTACCTGCACAGGCCACTCCTGACCTGTGCTTAACCCTCTGGTAGTATGTCACAAAGCAGCCAAGCTTAACTTAGAGGTAATTTGTAAAGTATATATGTAGCACACAGAAAAATTCTGATGCAATTTTGAAAAATAGAGTACATTTTTATTAAATAAAATGATACCAGAATGACAAAAATCCAATCAGTAGAACTTGAGATATTGCGTTTCAAATTCAATATAGCTCCTAAAAGCACAAAGCACCACTCACAGTCTTATGGTCGTGCTAGACCGGGAGGAAGTTATAACTTCAATCTGACTGTGATGGAGCAAAGGATGGAAACGGGCACTAGGTTAGTCCTGCTGAAATCTTACATTGTCAAAGAGCTCGATTCGCAGAGGCTCCGAGGAGCAGGGAGGGCATCATGAAGGGTCTTCGCTGTACTGTGGGGAGCAGGCAGGGTGTCACAGAAAACAGTTGCCATAGCGCGAAGTTCTGGTCGGGTGTCATAGACAGTCATAGCTGGAGCTTCACGTTGCCAGTCACCGTGGATTGTCCTTGTCTTAGCACGGGGAGCGGATCTCATGTTACCAGTTGTCACTGACAATAGATATAATGCAAAAAGTCGGGTTCACTGGAGCTTTGTGTTGTGAGTTGTCATGGGCCTGCAGAGTCTTGGAATAAACTGATCCATTTACAAAAAGCCCAAAACTTCAGTATTTCATCTTCTTTTACAGGAGAAGCTCAACTGATGCCAGCCAAGAGTACTTCTTGGGATCAGAAACTCACTCCAGCAGATGCCAGCGGGGCTCAGGCAGGGCAGGTTGCTGTTCCAGTGGAGCAGGTCAGCCAACTGACCCATGTTAGCCTGGGATGAATAGAGCAGGTCCAGTCTTTCTTCTCAGAGAGCAAGGCAGTCCTCAAGCAGCAGGACAGTCCCTTGTAGCAGCAGGTCAGTCCTCTGGAGGGCAAAGGCAGTCCTTCCTCTCTAATGTTCAAAGGTCAGGAGTGTACTCAAGAGTGGTTCTGGATGTCCGGTATTTTTACCTGGTGCCACCCTTCGAAGTGAGGCGAGTCCCTATACTCCTTCCACATCTGATTATGGAAAGTTCTGCTCTTTCCCGGGCAAGGCTCAAAAAAGACTGGTGTGACAAAATACTAGTTACAAGTTTCTTTGTGCGTACTGAAAGCAAGTCATTTGAAGTTTAAGCTCTTCCCCCAAAAAACAGGGCAGGATGGCCCATGCTGCCCACACTTTGTCCCCTTTTGTGTCAATATGTGGGAGGAATACACAAACCCCAACACTGGCAGAACCACAAAGTGGTTAAGACAAGAAAATGATAAGTTTCTAAAAGTAGTATTTTCAGAATTGTGATTTAAATCCGTCTTTACAAATAAAGAAGAATTTAAATTACAATTTATTGGAGTGTAAACACCACATGTCTACCTGCTCCCAATCAAAACCTATCACTTATTAAATGTAATATGGTAACCAAGTGTTTATCAATTAGAGAAATAGACCTTGCAACAGTCAAAATGCAACTTTAGTAATTTTTCACCACTAGGACATGTAAAACTTAAATCCACATGTCCTACATTTTACTTTCAATGCACCCTGCACTATGAGGCTTTTGGGCCTACACTAGGTGGCAGAGTGGGCTAAAGAACGGTGATGGATTAAACCCAGATCAGTTGACTGGGGTTAGTGCTTGTATTGTCAAGGCTCCGTCCATCATTTCCATGGTTTTTCTTTGTTTGCCATAAGTTGGCATGTATGCTCAGACGTGAGTCTCTTGCTCACTTTGCCACTGGATTTAAGGAAGCCGGGCTGAAGACGGCTGAAATGCCAGAAACCGGTCCTCTGTAGCTTGTTTCCGGTCCAGGGAAGGCATGGCTTGGCAGTTCGGGCTGGACTGTTCCCATGAGGCATAGGGTCAGACTGATTTGCATATGGCCATGTCTGAACTGGGGTGGCAGAGTGGGCTAAAGAACGGTGATGGATTAAACCCAGATCAGTTGACTGGGGGTGAGTGTTTGTATTGTCAATGCTCGGTCCATCATTTCCTTTGGTTTTTCTTTGTTCACCATAAGTTGGCAGGGTATGCTCAGACGTGAGTCTCTTGCTCACTTTGCCACTGGATTCAAGCAAGCCGGGCTGAAGACGGCTGAAATGCCAGAAACCGGTCCTCGGTAGCTTGTTTCCGGTCCAGGGAAGGCATGGCTTGGCAGTTTGGGCTGGACTGTTCCCATGAGGCACAGGGTCAGACTGATTTGCATATGGCCATGTCTGAACTGGGGTGGCAGAGTGGGCTAAAGAACGGTGATGGATTAAACCCAGATCAGTTGACTGGGGGTGAGTGCTTGTATTGTCAATGCTCCGTCCATCATTTCCTTTGATTTTTCTTTGTTCGCCATAAGTTGGCAGGGTATGCTCAGACGTGAGTCCCTTGCTCACTTTGCCACTGGATTCAAGCAAGCCGGGCTGAGGACGGCTGAAATGCCAGAAACCGGTCCTCGGTAGCTTGTTCCCGGTCCATGGAAGGCATGGCTTGGCAGTTCGGGCTGGACTGTTCCCAGGAGGAACAGGGTCAGACTGATTTGCATATGGCCATGTCTGAACTGGGGTGGCAGAGTGGGCTAAAGAACGGTGATTGATTAAACCCAGATCAGTTGACTGGGGGTGAGTGCTTGTATTGTCAATGCTCCGTCCATCATTTCCTTTGGTTTTTCCCCAATCAAAACCTATCACTTATTAAATATAATATGATAACCAAGTGTTTATCAATTAGAGAAATAGACTTTGCAACAGTCAAAATGCAACTTTAGCAGTTTTTCACCATTAGGACATGTAAAGCTTAAATCCACATGTCCTACATTTCACTTACAATGCACCCTGCACTATGCAGCTTTTGGGCCTACACTAGGGGTGACTTACATGTATTTGTTAGACCCAGTGCTTTTGGGATGTCTGGGATATATAACAGCCAGTCAGAACCCATCATTCCAAGTAGAGTGATTATGATACACTTGTCCGATAACCTGTGCTCACCCTCTGGTAGCTTAGCACCGAGCAGTCAGGATTATCCTCAGGGCTCACGTGTAAAGTGTCAGCACTGCACCCTCTCCCTCGCAATGCACTGCGTTCATCAGTCCTTACAATCTAGTGGAGACTGTGATATACTCTGTGTCCCTGGGATTTCATGGACAGGAGGCCAGCTCACCAGCCCGTGGAGAGTTCTTCAAGACCCAGGCCATGACTGTTGCCACTAGCTGTAGGCCAGCAACGTCCAGGCGAAATCCGCTAAGTGATAGCCCCCTTCTTGGAGCACGACCAGCTCCAAACCACCGCCAGTCTGTGTATAGTCCAGTTGCAGTCCCTCCTGCCTTAAGGATTCCTTGTGTCAATGTGCTTATATTGAACCAGCATAGTATGGTTTAACATTAAAAAGTGTCTCTACTTTCAGAGGCCGAAACCCCAGTGGATATACCGATCATGGCCTTTGAAGATACAGTCAATTAAAAAGGCCACCTTTGAAATGCGCAGGCCTTCTTGGAATTTTGTCCTGTCTGCCATACTACTGCAGCAGTTTTGATTGCAATCTTTAGTGGGGCAAAGACCCTTTCCCCTTGGAATGCAGGTGCAAATTCTACCCCTACGTTACAGTTCCAGAAGGCCCTTCAGAGTTCCACAGTTTCCCTTGAACCCCTAGTTTATGGCCCTCTATCAGGAATGCACAGATGTGGCCATCTCCCTAGCACCCAGTTGTGAATTAGGTGACAGGCCGCCAGTCACACGGAGTCACGGCCATTGAAATGCCCAGGTCCCAAAGTTACAGTTCCAAATCCTGCAATGTTGAACTCACTCCCACTACTGGAGAGTATTCTCCATTACAAACTCATAGATACCCAACACCATACTGTTACTATTCTGCCTGTAGGAAATAACGCTAGACAGCCTTTCCCTATATGCTCTCACGCTAATCCAATGCAAGAAGCAGGCCCCATTATATCTAACAAACCATCCGGAGTCATTCATGACTCTTGCAGGTAACACATAGATACACCTGCCCAACCTCTTCACGACACCACGCCCGATCTCTAGGGAGAACTCTGATGTAGCTAGAGACATGCAAAAGCTTGGCACACAACTTTGTAAACGCCAAGTTGAATAACAATACCAAATGCGCACAGGCCCCACCGTGGCAAACCTGTAGCACAATCGATAAGCTATCTCCTTGGATGGCACAATCAGCGAGGCAGGCCCACAAAGTCACATTTGAGCTACATACCCCTGTCATAGGTCTTACTCCATAATAAGGAAGTTCACATTAACTCAAATTCATCAATCATATATACACCGCTCCACAGTATGTACTTGATGAGCACATCACATTGACACTGCACAGCAGTGGCAAACGTGCTTGAGTCCTAAGGCTGCTTTCCAGAGCAGTGGAAAACTGGAAAGAAAAGCAAAAAGTTGGAGTAAAGCACCCTTGAAAGAGCCGTTTCCAACAGTATTAAAAAGAAAAGTTTAGACCTGACAAAATATTTATTTTGCCAGATCCAAATGGCACTGCACTACAGTCTGCAGTGGCAGGCCTGAGATATGTTTTAAAATGATACTTCAGTGGGTGGCACAATTTGATATCAATATGCCTTGAGCCCTTTTTGCCAATCTACCTTGTAGAAAAAAACAATATTAATTTTATTATAGTTTATGAAGATTTGGTGCTCCTGGCAGAAGAGGGCTAATAAGTCCAGGAAATTGTGTGAGCCTATCACTGTTTGATGTAATAACACAATGCCGTCTGCATGAAGCAATTAAGTGACAGAATATGAGCCCAGTGTGGATGAGAGGGTTTCATCCAGTACACAGCTTAAATGTGCTGTGTACTGGATGAATCCAATGCTCTTAACCATACTTGTAAAGTGCAGCTGTGTGCCAACTGGTCCTCTCTGCTGGGTCACCCCCAAACCTTTTGCCTTCACCCCTCCTGTTTTCTGAACTTGTCTTTTCAGGGATTTATGAGCCTGTGCGCTTCACCACTACTAACTAGTGCTAAAGTGCTTGTGCTCTTTCCTTTAAACATGGCTTACACCACATTCAAACACTTCATTTACTAAGTCCCTAGCAAAGTGGTACTACATGTGCCCAGGGCCTGTAAATTAAACACTGTGGGTATGCTGCAGTTATTGCGCCCCCAATTTAGTAAGCCCTTTCAAAACATGTCTCAGGTCTGCCATTGCAGCCTGTGTGTGCAGTTTTAAACTATCATTTCAATTTGGCAAAATAAACCTTTTGCCAGGTCTAAATCTTCCATTTTAATACATATAAATCGCACCTATGGTAGACCCTAAACAGCTCAGAGGGCAGGGAGCATTGCATTTTAAGCGTTGGACATGTACATTTATCTTTAACATGTCATTAAAGTAAAAAAACCTTGGACCCAATTCACAGAAGTAATCTGAGACAAAATCCTAAACTTACTACTTTTGGTATTCACAGAAGGCATTTAGTAGAAGTAAAGTTAGGATTTGGTCTTACGTCTGTCTTAAGTCTGTCTTAAGTCTGTCTTAAGTCAAACTTAAGACAAAATCCTAATGTTACTACTACTAAATGCCTTTTGTGAATACCAAAAGTAGTAAGTTTAGGATTTTGTCTCAGATTAGTGTGAATCTGCCCCCTCAAATTAATTTTTTACTTTTTCAATGCCTACCACTTCCATAGAATAGCATTGGATTACCTTATTATATTTAATAAGTGATAACATTTTTATGGGTGCAAGTAGGAATGTCATGTTTGGTGTCTGTGGAATTTTAATTTGAAACCCCTTTAATGGGAAAGTCAGATTTCAAGTAGTAAATTCTGAAAATGCCACTTGTATAAAGTAGGTATTTTCTTGTCCTAGCCATTTGGTGCTTGGAGCCTGTTGTCTGGTTCACATGTCTAGGTGTAGTTCACAATTAGCCTTTGTGTATGTCTCCCAGATAGCCACACAATAGAGGCCTAAATGTTGGCAGGATCGGCCATCCAAGGCATGATGGGTGGTGGGCAGACTTGTGCACCGCACTATTTGCACTTCAAAGACACTGCTTCAGCTCACACACAAAGAACTCCACACTAGCCTATTGTCACTGCAGACAGACTGGGACAAGGGCAGGGAAGTAGGAATTTCCAGACACCCCTGTGGAAGGAAAACTTCTGAATCTCCTCCCATTTCATTTCAAAGCAGGCATCAGATATATAAGTAGGACCCTCAGACCCACTCTTCAGTACACTCCTCGACCTGTGGGCACTTTAGAAGAAGGACTGCTCTGGTGCCAGAGGACTGCCCTGCTGCTTGGGGACTGTGCAGCTGTCTGAGCAGGAAGACTTGGCTTGCTCCCTTCATCCAAGGCTACCTGAACGGCTCTAAGCACTAGTTAGCTGGCACCCTGCTCGGTGTTACAGGGGCACAACAAGCTCCAGAGGTCTCTGTGCAAATGGACCTGCAACTGGAGCTGTCTAAACCCTGTGGGCCTCTTTTGGAGTGAGTTCCTGTTCCCTAAGAGGTGTCTCACAGGCCTTGGACCCTTGGTGTGGCATAATTTTAGCTTCACTTGGCTAGAAGAAAATAAGACATTCTTAGGTTTTGTGCTTTTTGCCACTGGGAAAGGCCTTGTTTGTGACAAGATCTTGCCTCCTGCACTAATGCGAAGCTCAGTGACCCAGGATCTTCATGCTACAGCAACCACCAGCAGCAACCGGCAATGCGAGATCTGCACTTTGCACTACAGCAATGACAGCCCTCAGTGGCTGACAACGTGAAGGACTAGCTATGACCATCCACGATGCCCAACAAGATCTTTGTGCTACAACCACAACCGCCTAGTGCACCCAGCCTGCTCTTCATGCTACAGCGACGACCATCTGAGAATACGGTCCCTGCTTCTCGGGGCCTCTCCCACCGCCAACAGAATTCTTTATACTGGACTTTAGAAGGTAACTTTTCAGCAGGACGAAGCTGCTCCTTGTATCTGGCTTACCCTCCCATTGCATTCATCCTGAAGTTTTAAATTTCACCCAGTGTCACACAACCAGATGATCGCAAGTGGTGCTTTCTGCTTTTTTGCAATATACCTCAAATATTTAAAATTCCATATCTCCGATTCTGCAAATAGAATTTTTGTAGTTTTGTTGTCAAATAATGAATTACATTTTACTCTATTTTTCTGAATTAGTCTAGGATTTTTCTTGTGTTGTTTAAGTTCTGCACACATACGTTACATATTACCTCTAAGTTAAACCTGACTGTTTATGCGCCAAACTACCAGAGAGTTAAGCATAATTTGATTTAGTGTTTTTTTTTGTGGTTCACCCTGACAGGGATTGTGGCAGTTGCTTGAAAAGGGCTCACACCTCCCTCAACCAAAAACCAATTTCTCACAAGATGGTATACCATTCAGCCCTGGCATTCTATTGGACATGCTTTGTTTAATGTAATATTGCATTTGTTTGGGACTGCACATCAGAGTGTGTGGGAAATAATCTAGATTAAAACTAAATTGCTCTTCTGGAGGAATCAAAGAATTACCATTGAGATTGGTAATGTAGTTAGTCCAGGCGTCAGGCAGAACAATATTTCCTTGCACCAGTGTCTTTGACTTTACTTCCCTTTTGATTGCCTATCAACATTTTAGTTGTGTTTTGCTTGTGCTGGTGACATATAGTTCTAAGCAGTCTCTTTCCTCTTGCATTCTTTTGGCTTATCATGTTTCGTTTTTGTATCTTTCACAACATTTTTTAACTTTTGGTGCTAAAGCTTCATTCTGTCGGTTACTCGTTAGTATTCTTAATTCCTTGTTCAAAAAAATGTAGGTACTCCTTAACACCATCAATGCTGATGGTATTCCCCTCCTGTGCTGATCCCGATTTATTCCCATTGTTCATGACGAGTTCAGCTCGTCATGAGTGTACGAGAGGTGTACCTCATGACGAGCTGAGCTCATCATGAGCATCGAAGGGGTTATCAATTGATTGTACCATCTATTGGCATAGTTGAGGATTGGCATTTGTCTTTCTTTTGACTAGCCCCTTCCACTTAAATATGTCGGAAATTAAACTTGTGGCTTTTCCAAGGCGGTGGTTGTTCACCGTCAATGTGGAAATGGTCAATAAAATGTGTGTCCACCCATCGTATAATGTCTCACCTTTAAAACTCCAGCATATTCTTTTACTGCTTTCATATTAATTACCTTGGTCAATAGCTATTCATTTATTCAGATTAAAATTTGTATTTGTAACGGCGAAAATTTGTGGGAAATGATCCCTTTCATAATACTCTGAAATGGAAAAGCCTATAATCCGGTATAAT